>NC_047099.1:14356457-14997026 GCF_902459505.1 Geotrypetes seraphini | reverse complement strand
ATATCTGTCATTAATCTGTCATAAATGGGCACAGCTACATTTAGGTATGATAGTGCAAATTTGTGCTGGTTTTAATGTCATTATTTCTGATTTTACATGATAGATTTTATTTTGTGTCATAGATTTATGTATGTACTTTTGGAGCCCACTTAGGTTTTAGGCGGGCTTTAAGTTTTGTTTTTTGTTTTTTTAAAAATAAATTAATACCAGAATCCAGCCAACCAGATGTCATTAGAAAGTAGGTGTATCTCATATAAAGTTAGAAAAAAGTATTTTGGGTTTCTAAATTTATTAATCATAATAAGTCAGCTTTGGAAGATGTGCTTCTCTGACATCTTGCATTTCCATTTCTATTACAGTGCTGTGCTAAGTTTTCCATTTAGGTCTGGAATGTGTTTGCTTTTTGAAAGGTTTGTTTACTGGAGCTCTGAAAGGGTGTCTTCCTCTTCATCTCAGTTTTTCCACCCAGGGCCCATCTAGTCCTAGCTATGCCACTGCTGACAAGTTTCTCAGAAATCATGTGATATTAACTTATTTTTATCCTCAACCCTCTTTTGGCAGAGACCTGTAACTTCAGCCCTGCTTAGCAGCAAGGAAAACTCCTCCCTATTTACCAAGCTCCTTTTTGAATTTCAGCCCTAATTTGGCCAAACCCTGTAACTGCAGCTCCATACGGCACAGAGGAAA
This sequence comes from Geotrypetes seraphini, assembly GCF_902459505.1. Classification (NCBI taxonomy): domain Eukaryota; kingdom Metazoa; phylum Chordata; class Amphibia; order Gymnophiona; family Dermophiidae; genus Geotrypetes; species Geotrypetes seraphini. Next base: position 14,996,339 of record NC_047099.1, on the reverse strand, counting down.
CCTCCCCTCCCCTTTCAGATAAAGAAAAGCAAAGAAGTCCCTTTTATCTTGTTTTTCACATCCAGTTCTGGCTCTAATAGTAATTCAGTCCCTTTTTCCATTCAGCAACCCATCATTTCATTCATCAACTCACATCCCCCAAACCACAGGGCCACTTTTAGGTATTAAGGTGAGGTATTTATCCTATCACCAAAAAGTTTTCATTTCCTTTGCAGAGACATCAGAAAGCAGATACCGAAAAGAATGAAGGTATGACCACAGGTCTAAGTGACAGGATCTTTATTAACTGGCCTCACACAGCCAATGAGTACAACATGTATCAGAACTTTGCTTGATTTAAAAGCAATAAGAAAATTGCTGTTTCACAAATGCAGTTTTGGAATTTGTTCCCAAAAGTCAACGACTCCTGATGCAGGCATTGTGCTGAAACATGACTGTGTTGGTTCAGTTAATGACGATCTTGTCACTCAGACCTGTGTTACCTTTGAAGGTATCTGTGAAGCTTCTTTTACCTTTTGGTTTCTTGTTTTGCATTTCTTTACATAATATTTGTCTTATTCTATCCTTCCTCTCGCTAAAAGGCATTTCCCACGCAGGAAAGCTAGGGACCTCCCTCCACTTCAAAATCACTGAGCTCTGGAACAACCTTACCTCCCCTCTTCGGAACTTGAGCTCTCTCCAAGTTTTCTGCAAACATCTGAAAACCTGGCTTTTCTCAAAAAATGTAAGTCTCCCTCCAATTTAGGAATCAAGGAAACTTTTATATCTCGGCATCCCAAGTCCTCTAAATTTTCTTCACACTTCTACCTCTAACCCTCTGTTGTAGTTCCTTCCTATTTCTCCTACTGTAAACCGCGTCGAGCTCTACGGATGTGGAAATGATGCGGTATACAAACCTAAGGATTAGATTAGATTAGATTAGATTATTGCCCCAGGCACATTAGATAGATTGTGAGCCTGCCAGGACAGACAAAGGAAAATACTTAAGTAATGAATAAATTCATGTAAAACATTCTGAGTTCCCTTGGGAAAACAGCATAGAAAATTAAATAAATACATATTTGTCTCATTCTATATACAGTGTGCAAACTTGATTAATGAGCCAATCAACACAAATAATTGAGAGCTAACAATCAATTATTGGCATTAATTGGCAAAAATTTGTATTTGCATGTACAACTGCTATAGAGATCTAAAATGAGGACATGGCTAGGGGTGTATCGGGGTATTTCTAAAATTTATATGCATTGTTAAAGAATAATGCCTATCTGTGCATTAATTTGGTGCAAGCATTTACCCTTAATTTCAACAGGTATAAATATTGGCATTTAACATTTGGAGTATATTATAGTGCTTAGCACTGGATTTTTCTACACCTACAGTAACTCTATGGACCTTATTCTATAAATGGCACCTAAAAACATAGGCACCGAGGAATGTGGCGCTTATCACCTGTCAATTTTGTTAGGCGTTGTTTATAGAATCATGGTTCATAGACAACGGCGCGAAAGACAAAGGCGCGCGCCGACAACTGAGCGCAAGACGGAGGCGCGCGCCGAAGAAAATTACAGTTTTTAGGGGCTCCGATGGGGGTTTTTGTTGGGGAACCCCCCCCTTTACTTAATAGACATCGCGCCGGCGTTATGGGGGGTTTGGGGGGTTGTAACCCTCCACATTTTACTGTAAACTTAACTTTTTCCCTAAAAACAGGGAAAAAGTTAAGTTTTCAGTAAAATGTGGGGGTTACAACCCCCCACACCCCCCACAACGCGGCGCGATGTCTATTAAGTAAAGTGGGGGGTTCCCCCCCACACCCCCCGTCAGAGCCCTAAAAACAGTAATTTTGAGCGGCGTGTGCCTCCGCGCTGCGCTCAATTGTCTGGGCGCGCCTTTGTCCGGCGTGCTTTTGACCTGACACCTAGAATCATACCTAGAAGCATCTAAACTAGACTTAGGCACTGGTAGGTTCCCTATCCTTAGGTGCTTGCTATTTGTGCCAGGGTTTTCTTGGCCTAAATACCAGCACTAAAGTTAGATCTAATCTAATCTAATCTAATGCTTGGCTTTATATACCGAGACTTCAATCCAGGAAAGCTCGACTCGGTTTACAATAGTTAGCTTAGGCAAAGTAGAATTCCAAGGTGCTTAGTGAACAAAATTGATTTCCAAAGTACTTAGTGAACAGAACAGTTTTCAAAGATTTACGAAAAAATGAGAGAGAGCTGGAACATCTTAAAAATAAAGGAAGATTATTCCAAAGGTGGGGAAACTTAAAAATCAGAGACTGGGCAAAAATTTTAACTCCCCTAATATCTTTACTGGAGGGAAGAGATAGTTTAAGTTGTTGGTCACCCCTTACAAAAGAGAATCTATAAAGATTCCAGGATAGAGGAACTAAGGGAGTGAAAATGCCATAAATAATTTTTTTTTTTTAAAATTCTTTATTCATTTTTTAATCTTACAACAAGTGTACAAATAATAAAACATTTGAAATTAAATACATCACCATAAGAATTTAAAAAATGGGGAGACCTCTAAGATAAACCTTATAGTGAGACATAGCCCCAGGAATTAAGATAAGTGTTGTACTGTTATTTTGATTTCTATTTGATTTCATTAAAAGTTTGTGGACTTTTTTTGGCCGATGATTGAGGGTAATCCTGGGGCTATGTCTCGCTATAAGATTTATCTCAGCATTCTCTCCATTTTAAGACGGTCTTTTTACTCCATTTAAACAAAAAAAAAAAATTGGACTGTGTAGGATGCTGAGTTTATAGAGTCTTTTGTGGTTCCACTTTGTATTTGTATATTGTCATGGAAAATCACACAAAATGAAAAATTTTATGACAAGAAGAAAAAAAGTGGGAAAGGAACATCAACCAGAGATAAAAGCAATTTAGAATTTATTCTCATAAATGTAATCTGTTTGGGGTCTAAAAGTCTCAAAACCAGTCTATGTAACAGACTTTGGCTTTGAGAAGGGGTTACAATTGACATCCAGTAGATGGCACAGTTGTAACGAAGATGTGTGAATCAAGATGTTATTTTAAAAATTTACCCAGCATAATTAACATTATAGCCCTCTAACACTGCCCCCAAGATCCAAGACTCTCTTCTGAGACTACGGTGATAGATCTTCACCACCATGTTAGATGCCGCTGTAACCTTGAACAGGATCCCTATTGGATCATAAGGGATTGAGATACTGTAGGCCCAGGGAGTCTTTGGGGAGTGAGAGGGGTTCTGTGCAGAGGAAGGGATTCAGATGAGGTACCTACAAAAAGGGAGGACCTTAGGATCGGGGGTGGGGGGTTGGAATCACAGAAGGGGTAAAAATGTTGTTACCTGTTGTTGACATAATAAAAACTGTCCATTTTTGTTTGCCAATGATAGAAAAACAAAAGAGGAAAATTGTTGAAATTTCTCTCATTGTTAATTACGGTACTATTCATTCTTAATATAAATATACTTGCTAGGTTTGAAAATACAAATATCGAACGGGATGGGGTGACATTGTCATGGCTCATGGCAGCCTAGGGCAATAGCTTCATGGCTCCCGATGTTTTTCTGGCTATTTTAGGTGAACCTCCACTACCCTGAACATTGTATAGTGCTTCCATTTGTTTGTGAATCTGCCTGGAGTGTAGCGATAGCAACGCGAAAGAAGCAGCTAGACATCAAGGCTTTTTCTTTGCCACTCCTAAACGGGCCATTGAAGCCTAATGCAAAGATGGCATTGGAGCGCATTGGGAGCATGTTGGAGGACCAGCCACTTGAGGCATCGCTGCTGCGTTTGCGGCAAGAACTGAGCGGCTAGTTTCAAGATATGAAAGAGGAACTCTCCTCAGTGCATGCGGATATTAATGGGGCATTAGCGGACTTGAAATGTGATGTCAGAGAAATTGGTGGCAAGTTGGATGAGGCAGAAATAGTTTTGGACTCTCACAGTGCTGAAAGAGTAGGTTGAGGTACTGGAAGAATGCACTGAAACTACCACTTTAAAAATGGAGGATCTGGAGAATCGATCTCGCCATTACAACCTCCGGTTTCCGGAAGTGTCAGACACGGTCTCTGACTCCCGCTGTATGGAGGTGATTGAGCATATTTGTATTAAGGCGCTTGAGGAAACTGGATCCCCAGTGGAGGTGGACACACCACTGCTTGATCGGGCTCATCGGATTGCGGGGCTGTGTGATATCCATCTCTATGGTTGACTACACCACCATCTCTATGGTTGACTACTCTAGGAGCCTGCTTGCTGTTCTTCTAATACTGGCCACAACTTCTGAAGCCATCATGCAGACATACAGTATGTATATACTGTTTCATTAACATCTTTGGAGGTGGTAGGGGATCAGTGACCACTGGGAGAGTGTGGAGTTGCATGCCTTCATCCCTGTAGTGGTCATCTGGTGAGTATAGGCACCTTTTTGGCACTTATTTTTTGTTAATCGGGGTCTAATCCCAAGCGTTCAAACTGAGCCCTGGAAGATTTCTAAAATGTTTGATTAGAAAAATGCCCAAATCGTAAGCTCGACTTAGTCCTGCCCTAACTATGCCTTTAACGTGGCCTCTTCAGATTTAAAAGAACTTTAGACAGCCACCATAGATCTCCATCTAGAAAATGGGTTTAGAAAATGGCAAATTGAAAGGGTTTGGCGCACAAAACGTCCATTTGCCCCTTTGTGCCACCTTTTGGACAATTCTCTTTTTCAAAAATCGTATCTAATCGGGATTTCTGATCACACTTTTCCAGTATAGGTTCAAGGCAATTAACAGGATAAGAGGCCCATGCAGCACAATGGGGAACAGTGGCATAGCGAGGATGAGTGGTGCCCAGGTCAGTCGCACCCCTCTACCGCCATCTTCTCCATCCCCAACCCCCCGTCACAAGTGCACGCCCTTCCTTTCCCCTGTAACTCTTTAATTTTCCCAGCATGAGCAGCATCATGAACTTGCTGCCAGCACTGTGTTGGCTCTCCCTCTGACATAACTTCCTAGACTTGGGACCTGGAAGTGACATCAGAGAGAGCAGATACCAACGCGGGCAGCACATTTGTGACATTGTTCATGCTGGGAAAATGACCCCCCCCCTTTACAAAGGCACAAAAGCGTTTTTTAGCGCAGGCCAGCTTGTGCTAAAAACCGCTATCATGAGGGGGGGCGGTTAAAGAGATACGACGAAAGGGAGGGGGGGTGGAAAGGAGGATAGGTGCCAGTGCCCCCACCAAGGCGGCACCCAGGGTGGACCACCCCCCTTTACAACATCACTGATGGGGAAATTGTTGCATCACATAGAAGAGAAAGGTTATACTGCTAAAGAGGGGGAAGTTCCAACACAATATGTGATTCTTAGACGGCTGTGTCAATGGGTGGCACATGAAATATCAAATACGAAATAAACTTGGAAAGTCTATAAGCTGCTTGGATTTAAAAAACATGTGAATGTTTCAGAATCTAATCAGGTACTCTAAGTATTTTCCCTAAGTGTCCTGGCAGGCTTACAATCGACTGAGGTCAGCTAGAGATGATTTGAGACTAACAGTGTCCTGATATAAGATTTATATATTTTCTTAATAAAATGGTTGTAATGTTACCCCACCCCCCTTTTCTAAAATTGCAAATGTGTTTTTTAGTGCTGGCTGGAACGCTAAATGCTGTGCTCTACTCCGACGTTCATAGGAACTCTGTGAGCATTATAACAGTGCACAGCATTCAGCGCACCAGCTGGCACTAAAAACTGCTTTCACAGTTGTCCAAAAGGGGGGGTTAGATCATTTAATTGTAGTCAAATTTAATACTTTCATTTCCTTAGCATTGTTGCAACATTTTCTTTTTTTTTTTTAATTAGAAAAGAACTAGGCATGTTTTTAATATGATATTAATCCCCCCTTTTTTACTAAGCTGCAGTAGAGGTTTCTACCACAGCCTGGAGCGCTAAATGCTCCAAAACATATAGAATTCCTAAGAGCGTTGGAGCATTTAGAACTCCAGACCATGGTAGAAACCTCTACCATGGCTTAGTAAAAGAGGTCCTACATGGAAATGAGACTCATGTTAAAAAAAAAAAGCCCAGTACCTCCTGCCAGAACCCACCATGCCCCTAAATTCCTTGGCAGTAGGGATGTCCAGTTACTCCTGCTGGACCCCCTGAATGGAATGCCCCAATTCCCCCAGCCAATCTGGACCCCATAGTACCTTTTTTAAGTTGGCTGGCTGGAGAGATGCTTCCTCCCTGTGGCCAGCAGGCCTACCTCCACTGAATGGTGGGCCTGGTCCTACCCAGTGCATCATGGAATGCACCGGAGAGGGGCCTAAGGCCCTGATTGTCCCAGGAGCTTAAGGCCCCTCCCATAGGAAGGACCTTAAGCACCTGGGACAAACGGAATGTTAGGCCTCTCTCCCAGTGCATTCTGGGATACACAGGGAGTGACCTAAGACTCCAATTGGCCAGTTGCCTTAGACCAGGGGTGCCCAATACGTCAATTGCAATCGACCGGTCGATCGCTCAGGCAACCTCAGTCGATCGTGGAGCCATGCGGTTTCCCTTCTATATTTTCCCCTCCTGACCAGCGTTCAATTCATCCACCTCTTGAAGAATGCTGGCCAATCAGAGTGCTGGCAGGGTGGGGTTAGAAGGTTGGCGGGGGATGGAGCTTAGCGGAATATAGGAGAAGCACCTGTTGTGGTAAGAGCCGAGGACTTAGTGCTGCCTGATTCGAATTGATTCACATCAGGTGAATCGATACGATTTAACCCCCCCCCCAAAAAAAATCAGCCTCCCAGTTCAGTGATTGATTCTCCCCCCCTCATCCCCTAAAGCAGGATCAGCAGTGCTGCCTCTTGCTGGCCGGCCGCTGCTGCTCCTGCTTTAGAGGGCGAGGAAGGAGGGTCAGTCGAGAAGTGCTGTGGTGTCCGGCTATCTCCCTGGCCTCCTGCGCATCCTTTTATCTAATTCCAGCAGGGAGCAGCCTGCAGAGAGGATCGCCTTGCAGGTTGCCATAGGCCTCAGGAACTGTCTTCCCTCTGCCGCGATCCTGCCTCTGACTCAGAGGAGGGGCGGGAGCGCAGCAGAAGGAAGACAGCTCCTGAGGACTATGGCAACCTGCAAGGATCGCTAAAGTACTGGCGATCCTCTCTGCAGGCTGCGCCCTGCTGGAATTAGGTAAATGGATGTGTGGAAGGTCAGGGAGGAAAATGCAGGCCTTCCGGGGGGGGGGGAGGCCTTCAGGGGTGGGGTGCAGGACTTCAGTGGGGACAGGCAGGCCTTCAGGGGTGGGGTGCAGACCTTCAGGGGGGTAGTGCAGGACTTCAGGGGTGGGGTGCAGGCATTCAGGGGGAACAGGCAGGCCTTTGGGGGTAGGGTACAGGCCTTCAGGGGTGAGGTGCAGGCCTTCAGGGGTGGGGTGCAGGCCTTCAGGGGTGGGGTGCAGGCCTGTAGGGGAAGAGGGAGCTGGTGCAGAAGGGATGGAGGGAAGGGGGTTCAAAGAGACGTGCATATGCCGGACTTTGGGGAGAAGAAATAATGGGTCTAAAAACAGAGGAGTGGGAGAGAGATGGTGGACAATGGGATTTAGGAAGGGAACAGAAAGGGAGAGAAGTTGGATACAAGGGATGGTGTGGAGGAGGGGATAGAGATACTGGATAGGAGGGTAGTTGGGAAAAGAAAGGGAGAGATGGTGGAACCTGGGGTGGTGGGGAAAGAGGGAGAGATGCTGGATGAAAGGGTAGTTGAGAAAAGGTGGATCTGTGGATGGAAAGGAAAAATGCCATACTTCCAGGGGAGGTAAAGGAAATGGAAGGGGAGGACATTGATAGAAAATGGATGGTTAGCACAGAGAAAGAAGAAAGAAAGAGACCCTGACAAGCAAGTTATCAGAAGAGAACCAGAGCCTGGGACCAACAAGATCTGAATAATGACTAAATTTTCAATTTAGTGAAAGGGGACAGATTCAAAACGAATGCTAGGAAGTTCTTCTTTACCCAACGTGTGGTGGACACCTGGAATGTGCTTCCAGAGAGCGTAATAGAGCAGAGTACGGTACTGGGGTTCAAGAAAGGATTGGACAATTTCTTGCTGGAAAAGGGGATAGAGAGGTATAGATAGAGGATTACTGCACAGGTCCTGGACCTGTTGGACCGCCACGTGAGCGGACTGCTGGGCACGATGGACCTCAGGTCTGACCCAGCAGAGGCATTGCTTATGTTCTTATGTTCAAAATGTGGCCGATTTGAAAATTTATATTTGCTGTCTATATTTTGCACTATGGCCCCCTTTTACTAAACCACAATAGCAGTTTTTAGCACAGGGAGCCTATGAGCATCGAGAACAGCTCCCTGCGCTTAAAACCGCTATCGTGGTTTAGTAAAAAGGTAGGGGGTATATTTATCTATTTTTGTATAGCTGTTACTGAAGTGACATTGCATAAAGTCATCTGCCTTGATCTCTTTGAAAAAAAAAACCCCAGAATATAAATAACATTTTCTCTGCGTACAGTGTGTCTTGAGTTTTTTAAAATTTTATTGTTGGTAGAGTATGAGCCCACCAAAAACCTACTATACCATCATATAGGTAACATCTGAAGGCATAAGAGTTAGTGTTGTGGTGTACAGTAGGTTTTGAGTGGGTTTTGGAGGGCTCACCATACAATATAAAGGAGTTTTGATGAGGTGTTTACCTGGAAACATTTATGTGAAGTTCACTGCAGTGACCCCTGTGGGCACCACTGTTCTGCTGGGATATCTGAGTGGTGAGTCTACTAAAAATGTTAGCCCCCCCTCCTAGCAAACATGGGGAAATTTTAAAATATTGAAAGCGTTAGGCAATTTAAACAATAATTTATCTTTTTCCCCTCTTCTCATTTTTTTTACTTAGCTCTCCATCCCATAAAAATTTGAACATATTTGAGTAAAATACAACATCAAATCAGAAATTATATAAATTAATAGATCAAAAGGTTAAGAAAATAGTGATCTAGATCAGTGGTTCCCAACCCTATCCTGGAGGACCCCAGGCCAATCAGGTTTTCAGGCTATGCATGAGAAAGATTTGCATATAATGGAAGTGACAGGCATGCAAATGTGCTCCATGCATATTCATTAGGGCTAACCCGAAAACCCGGTTGGCATGGGGGTCCTCCAGGACAGGGTTGGGAACCACTGATCTAGATATACAAGTTAATATCAACAATCAACAAGATAAACCTTTAAACTATGCACAAGCTCAATCAGTGAGAATAGCTCAAGCTTTAGAAAGATTTGGTTTCAATATGAAGTTTATCAAGCCAAGAAGTCTTCTATCATCAGAGTCTAGATCTTAAATAGAAAGGGCCAAATACTTACTATAAGATCTAATCTAATCTAATCTAATCCTTAGGTTTGTATACCGCATCTGAGTATTGTTTGTCCACCACAAATACTTAGAAATTTATGAAGAAACATGCACATTTCTAAGAAATGAGAGTGAAGTTTATTTCCAAAGTTCAAAATCAGGAGTAAAATTGACAAAACAAAGGTGAAGATTTTTTGTAAACCAACCTATGGCTTGATTGGTCAATACTATTCAAATTAAACTCATATTACTGATTCTGTAGAAATTTGCTTCAGTCTGATCCAATTAGTGAAAACTCAAGTATGACTGTCATTTTTCATCTAACTTGACTTGGAAGTTTTCAGGATGTAGAAAACTCACATACTGTAGGTTCTAAAGAAAATATTCTTATGCATTTTTTTTCCTTTAAAAAAAGGAAAATCAGAAATAAAAATTGTGTTTGAGATCTCTTCCTATCTTGATTTTAGAAAATTGTTAAAGACTCAACTCTTTGATAGGCTGGTATTTTAATGCATTCTGCTTCATTTTTTCAATCATTGTATTTTATCTGTTCTATGTATTACTTCTTTCCCTGCCATGCCGGTATTTTCTGCATTATATTGTAAATGCTTTCTGCCTTTATCTGTTTTTAAGTCCATTATTCTAATTTGTATTTTATCTGTATCCCATGTATCAGCTCACCTTGTTGTGAATCGCCTAGAACTTTTTTGGTATGGCGGTATATAAGAATAAAATTATTATTATGTGATAAGATATGATGTGTTGCTTGGGATCCCAAATGAAAGCATGAAATAGCAGAGATTATGTGATTTTATAAAACTGTTGTGCAAACTTTATATTAAAACTTTGAGAGGTCCTGAGAGGCAACATATGGAAATTCTTAAGTTAAGGCTGAAGGAACAGTTACCATGGACACTCTCTAGAGGCCCAGGACATAGGAAGTAGAGAGCTGCACGGGAACGGGGACGACGGGAATCCCACGGGCATCCCGCGGGTTCCCCCTTTGGGTCACGGGGATCCCGTGGGGACGCCCCCTAGGGTCGCGGGGATCCCGTGGGGACGCCCCCGAGGGTCGCGGGGATCCCGTGGGGACGCCTCCGAGGGTCACGGGGTTCCTGCGGGGCTGGATGTACTCAGTCGCGCGGCTCTTCTCCCTACCTTCTCTGCTTGCAGCACAGAGCCGAACGGAAGTCTTCCCGACGTCAGCGCTGACGTCGGAGGGGAGGGAGGGCTTAAACAAAGCTGGATGTACTCAGTCGCGCGGCTCTTCTCCCTACCTTCTCTGCTTGCAGCACAGAGCCGAACGGAAGTCTTCCCGACGTCAGCGCTGACGTCGGAGGGGAGGGAGGGCTTAAACAAAGCTGGATGTACTCAGTCGCGCGGCTCTTCTCCCTACCTTCTCTGCTTGCAGCACAGAGCCGAACGGAAGTCTTCCCGACGTCAGCGCTGACGTCGGAGGGGAGGGAGGGCTTAAACAAAGCTGGATGTACTCAGTCGCGCGGCTCTTCTCCCTACCTTCTCTGCTTGCAGCACAGAGCCCTCCCTCCCTCCGACGTCAGCGCTGACGTCGGGAAGACTTCCGTTTGACGTCGGAGGGGAGGGAGGGCTTAAACAAAGCCCTCCCTCCCTCCGACGTCAGCGCTGATGTCGGGAAGACTTCCGTTTGGCTCTATGCTGCAGGCAGTGCAGATAAGGAGGAGAGTAGCCTCGCGGTTCGAGTGGCTACCAAGGGAGGGGGCGGTCCGCCCCGCCACACCCCGCCCCGGTTGCAGCACAGCTGGCCAGGTCCCCTTACTTTTGTGGCACTTCCCCGACCGACCGACAACAGCCCCGGTCCGACAATCCTCCCTGCCATGTAGCCGCGAATCTAAATTATCTTCTTACAGCAGCTGTAATAAGGTAATTTAGATTCGCAGTTAAGGGCAGGGAGGTTTGTCGGACCGGGGCTGTTGTCAGTCGGTCGGGGAAGTGCCACAAAAGTAAGGGGACCTGACCGGCTGTACTGCACCCGGGGTGGTAGAGAAGGAGTGGGGAGAAGGACGCTGAAAGGCCATGGGGAAGACGGGAGGAGGGGGGGAAGGACTCTGAAAGCACTTGAAGACAGAGGAGGGAGAAGGACGCTGAAAGCACATGGGGAATACAAAGGGGTGGAGAAGGACGCTGAAAGGCCATGGGGAGGGCGGGGGGGGGGGGGAAGGACTCTGAAAGCACTTGGGGAAGACAGAGGGGGGAGAAGGATGCTGAAAGCACATGGGGAAGACAAAGGGGTGGAGAAGGACGCTGAAAGGACATGGGGAAGACAAAGGGGTGGAGAAGGACGCTGAAAGGCCATGGGAAGGGCGGGGGGGGGGAAGGACTCTGAAAGCACTTGTGGAAGACAGAGGGGGGAGAAGGATGCTGAAAGCACATGGGGAAGACAAAGGGGTGGAGAAGGACGCTGAAAGGACATGGGGAAGACGGGGGGGGGTGGAGAAGGACGCTGAAAGGCCATGGGGAAGCAGAGGGGGGAGAAGGACACTGAAAGCACATGAGGAAGACAGAGGGGGGAGAAGGACGCTGACAGGACATGGGGAAGATGGGGGGAGAAGGACGCTGAAAGGAAATGGGGAAGAGAGAGTAGGGAGAAGACACTGGCAGGGAAGAAGACAGATGCCAGACTATGGGGGAGCGGAGAGAAGAAGATGGGTGCCAGACCAATTTGGAAGGGGGAAGAAAGGGAGAGGCACAGTAACAGAGCAAATGGAAGATGCAGAAGGAAGAGAGACAGTGGATGGAAGGAATTGAATGAGAACATGAGGAAAGCAGAAACCAGGCAACAAAGGTAGGAAAAGAATTATATTTATTTTTTTTTATTTTGCTTCAGGATAAAGTAGTATATTAGTTGTGTTGATAAAAATTTATAAACATTAGAGGCTCTGGTAGAAACCCATTTGCAAAGTATGTATTCTTCCCAATTAATATTTTCAAATTAATAAAGTCTTTTTGCTTATTTGTAAATGAGTTTCTACCAGAGCCTTTAATTCAGTAGCATAATTAAATGAAATAACTATTTCTGAAGTTTATATGGACGGGCGGGGACGGAGGGGATTCCTCGCGGGGACGGGTGGGGACGGAGGGGATTCCTCGCGGGGACGGGTGGGGACGGAGGGATTCCTCACGGGGACGGGTGGGGACGGGTGGGATTCCTCACGGGGATGGGTGGGGACGGGTGGGACTTTGGCGGGGACGGGTGGGGACGGGTGGGATTTCTGTCCCCACGCAACTCTCTAATAGGAAGGTCAGCTATTTTGACCTTACTTGGTATAGGAAAATGAGATGGAACTAACTTTAAAATGGAAGCTTCTTTTAAATGCAAGAATGCTGAAAGGTTACAGGCTGGTCTGCGAAAAGCCTTGTGACTTTAAACAAAGGTATTAAAGAACCTGTTAGTTTTTCCAAGGAGGTAGATGACAGCATATAAAGAACATCTGGTCTGCACATTATTTTCATTAAGGGTGGTTTACTTGGTATGGGTTTTCTTTTTTATGTCTGTGAAACTTGTCAGTTCCCCAGGCTGTCAGCTTTGCAGACAGCTTGGTCAGAGAACTATTTTTGATTCAAATTCTTAAAGATACTGGGTGAAAGCCCATGAGGCTACTGGGCCTATTCCGGTTGGACCAGGCGCCTCAGGCCCCACCTGTGGGCAGGGTTTGAGGTGCTTGGGCCAATCAGGCCCTAAGGCCCGCCATTCGACGGGCTTGGGACCCATCCATCCATCCAACTGTTTTTCAGGTACGGGGGTGGGTGTCGAAGGTTGGGGGGTGGTGTCAAGGGGTTGGTGGATGGGGTGGCCGATCGGGGTTCAGGGGTGTGCTGAGGCCAGGAAGGCCATCAATCATTGGTGGTGGTGGTAGGCAGGTTGCCAGGGCCATTTTGCCCTAAATTGGTCTTGTCTCACCTTGATTAGATTCAATGCTAAGTTTTTTTCTTGTTTAGTTCTTACTTGGAACTATTTAGATGTTAAATTGTACTCAGTACTAAGGACCAGGCTCATTGCTAAGTTTCCCCTATTCAAATACTAAATTCATAGAAACATAGAAATAGACGGCAGATAAGGGCCACGGCCCATCTAGTCTGCCCACCCTAATGTCCCTCCCCTACCTTTGCCCTGTGAATAGATCCCATGTGTCGATCCCATTTGGCCTTAAAATCAGGCACGCTGCTGGCCTCAATCACCTGTAGAGGAAGACTATTCCAGCGATCAACCAATCTTTCAGTGAAAAAGAATTTCCTGGTGTCACCTCGTAGTTTCCCGCCCCTGATTTTCCACGGATGCCCTCTTGTTGTCGTGGGACCCTTGAAAAAGAAGATATCTTCCTCCACCTCGATGCGGCCCGTAAGATACTTGAACGTCTCGATCATGTCTCCCCTCTCTCTGCGCTCCTCGAGTGAGTATAGCTGTAATTTGTCAAGCCGTTTTTCGTATGGAAGATCCTTGAGTCCCGAGACCATCCGGGTGGCCATTCTCTGCACCGACTCCAGTCTCAGCACATCCAGTCTCAGCACCCCTGATTTTGCTCTCTCATGAAACTAACAGAGATTAGTTGGGCATAGCGCTAAGTCCTATCACGATTAGATACCCAGTTTAAGTTCTCTTCAGTAAAGGTACCTGTGCCCTGATCTTACAACTGAACTTCAGCAGTGCATTCGACTTAGTGGATCATGAAATAATGTTGAACAGCTTAGACACAATGGGCCTCTCGGGAAATGTTTGGACCTGGTTCCAGGGCTTCTTAATGAAATGATCATATCAAATGGTCTACAACGGAAAATATTCTAATTCCCCCCTATCTCCCACCTTATTTAACATCTATTCTTCTTCCTTAGGCCATCTTCTACAAAAGTTAAACCTAATATACTATATATACGCCGATGACATCTCTATCCTAATCCCAGTGACCAAAGTGACCAAGGACACCTCAAAACAAATCTCCCATATCATGACCGAAATAGAACAATGGTCTATTAATTTTAAACTGAAACTCAACTCAGAAAAGACAAAAATCTTCATGGCAAGCCCAAAATACAAAATCAACACAACAATACACTTAAATGGTCATGATCATCTAATATCCAAAACTATAAAAATACTAGGAGTCACCCTAGACACCCACCTGACCTTGATCGAACACACAAACTCGGTGACCAAAAAATGCTTCCACACACTTTGGAAATTAAAAATCATAAAAAATATTTCGACCCTCCATCTTTTAGACCACAGTTCTTCAATCGCCGGTCTGCGGACCGATGTCGGTCCGCAAGAAATTTTTGCCGGTCCACGCAGGGCCGGCAAGATTGACTCCCTTCAATTCCTGCCGGTCCGCGCTGGGCCAGCAAGATCAACAGCTGAAGTCTGCGCTGGGCCGGAGAGATCTTGGGGAGCCTCCGACAGTGGCTTTCTCCCCTCTCTGCAGCTCTCCTTTACTTCCCAGCGCAGCGATTCATGAAGGCAGCCTCGAGGCTTTTGCTGAGTCGCGGTTGCCTCTGATGATGCAACTTCCTCTTTCCTCAGAGGTGGCGCGACCCAACAAAGGACCCGAGGCTGCCTTCCTGAATCGCTGCGCTGGGAAGTAAGGAGAGCTGCTGGGAGGGGAGAAAGCCACTATTGGAGTCTGGGGAAGCTGATGGGCAAAGGAAAAAAGGGACCTGGAGGGAAGGAGAAGGAGAGATGTTGCTGGGAGGGGAGGAGGGAAAGGAGTCTGGGAAGCTGCTGGGCAAGGGAAAAAAAAGGGACAGCTGCTACTGGACCTGGAGGGAAGCTTGTGGGCAAGGGAAAAAAAGGGACAGCTGCTACTGGAGAGGGAGAAGGAGAGATGCTGCTGGGAGGGGAGGAAGGGAAGAGAGTTACTGCTGGACAGGAGGAGGAGGGAAGGGAGAATGAAAAAAGGAAGGAAGCAGCTGGCAGAGAGATTAGAGAAGGGGAAGGGGAGACATAGGCATGAGAAAGTAGAGAGATTGATGATAGGAAGGGGTCAGCAGAAAAATAAGCAGAGAGGGACAACGATGATAGATCTGGTGTAGGAGAGATAAAAATGAGGAGAGCAGTGAAGCTGGAATGAATCATGTAAAAAGGAGAGAGGAGGCACAAGCTGGATGGAAAGGGGAGAGGGGCATTGAAAGAAGACAGATACCATATGCAAGGGGGAGAGGACAGACAGTGGATGGAAGGGGCAGATGCTGGATTGAAGAGATAGAGAGGGCAGACGCTGGAAGGAAGAGAATGAAAAGAAGATTGAAAGCAGAAACCAGAGACGACAAAAGGTAGAAAAAAATAATTCTATTTCTATTTGGTGATTAGAATATATCAGATTTGAAATATATATCCTGCTAGAGCTGGTGTTAGACATAACTGGGGACTGCAAAAAACTCAGGCAGTGCTTCTTTAGCTTCCAGCTGGCTTAGGGCACTCTCTGACCAGGGGGCAGTTGCCCTAGTTGCACTCCCCTAAAACTATTCCTGTCATGTGTGACTGCAGTATTCTGTTAGCATGATATTTCTGTGTAGCATTCTGTAATAATTTGGCTTGTTCAGTTTTCTTGATAGTAGAGGGGATATATGTGAAGGGGAGGGGAGACAGGGGTTTTGTTGATCCTTGCTCTGAATTATTTGTATTTATAAAATGACAATTGTATAGAATATTGTTTCTTTTTATACTTTAATAAAATACATTCAATATAAAATCATAACTGAGGCTTATGTGGATGGGATCAGATGATTTGTGGGGACCGAGCTCGCGGAGATGGGGCGGAAACGGGGTTTTTAAATTTTAGTCCTAGTAGTTTGCCGGTCCACAAAATAATTCTTTTTTTTCTGCCAGTCCACAGGTGTAAAAAGGTTGAAGAACACTGTTTTAGACTACTGGTTCAGTCACTGATCCTATCCACCTTAGACTACTGCAATATCATCTATGTGGGTACTCCCAAAAATCTTTGAGAAAATTAAGGATAGTGCAAAACACGGCCGTCCGACTAATATTCGGACTAAAGAAAAGTGACCACATTAGCCCCTACTATAAACTGCTGCACTGGTTGCCAATTGAGGCACGGACTTTGTTCAAGTTTTTCTGTTTTTGCTATAAACTGGTGTGGGGAATGGCCCCAACTTACCTATTACCTCACTTCGAACTTTTCACCCCCACAAGGACAACCAGAAATCGCAACCTCTTTGCCTACCCGAAGATCATAGGTTGCAAATACAGAACCTTTCTGGATAGAACTTTTAAGTTTCAAGCTGCCAGACAGCAAACCTGGCTAGGCAACTTCACCGACAAAACCAGGCAGACCTATGGCACCTTTCCAAAAGAAATCAAGACCGCTTTATTCAATAGATTTATTTCCCAGCCAGACAACACCCCCCCCATCCTAAAACCTTTCTCTTTACCTTGATACTACTCTCTTCACAAATGTATTCTGTTCTTCTCTTGACTATTCATTGTCTTCCTCACCACCTGTATTCTGTAATTCACTGATCATCCAGCCCTTTTGATGTAAAATGCTTAAGATTATACTGTAACCTATTTGTAACCTGTAAACACTGATTACTCAGTGACTTCCTACCTGTTCTCACCTTGTAATTCGCTGATTGTACAGCTCTCTTTCACTGTAAACCGCCTAGAAGTTGCAAGATTATGGTGGTATAGAAAAAATAAAGTTATTATTATTATTATTATTCTCACATGGAACTATTTAGATGTTAAACCATGCTCATTGCTAAGGATCAGGCCCAGAGCTAAGTTTCTCTCCTTGTTCAGTATGCAAAGTTCCACCTCTGTTTTTGCTCTCTCACGAAACTAATAGGCACTAAGATGAGCATAGTGCCTAGCTTTATCCTAATTAGACGCCCAGTTTAAGATCTTACATGAAACTATTTATATGTCAAGTTGAGCACAATGCTAAGGATCGGGCTCAGTGCTAAGTTCTTTCCTTCCTTAGATGCTAGGTCCCACCTCTGATTTTGCTCTCCCACAAAACCAATAGATGTTAATTGGGCATAGTGCGGTTTTATTCTGATCAGTTACCCAGTCCTACCTCCAATCAAGCTCCCATTTAAATCCAATAGATGCTCAAGTTCACCTCTGTTCTTGTCTTATTAGCAGCAATCAGATGCCAAGTTGCTCTCCTGATTTAAATCACCACTCAGAAATTAAATAAGTCCCACACTCTCTCCCTGAGCCGACCCTAAGCCTTTCCTCTGTTCGAAGTTACTTATTCGTGAAACAATTAAGACCTGCCTCCCAGCCCTCCCAAAGGCTTACCCTAATTTTCACCATGAAGCTACCTCCGTGACTCCTTCTTCTACTCTGCTCATCTTTCTCAAACATGCTCCTTCTCCTACTCTGCTCAATGCCAGATCTGCATGCAACAAGACTCAAATTTTGAAGGACCTACTTGAGGATCTTAACCCTGGATTCTTGTGCATCACGGAATCTTGGATTGAAAAAGACGACTTATTTACACAAAATGATCTCTGTTCCCATGGCTATCAAGACCTCTTCTCCCCCAGAACTAACCAAAAAGGAGGTGGCCTAGCACTCCTCTACAAATCATTCTTCAATGTCCAGCTCCTCGAAAAGAGTAGCCACACCTCACTAGAATATATGCTAGCTTCAGTCAATGATGAACTCCATCCTCACCCACTGGGCATCCTGCTATTATACCGTCCACCAACCCCCTGGAACAAATCCTCCGAGCTAGTCCTCAAGACCATATCAAATGCCTTCCTTAAATTTCAAATATTACTGATCATTGGGGATATTAATCTCCACCTAGATGACATCACCAACAAGGATCCGACTGAATTCAATAACTTCCTCACCTCTCTAGGTTCCCCCCCCCCTGCTTCCATTCCAACCCATGAAAAGGGACACACACTAGATATCATCAGCTTCCTTGATCTTACGGATTCCAAAACTTCAGTCAATGACACCCGTTGGGAACACACTCCTTGGTCCGACCACCTCTTAGGGGCTTTTTGTCTCCCCATTTTCATGTCACACCTTGAGTCCCCACCCCGTACCTCAAATTCCATTACTTTCCGCAAAACAATTGTGAGCAAACTGTTCTGAACCAAATTTCTCAATCAAGTCTCCTCCACTCCTATGTTTGCAAATCAAGAAACCAACTGGCACAACTGGGTCACCCTCTCCAAGACCACCTACCACTCCAGAGCCCCACTATCCACTAAAACTGTCTCCTACTCCCGTAAGGCCTCTTGGTACATTCCATATCATAGAGAACTGAAGCAGAAATGTCGAGCACTGAAGCGCAAATGGAAAAAATCTAAATCCCCTACAGACAAACAGTCCTGGAGGGTCAATATCAAGTTCTATAATACAGCACTAAAAAAAGCAAGGAAAAAATCTCCAGATCCAACAACCAGAGTAGTGCATTGTTTAATATCTGGCACTCCTTAACCTCTAAAAATGACTCCATCATGCCCCCCTCCTCTCCATCAGCTGAAGATCTAGCAAAGTTCTTCAACGAAAAGGTCACTACCTTAAGATGCTCCTTCCCACCAGCAGTCTCTTACAACTCCCTGATGCCCTCCGACTCCAACCCTACCCTGTCTCCAACCCTATCCCAGCTGACAGATCCTGGATGCCTTTGAACATGTATCCGAATCCCAGGTCTCTAAACTCTGCTTCAAACTGAAAGCCTGCAACTGCACCTTGGACCCATTCCCCTCCTACCTATATGAGAAAATTCCCGCACAGGCCATCTCATCTCTTACCAAACTTATAAACTCTGCCCTACTTTCAGGCCTATTTTCTGCAGAAATGGACATATTGCCCTGTCCCCACTACTGAAAAAAGCTGACCTAGACCCCTCCTCACCTTTCAACTACCGCCCAATAGCAAATATTCCCCTCTTGACCAAGATGCTAGAGTCCATCATATCTACCCAACTCTCATCCTATTTAGAGAGATTCTCCATTCTCCTTCCTTACCAATATGGCTTTAGACCCAGCTTCAGCACCGAATTCCTATTGGCCTCACTAATCTCAAAGGTTCAACAACTTTATTCTCGTAATAAGTTTGCTGTTCTTCTACAATTCGACCTTTCTGCAGCATTTGACGTTGTCCATCACGATATTCTTATTTTCCAATTTTCTGAGATTGGCATTAACTCTACAGTCTTAGACTGGTTCTCAAAATTCTTACGCTCCCACTCTTATACTGTTAATATGAATGGCACCTCCTTGGATATCGATTTGTGGAGTCCCACAGGGCTCACTTTTATCCACTATTCTCTTCAACATCTATATGTTGTGGCGGGGCCGGTATCTGTGTCCTCAGTAATCCCGGACTCTGCTCACTTCAACGAGGCCCGCACGTGCTTCCTGCAAGTAGGAAGTCCTGCTGGAACCGCCTTGATAATACTGGAACTATAATGGTTACCAAAGAAAAATCAAATCTTGGTTCAAAATAAAGCCGTTTATTGTGGCATGTGTGAGTCTATGCACAGCTAGACCTGACTCCACAAGTAATAATGATAGTCCAGTAACAAAACAAAGCAAAACAGAGCTCAAACCAAAAGAGCTCAGTTACCACCTTAACTCAGGTAAGTAAACTATCACATAGTCCAGAATCATTGTTATTAGCTGGTCTAAGTAAATGTCCAAAAATGCTGCTGCCTTCAAACTTCGCTAGGTCTTCAGCAATAAAGCTAGCACTCTTGACAGTGCTACATCCAAGCCTGTAGTTCTGCTGGCTTGTTCCCAATCAGCTTAGCTAAGCTGATGTGGGGGGAGGGGAGCAAGTGAATCCACCTTTTTAAACTTTTCTGCCAAAACAGAATGCCACGAATGGCTCCACTAACCCACCCAAATGGTAAGTGGATTCTCCCCAAAGCTCCTTACTTCCCTCAGGTAACTTAACCCATTCAAACCCTCGTTCAAAACTTCAGGTATTCAATCAGTCAACACTTGGAACAAAACAAACGTTTTTTTTTTCTTCCCTGTTCCAAATGAACACAGCAGTACCAGCCTCATTATATTCCCAAGGCAGCTTGCCTTGAGCAACCCCTCATTAGCTTAACCCTGCTATAATATAGACTGCACAGACCTGCCACTTAACTCCAGTCCATGCAGCAATCTTCAGGCAGTCCTTCTGTCTGTGTCCAGTCCATGGGTTCAAGTACTGGCTGCTGGCTGGTTCCAAGGTCAGTATCAGCCTCAGTCATTTCAATATCCTGGGGCTGCAGTGCTCCATCAGGTGAGTCCTCTCCTGTAGCTGGCCCAGGAAAGACTGATCTTTTCCTTCTGAGGGCAGCCTCTAAATTGCACAACTTCCCACGCCCTGTTCTCAGAGGGGGAGGAGATAGTTGCACTGCCTTCTTAGGTTTAGCTGCATTCTTGCTTATTACCCTCAGCTGGGGACTAGCAGAGGGAGAGTTGTGTCTCAGAGGCTGTTCCAAGCTGTTCCTCTTAACAACCTCCACTCCCTGCAACTGGATTTTTTTAGACTTAAAGGGGCAGTCAGTAATTTCCTTCTTACTGCTCACTACCCTATCTCTTTCCTTAGTGCTCTGTATGTTAGGGGTGACCTTAGTCCTATCACGGCCAGGCACGAGTCCAGCTTTAGGGCTAGGATCGTGACATACTCCTACCCTAAAATTTTGACTGTCCTTTGGTCTAATTTCCCCTTCTGAGTTGTCTCGCATTCTGGACAGACTATCTACATTTGTATTTAGCTGACCTGGCCGGTGCAGTACCTTAAGTCAGTAACGTCTCCTTGGTTTATTAAATTTCTTAGTTGGTTCTAACATTGGCGGATCGGGGTCCTCAAAGTCCTCGGGCCATCTCAACAGCGGTGACTTGCATGGTTCTCCTAAAGCCCCATCACCCTGACCCTTGGTACCTTCTAACCCATCCACTCTCTGGGCCAATGCAGCTATCACCTGGGTTATACCACCCAATTCTTCTTTCTGCATGTTTTCCATCTGCTGTCTGACTTCCTCCAGGTCCTGGTCCATACCTTTAAATGTATCTAGAACCTTTTCAAAGTGTTGAGCGTGCTGTTCTATCTGCTCTTCCTGAAGTTTCTGTTTTGCCAACCACCCTTCCGACGTCCCCGTCCTGTTCGTAAGCTCCCCGCAAGTGTTCTTAATCTCTTTGACACTCTTCTGCATCGCTTGTTGTTGGGCCTGGCTTTCCCTTACTTGCTCTTGCACCACCTTGAGCTGGGAGGTAACCTGTTCTATGAGGCTATTCAGCTTCTCTGTTTCACGATGGTACTGGGCTGTAAGCTCCTCTCTAGCCTGCTGCCTTTCCCTGTTTAATTGATCCGCCCCATCTCCTTCTTTGGTTTCTGCCTGGGACTTCCCTTTGGCTTCCCACTCGTCTCTTGCTGCCGTCAACTCCTCCCTTAACTTAAGTATCTCGGCATCCAAGAAGGCGAATTTAGCGTCCCCACTTTCTTTCCGTGGGTAGGGGTTTAAGGCTACGGGTGTTCCTATTTCTAGTGTCTTCAACCCTGTGGACCCAAACCCCTGTTCTCCTCTGTCTGTTTCTGGAAGACGGGCCCACTGTACTATGTCGGGGTGCCAAATTCTTTCACAAATTAGCTGGGCCATCCGTTCCCCCCTTTGAATTTTATACTCCTTGTCCCCATGATTAACCAATAGTACCGCAACGTTACCTCTAAAATCGGGGTCAATGACGCCGGCGGCTACATCAATTCTTTGTTTTAAAGCTAACCCTGACCTAGGAGCCACCCTAAGGTATGCACCGGGTGGGGGTGATACCTGGATATCCGTTTTAACCAGGGCTCTTTCCCTAGCCGGAATCACTTGATCATGAGCAGCATACAGGTCATAACCTGCGGCCCTAGGGTATGCCCGTGTGGGAGCCCTGGCCTGGTCCGACAGTGGGGCCCACCTAATCGTAGGCTTCCACTGTTTTGTTTTCTGCGCTCGGGATCTGCGTGTCCTTGCTGAAGCATCAATTATACTTCCCTCTACCTGAGTGCCCAACACATATCCTCCCTGTCTCTCACCGCCGCTGAACCTCCCTGTCTGTGCCTGTACTAGCCAGTCCCGTCCCAATATTAAGGGGTAAGGCACCGAATCTAATACGGCCACTGGTAAGAGAGATTTTTTCCCTTTATACTGGAGGTTCAGGTGTCCAAGCGGGTATTCATGGGCCTCCCCATGAATACAAGTTATGGGTACCTTCTCCATCACTGTGCCTGGGCCTTCACCTAGCTCTTCCCACAGTTTTCTTGACACCACCGATTGCTCGGCGCCTGTGTCAACCAGAGCTAAGACTTCTTTGTCCGCTACCAGGACCTTCACCCGATATTCCCTAGGGTGCTTGTCCGCTAGTCCCCGGGCATACACAAAATCTCTTTTCTTTTTACAGAATCTTTGTGTATGCCCCTCTTTCCCACAGCAGAAACA
The DNA here is from genome assembly GCF_902459505.1 of Geotrypetes seraphini. Classification (NCBI taxonomy): domain Eukaryota; kingdom Metazoa; phylum Chordata; class Amphibia; order Gymnophiona; family Dermophiidae; genus Geotrypetes; species Geotrypetes seraphini. The sequence goes on along the minus strand of NC_047099.1, from coordinate 14,973,572 downwards.
CCGTAGCCTCTCTCGTGAGACCTCCCTGGGCTTGGACCACCCCGTTTTCTGGGTCTGACCGTGGGATCCCGTATTCCTATCCCCCCGGGCCTGTTCCTTACTTTCTTCAGGGGCCTGTAAGGAAGTAGTCTTTTCTGTTACCAGTCTCTGGACTGGTCCACCGGCTGTACTTGGGAATGAGCACTTTAGCAGCTGGTCTAATAGTTTGGTCTGCTCACCCATTGCCATCACAAGTTCATTGTGCTGCTGCCTGGCTTGTTCCTGGCTGTGCTCCCATAAGTCCTGGGTCGCCTTGAGTACAGCCTGTAGGTCTTTGCTTTGTTTTTGCCCCTCGGCGGTCAGGAAAGCGATCAGCTGCTGTTGATCCATGACACCGGACAGCCTAAAAAAAACAAACACAGAGAGACCAACCCAAGTGCGGTAACACAACGGTAGGGTAGCCAATCTCCCTCACCCCCCCCTGGTCAAGTCCCTTACCAGAGAGAAAGGTGAGTCTACGCCTTTGGGTTTTGGGCCTCCTTGACCCCCAGTCGTTACTGCGTTTTTGTCCTCTTTTATAGGTTCGCAGCCTCCTGGATCTTTCTCCGACTTCTGGCCCACCGCAAGTGTCAGCCGGATCACTGTGGTCCTGTGCTTCCTCCGCACACCCGGTCGCAGCCGCCTGGAACTCAGCTCCTCACCGACAGGAACCAACACAACAAACTAACAAAATAAGCTAAAACAACAAATTAGCTGAAGTCCATGGAAAAAAAAAATTTTTCCCACTATATTTTAAATTTTTTTTTTCCCAAAAGTTCCACCAGTGTCCAGCAGGAGGCGCTATATCCCACTCCTGATACCAATTGTGGCGGGGCCGGTATCTGTGTCCTCAGTAATCCCGGACTCTGCTCACTTCAACGAGGCCCGCACGTGCTTCCTGCAAGTAGGAAGTCCTGCTGGAACCGCCTTGATAATACTGGAACTATAATGGTTACCAAAGAAAAATCAAATCTTGGTTCAAAATAAAGCCGTTTATTGTGGCATGTGTGAGTCTATGCACAGCTAGACCTGACTCCACAAGTAATAATGATAGTCCAGTAACAAAACAAAGCAAAACAGAGCTCAAACCAAAAGAGCTCAGTTACCACCTTAACTCAGGTAAGTAAACTATCACATAGTCCAGAATCATTGTTATTAGCTGGTCTAAGTAAATGTCCAAAAATGCTGCTGCCTTCAAACTTCGCTAGGTCTTCAGCAATAAAGCTAGCACTCTTGACAGTGCTACATCCAAGCCTGTAGTTCTGCTGGCTTGTTCCCAATCAGCTTAGCTAAGCTGATGTGGGGGGAGGGGAGCAAGTGAATCCACCTTTTTAAACTTTTCTGCCAAAACAGAATGCCACGAATGGCTCCACTAACCCACCCAAATGGTAAGTGGATTCTCCCCAAAGCTCCTTACTTCCCTCAGGTAACTTAACCCATTCAAACCCTCGTTCAAAACTTCAGGTATTCAATCAGTCAACACTTGGAACAAAACAAACGTTTTTTTTTTTCTTCCCTGTTCCAAATGAACACAGCAGTACCAGCCTCATTATATTCCCAAGGCAGCTTGCCTTGAGCAACCCCTCATTAGCTTAACCCTGCTATAATATAGACTGCACAGACCTGCCACTTAACTCCAGTCCATGCAGCAATCTTCAGGCAGTCCTTCTGTCTGTGTCCAGTCCATGGGTTCAAGTACTGGCTGCTGGCTGGTTCCAAGGTCAGTATCAGCCTCAGTCATTTCAATATCCTGGGGCTGCAGTGCTCCATCAGGTGAGTCCTCTCCTGTAGCTGGCCCAGGAAAGACTGATCTTTTCCTTCTGAGGGCAGCCTCTAAATTGCACAACTTCCCACGCCCTGTTCTCAGAGGGGGAGGAGATAGTTGCACTGCCTTCTTAGGTTTAGCTGCATTCTTGCTTATTACCCTCAGCTGGGGACTAGCAGAGGGAGAGTTGTGTCTCAGAGGCTGTTCCAAGCTGTTCCTCTTAACAACCTCCACTCCCTGCAACTGGATTTTTTTAGACTTAAAGGGGCAGTCAGTAATTTCCTTCTTACTGCTCACTACCCTATCTCTTTCCTTAGTGCTCTGTATGTTAGGGGTGACCTTAGTCCTATCACGGCCAGGCACGAGTCCAGCTTTAGGGCTAGGATCGTGACAATGTCCTCCATGAAACTTCTCCTACTTTCCCCCCTGGAAACACTTTACACTTATGCTTGAGTACCTGATTGTTAAACCGCTTGGATAACCTTGATAGGCGGTATATAAAAACCTAATAAACTTATGCTGATGACATCCTTGTCCTCATCGAGACCGACTTGAACCTCACCAATCTCTCTGAGAACATATCCTCATGTATAACACGCCTCCAATCCTGGGCCCTCACCGTACAAATGAAACTAAATGAGTCCAAAACAAAATTACTTTGGCTCGGCCCAAAATTAGATAAGCTACCCGCCCTCATCCCACTGTCCTTTTGCACCATACTGCAGCTTGCGTTTTCTAACAAAGTTCTGGGCATCATCATTGACTCTACACTATCTTTCAACGACCACCTCAACTCCTTGGTAAAAATATGCTTTTTCAGCCTTCATATGCGAGATCCTGCTTCCATCATCAACACTTTGCTGTCCTCGTACAATCCATCATCCTTTCCAGATTGGACTATTGTAACTCCATCTACTTAAGCCTAACAAAGAAAAACCTTCAACGACTTCAGCGAATTCAGAATACTGTGGCTAAACTAATCTTTGCAAAAAGTAAATTTGACCATGTCTCCCCACTCCTATCCAAACTTCACTGGCTTCCAGTAGACTTAAAATGCGCCTACCTAACTTTCAAGATCCTACATGGCATCCTTCCTCCCCTTATCCCACTCTCTTGGAAGTCCTCGAACTCTAACATCACCAGACCCACCCAAAAATTCAAACTATTCTTCCCTTCATTAAAAGGCATATCCCATCCAGAAAAACTAGGGTCATCCCTCTTCTTCAGAATCACAGAGCTCTGGAATCTGGGCGCCCTCCAACTTTTCCGAAAACATCTGAAAACCTGGCTATTCTTAAAAATGTAATATGTCCTCCTCTTTGTTATACTAAGTCCCTCTAAACTTTCTCTATACTATCCTGTTACCCTCATTGGAGTTCCTTCTCTACACCATTTCCTGTAAACTGTGCCGAGCTCTACGATTGTGGAGATGATGCAGTATACAAACTTAAGGTTTAGTTTAGTTTAGTTATACCTGCTGTATTACTAAGTGTAGGTTGGCCCACCTCCTGCCCACCCTTTCTCCTCCTCTAAAAATGCCTCTTTTCACTCTATGCGTTTAGAGGCAGGGGAAAGGCCTAAACTGGTTTATGATACGTTTAAAACCAGCTTTGGTTATGGGTACTTGGATGATCAGGTTTTTTGATCATCCAAGTACCTATTTAGGCCACTTTTTAGATGTTTTTTTGTTTTGATTATGAGCCCCTTAGCCATTAATAGAGGAATAGAAAAACAAGCTTTATACAAAAAAAGTGGACAGAATGATACATAAACAGATCTGCTATAGGTTTCAGTGTTTATTCTCATAAATAAAAAGAATTGTCTAACTGATTTAATCAAACCTATCAATGTAGGCAAACCCCCACAAAACTAACAATGGAGTCTGGGATGCTATGCAGACCCTTAATACAACCCTAATATCCTTGGTTATAGTTACATAGTAACATAGTAAATAACGGCAGATAAAGAGCTGCCCAACCATACATACTACATAAATTAATTTAATTTAAATGGTCCTTTTTCTTAGATATTTCTGGGCCAGAAACCCAGAGCCCTGCCCAGTAGTGTGCTTAGGTTCTATCTACTGGAATCTCCAGCAAAGATCACTCCAGCCCATCTTAACCATTCCAACCATCGAAGCCTTCCCCAGCCCATCCTCAATTGAATATCCATATATGGGACACAGACCGTGCAAGCCTGCCCAGTACTGGCCTTAGTTCCTTCAGTGTATACCCATTATTTTCTGATTAGAGATCTTTGTGTGTGCTTGTTTGAATTCTGTCATCATTTTTTTCTCTACCACCCCTCTCAGGAGCGCATTCCATGCATCAATCACCCTCTCCATAAAGAAGAATTGAAGGGTATTAACGTAGAACAAAATCTTTTCCAGAGAAAGGAAAATGGTAAAACCATTCCAACACTCACCTTTCCCTCCACCGAGTGAATCCCATTAACCACCACCCTCTGGCATCTGTCTGTCAACCAGTTTCTAATCTAGTTCATTACTTTGGGTTCTAACTTCAACCCATCAAGTTTGTTCAAGAGTCTTCTATGAGGAACCATGTCAAAGGCTTTGCTGAAATCTAAGTAAATTACATCTAGCATATGCCCTTGATCCAATTATCCAGTCACCCAATCAAAAAATTCAATCAAATTTGTTTGGCACGATTTACCTTTAGTAGTACCTTTAGTGGATCCTGCAACACATTTGATTCTAGGACTTTCATTATCTTTTTCTTTCAGTAATTTTTCCAATAACTGAAGTGAGGCTTACCGGCCTGTAGTTTCCCCGCTTCATCTCTGGTATCACTTTTGTGAATAGGGACCATATCCACTCTTCTCCAATCCTCAGGAACCACTCCCATCTCAAAAGATTTGTTAAACAAATCTTTAATAGGACCCGCCAAAACCTCTCTGAGCTCCCTCAATATCCTGGGATGGATCCCGTCCAGTCCCATCGCTTTGTCCACCTTCAATTTTTCAACTTGTTCATAAACACTTTCTTCCAGGAATGGCACGATATCTACTCCATTCTCATGTGTAACTTTTCCAGACAATCTCATTCCTTCTCCAGAATCTTCTTCTGTGAACACAGAACTGAAGTATTTATTTAACATGTTTGCTTTTTCTTCATCACTCTCCACATATCGATACATATCTTCTAGTCTCACAATTCTATTTTTCATCTTCCTTTCACTAATATATCTGAAAAAAATTTTGTCTCCTTTTTTACATTCCTAGCCATTTGCTCTTCTGCTTGTGCTTTCACCAGACATATCTCTCTCGTGGCTTCTTTCAGTTTTACCTGGTAGTCCTTTCTCTACTCCTCTTCTTGGGTCTTTTTATATTTAATGAATGCCAGCTCTTTTGCCCTTATTTTCTCAGCCACAAGTTTAAAGAACCATTTTGGTTTCCTTTTTCTCTTGTTTTTATTTATTTTCCTCACATAAAAGTCTGTAGTCATTTTTATTGCTCTATGAAAGTAATGGGGGTCCATTCTCATGAAATGAGGGAACATCCCAAGATAGAAAATATGGGGTGAACCATAAGATCTTAATGGAAATTTGCTTAAGAATAAGATGGTTGTACATATGAAAACGGAACATCTGGAAAACCAAATTAGGAAGAATTCCTTAAGATTTTTTCTCCAAAATCACCATTGTTAGCGCCTGTGAACAAATTGCATAAATATATGCCTACAGTATTAAGATTCTACTAGAATCCTTTCCTTCTGAGGTAAGGGAACAATAATTGACATTACCAGTGAACTGAGTTTCAGATTTTATGAAGGAAAAAAAATCACTTTGTTTTGAATGTCACAGAATTTTTAGAGTCATCCTTGGAACTGGTAACTCAGCTACTATCTTAGCAACCTTTGCTTTGGAAATAGACCAAACTTTAGTTTTGAAATTGTATTTCCATGTAATAGATAATAAGTTCTTTGGATCAAAATTAAGAATATTTTTTGATTTGTCTAGAATTACCTAGAAAATTCTTTAACCTTGGGCCGAGTACAAGGACTGGTCCTGAAGTTTATTTTGTCATTTCCATGTGTCATTGTGATCTCCTCTTGCCTAGGTGGTCTCCTCATTAAATCTGGGCGACAACCTCAGGGCCAAGCTGGTCCTCTGTCAGCTATTGACACTGTTTTAAGATCATCCATCAGAGGTCCTTGAAAACATGCTGTATTTCCATACAGTGTTTAACGAAAGGAACTTCCAATCTATTATTCAGGAGGCAACATAGATTTACTAGAGGTTGGTCTTGTCAAACAAATCTGATCAATTTCTTTGACTGGGTGACCAGAGAATTGGATAGAGGATGTACGCTAGATCTGGTGTATTTAGATTTTAGCAAAGCCTTTGACAGTGTTCCATACAGACATCTAATAAATAAACTGAGTGCCCTTGGGATGGGTCCCAAAGTGACGGGCTGGCTCAGGAACTGGTTGAGTGGAAGGCGACAGAGGGTAGTGATCAATGGAGATACCTCTGAGGAAAGTGATGTTACCCCAGTGGTGTGTCTCAAGGTTCTGTTCTTGGGCTTGTTCTTTTTAACATTTTTATAAACGATATTGCTGAAGGGTTGTTGGGTAAGATTTGCCTCTTTGCGGATGATACCAAAATCTGCAATAGAGTTGACATGTTGGATGGTATGAATAACATGAAAAAAGACCTGGTGAAGCTTGAAGAATGATCTGAAATTTGGCAGCTAAAATTTAATGCTAAGAAATGCAAGGTCATGTATTTGGGCTGCAAAAACCCAAGGGAAGGGTACAATTTAGGGGGTGAAGAGCTTATGTGCATGACAGAAGAGTGGGACTTGGATGTGATTGTATGTGATGATATCAAGATGGCCAAACAGGTTGAAAAGGTGATGGTGAAAGCTAGAAAGCTAGAAAGAAGCTAGGTTGCATAGGGAGAGATATGACCAGTCAACAGACATCTGTATTGAAGCCTCTCCCATGCCATGCCCATACCTATCTATTTTGGCATAGCTTTTCCTGATGGGCGCCCATTAAATTGTAGACATGTCTCCAAACTCGCGTCCACATCTTTTAGATGCCCAAGTGCCAATTAGTGCTTGTTAAGACCCTTAAATCGCTCATTAACTACTTTATTTGGATGCCTAAGTCTTGCCTAATGTTAGATGTGATTTAGGCGCCATTTATAGAATCTGGGTCTTAGTGTGTACTTAAGGGAGGAATTATCTTTGTTAATGCTTGCCCGCATGCTAAGTGACAGCAGGAGGCCCAGGTTTGAGGCTTTTTCCTCTTTCTCAACAAATCTTATGAATTAAGATTTTTTATTATTCACAACAGTTGATATATGAGTAGTATTCCTGACGAGAGATTTGCAATTTTTCAATGGAAAGGTTTGGTGGTTTGTGAGGAATTATCCTTTTCCCAGTTTAGGAACTATTTAAAAGCCTGCCTGTTTCAGCAAGCCTATGGGACCGCATTACATGAAGAATAGATTCAGAGTAACTGCAAGAGAACACATGGTTATGTTAAAATGTTTTTGAAGATTTTACTGAGTTCTTTTTGGATTTGGGGGGGGGGGGTGGTTTATGGAGAGGGACTTTTTCTCTCTAAATTAATGGAGTTCCTTTTTTATATATTGTAAAACTCCTGAATTTGGCTTAGAGTACAATATTGGTATATGATGTGAATAAACCTTTAACCTACAATTGCTTGCAATCAGTTATAGAATTGAGTTTTATGTTTTAAAATGTTATATTAGAGGCTCAGAGTAAATGTATACCACCAAAACCTAAGTCAGCATTGATTAATTTCAAGTTAATTTCTTCAAAGTACCCATGCACACTGTAGTTCAATAAGGATAGGAGATTTTAACTCTGACATTATTTACTGATTACCATTTTTGGCTTTCCACCTATAATTTTTTTCATGGCATTTTTCACTTCTTGGTTTCTAAGGCTATATATAATGGGATTTAACATCGGAATCAGAGCTGTATACAGGAGTGCAAATACTTTATCTTGGTTTGGTGAATACATGGACGTTGGTCTCATATATACACAAATAGTGGTTGCATAAAATAGAAGAACGACTGTGAGATGGGAGGAACAAGTGGAAAAGGCTTTACGTCTCCCCTCTGAAGAATGGATTTTCAAGATGGTTGAGATTATGTAGATATAGGATGCCAGAGTAGATAGAAAGGGAATAAGTCCCACGGTGGACCCATCCACAAACAACACAGTTTGAATGTTGTGATTATCACTACAAGAGAGTTTCAACAGTGCTGTCAAGTCACAGAAGAAATGATTTATTATGCTGGCATCACAGAAAGAGAACTGGGACATCATAATAGACACAGGTACCATGTCCAGAAAACCAGTTATCCAGGAAGCAGCTGCCAATAATGCACAGACCCTCTTACTCATGATAACAGTGTAACGTAAAGGATTACATATCGCCACATACCGATCATATGCCATGACACTAAGAAGAAAGAATTCTGTGCTGGTGAAAGCCATAAAAAAGTAGAGCTGTGTCATACATTCAGAGAAAGAAATTGATGAATTTCCAGTTAAGAAGTTGTCCAGCATTGAAGACAGTGTGACTAATGTGTTACAGGTATCAAGGACGGACAGATTGCTGAGGAAGAAGTACATAGGCTTTTGCAGATGAGCGTCTGAACACATTAATATTAAAAAGAGGCAATTTCCCAAAACAGAGATTAGGAAGGTCAGGAAAATGGCCACAGAAATGTAGAACTGCAGGTGAGGATAATCAGAGAATCCGAGAAGAGTGAACTCTGTTTTATTTCCCCTTCCCATCTACTAAGCTTCTTGAGAGAGGAAGCAAAAGAATTGTTGACTGCATCTGCAACAAAATTAAATACATGTCACAAATCATTGTCCAATACTTGCATGACTGACCTTTTATTTTGTATCAATACAAAGGAGTTAGTAGGGTGATGGAAAGGCGTGTTTTGTGCAAAGACAAAGTGTATACAATGGTACATCAATGGAACTACTGTAGATTCCAGTACTTGTCTCTCTCCTTTTAAAATAGAATTAGGAAATTAACTCCATCAGACATAGTAACATTCTAATATACTAGTAAACTGTCTCTGATGTAGGTGTTAAGGGGTCACATAAGAATTGTAGGAATAGCCTTACTGGGTCAAACCAATGGTCTATCAAGCCCGGTAACCTGTTCTCACGGTGGCCAATCCAGGTCACTAGTTCCTGGCCAAAACCCCAAAAGTAGCAACATTCCATTCAGAATCCTAAAGAATTCCAGAATTCCAAAGAGTAACACAAGATTCTGGCATCCCAAATAGTAGCAACATTCCATGCTACCGATCCAAGGCAAGCAGTGGCTGTGCTGATCAGTGCAGGAATATATACTCTCTACCCCATAACATGCCTTCTCAAGAAATTACAAAAAATATTATAGTTAATGCAAGACATATGAACGTACCCCGTGGTATGCCATTTTAAAGTTACTGCAGCTTAGTAAAAGGGTCCCTTTATGACCACAATACACATGCCACTTGATCAGGTTAAAGGATTCACACAATTACATCTTGGGGATTAGGTGTTGACTTTGATTAGCTGAGTATTGTTTGTCTACCACAATATTGAGAAATTTACATGATGTAATTAAGAAATATAAAAAAAAAAATAAAAAAATGAAAATGAAGATTATTCCCATAGTATGAAATCAGGGGTAAAGTTTATAAAACAGAAGTGAAGGGATTTTTTTTTAAATAAATCAGATTATCCAACCTCTAGGTTGAAATTAAACCCACATCACTGATTCTCCAGGAATCTGACCTAAGTCTGATCCAGTTAATACAAACTCAAGAATATGATTGCTACTTTGCATCCAACTTGCCTTGGAAGTTTTCAAGCATGTAGAAAAAAATACTAGATCCTGAAAAACGTATTCTGTTCCAATTTCCCCTGTGAAATGGAATACCACGTCAGAATATAAGGTGATATTGTATGTCAGGCCCTAGATCCAATGAACCCATCATCTTATCTCAGTGTCCAATCCAGATGACAAAGGAATGACCCAGCAGAATATGTCCATTCCTTGTTGCTCATTACAAAAGATTAGCAGTGACTTTTCCCAATTCTAAAACGCTAACAATTTTTCATAAACCCTCTCTCCAGGAAATTGCCCAAAACTCATGTTAATCTCAGCTATTGTAGATGCCTTGACTACTTCCTCTGTCAATATTTTCCCAGCTTGATAGTGTTATGAGTTAAAAAAAAAACCAACTATTTATTTTAAATCAGCTATATGTGTCATGGCTTGTTCCCTATCTTAGTACTATTTGAAAGACAAATAACCATTCTTTAACAGTTCCATACTGTTTAAGATTTTATATATGAGGGCATGTTGAAAAGTTCTCAGCCCAACCAAGAAACAATGATGTGGATATGATTCAATCAATGATCTGAAACAATGTCAAAACAAAACCTAGAATTTTGTTTTTGCAAATTGGCACTTAACAAAATAAGATAACGCTCTTTTCAACTACAGTAATAAAATAATGCTCAGAATTTAGAAAGTTGGTTGGTTAGGCTGAGAATTTTCCAGCACCGCCTCGTAGCTCTATCATATCCTCTCATAGTTGTCATATTTCCAAGCCAAAGAGCCCTAAATTCCCACTCAATAAATTCTTATTTGAAGCAGGACAAAATTATTTAAAGAATGACATCTAACTAATCATAAAATGTGCTATATGTTCAGAATGACAATTTGATATACTCTCACTTTACAGGCAATGGATTATCAAATCATTAACATTCAAATATAATACCTAAAAAGACGTTTCATGGTTGGATCTGCTGCTGATGAAGATATTTCAGTGCATGAGCTCTATTCTGTTCAGAAATCCATACTTTATAACAAACTTAATCATAAAGGCAGACTGACCGAATAATGTGTTGGCAAGACAGGCAGCCGCCACCTCTTTGAGCATTTGTAAACTTCAAAAATCTTCACATTTAAAAGTGCAAAGTCTTCTGGGAGTTGATCGCTGTAAGCCCTGGGAATTTCACAGTCATGTTTACTCACGAGACAGGCAATTAAAAGGTTTCTTTGTGTAATTCCATTTCTAACTTTAATCTTAAGTTTAAAATTCTTGACTGGCAGTTGGGTACCTCTTGGGTTTTCTAATCCTCTTCAGCTCTTGGAAATGTTGAAAACAGTTGACACCTACAGTTGCACAGAAAGTATTGATAAAGTCAATAGGCTTTCTCAAAATTGAATTACAGATTTCTATGCTCCAACGCTGCTCTGATGCTCATAGAAATTCTATGAGTGTCGAAGCAGCGTCAGAGCATTTAACATTCTGGGCCATGGTAGAAACCTCTATCGCAGCTTAGTAAAATGGGAGGGGGGGGGGATTTAGGTTCCTAAATTAATGTCAGCCAAACATATGAGCCTAGAAGTCAAAATGGCATTTTTAACCAAGATTTGCGGCACATACCAACACCTAGAAAATTGGCACCAGTTTGAGAATCCAGTCTTAAGTGTACAGCCCTTGATGGAGACTGCCCCAACTTTGATGGTTGGGCTGAGAACTTTTCAGCAGTGCCTGGTATTCATTGTGGAAATCTTGAAAACCCAACTTGGGGTGTGGCCCTTGAGGACTGTGGTTGCTAACCATGCCCTAAATGAATCCATCATGGGGAGTACTTGAAGAAATAGCTGGTAAGATAGGACATATGAGAAGTGGAAAGATAGTGGTCCAGGAGGAAAGTAAATAAAAGCAAGATAAAAAAGGAAACCAATATAGTTCTCCAAACAAGTGACTGAGAAAATAAAGGCCAAAAAGTTGGAATTAATGAAATACAAAAAATGCTCAAGTGCTCAAGAAGAAGAATACAGAAAAGAATACTGGATGAAGCTGAAGAAACAAGAGAGATATCCATCTGTGAAAACACAGGTGCAAGAGCAAATGGCTAGAAATGTAAAGAGGGAGACAAAATTTGCCTGGTGCCAAAATCCAAGATGTTACAGACACTTTGCTGAGACTCATCAAGCCTGCTGACTACTATCCAATGCTGCTCATCCACATTGGCAATAACATACTGCCAGGCACTAGGTGAATCAATTCGAATCGATTTAAATTAAAAAAAATCGGATTCCTGATTCGGACCCTTTCCCCTCGCCCCCTAAAGCAGGAGCGGCAGCGCTGCTCTTGCTGGCCGCTGCCGCACCTGTTTTAGAAGGCGAGGAGGGAGGGCCACTCGGGAAGTACTGTGTCCGGCTTATCTCCTCGCCTCCCTGAAGGACTGCCCCCCCTGAAAAACTGACGCACCCCCCCCCCCTGGGAAGGCCTCTTGTGTTCCCCCTGGTCTCCCCGAACCGTTTACCTTACAGCTTCAGCCGAAGATCGCGATTACTGCTCTTTGCACTGCAGTGCTTTGATCTGTTTCCTCTGCTGCGGTTTTGCCCCTCCTCTGATGTCGGCTGAAGCTCCCTTGTTCAGGGAGGCAAGGGGGAACACGGAGGTCTTCCCGGGGGGGTGCGCAGTCTTTCAGGGGGGGCAGGCCTTCAAGGGATGAACAGGCCTTTAACGGGGAACAGGCCTTCAAAGGGGGGACAGGCAGGCCTGGGGGGGCAATCCTTTGGGGGGGGGGCAGTCCTTCAAGGGGTGGGACAGGCCTTGGGGGGGGTGCAGGCCTTCAAGGGGTGAACAGGCTTTTAACGGGGAACAGGCCTTTAAGGGGGGGACAGGCCAGGGATGGTGGCATAAGCCTTCAGGGAGGACAGGCAGGCCTTCAAAGGGGAGGACAGGCCTTCAGGGATGGGGTATAGGCCTTCAGGGGGGAGGTGCAGGCCTTCAGGGGGGGACAGACCTTCAGGGGAGGGAGGCCCTGGTGTAGAAGTACACGGAGGGAGGGAAGGGGGTTCAAAGAGATGTGCATATGCCGGACTTTGGGGGGGAAGAAATAATGGGTCTAAAAATAGAGGAGAGGGAGAGAGATGATGGACAATGGGATTTAGGGAGGGAAGGAACAGAAAGGGAGAGAAGTTGGACACAAGGGATGGTGTGGAGGGGGGATAGAGATGCTAGATAGGAGGGTAGTTGGGAAAAGAAAGGGAGAAATGGTGGACCATGGGGTAGTGGGGAAGGAGGGAGAGATGCTGGATGAAAGGGTAGTTAAGAAAAGGTGGATCTGTGGATGGAGACAAAAAATAAGAAAGATGCCAGACCTCCGGAGGAGGGAAGGGAAACAGAAGGGGAGGACAGAAATGGCAGGTGGATGGTTAGAATGGAGAAAGAAGAAGACCCTGGCAAGCAAGTTATCAGAAGACAACCAGAGCCTGGGACCAACAAGATTTGAATAATGACCAGACAACAAAAGGTAGAAAAACTAATTCTATTTTCCATTTTGTAATTACAATATGTCAGATTTGAAATGTGTATCCTGCCAGAGCTGATGTTAGACCGCAAACGTGAGCTAGGATTTAACAGAGAGAGGAAAGTCTTTTGTTTGTTTATTTTGTTTACACCACAGCGCCAGTGTGGTTTAAGAGAAGGCAAAGGGGGTGGAAGAGGCTATAAAATAAACCCACCAGGATGTTTGAAAAAATACCCAATTGGGCAGGAAAATCGAAATCGAATAATCTCAAAAATGGAACCTGCTAAGTAGGACCACAATAGACGAACTAGCTCAAAGAAAAAACTAAAACCAAAACTCACAGAAAATCAAACAAATGGTTTGACAATGATCTACTCCAACTCAAAAGAAAATGTAGACAACTGGAAAGAAAATGGAGAAAAAGCACCAAGAATCCATAAAAATAAACCAAAAGTACAAACCAACAAAGCAACCAAACAAAAGTACAAACCAACAAAGCAACAAACCAAAAGTACAAACAAAAACTGAAAGAAAAACGAAGGGCATACTACTCGAAACAAGGTTCAAGGTTTATTAATATTTGATTTATCACTGAATCTGTTTACAAAGCAATGTACATAAGTAAAAAAAGCATAAAATATAGAGATACAAATTAAAACTCAGTAACATCAAATTTAAGACAAGACAAACTTGAAATGGGAGGGAAAGAAGGGCAAAGATTACATCTATTAAATATAGAAAAACAAATACGGGAAAAAACATAAGGGAACGGGTGTAGGCAAAAGATTAAAAAACTAAAAAATTGGAGATGGACCCCAAGACTCAAAAAAGCTATTCCAGCTACTAAAAGTCCTCACAAACACAACACCATACATAAAGAATAACAATTCGCCCCCACCTACAGCCACCCTCTTAGCTACCTACTTCAAAAACAAAATCGCAAATATCAGAGCCTCTTTCAATGGAACACCCTCACACATAGAGACATCATTTCCACCAACAGAAAAAGACTCAATCACAGCAGATAGAACCTGGTCCCATTTCTCACCTATAGAATGGGCAGAGTTCAACAATCTTTATAATAAATACAGCCATGCAGCTTGTGACCTCAATCATTGCTCCCCATACCTACTGAAAAACTCAAGCATATTATTCCGCTCCCTATTTCTACAATGGATATACTCATCACTACTAGAGGGTTATTTCCCAAAAGAACTCAGTGAAATCATAATAACTCTGATATTTAAAGGACCCTAAAGGAGCAAAAGATCAACCATCCAATTACAGACCCATTGCCTCAATCCCATTGTAACATCAAACTGATGGAAGGTCTCGTAGCAAAAAATTTAGCCTCTTACCCTAGAGAATCAACAACATACTCCACTCCACACAATCAAGATTCAGAGCCAAATACAGCACGGAGACACTACTAGGAACACTAATGGACATTGCAAGACAACACCTCTGTACAGGCAAGAAAATACTGCTGATACAACTAGACCTTTCTGCAGCCTTCGTCTTGGTAGACCACGACATGCTTCTACAAACTCTCGATTCAATAGGAATCTCAGGCCAAAGTACTTGCATGGTTCAAAGGATTACTTACAATCAAGAACTTACAGAGTTAAAACAATGCAAGAAAAATCAGAAACATGGACCAACCCTGCGGAGTTCCCCAAGGATCACCCTATCACCTACATTATTCAATATATACATAGCCTCCCTCAGCTATTACCTAGATAATCATGGCATAATTTCATATAGCTATGCAGATGACATCACTATTCTCCTACCCTTTGACCGACCAGAACCCGTCATGACAAGCACAATACACAAAACTCTCGATTCAGTTGAATTTGGATGACAGAGCACAAATTAAAACTTAACCCTGACAAAACAAATTTCATCCTACTAGAAAACAACAAAACTCCAACATTAACTAATCTTGTAATAAACTCAATCTCATACCCAATACAATCTACACTAAAATTGCTAGGAGTCACAACTGACAGAGGCTGCCCCATGCAACCCCAAATTAACAAAATAATAAAGGCATCGTTCATGACCATGAGAAATCTAAGAAAAATCCAAACATTCTTTGAAAAGAAGCAATTTCTACTATTGGTACAATCTCTTATCCTTGGGATGATAGACTACTGCAACATACTATACCTACCTTGTCCTGCAACCATGATGAAGCAATTGCAGACAATACAGAATACAGCCCTGAGACTTGTCTATTTCCTAAAAATATATGACCATATCACAGAGGCATACCATGACTCGCACTGGCTTCCAATAGAAGCGAGAGTGCACTTCAAATTCTACTGCTTACTTTACAAGGCTCTCAACAGAGAAAGCCCAACCTACTGGAATAACCGAGTAAATCAACCTCCTCAACCAGACACAAAAGATCCCACTCACTATTCACTCACCCATCATCCAAAGATGTCAAACGAAAAAAACTTTATCATAATCTAATAGCCTCCAAAGCAGCTAAACTGGACAGACAAATCACCACTCTATTATCTTCGACTAAAGACTACAAAGCCTTCAGGAGAGATATTAAAACCATACTCTTCAAAAAACACATAAAACCTATCCAGCACAACCAATCCCAACCCAATATCCAACACTCTATTTACCCTTAGATCTCTCTAATTCTCTTCTATCTATCAAACGTTATCTAAAACCCATAATTTCACCCTATTCTTATCTCCTAAAGACCTCTACTTCCCTTGGTAACTCTTTACCATACATATATTACCTTAAAATTCTATGTCATCGCTTATTCTATTCCTTCACATTTTGAATGTAATTTTTGTTTTAGTTTGGATGTAATCTGCCTTGAACCGCAAGGTAATGGCGGAATATAATACACTAATGTAATGTAATGTAATGATTGTTCTATGGCAGTCTGTTGTGACCAGGTGTTCTACCATTCATGTCTACCTGAGCAAAGGTGTATGCATTTCTATTTGAATCCTGACTATAAAAACAGACCAAAATAAATACCAGATATCTACCTGTAAACTGGGTGTCATGTGTGACCCTTGATATCATGTCACTGACCTGCACCTAACAAAAGGGCAGGCAGGCAGCCAACTGAAAGTGGGAACGTGGCCATGTTGTAAGTAAGATCTGGATGAGACCACGACCATGTCACATGTAGGACCTGAGACAGAGGTTGTGTTAGTCACAGTTCAAGAAAAAGGGGAGAGATGTAGACTTGGTATTTCCATGATTTGCAAAGGATGTAACACCTGACTGCCTGAATAGCTCTCCCTCTTTCTAGAGGCCTGTGCTAACCCTTGACTGAAGGGACATATTATGATTGAGGGCTCATGTTAAAGAGAGCTGGTGACTGCTGTGCAATGCTGCCGTTCATATGCAATCAGTTAGATCCCATAAGAGCTACACATGTGCGAAGTGAGGCACTAGGAAGATGAACAGTATCAACTAAGAGGGTATTCTCCCCCTCTCCCTCCCAATGACACCAAAAAGCTGTAACAGCTGAGCCACCAACAAGGCCACACATACACCTGTGGACAGGATCAAGGGTGTGCAAGGAAGGAATCCCAGGGGAGGGGGAGGAGGTAAGGTGAAGCAAACAATGGGGGGAAGGAGGTGGCATTGTGGGATAAGGAGCCCTGCCCCCTAGGCAGGGATGGAGGATGGGGAGAGGGAGGAGGTGTGTTCCAGGAAGCTCACCCAGTCTTTGCCTTTACCCTATTTATGGCCCCTATGCAGATTGTTTCCCCCCCTGCTCGTCTAATGCTGTTTCAAACAGGCTTTCCAGAGGGTAACCAGCAACATGAGGCCCCTGACATCTCTATAAGCATGTAAAACATCATCGATTAAGCAGGAATACTTGCTTACCTGAATACAGCCACACGCTTGAAAAGGCAGACCATGTAATGTGTAACATCCAGCAACTGGGTTAGGATTGCATCAGTAGATAGGATGGTGTGTCCGAACAGATAGGAGACGGACGTTCGTGCTGATGTAGATGTATCCTGGCCCCCTGGATTTAAACGTACCAATAAACGTGACCTAGACATGTTTCGGATTTGTCCATAACCGACCACATGGACATATTACGCAAAGCTGAAGGCTTGTTGGACATGCTTAAATGCCAATAAATACTTCTAAACTCCTCATATCAATAAGTGTGGGTACTTTGACCCATGGCTCCCAAACCGGACAAAGCTCTGTCCCGAAAGCCTAACTTCTCCCAGGCTGAGACCGAAATGCTGGTGCAGGAGCTGCACACACAACACCAGCAGCTCTTCTCACCCCAAGGTGAGAGACTCGGGGCATACTCAAAGAGCAAGGTCTGGACGGCAATAGCTCAGCACCTGAATGCAGTCCACCACCATTAAGCGAGAAGAAATGGAGAGCCATCAAAAGGGAGGTCGGAGCTAAGGTGGGCAACCGGCCTCCAGATGCTAACATTGGCAGACCTCAGCCCCATGGAGCAGCTGGTGCTCACCTTTGTGTCAGCAACCTCCACCTATGGTGTGGGCACACAGGACACATCAGCTGCCGTACCTGCACTGCCTTCTGGTATGTAGGTGTCATAATCCCCAGTCTCACCCCTATTCTGAGAGACCTCTCTTTCATCCTCCTTCTTCTACTCCTCTAATGGGGCAGTGAGTACACCTGCTCTTCAAACCTTTACATAACACCTGGTTGGTACTGCTCCATGTGCTGATGGCAGAGCATGGAATTAGATTACTACACCCTTGTACAGACAATTTGGAACCATTGCTATGATCAGTAGGTGTGCTCACATAAGGTGTCTGCACATACACTGCTTTCACCCCCTTCATAATGTCACCAACACACCGCCCTATGTTACCTGGGTATGTGGTCACACACCTTTGGGATGCATGTTACCTGTGGTATGCTGTGACATCCATATGTGCTTTTCCCCTATGTAGATGCCAGCCTCTGACGAGGATGAGGCCAGATGCAGTGGCATCGACACACTGACTGTGCTGAGACAGCAGGATGACACAGCTGCAACACTCAGCCAGCAGGGGCCAGACGAGTCCCAGGACACCCAACTCCAGGAGCCTGCCAATGGGGATGAGTTGCTGCCAATTCTCCCACCGCCTGAGCAGTTTGCCAATGTGGCTGCCGATACCGAGGAGGGCAGTGAGGCCGCACAATCTGGCCACTGGAGGGCACCCAGTCGCCAGCGTCGCCACCTGCTGAGACTGACCCAGAGGCTACTGGGCCACAATCTGACCCTGGAGGGATATCGGCAGCAGAAGCTCCAGCTGCTGAGAGAGGGTGTGGAGGCAAGACAGCAGTCACTGGTGGTAAAACAGCAGTCACTGGAGGCCCAACGGGAGACGAATGAACTGCTGAGGCAGCTTTTGCATGCCAACACTGCTTTCGTTGGAAAGCTGGAAGGCCTCCAGAGTGAGCTGAGAGCTACAAACCGTCCTCCCTCCACAAGCCTGCACGCTGATCAGGAGCCTGCACCACCCTCCAGCACTGGCTCAGTGGTTACAGGATGCAAAGCCACAGAGAAAAGAAAGCACCCCCAGCTGTTGGGGCCTGTTCCACGCCTGCCTTCCTCCACTCAGGTTACATGGCCAGCTTTTGGACAGCAGAACACTGACTCCAGCAGTGATAGTGGCAGCTCAGACACTGATGTGGCCCCAGTTGGTCCAGAAGCTTCATCTGTACCTAGAGGTGGAGCTAGGAGGGCTGTCAGGGGCCGTGGGAGACCACGTGGGTGAGGGAAGGGGACGTGGAGGTAGGTAAGGGGCTGGTGTTGGTCGTGTATGTGGGTGGGGGTGGGGGTGGGGTTGGTGAGGATGTGTGTATGTAAGGGTGGTAATTTGCACACAATGTGGGAAATAAAGGTGTTTCTTTAAAAGAACTATTGTCCGTGCTGTTTACACACTTCAGCTTATGTACACTGAAGCTGACAATTGTCTGTGCTGTTTACAAGCTTCAGCTTATCTACACTAAAGCTGACATTAGCCTGGGTTGGTTGTGCAGTCCAGTTAAATGACACTGGACTGATTGAAGGGTTGGTGGGGTTGTGAAGCCTCAGTTATATGGCACTGAAGCTGACATTAGCCTGGGCTGCTTGTGCAGTCCAGTTAAATGGCACTGGACTGATATAGTGTCAGGTGGCTAAGTAAAGCGTCCATTTCACAGGAAGTGGGTCTATATTAGACGGTGCCTGGCGTTGAACCCTTCCTGGCTGGCACCGTGCTCAGCTCTGTGCTGTGGGGATGGGGGAGGCTCATCATCATTGCCATCAGGTGGCTGCTGCAGTTGTTGCTGTGGGGATCCGGCAGTGGCTGGTGTTTGCGCACTGCAAGGTTATGCAATATGCAGCATGCCACGAAGATCCGAACCACCTTCTCAGGCCTGTACAGCAGCTGGCCCCCCGAGCGATCCAGGCATCGAAAGCGGTTTTTTAACTGCCCAAATGTTCTTTCGATGATGCTCCTGGTGGCTCTGTGACGCCGGTTGTATTCCTCCTCAGCTGCAGTGTGAGGGTGGACAATCGGAGTCATCAGCCAGACTCGCTGAGGATACCCCCTGTCACATATGAGACATAGAGAAACAGAGAGAGAGAGAACAATGATGAATGGCAGTAATTTACAGGTGTAGGAAGAGAGTGTTGGGATGAGGGGAACAGGGTAGCTGTGTCCCTAAGGTGCTTACCAAGAAGCCAAGCGCCATTGAAGTGCTCCTGGGTTGCTCTCCTGTGGAGGCCACAATGCTGCACTATGTAGGCATCGTGTATGGAGCCAGGGTATCTGGCACACACATCCAGGATCTCTCCCTGGGCATTGCACACCACCTGCATGTTCATGGAGTGGAACGCTTTCCTATTCTGGTAACTGGCCTCATCTGCCCGAGGGGGTCTGAGGGCAATATGAGTGCAGTCTACCACTCCGATGACGGAGGGGAATTGTGTCACATTGTAGAACTGCCTCATACTGTCCTGTAGGGCCTGGGGAATGGTGGGGAGGGAGATGTAGTCACGAGTGTGGGTTAGAAAGGCATTAAGAAATTGGGTGAGGCAGTTGGAAATGGCAGGTTGAGTGAGCCCAGTGCTGGATGCCAATACAGACTGGAAGCTCCCAGTTGCCAGGAAAGCAAGGGCTGTTGTTACTTTTAAATGCACTGGCATTGGGGTAATTACGGCGAGTGTGGGCCCTGTAGCAGGGGCTGCAATTGGAGGCAGAGATCCTGGATGGTGGCCTTGTCGAATCGGTATCGCTCCACAAACTGCTGGTTAGTGAGCTCAAGGAAGTTGGAGCGAGGCCTAAACAGCCTCCTACGGTGAACTCCGATGATGGGGCCTGTCATTCTCCAGCTCCTCCTGCAGAAGGAGTTCAACATCAACAGACCACATTGACCCCTTCCATGGCCCACAAAGAAAGCACCTGGCAAAGAAAGCAGAGCTCATTACATGTCTAACAGGCCCCAGCCGAGCAGTCACCTGACACCCCCTCCTCCCCCCAGGGATTGAGGCAGGTGGTGAAAGAGAACACTCACTCATGCCACATGATAGAGACCACAGTGCATGAGTAAGCTGTAATAGATGTAATAGAAAGATCTGGTGATAGTGATAGGAGGTAGGTGGGATGAGAGAGGGGTGTTTGCAGAGGTGAATGAAACGTGGGGAGACACACAGCAGTGAGAACATAAGTGGGGAGGTTGAGATAGAGATGGTCAGAGAGAGAGGGTACACATACACAAAATTACACACCCTTCCCTTACCTGTAGACAGGCCGGCACACACTCAGGAACAGCTTAGACATTGTGAAAGCAGGTCTAAGTCAAAACGCTACTTTGAACGCACAGAGCAAACTGATTTACCTTTGGTTATCGTATTTGTACATTTGGGGCCTAAACCTGTCCTTGGAACGCCCCCAGAACGCACCCATTTTGTACGACTTACGTTGGATGTTTTGCGGCGTAGAACGTGCAGCTGGTCGACCTTTGATTATGGTCGCTTGAATGTTTTGCCGGGTAAGATGTCCAAACTCCGACTTAGGCAGTTTTTTAGACGTTTTTGTGTTTTGATTATGAACCCCATAGTGCCTTTAAGCCCAAAATACGTCCCACATATGACATTCGGTTCCCGAGTTTTCTACAAATGCCAATTTGTTTAAATTTAGGTTAACCAGTTTTTCTTTTATGCTTATAGTGATTATTACAGCTAATCTTTAAGTTCCTGAAGAAGCTCTTGATAATTCAACTAGAGTGAAACGGAGTTCCTCCATCACAACAGCTCAGAATGGCTGGTTAAGAAGCTACATTAAAAGCTAAGTAAAATGCTGTAGATAATTTACCATCTATGGATGTAAGACATCTATTTGCATACCCAAGCATTACCGGTTGTAAATACAAAACCTTTCTGGATAGAACCTTTATGTACCAAGCAAACAAACAACAACACTGGCTAGACAACTACATTAATGGAGCTAGACTGACCTACGACGCTTTTAGAAAAGTCATAAAAACTGCCTTATTTGACAGATTTATCACCTAAACAGTAACTACACCAAACACTAAATCCAATTCTATTATTTCTAATATGTCCACTCCTGCGTATAAGTCTTAAATTCTTAATAAACTGTATATTGTAATTACTGCATTTTAAGATTCTGCATACTGTAATTCACTGACTATCTACATATTATAACTCTCTGATTGTCCAGCTCTCTTCAATGTGAATTGCCTAGAAGTCACACGATTATGGCGGTATAGAAGAATAAAGTTATTATTATTATTATTAAAAATGGAAAAAATTTTTCTTAAAAAGAGAATTTAAAAGAAAATTCATAAAATAGACAATTGGATCAATGATAGTCTGCAGAATGGGTGTACACCGAGAATAGTTCTAAGGCTGACACCAGCAGACACTTGAGTTCCATGGTCTATATATATATGAAGAAAAGATTTTTCAAGTGGGCAATAGCCTATAGGCATTAGGAGAATTTGTGTGATACACTAAATAATTAAAGGTCTTGAGAGTATGTAGGCATATTTCATCTTGGGAGTATAGCGTTCTCTTTGGGGTGTAGAGAGGAAGTTTGTCTGAGAAGTATTTGGGTGTCATGTTGTAGAGGGATTTATATGCCAACATTAGGCCTTTGAAAATACAGTGTTTGGTTATGGGCAGCCAGTGAGCCAATATCAGTATATCCACACATATCTAATTGACAACTAAAATATTTTAAATCATTTTGTAATAGTGTAGTCAATTACAATGTCAATTAACCAATTTTTAAAAAAATTAAGTTACACAAGAATTAAGTTTAGGCTTCATCAATGAAAGTACCTAGTGGCACCTAACTAAGTCACCTATAGAATCAGGCCCCTATTGTCTGTGTCCCAGTAATGCCAAAGAAAGACAATTTAATCGTGAATTAATAATGAGCGTGACTGTTGGGTAGACTGGATGGATCATTCAGGCTTTTATTTGCTTTCATGTTTCTATGTTTACACACATAGATACACAGATGAACTTTCAAGTTTCAAGTTTTAAAGTTTTATTAAAAATTTGATTAATCGCCTAAACAAAGTTTCAAGGTGATAAAATACAACCAATAGGTTTAATTTTTGCTTTATACAAAGACCAACATTTACAGACTTATGAAACAAGGGTTAGAGACTTAGGGCTCCTTTTATCAAGCTGTGGTAGGGGTTTAACGCGTGGAGTACCGCGCGTTACGGCCGCGTTAGGTAGTACATGCGGTAAAATAGGTAGTAGCACGCAGTATTTCATGCACAAAAGCCCTAATGCGGACAGGGCGGAGATAGAGGCGGAATGGAGGTATGGCGTAGGCGGGGACCAGAAATTATGTATCGCACGGTAAAGCCAGATACGTAGCACGGCTCTATCGTGTGTCTAACGCGTCTTCATCTAACGCCTCAAAAATAGGTG
Organism: Geotrypetes seraphini; assembly: GCF_902459505.1. Taxonomy (NCBI): domain Eukaryota; kingdom Metazoa; phylum Chordata; class Amphibia; order Gymnophiona; family Dermophiidae; genus Geotrypetes; species Geotrypetes seraphini. The sequence goes on along the minus strand of NC_047099.1, from coordinate 14,950,500 downwards.
TAGTTAACCGTTTTTATGCCGTGTGCTGCGTATGGGAACTAACGCGCTATAATCCGCATGATGACATCTCCCTGTAAGCCAATAAAACGAGACTTATTTCCAGACAATGGGTTCAGGGTGAATATATCAAACAAGATGAAACCAGAAAAGGTATTACCGTATTTTCACATAGATAACGCGCACCTGTGTAAAACGCGCACAAGGGTATAGCGCGCAAAAAACACATATTTATGTACATAAATTTTTATATACCGCGCACACCCGTATACCGCGCATGCTGCCCGACTCTCCTTTCGCCCGCCCCGACTCTCCTCTGGAGACCCCGACTCTGTTTTCGCCCGCCCCGACTCTCCTTTCCTCCTTGAAGTCCTGTCCCTACCCTGAAAGCCTGATGCCCCCCCTGACGTCCGATTCACCCCCCCCGCAGGACCGCTCGCACCCCCACCCCGAAGGACCGCTCACACACACCTGCACCCCCACCCTGAAGGACCGCTCGCACCCCCACCCTGAAGGAGCGCTCGCACTCCCACCCAAAGGACCGCTCGCACCCCTACCCGAAGAACCGCTCGCACCCCCACAGCTTCACCCCCCTCCCCCATGGAGAAGCTGTCTACCTTGTTTCCGGATGCCAGCGAGCCCAGCTGTTTTCTCTGCCGGCAGTCCCGCCCCTTCTCTGAGCCCTGCTGCGCTGCTTTTTCTTCCGGCGGTCCCACCCTTTCTCTGACATCAGAGAAAGGGCGGGACCGCCTGAAGAGGAAGCAGCGCAGCACAGGGCTCTGAGAAGGGGCAGGACCACTGGCAGAGGAAGCAGCTGGGCTGGCATCCGGAAACAAGGTAGACAGCTTCTCCATGGGGGAGGGGGGAGGCTGTGGGGGTGCGAGCGGTCCTTCGGGTGGGGGTGCGAGCGGGTCCTTCGGGGTGGGAGTGCGAGCGCTTCTTCCGGGTGATGAATCGGGCGTCGGGGGGGGGGGAAACTATGTAAAAAAAATTTTGTACAACGCGCTCACGCGTATAACGCGCAAGGGTATGCGTGGTTTGTAAAAAGCACGTATAACGCGCGCGTTATATGCGAGAAAATACGGTAGATATAATGAAACAAACTGGCTTCAATAGAAAATGAGTCGATGAAATGTGACCCTATGTGGCTTGTAAAAAAGCTCAGAGATATGAAACTCTGAAGGGAAGGCTTTTAAACCTCCCTGAGAGAAGAGCTCACCTTCCAGTCTTAGTAGCTTAGCAAGTCCATAGGGCACATTCAAAAACTCAAAAAATGCTATAAAAGAAGAGTTCACCTTCCAGTCATAGCAGCTTAGCAAGTCCATAGGGCACATTCAAAAACTCAAAAATGTTATAAAAAAAGCACAAAACAAAATTTTAAAGTCTTTCTACTTTGTAAGATTAATATCTTCACTTTGTTAAGATGAAAACTGCCACCACAGGTTACTTAGCTCTGTATGTTGCTTTGGGGGTCCCAACGCGGCCCCGTTTCGATCTCTGCCTCAGGAGACCCGATGTGAGTGATGTTCAAAAAGTGACAAATGTTGTTCAAAGAGTGACAAATGTGAACACAGGTATTAATCTGCAATTCTTCATTGACTGAATGTTTTTACATAGCGTGATGTTCAGTTGTATCTAAAAATAAAGAATATGTTTAAAAAAAAATCCCGTGTGAATGGTGTTTCTAAACAACACAGAACTACAAAGATTTATAAGATTCCTAGGCAAAAACAGGAAAGAAGCTGAAAAGTAGTACATACCACGTTTAGGTTTCAAAGACTGACATCTAGTGACTTTCAACTGCCAGCAAGACGCTACCGGCTGGCTACTGTTTTAAAGGTTCAATGGAGGGGGGAAGGGGGAAAACGTGATTGCCACGTCGAAACGTGATGACGTGGTCTACTGTACAAATGCAACTTTGTGTGTGACACAATCGAATTTCAAGACACTATCTCCGATTTGCAAAATTCTGAATCGAGAGGGATTAGATGTAATCATAAGCTTTATAGCGCCTTGCACACAATAGAAGCAAAAAATGAAAAAGTAAATGTCAGATTTAAACAATATGAGAAAATGTAAAATTAGAGAAACGCAACCCATTCAATTTCATTATTCAATCCCTTGGGATGTAGTGTGTCAAGAAGGAAAATCCACCTTTGTTCCTTTTTCCACAACATGTGAGCCAAGTTACCTCCTCTGTTAGAGCTCACTGTATCTAGAATGGAATATTTCAGATCTTCCAGTTCGTGTTGTTTCTCTAACCAATGGAGAACCAGAGGAGCTTCTTTCACTCTCAATCTGATTCTGCTGATGTGTTCCCCTATCCTGGCTTTGACAGGTCGAATTGTACATCCTATGTATGAAAGATCACAGGGGCATTGGATGACATACACTACGTTTGAGGTGTTACAAGTTGTAGCTGGGCAATTGTCTTGCCTCGCTTGTAGATTAGAGAGGTGCAAATCTTTCAATGTGACACTATGCTTACACATAGTGCAATGCCCACAGGGGTTATGTTCTCCAGGAATGATAATGTTAGGATCTTGTTTAAAAAATTGTGAAAGCACCAGACGTTGTTTCAAGTTTTGTGGTTCTGAAAAGGCAAATCTAGGTAGCTCCTCAAACTCTTGATGGTATTGCATGATTTCCCAATGCTGCTTTTGATCTGAAAGGCTAAAGAAGAATAAGGGAGAACACACACCAAAGTTTGTTCATCATGTTTAGAAGAAGGATTTAAAAGTAATTCACGATTGGCATACAGAGCTCTTTTGTATGCTTTACGAATGACAGACCTGGGATAGGCCTCTCTCTTGAAATCTATGCTGCATCTCTTTAGCCTTGTACTCATGCACTGTAGAGCACAGTCTACGGAGCCTCAAAAACTGACCAACTGGAATGTGATTCCATAAATGTCTGGGATGGAAACTGTTATATTGCAATAGATTGTTTCTATCTGTGTCTTTACGATAATAAGGTTGTTATAAACTGACCCTGATCCAATATGATGTTAATGTCCAAAAAAGGAATCCGGCTCATATTGATATGCATTGCGAACTGTAAGTTTGAGTCACAAGAGTTAATCCATGCAAGAAACTGTGTGAGATCTTCGCAGTTACCCGTCCAAACCTCGAAGACATCATCAATGTAGCGCTTCCATACCAAAAAATCTTTCCAAAACACAGATTGGTACAAAAACGTGCGTTCAAATTTAGACACATGCGATGGAGGGCGCCATTTTGGCTCCCATCGCTGTACCTTTGATTTGTTTATAAAATTTCAAATCAAACTGAAAATAGTTCATATTGAGGGCAATATGTGCCAATTGTGTTAGAAGGTATATCCTGCTGTCCGCCATCTCTTGAGCCTGCAATTCTTCTGTAATAATGTCTACAGCTACAGTTTGTGGTATGTTTGTATAGAGAGCTGCAATATCTAGAGTCACCATGATGGCATGGGAAGGTACATGCTGTACTGCAGCTAAGATGTTGATCATGTTCGCAGAATCTGCCACATACGAAGGAGCTAGACAGATCATAGCCTGCTTTTAATGCAACTCCACGAAATTGAATTGTCTGACCAGGTCATGGACTGGTTTGTTTCCTATTTCACTGATAGATCATCAAAGGTCATTTTTAATGGCACATCATCTGAATCTTTTTCCACTAAACATGGAATACCGCAGGGATCCATTCTGTCACCATTGCTTTTCAATATCTTCCTGTCGCCCCTTCTGATGGTGGGCCAATCCATAGGCTTTACCACGTTTGCTTACGCGGACTATGTGCAACTAATCCATCCCATTGATCTCAACAATACGGAAGAGGTAGCTTCCATTAACCATACATTAGGAAAAATCAAATCATGGTTAGACTCGAATAAACTGTCTCTTAATATCAACAAATCAAAACTCATGATTTTTCCTTTTAAAGAAGGAACAACACTTCAGGCTCCTCTGAAGCTCGAATTGCTCCCCATCAAAATTGTTCCTACTTTAAAACTACTAGGAGTTACTTTTGACAATAAATTTTCTTATCATTTTCACATTAGCACAGTCGTTCAGAAATGTTTCTATCGACTCAGAATGATACGTTCCCTTGCTAAGTTACTTGAACTGGCCTCCTTGAACACATTGATCCACTCTAGTAATCTCTTGAATAAACTACTGTAATGCCCTGTATAAGGGCATTCCAAAAAAGGAAATTGGCTTCAGATTGTACAAAACACAGCTATTAAGATCATTTGTGGCACAAAGAAATACGATCACATTTCACCCCTTAGCGCACATTGGTTACCAGTTGAACACAGAATCAGTTATAAAATCCTACTTTTAACATTCACAACAAAATCAAACAACCAAGCAGATTTCATCAACAGACTTTTAATTCCCTATAATACATTAAAATCTCTTCGTTCAACGTCTCAGAATCTCCTCGTTATACCTTCTTTAAAATTGATTAATACGTTGCGCTCCAATAATTTTGCCGTCACTGCCCCTACTCTTTGGAATTCACAGCCTAACCACTTGCGTGGTGAACCCGATTTAAAACAATTTAAAGTAAAAACATTTTTGTTCCAGGATGCCTTTGGATAACAACTGTCCTTTTAAGGACAAAATTAAAGTAAACTGTTACTTTTTACCCTAACCTATTGTACTTTCTTTTTATGTTGCACTTTTGTATAACGATTGTAGTTCTTCCCCACTTTCCTATTGTTTGAAGTAGGTCCAAATGTTTTATCTGTGCTTTATTATGACACTTGGAATTTATCCCTTGTTTTTATATGTTTTTTACGTTTTAAAATGTTTTAATGTAATTTTATATTGTACATCGCTTAGAAACCTGATTAAGCGGTTTAAAAAATCTTTTAGTAAACTTGAAACTATTGCATTATCACAAGTGCCCAAACCCAGGAAGTGGGTGACTGCCATTGTGGGTCCAGAAGTGTATTTCCTGGTGTCAGGTCAAAAGCGCGCTGGGACAAAGGCAAGCGCAGACAATTGAGCACAGCGCGGAGGCGCGCGCCGCAGAAAATTACTGTTTTTCCGGCTCCGACGGGGGGGGGGCGTGGGGTGGAACCCCCCACTTTACTTAATAGAGATCGCGCCGTGTTGTGGGGGCATTGTGGGGGGTGGGGGGGGTTGTAACCCCCCACATTTTATTGAAAACTTCACTTTTTCCCTGTTTTTAGGGAAAAAGTTAAGTTTACAGTAAAATGTGGAGGGTTAGAACCCCCCAAACCCCCCACAACGCCGGCGCGATCTCTATTAAGTAAACTGGCGGGGCTCCCCAACAAAACCCCCCCGTCGGCGCCCCTAAAAACTGTAATTTTCTTCGGTGCGCGTCTCCGTCTTGCGCTCAGTTGTCGGCGCGCGCCTTTGTCTTTCGCCAAGTTGTCTATGAACCGTATTTCCTTGTACTTTAGGAAGGAAGTCACCCAAGGTTTGAAAGGGAGGGTGGGGGGAGAACCACAGCAGCAGTGCTATGTAAAGTCACCGCACTGGGCACACTTCTTGACTCCAGCCAGTACAGGCTGATATCACCATGTTCGCCGCATCAGACAAACCTGAACAGCCATTTCCCAGACAGGTAAGGCAGTTAGAGTTAACCTCATGTTCACCGTTGTCAGAATCCAATGCAATAGGATGCAAAAGCTTTTTGCAGGGGAGGGGGGGTGGGTGGGCTAAGGGTCAATACGTGATGCACACACACTCAAGTGCCTACCTAGCACTTTGAAAAGAATCACAAAATGACTACAGCAAAGAAACAGCATATAGTGCAATAAAGAAATGTTTTAGTTATTTACAATGTGTGTCCCTCCCCCCTCCACCCAACACAAACTACACCCTAATGCCCACGTCGGGGCACTTTTGGCGGTCTCCCCTGACCCCTTGAACGCCCCCTTCCCCAGCCCCCCTGATTAGGGGCTGGCTGTCCCCTGGCCTCTGCTAGCTGCATAATTGTTGCAGTGAGCCCCCTGATGTCCTGCCTCACTCCTTCCATCCCAGCTCTCATCCCCTCCATTATTCCCTCCATCCCAGCTCTCACGTCCTGCCTCATCCCAGCTAGCTCCTGCACTCTTGCCTGCCCGCATGCCTCCATCCTCTCAAAATTGGAGCTCCCCCAGAGCAGCCACACAGGTTGCTGGCTGCTGCGGTGGTGGTGGTGGTGGTGGTGATGATGGGGGAGAGGGTGCTGGAAGCTGCCGACATTCCACCTCCTGCTCCACCTCCTCACTGCTAGAGGAGGGGAAGGCCAGATCTGTCCAGGGAGTTCCTATAAACAGATAAGAAACAAAACAGACAGTTAGATTGTCTCCTCCCTCAAGGTCAGTTCCCCCCTGCCTTGCAGAAACCTTTCTTCCCCTCACTGTCACTTCTCACCGATTCCACGCCTCCTGCCGATGTCTGTCCCCCCCAATCATCCCATCTCGTATCTATGCCAGGCCCTCTCTTACCTGAGATACAGGCCTGGCTGCATGGCAGGGAGGTGGTGTCCTTGCTGGGTGAAGCACTGTCTACAGAGACAGGAGGACATGGAGAGACAGAGGGTCAGATTTTCCCTCCTCTCTGCTAAGCCTTTGTGGTCCCACCCTCATCTGCCCCCTCTTACCTACCCTGGAGGCCTGGCCGCATGGCAGGGAGGAGGTTTGTTGGCTGGGCGAGGCAGGGCCTGCAGAGACATGCAGGGACAGAGTCACATCATCTCCTTCAAGGTCAATTCCACCCCCCTCTCCCTCTCCATCAACTCCGCTAGGCCAAGAGAGAAATCTGTTGTGGTTCCACCATCTCACAACCTCATCTGCCCCCTCTGGAGGCTGGGCTGTCTGCATCTGTGGAAGGGGCATGGCTGGGCGAGGCAGGACCTACAGAGACAGGAAGACATGGAGAGACAGAGGGTCAGATCCTCTCCCCCCCTCAAAGTCTGCCCCCCTGCCTTGCCTCATTGAAACCTCTAATTCCCCTGCTGCCACGACTCCTGCCCTGCCGACATCTGTCCCCCCTCCACCCTCATCCCATTGCACCATCTAGGCCCTGTCCCCTCTTACCTGCCCTGGAGGCTGGGCTGTCTTGAGCAGAGGCGCGGGGCTGGCTGGGCGAGGCGGGGCCTGCAGAGACATGCAGAGACAGAGTCACATCATCTCCTCCTTCAGGGCCAGTTCCCCCCCACCCCTACCCCCTCACTTCCCCTCACTGTCACATCTTCTAGGCCAGGAGTAGGCCAGGGGTAGGGGTGTCCTTGAGAGGCGCAGCCAGGTCAGGTTGTTTGGATATCCACAATGTATATGTATGAGATGGATTGCCATGCACTGCCTACTTGAGATGCAAGTCTATCTCATGCATATTCATTGTGCATATCCACACAACCTGACCTGGCTACACCTCTCGAGGACACTCCTACCCCTGGCCTAGCCTATTCCATACCTCCTGCCCTGCCGACGTCTCCTTGCAACATCTAGGCCCTGCCCTCTCTTACTTGGCCTAGAGGCTAGGCTGGCTGTGGCTGAGGAGGGGTGTGGCTGGCTGGGGTAGTTCCTACAAAGACAGAAATTGCAAAAGCACAGAGAATCAGATTGTTTCCCTCAATGTTACACCCCCACCCTCTCTCCCAAGCTCCTCCCATCTATAACATGCACTTTCTTACCTGCAGGACTAGATGGTCTGGCTGGCGCACAGGAGGGGGCCTGAGTGTCAGAGCTGGGTCCTAGAAAGAAAGACACTAAAGCCTAAATATCTACACAGTTCATGTCCTCCAATGTTACCCTCATTCACCTAGTACTGTGTTCCCACCCCCTCCATCCCTGCATTCTACCACCCTGAATAGGCCTATTAACCTCATTATCTGTATCTACCTTTCTACAGCAATGACTCTCAAGTAGGCCCTGATAAGGTACCCATCCCCCCTCCCACTCCTGAGTGAGAAGTGAGGACAGCCCTATAGCATGACTGTTCTTACAAGTTGTATGATACATATATAGATCACCTCCTGTGCTACAGGTTATTGGTGTGTGTCTATGTGAGTCACATTATAATGAGCATAGCCCTCTACATATATGTTTATAAACAGCACAGCTACACCCTCAAACAGAATATGATGGGTTCTAGGTTTTGCATGGGGGAGAGTGGCAACTGAAATACCACTATTGACACACCTGGGTTAAACTTGCATCTGCTCTCTTGACTTCCATAGATTGCAAGGGACATACAGGGTGAAGCTGTGGTGTCTGTAAGCATATATGTTGAGCACATATAACACTTTTCCATAGAGCTCCTCCTGCTAATGAGCTGTTCCACATGCTGCCTGTGAAATACTGGAAAGAATGCTCACACTTACCTGCACCTTCTGAAGCAGTGTCGTACTCACTTCCGAGGCCCAGTAGGTAGACGGGGCCCAGCATGGCCGCCAACTCTTCCTCCTCGGGGCTTAATGCCACCTCCGATGGGGGTTCCCCCCCCCTGTGGCAGCTGCATGCTGCCATATGGCCCTGGACTTCTGTCTCACCTGGGCCTTGATGTCACGAAAATGGTGTTTAATTTGTTCCATACTGTGGGCTATCATGGCAACGCCATTGACAGCCCGCAGTATGCTGGTCTAGATGAGACTTTTGCCTCCCCAAATAAATGATCATATTCGTCTAGGACCATACGAAGCAGCAGACGGTTCTCCTCCTTGGAGAATTGGACCGCCTTCAGCCGTTCTGCCTGTCCTTCCTCAGCCTGGCTCCCCCCACGTCCTCTACCCTTGCCTGTCATCTAGCTAACCTACCCAGCCACGGTTTGACACCTCTATGTCACAGCACCTATATTGACTTAAAGTGAGATGTTTGTTGTCATCCACATGTTCTATGATAGACCTCACTCCTAAGATGTAGTAAGGAATATGAGTACATGTGTGCTTTCATGAGACATCTCTAAAAAGGGGCTAACATGCTATATCATCAGCAAATAGCGTGCACTTTCCCAGATTTACCGCACATTGTATTGACGCGCACTGATGACGTATTCATAGACGCTTATGACGTAGGCACCAGCGCCACCAACGCCAGTATATATGAGACCTTACCTCTACCCTTCTTTTATTCAAGCTAGGCTGGGCATGCTGCTGGTTGGCGTACAGGTAAGGTTGCAGGATATGTCTGTTGTTCTCTCAACTGGAACGATATGGTGTGCGCTGTACTAAAATGTATTTTCTCCCATGCAGGGGTTTGGTATTTTTGGGGGTCAAACCTATTTAACACAATGGAATAATGTACTTTGTATTGTCTGTGCTTATGTAGACTTATGGTATACAGGTACTATGTTGAGTTCAGCGGCTTGAACTGTGTCTTATTGGTTGTTTCACAGATAATATGGCAATACTCTGAGGTTCCCTGCCCCCACCTCACATAGTAAGTAGGATGGAGCTACACAGGTGTGGAGATGAGCTCCTTAATTTAAGAAACTTTCATGAAAGCTTTGTTAAGGAACCAGTTTGAATGAGTAATTAGTGATTAGTAATGTATGTAGAAAGTGATATCTTAAATGCTCTGTCTGAAATCATGGCTTCTCTATAAGTTCAAAGACAAGATGTGCATTATGATGTAGACTGTTGTGTTTGCTATATCAACTAATGGAAGGATATATCATGTGCTTGAAAAGGTACAGACACCTATGCAACAGGTATGTTTTTGGGCCGACAGGGTTCTAAGTGGCTCATGGAAGAAATGCTCCGTGTCATTCCACCCTGGCTAAAATTGGAACGTCATTCCTTTTGCAACACTTGCTCCTAGCATACGGACAATCTGATACTGAACTCTACCACTGTGGCATTAAATGACCTGGATGTTCTAACACCTGTTAAATGGAATTCTACTACTCTTGCACCTATATGGCTAAACCCACACGTTAAAATCCAGGGTCAGCATGTTGAATGGAAATCATGGATCAAAGTTGGTATATGGTCCATTTCACAAGTTCTGGTGAATAAAACATTGTCTAATTTTGCTGAATTATCCTCTGCTTATAACTTGCCGCCAACCCAGTTTTTTCAGTGGGTTCAATTGCGACATAGTATTCAGTCTTTCTTGAATAAAGTTTCTCTAACACATGATAAGCCTACTATTCTTGAATGGTGCACAGCATTTACTGGGAAAAAGGGTGAGGCCTCAAGGTGGTACAAATTGATTAAAATGATTAAATTCCAATATCCTAATGCTCTGTATGAAAATTGGGCTCAAGATACTTCATTACATCTCTCCTGTAAGGAGTGGGAGTCGCACTGGCTTACTTATTTTGGAGTGCTACATGTGGCTTTCATTAAACAACTGTTTGTTTGTAAAAAGCATAACTTTGGATTTCTCGACATTCAGAGATAACATATTCCCCATCAACCAATTATGAATTAACTAGTCTTATAGCCCGTTACATTAACGGGTGCTAGAATATGTGTGTGTGTCTGTCTTTATTTTTTTCTCTCTCTCCTTAGCCGCTTTCTGTATTTCTGTCTTTTTTTTTTTCCTTGGCTGTCCACTACCACCCCTTGTCTGCTCCCCCTGTCCATTCTCCCTTCCTTTTACCTCCCCTGTGTCCTCCACCACCCCATCACTGCTCACCTTATCCAGCAGAAGCCCTTCTCCCTTTGTTTTACCTCCCCCTGTCCATCATCTGTCCAGCAGTAGGCCTGTCTTCATTTTTCTGCCCCCCCCCTCCTTGTTCATCAGCACCTCTTCTCCTGTCCATCAACCCCTTTTCTGCCCCTCCATTTCCTTGTGTTGCAGCATTTCCCTCCCACCCCACTTCCCTGTGCAGTATTTTCCTCCCCCCCATACCTTCCTTCCTACTTATGTTAAAATGCTTTCCGGGTTTGGCTGCCGCAGCCTGCAACCACCGACAGCTGCCGTGGCCAGCAGCCGCCGCAGCCGCCATCCTACTCGGGCCGCCGCGGTCGACATCCGCTTCAGGGGGGGGAGGAAGAGAGAGAGTGGAGAGAGTACTGTAGGGGCATGCGCATTCCTACCTGCGGGTCCCTACATCGCGGCGACGTCAAGAGCAATAAACGCAGGCGGGGATCGTGACAGTAGCCACCGCTCACCGCTCCAGACTGTAAGCCGCGCATGCGCACTTCCTATGTGTCGCTACAGCTCACGGAAAACCGGCGCACACATAGGAAGTGCGCATGCGCGGCCTAGCGTTTTATTATATTAGATTCCATTTCTGAATTGATCTCATGTATCTCTAATGATTTGTCGGGGGTCTAATACATGAACCAACTGAATATCATCTGCATAGGCGTAGATAGAGAAGCCGATTGATTGTCTTAATGTTAACAGCAGCGCAAGAAAGATATTAAATAACAGAGGGGATAGAATTGACCCTTGCGCAATCCCAAAAGGATTTTTAAACTGCTTAGATGATGAAGGTAACTATTGAGTCACGGTCGGCAAGATAAGAAGTAAACCAATCTAGAATTTGATCTGTTATGCCTATTGATTGCAGGCGACGCAAAAGCAAGTTGTGATCAATTGTATCAAATGCCACAGACAGATCTATCGAGATTAAGATAACCAACTTATGGTGGTCCAGGTGATACAGAATAGAAGTTGTCAAACCTATGAGGGAATATTGTTGAATGGTGTTTTGTAGCAAATGTGTGCCATTAATGAGAGGAATCTGTCGTTGTCACTGAGTATTACATTCCTTACCCCCATTACTTCATGCAGTGATGCGATGTCCAACTGAGGAAACATTTCCATAAACCTGTTCTTCAGAGGATGAGCTCTCAGTGGATTACTGCAAACTCATAAAATCCTTTCTTCTAATTTACCCTCTTATTCAGCAGCAGTAAGGCAGCTTATAAGGACTCAGCGCTGATATATGCCAGACTTCTGTCCTTCCTTTGATTGTTGAGGAGAAAAAGTAGCTCAGCTTAAGAAGGCATCAGGAAAATACAACCACAGGTAAGCATTGCTACGAGATTGCTCTCATTGTGAGCCTAAAGTACTTGCTGACACTCTTCAGATGTCATAAGTTTCACACTACAGATCCTTATTGATCGAGCTTGGGCTAGGATTCACTATACATTTGCATCTAGGGGAACAAAAACCCTCCATGTGATGTGAAAGCCATATAGATGGTGTTTGTAGCCCTTTAATGGTGAATGACAGCACTGTGTTTATTGATCCAGGTATCAAATGGAAGGGAGTTTTGTTAAGTGGATATTTGTCTATTATGTGAGACCATGGGAACTCACAGCACAGCTCTGCATGGGGCAGGAGTGTAGGAAGATCGCTCCTGCCCCGCGTCACCGCTCGACCACCAGGTAAGGTCCAAGGGTGGGTCAGAGCTGGCCCAAAAATTATTCATAAATTTTCCCTATTCACCCCAACCCTCATGAATAATAATAATAATAACAGTTTATATACCGCAGGACTATGAAGTTCTATGTGGTTTACAATGAATTAGAAAGATTCTATGAATTACAATGAATTAAAAAGATTCAATGCGGTTTACAATGAATTAGAAGATTCTACAAATTGAATGGAACATTCATAGCTAGAGATTAGTGGTTAACAGTTTACGGGATCAGATTTGGGGGGGTGAGATTGTGATGGGGTCGACTGTGCAGATTCGTTACCTAGGTACTTCAAGAACAGGTATGTTTTTAGATGTTTCCTAAATTCACCATAGTTATTTGCGTGTATAATTAGTTTTTCCAGGTCTTTGCCCCATGTGGCTGCTTGGTACGATAGAAGTTGTTGATGGTGTCTCTTAAATTTACATCCTCTAGCCGATGGGGAAACGAACTTCAGGTGTGTTCTTCTCTTATGTCTGTTGGTTGAGAAGGAGAAGAGGGGCTAGACCGGATAGTACCTTAAATAGGGAGGGAGAAGTGCATATTATTCCAAGTGACCAATATTACAACCCCAGATATCTTGATATATTATTTCTTACAACATATGCAGTAATACTTTATGAAAAAGAAAAAAAGATTGATATACATATGACGGGGTGCTGAAAAGTTATTATCCCAACCAACCAACTTCCTAAATTCTGAACATTATTTTATCCCTTACTTCGTTAAGTGCCATATCTACACCATTCTCTTCTTGGCAGGACTGAGAACTTTTCAGCATCTCCTCCTAGTGTGAACAGTCTCAGTCTCTGATTACCAGAGCTGAGATTGTGATGTCATAATGCCTCATTCCACCAATAAGAGCCAACCTCGTCGCTGATGTCACAGTGGCTTGATTGCCCTATACTTGGATCACTTTTATTACACACGAGGTGATGCTGAAAAGTTCTCAGCCCTACCAACCAACTTCTTAAATTCTGAGTGTTATTTTGCCATTGTAGCTGAAAAGAGTGCTATCTTATTTCATTAGGTGCCAATTTGCATAAAGGAAATTCTATGAGGGTTTTGGGGGTTTTTTTTACATTTTTTTCAGATCATTGATTGAACCATATCCATGTCATCCTCTTCTTGGTTGAGCTCAGAACTTTTCAGCACCCTCTTATTTTTATATATATATTTATATATATATATAGTAACTATTGAAGAACTAAGACCAGTACTGGGTAGACTTGCATGGTCTGTGTCTGTATTTGGCCGTTTGGTTGAGGATGGGCTGGGGGAGGGCTTCGATGGTTTAGATGGGTTGGAGTGAGCTTTAATGGAGACTTCAGCAGATGGAACCTAAGCTTTTTACCGGGCAGAGCTTTGGGTTCTGGCCCAGAACCGGTAAATCAGTAATTGAAAGAGTGGGTAAGGTCGGGCAGACGGGTTGGACCACTCGGGTCTTGATCTGTTGTCATCTACTATGTTACTATGTAGATATTTTGGAGCATGATAGCCACAAATTGGCCACTGTTTTTCCCCCCTTATTTTATTCATTAAAACCTCAAGTCAAATTCCAATATTCCATATCTTGTAAATCCAAGATAACCATATTTATAATGCTGTCCACCACATGGGTCTAAGTTTCTAACAAATGTTCTTCTTCAGGGACCTGCTTCTGAGAATATGAAATTAGCTTTGATGCACATTATATTTTACAATATGGATTTTGCTAAATATTGAAAAAAAATGCATGTGATTTAGGGCTTCTTTTACAAAGCCGCACTAGCAGCTGCTTTGCAGCAAAAAAAATCCAGCATCCATTAATTCCCTGTGGATGTCAGAGTGATTACTACAGCAGCAGCTGCTAGCATAGCGTTGTAAAGGGGGAGGGGGTGTTAAGGGATAATAAGCACTGAAATGCTTTAATATGTATATGATAAAGGACATTCTTTTATTTCGAGTGAAATAGGAATTGTAGATGAAACAGAAGAAAAGGGTAAGGGAATGGGATTTGATATACCGCCTTTCTGTGTTTGCAATCAAAGCGGTTTGCATATTATATAAAGGTCCTTAATTTGTCACTTAGCCCTCCATTGAACCCAGGTCCTCAGGCTACTCCACTAATCATTAGGCTAAAATAAATTTCTTTTTTATTATTATTCGGTTGTTTTGTCTTGCACCTCGGGCTTGCCCCTCCCTCAGCCTTCCAGAATCTGTCCAGCATCCTAATCTGTTCAGGGGTCCAAATGAGGACCAAGTGATTCCTAGTCATTCCTGTCCCCATCGCTGCAGCACTTACAAATCACACTGTTCAAACCATTCTGCAGTCATTTCAAAATATGTTTGTGCCGCTAGATAGTACTGGTGTTAGGTCAACTGGTACCATTTTGAAGTACAATACCAGTAGGGCAAGAATAACAGTAAATCCTCTCCTAAGTCATGATTTTGGAAGAAAAGGTCCAGGGATAGCCAGAGGGGTGGGAAAACTGATAGGGGGGGAGAAGTTATCTTTCCTTATCCATTTAATTGTCAAGGACAGAATTAATAACCAAATTTTTGTGCAGATATAAAAAAAAAAAAAAATTGGAAATGAAACAAAATCAAACTTTAAACACCTCCTCCCCCCAAATACAACACTCCCAACTAAACCAAAAAAACGTATTTTTATTTGTATATGTGTGTGTGTTATTTTAGATGGGAAATGACACAAAGGGCTCCTTTTACGAAGCTGCGTTATCGGCTTTATCGCACGCACCTTTGTAGCGCACGCTAACCTCCGTGCTAGCCGAAAAACTACCGCCTGCTTAAAGAAGAGGCGGTAGCGGCCGGCGTGGCCGGCAAATTAGCGCGCGCTATTACACGCGTTAAACCGCTAACGTGGCTTCGTAAAGGGTCCTTCAAGTAAAATTCAGCATACGTTAAATGCTGAAAGGCTTGTGCTAAACACATTAAACTTTAGTAAAAAGACCCCATAGTAATGTAAGAAATATTTTTCATGTTTCTTTTTTTTTTTTTTATAGTCTATAACAACAGAATTATCTCTGACACAGAGCATTAAGACATATCTACTGCGGATGTAATTATGTAATTAAGAAATGGTTTGGGATAACTACATTGTAGAGAGTCCAAATCCTTTGATCTTAATGTTCTGTTATATGCATTTTCAGTTTTCCATTTTGAAATAAAATTCATGAAACTAAACAGTCAGTAGCTATTTTTTTTGTGTCTTCTTTAAACTTAATATGTAAGATGATTTTCTCTATTAAAATCTGCCAGGCTTTCACTGAACAGGATGGTGTGGAATAATGACACTTTGTTCCCTGGATTTATCCTTTTGGGATTCTCGGATCTCCCAAAGCTGCAACCCTTCATTTCTCTGGGACTTTCCCTTCTCTACCTCATTTCAATTTCAGGAAACCTCCTCATAGTCACAGCTGTATGTCTGACTTCCCGTTTGCACACCCCCATGTACTTCTTCCTCTGTAATCTCTCCTTTTTGGATCTCTGCTGTACCTCAATCACCATCCCAAAAATGATTGCATGCCTCCTGACAGGGAATAATGTGATCACCTTCATAGAATGTGTGACCCAGTTGTATTTCTTCCTGTCTTTCACTAGCACTGAGTTCTTTCTGCTCAGTGCCATGTCTTATGACCGCTATGTGGCGATCTGCAACCCTTTGAGCTATGCCCTTATCATGAATAAGAGAATCTGCATTTTATTGGCAGCTGCTTCATGGATTACTGGCTTGTTGGATACAGTGCCCTACATGGCCTTTATTTCCCGACTCGTATTCTGCCATGACAACATAATCAATCA
The DNA here is from genome assembly GCF_902459505.1 of Geotrypetes seraphini. Taxonomy (NCBI): domain Eukaryota; kingdom Metazoa; phylum Chordata; class Amphibia; order Gymnophiona; family Dermophiidae; genus Geotrypetes; species Geotrypetes seraphini. The sequence goes on along the minus strand of NC_047099.1, from coordinate 14,934,373 downwards.
TTTTTTCTGCGACCTCCCACCTCTAATGGACCTTGCCTGCAACGACATTCACAGTTTCCAACTTACTATCTTTATTGAGGGTATATTCATGGGTTTCATCCCATTTCTCATGACTTTATCATCCTATGCCTACATAATTTCTGCCATCTTGAAAATACGGTCTTCACAGGGTAGACACAAGGCCTTCTCTACCTGTTCCTCCCACTTGATTGTCGTCATTCTGTTCTATGGTACCGTTATCTGCATGTATATGAGACCAGCATCACTACAATCACCAGAGCAGGACAAGCTCTTCTCTCTACTCTACATGGCTGTGATTCCCATGTTAAACCCCATTATTTACAGCCTGCGGAACAAGGATGTTAAAAGTGCGCTCAAAAAAATGTTTGATATATGTTCAAAAACTATAAAATTCAAGGAGGACCAACAAAGAAGCCAGAAGTAATCTCCCAGATAGAAGAGTTCCACCAGGTCCACATGTTGAACTCTGATCTTGATTTGATTACCTTCCTGGTTCATGTTCAATAAACTTGAGGAAAACAGAAACATAACTCTGAATAAGTATATGAACAAATAAACTCATCTTCCTTTAAATAGTAATTCTAGGCAAATTTATCAACATATTAGCTTTGTACTTCAAAAACATAAACCAAGGAAGGAATGTGATTAACAAAATGCTGATACAATCATTTATTTGAAACTAGTGTTTAAGCCCGTTACATTAAATAGATGCTAGAATATGTGTGTAGACTTTTAGCACAATGGGGCACCGAGGCGTTTCTTTCTTTCTGTCAGTCTTTCTTTCTCCATGCCCCCTTTCTTTCTTTCTTTCTTTCTGTCTCTCTCCCTGGCCCCCTGTCTGTCTGTCTTTCTTTCTGTTTCTTCTCCCTTCCTTTTACCTCTCATGTCCAGCAGTACCTCTTCCCTGCTCCCCCTGTCCAGCAGTAGCCCTTTTCCCTTCCTTTTACCTCCCCCCTGTCTAGTAGTCCCTTTCCCTGCTCTCCCTGTCCAGCAGTAACCCCTCTCCCTTCCTTTTACCTACCCATATTCAGGCTCCCATTTCCCCTTTTACCTTCCCTATTTCCACCTTTTTCTTCCCTTCCAGCATCATTCCATCTTCTCTCTCCCGTGACCGATCCACATACCTTACCATTACCTGGAGGACGGGGGTGCTCTGCCCTGGTTCCCATCCCACCAGGTATGCTACTGGCCTTTCCTATCTACAGCTGTAAAAGCATATACAGTGAGACTAAAAGCACATGCATGTGCAAGTCCTAGGTCAACAGGCTATCTTATAAGACCTGGTGTAGATTCTCCATTTCAGAACCCAAGGCATACCATTCTCCCTCCCTGTTTCTCTTGTTTTTTTTCCTTTCTCTCTCTCTATCCCTTCCTCTGTATCTCTGTATCGTCCCCCCTCCACACCTTTCTTTCTGGCTCCCTGGCTTCTCCATCAGCTAGAGGGAGCATTTTCCTCAGCTGTTGAGTTACTTGCCGGATCAGGCGCTTCTCTTTCCTCTTCTAGCCCTGCCCTCAGCCCATCCTTTCCCAGCACAGCCCGGAAACAGAGAGGCAGGGACACGGTCGCTGGAGACACTGTGGCTCGCTGACACTTTCCTTCGCGTCCTCTTGCGTTTGGGAAGCCAGGTTTCAGCCATCTTCCGCCACGGCCTGCAGCTGCTGATAGCCGGTGACAGCCGCCGTAGCCTGCAGCTGCTGACAGTTGCCACTGCCGACATCTGCCTCAGGGGATTCTCGCGCATGCACGGGATTCTCGCGTGTGCCCTACAGCACACGGAAAACGGGAGCACGCAGGTGGGAGTACGCATGCACGCTTATGGCTTTATTATATTAGATATGGCTATGCTATATTCTTACAGGTGTGTATTTATATCATTCTAGTGAAGTGATTCTCAGCCCAATCCATGGGGGATATTATTCATTGTGATAATCCCGCCAGCTATTCATTGTGAGAAACCCACCGGCTAGATTAAGCACTGGCTGTTTATCATTTGTAGCCTGGTTTTCTATAGGAAAACTGTCCATGTTAGTGTTATTCCCCTCTACAAAAAGTATATCCCGCGTAGGAAAACTAGGAACATCCCTCCCCTTTAGAACCACAGAACTCTGGAATAACCTCACATCCCCGCTCAGAATTTCAAGCTCCCTCCAATCCTTCCACAAACACCTGAAAACTTGGCTCTTTTCAAAAATCTAACACCTTCCGCTCTTTGGTACCCTGTCTCTCTTTATCTTCCTAGCTCCTTTCCTATTGTAGCTCCTTTTCAACCTAATCCTGTAAACCGTGCCGAGCTCTACGCTTGTGGAGATGGCGCGGTATACAAACCTAAGGTTTAGTTTAGTTTAGTTTAGTTATTTATTTATTAATGTGCATCTATCTGCTGAAGGAGTAGGCTAGGGCTTTGAGCAGTAGCCTAAGAATCTAGGGAACTTGGCTCAATTCCCATTGCAGCCCCTTGTGACTAGGCAAATCACTTAACCCTCCAACATAAGCACATAAGCACATAAGCATTGCCTGTGCCGAGTCAGACCATAGGTCCATCATGCCCAGCAGTCTGCTCCCGCGGCGGCCCCCCAGGTCAATGACCTGTAGTGAGCTATTACTCAAGAGCATTTTGTCTTGTATAGTAACCCTCTAACTGTACCCCTGGATCCCCTTTCCCTTCAGGAACTCGTCCAATCCCTTTTTGAAACCCAAAATCGTACTCTTCTCAACCACCCCCTCTGGAAGCGCATTCCAGGTGTCCACCAACCTCTGGGTGAAGAAGAACTTCCTAGCATTTGTTCTGAACCTATCTCCCTTCAATTATTTTGAGTGCCCTCTAGTTTTTGTTGCCCCCGCCAGTCTGAAGAATCTGTCTCTCTCTACCTTCACTATACCCTTCATGATCTTATAAGTTTCTATCATATCCCCTCTAAGTCTCCGCTTTTCCAGGGAAAAGAGCCCCAGCTTCTCCAGCCTCTCAGCATACGAGAGGTTTTCCATGCCCTTTATCATTTTGTTGCTCTTCTCTAGACCCCAGGTACACATGTGTAAACCACTTTGATTGTAACCACAGAAAGGCGGTATAGCAAGTCCCATCCCTTATCATTTAAAAGGCCTGATTCTATAAGAGATGCCTACATTGAGGATAACTAACTTGCCCCCCTTTTAGGAAGCCATGTTAGGCTTTTTTTTTTTATTATTATCACCGGCCGTGGTGATATTAGCTCTGACACTCATAGGATTTCTATGAGTGTCAGAGCTAATACCACTGTGGCCAGTGATAAAAAAGTCTAATGGGGCATTATAAAAGGGGGTGGGGGGGTGGGGGGAGAGGTTTCCATTTGCAACTAAATTGAATTTAATTGGTTTAAGTGGCATGGTAATTGACCATGCCATTATAAACTGATTAAAAACAAATTTTAAAAATATCAATTAAGGTTGCACTTCACACCTAGCGATGCCTAAATTGAGGTGCTCTGTGATGCCCAATAATACCTATCTGAAAAGTAGGTGTGGTTATGGGTAAATATTAAGTGTAGTTGACATAGGCATCACTAAGCATTTATGGTAGGGGGCACTGGTAAATTAGGTCAGGTAAAACCTGGCTTAATTTACCAGTCCCTAGCACTGGGATGCCTAGCAATGCCTAAGTTTGCTTAGTCATTGCAAGGCGTGATGCTCTAAATGATGTCTAGTGGCTGATTGAGAACCTCACAGAATGGCACCTACAAGTTAGGTGTCGCTTATAGAATCAGACCCAGAGGGTGGTGGTAGGCGTCCTACTGCTGTCTAACCAGCCAATCGGGACACATGTTTAAAAAAAGCACTCTGAGGAAGGCCGCCTACACTGCAGGCATCTATCGCAGTTGAGGGAAATGTATAGGAGCGCTTAAGCTCGCCCAAGGCTAAGCATAGGCATAGTTTTACCTGGAAGTAGCCTTGGGTGAGCTCAAATGGCCCTAGATGTCTCCCAGGGGATGTGAAAGACAGCTGCAATTGCAGCAAGGAAATCTCCCTGCCGCAATCAACTGAGCAGCCACAGCAGGAAACCCACCCACAAAGTCAGCCAGCAAGATGGATGCCCACTTCCTCTAGCCGCCACCCCCCAAAGTATCCCTCAGCAGGAGGAGTGCCAATTGCTCCTGCTGCCACTCCCAAAGCAAATTCCGGAAGGAAGGGACACCCCGGCAGAAGGTGTGTTCAATTCCTCCTGTTGCCACCCCTAAAGCATCCCCCAGCAGGAGTGCCAAATTCTTCCTGCAGCCATCCTCAAAGCATCTCCTGGTAGGAAGGATGCCCATTTCCTCCAGCCACCCCCCCCCCCCAAAATCATTGCTTCCCAAAACATCCCCCTACCTAGCAAATACCACTTCTTCTAGAGGTCAACAACCCACCTGGAGACCCTACCCAGCATCCCCCTAACAAGAACCCCCCTCCCCCCACTTCCACATACCTTTTAAAATGAAGGTTCAGCTGAAGGGTGGCTTACAACCTCTGGCCGGCAGGCCTGCCACTGCAAAATTGTGGGTCTTCCCCTTCCTGATGCATTCTGGGATGCAAGGGGCGGAGCCTAAGACCCTGATTGGCTCAGATGCCTAAGACCCCTCCCAAAGGGGGGACTTGGGCACTTGGGTCAATTGGAGACTTAGGCCTCCTTCTTTAGTGCATCCTGGGATATACTGGACATGGCCTAAGATTCCAATTGGCCAGATACCTAAAACCCCTCCAATGGTAGGCAACACAATTCTCTAACTGTTCGTTCAACTCTGTTTGTCTTTTGAGTGACTTTTGTAAATTAAATGTATTACCTCATTCTGATGGTTTTTAACACTGTACATCGCTTAGATATTATTATAAGCGATTCATCAAATAAAGGTTAAACTTGAAACTTGAAACTTGGATGCCAGTTAGAGAATCGGGGTGGTTAGGCAGGGTTAGGCATTTGTCCATTAGGACAGATGCAATTCTTTATAGGACGCTTGTTTGGGATTCTCATAAAATGCTTAGGCAGCTATACAGAACAGGCCCAAAATGTTCATTTATTTTTATTCAGATTGTGTTATAGGCATTCAATGATTCTTTCTCCTACTGTTCATCCTTTTCTTGTGCCTTCAATGTTTATGATATATCACATTTTGCTTCTCTTTTTTATATAAGATTCAATTTTCTAAGGATCTCCTTGTATTCATGCTGCCCCCATGAATTGATTATGGTCTAAGTTTACCAGGTGGATTTGTTCATCTTTATTTTTTTCTTATAATATTGAATCCGGATTTCTGTCACATATGTGAAACATGTAATTTTAAAAATGTATATTGTTAATCCAATAAAAATTATCAATATATTTTTCTTTCTTTTCTTTTCTTTCTATTTAGTACATAAGATGGTAAAGAACAAGATAAAATATATGATGAACACACATACATGTGAAAGGGGTTCTGAGAAGTTCTCAGCCCAGTCAACCAACTTCCTAAAATCTGAGCATTATTTTGCTACTTTAGCTGAAAAGAGTGTTATCTTATTTTGTTAAGTGTCAATTTGCAGAAATGAAATTCTCTGTTTTGACATTATTTCAGAACATCGATTGAACCATATCCATGTCATTCTCTTCTTGGTTAGGATGAGAACTTTACAGCACCCCTCTCATAGTGTAAAGAGATTCAGTCTCTGGTAATGCTCATTCCACCAATAAGAGCCAACCTCATTGGTGATGTCACGTTGGCTTGATTGTCCTATACTTGGCTCATTTTTATTACATACAAGGGGGTGCTAAAAAGTTCTCAGCTCAATCAACCAACTTCCTAAATTCTGAGTGTTATTTTGCCACTGTAGCTGAAAAAGTGTCATCTTATTTTGTTTAGTCCCAATTTGCAGAAGCAAAATTCTCTGTTTCAGATCATTTATTGAACCATATCTATGTTATTCTTTTCTTGGTTTGGCTGAGAACTTTTCCCTCCCTCCCCTCTTCCAACCCCTCATATGGATTTACTGCCTCTGGGTTTCTTTTACTATGCTGTGGTACAAATGCTAGCACGCTCTTACCGAAGGTCAAAATGGCATATTGTGGGACACACTCAGGTATTCTATGGTAAGTTGTGGATCTGCATGTGCAAACATACATTGACATTTTTTTTCTGGGAGGGTGCACATTTTGGTGTGAAGAATGGGCATTTCTGTGCTATGTAGCTTGCATATTTACATTTCTAAGTGCAAACTGATTCCAGGATTAGTGCGTGAATACTCACGTGCTAATATTTTTAGTGGCTAAATGCTAATGGCAAATGACCCCTTTACAAAGCTGTGATTGTAATTCCCATGTAGCAAATGTGACACAGTCCATTCAATTCCTAGGGCTGCACTGGGTCATGTTTCCATAGCTTGGTTAAAGAGGCCCAAAATTAGTACATGGCCATTCATTACAAAAAAAAAAAAAAAGAAATGGCCTTAGCATATGAGAAAGATCCACATAAGGATACTCTTTTTTACTGAAGCTTAGTAAAAGAACTTCTCTGTCTCTTGATCATACAGTAGTTTCTCTTTTTTCCTCTCTTTGTCTCTTTCTTCATCCTGCTCACTTCTTCTCCGCCCTTTCCCTCTAGACCTGCAAATCTTGTATTTGCTAAATCAGTCAAACATTACATCAGTCTCTTGACTCCAGCTGGCATTATCCTCGAGAAACCTACACTTCATATGACTTAAATATTCCTTCTGCTCAGGCTATTGCCAGTGTCTGCAGCAGACTTCTTTTGGCCACAACGTGACTGTCTTGTTTCCCATTTCTCCGTTCACACTCTTCATTGCTAGAGTTCAAACATGCTTGCATAAAACTGGTGAAAGCCATCAACGCAGGTAAGTTATTTTCAAATTCAAACAGTTCCTCAAAAGCTGGAGTTTAAAATCTGAATGTATGCCTTAAAGATATACAAAGTCATTCAAATAGTTATAGGATTCCATTGTCTTCTATTAAGCAACACAAAACTGGTACTAATAATGAACTCTTGAGGTATTACACAGGTTGTATTTACTTGTTATTTGAAGAATAGAGTTGCCTAAGCCTGTCAATTGTACAAATTCACACACATACACACACACACTTAATACAGAGAAAAATGTGTATTTTTAATATGAATATCCTAAAAACCTAACTAGGTCTGGGATCTCCAGGACAAATACAGGAAGCCATGATTAAGAAACTTTTATTTAGATTTGATGCACACAGCAGGACATGGAGTCATGTATTTATTGGAATTTATTGACCGTCTTTTTCATGAAGAAATTCACCCAAAGTGGTTTATAATATACTGAATAGTAATCAGGTACTCTTTGAGTGTTTTTCTTTATCTGTCCTGGTAGGCTCACAATCTAGCTGTGGCACATGGAACATTAAGACCCATTCTCTAAATGATGTTGTTATTGGCAACCACCATTAAAGCATCATGTATCAATCATGTGATGGCACTGTTTACAGAATCATACCTCTGGCAAAGATAGGCACCAGAAATGGGTTTTCAAGGCCTATGTTTCCGTTGCTTACCTTTGATCTGAATTGCGCCTCCGGAGGTACTTACTAGCGCCTAACGCCACTTCCATTGTTAGCCATGCTTCCGGTGGCATGATTCCAACACCATTTTTTTAGGCACTGGTAGGTGCTTTGAAATTTCTTTTAAGTACCATTTTAAATGGTGTTTTGGACTTAACTTAGAAACCAGTAGGGCACCTACCTGTACTGTTTATACAATATGGACCTAATTGACTTTCTCAGAATCACAATAAGTAAGTTGGGATGGAACTTGCAACCTCAGGGTACAGAGGCAGCAGATCTAATCACTAAGCCACCCTTCCTCTTTGCTTGATCACCTCTTTGCTTGATTCAAACTGAGAACAGAGCTAGCAGATGAAACCAATCATGCCTTAATGGAATGGAGATTAACAGTACAATAATCTGCAAGAGCTAGGGTGTAATAAATGAATGAACTTTCATGGACAAAAGAGCTACATTTTCAGCTCCGTTGACTAAGAATGGTCCTTTAAAATATGAAGAAACTAGTGTGTCCTGTCTTTAGAATATAAGAACATAAGAAGTTGCCTCCGCTGGGTCAGACTAGAGGTCCATCGTGCCCAGCAGTCAGCACCCGCGGCAGCCCATCAGGTCCATGACCTGTCTGGTTTTCTAGATTTAGCCCCATAGACCCCTTATTGTTCTAACCTAGCTACCTCTATCTGTACCCCTCAATCCCCCTATCCTTCAGGAATTTATCCAATCCCTCTTTGAAATGAATAAAGAAATTTTCTATTGTGTTCAGTCTTTATCCTGAACATTCAGGGCCTCTTCTATTAAACTGCGCTAGCAGTTTTCTAGCGCGGGGAGCCATGCTGAATGGCCCACGCTGCTCCCAACGCTCATAGAGTTCCTATGAGTGTCAGGAGCAGCGCGGGCCATTCAGCGCTGCTCTCTGTGCTAAAAACTGCTAGTGCAATTTAATAGAAAAGGGGGACAGTTTTGCTCTTTTTATATTGCTAAATCTATTGATATTAGATAAAAATTTGATGATCTGTATCCTTTGAGATATTGAAATGAATGGCACTGTGCCACTTTGAAAAATAAAATAAGACTATTATGTGATATGGAATGACTTCTCCAAAACAAACAAGTTGATCAGCATTGCACTGACTGAAGAATAAAAGTTTACCTCCATGGGTAGACTTATCAAAGTGATGGGTCCAGTTAAACAAAATCCATATAACCACATAAAAGAAAATGAAAATATACAATACAAGACCAAGGGCTCCTTTTACGAAGGTGCGCTAGGGTTTTTAACGCACGCACAAAATTACTATGTGCTATAGCACGTGGTAGCTGAAAATGTACCGCCTCCTAAAAAGGATGCGGTAGTGGCTAATGAGCTTGAGAATTTAACACGTGCTATTGCACGCGTTAAGGCCCTAGCGCACCTTTGTAAAAGGAGCCCCAAAGGTGAGCTCAGCCAAAGGTGTGTAAAACCTTTCTGCTGTGAAAATGGAAACAATGAAAACCAGAGAAAATAATTGAACAATGAAGCAATTTTGAAATAAGTATTTTTTATTTACTATTTTGAGCGGGAATGGCTCTTTATATATACATATATATATATATATATATATATATGTATATATATATATATATATATATATATGCTTATCTTTTTTTTTTTAATCTTTATTGATTTTTAATCTAAAACAGTGTCATACAAATGAACAAACAGTAGATATTACATACATTACACTAATATCTGTACAGGTAACATATATATCATTCAAAATTTTCAGTTTTCCTACATATAACAATAACATACTATAACATAGTATATAGTATAAATGAAGACTAAAGTTACCCAAATGTCACCATCAATATTTATTCCCCTCCCTCCAACCCCCCACCCCCCATGGATGTGTAAAGGTGAATGACCAAAAGGAAAGATAAGATAAATATACATTATTATAATTTTACAAATTTAGTCATTGGGCTCCAAACTTTATTAAGAACAAAAGAACATAAGAACATAAGAAGTTGCCTCCACCGGGTCAGACCAGAGGTCCATTCCGCCCAGTGGTCCGCTCCCGCGGCGGCCCATTAGGTCCGCGATCTGTGAAGTGGTTTCTGACCACTTCTATAACCTACCTCAAGTTCTATCTGTACCCCTCTATCCCCTTATCCTCCAGGAACCTATCCAAACCCTCCTTGAACCCCTGTACAGAGTTCTGGCCTATCACATCCTCCGGAAGCGCATTCCATGTGTCATAAGAACATAAGAACATAAGTAGTGCCTCTGCTGGGTCAGACCACAGGTCCATCACGCCCAGCAGTCCGCTCCCGCGGCGGCCCAACAGGTCATGACCTGTCTGAATCACCCCTTGGTTTCTCATCGAAGTCCTAACTTCCCATCCAATTCTTGACCCTTTGTCCCCGCACCCCTTTCAGTACCCTACGATCCCTTTGTCCCTCAGGAATCCGTCCAATCCCTGTTTGAATCCCTGTACTGTATTCTGCCTGATCACTTCCTCCGGGAGTGCATTCCATGTGTCCACGACCCTTTGGGTAAAGAAAAACTTCCTTGCATTTGTCTTGAACCTATCCCCCTTCAGTTTCTCCGAGTGCCCCCTCGTACCCGTTGTCCCTCTCAGTCTGAAGAACCTGTCCCTATCCACCCTCTCTATGCCTCTCAGGATTTTGAAGGTCTCTATCATATCTCCCCTGAGCCTCCTCTTTTCCAGAGAGAAGAGACCCAGCTTATCCAGCCTCTCGGCGTATGGGCAGTTTTCCAGCTCTCTTACCAGCTTCGTTGCTCTCCTTTGGACTCTCTCAAGTACCGCCATGTCCTTCTTCAGGTGCGGCGACCAATACTGAACGCAGTATTCTAGATGCGGGCGCACCATCGCCCGATATAGTGGCATGATGACTTCCCGCGTCCTGGTTGTGATATCCTTCTTTATGATGCCCAGCATCCTGTTGGCTTTTTTCGCTGCTGCTGCACACTGTGCCGATGGCTTCATTGATGCATCCACTAGCACACCCAAGTCTCTCTCAAGTCCGCTGTCTCCCAGCAGTGCCCCCCCCATTTTGTAGTTGAACAAAGGGTTCTTATTTCCTATATGCATGACCTTGCATTTCTCAACGTTAAAGCGCATTTGCCATTTGTTTGCCCAGTCTTCCAGCTTGTACAGGTCCCTTTGCAGGTCCTCACACTCCTCCCTGGTCCTAACTCTGCCGCAGGTCCACCACCCTCTGGGTAAAAAAGAACTTCCTAGCATTTGTTCTAAACCTGTCCACTTTCAATTTCTCCGAGTGACCTCTAGTGCTTGTGGCTCCCCACAGTTTGAAGAATCTGTCCTTATTCACTTTCTCTATACACCACTAAATCCCCTACATTCTGCATTAATTCTTTCATATCTGTAAGTGGTATATATGTTCACCCACCAAAAAGTATAACTAATTCTGTCATGATTCTTCCAGTAACTCATTATCAATTGAATGGCTATACCTGTCATGATCATAAATAGATGACTCTTATATTTATCTAGAGTGGCTTTCACATGTAATATCGTTCCACAAATTATAGCCTCATATGATAGTGGAACATTTTAATCCAAAACTAAATTTATTTGTCCCCAAATTGACTTCCAAAATATAAATATAAATGGTTAAAAATATAGCAGATGATCAAAAGTCCCTATATCAATATGACAATGCCAGCATCTATTAGACTTAGAACTATCTAATTTATTTAATCGAACCAGGGTCCAAAACATCCTATGCAACAAAAATAACCATGTTTGCCTCATAGATGCTGACACTGTACATTTAAATCTCCAAGTCCAAATTCATGGCCAATGAGACATGAAATATACTGTTTTATCTCGATGCTCCAGATGTCTCTGTTTTTTTGTTTAAAAATCCAGAAATCAATTTGTACCACTGGGCAGCCTGATGTCCTACTAGATCAGTTTGGTAGCAAAGGATCTGCAGGCTAAAATAAGTTTTTAAATTTTTCCATTCAGGGAACCCACACTGAATAGCCTGCTTCAACTGCAACCACCTATACTGTTGAGATTTTAAAATTCCAAATGATTGTTGCAGTTGTGAAAAATCTAGCTGATTTCCATTAGATATAACATCATCTAATGTCCGAATTCCTGCCTGCATCCAGTTCGTCCAAGCGATCCCAGCACTGCCTATTTGAATCTTGGAGTTTAACCATAAAGACTGCAAAGTAGATTTCATTATAGAGACATCTGTTAATTTATCAATAAATTTAATTGTTTTCCAGGTGTCCAATAAAATCACACTGTCCTTAGCATAACTAGATATTTTAATATTTAATATATGAGACAATCTCATCGGGGACATGATTTTCCATTCAAGATATAGCCAGTTTGGGTAATGTTCTAAGAGCTCAGGGAGGATCCAATACATACCTTGACGCATTATATAGGCTTGATGATACCTATAAAAATTGGGAAAATTTACCCCACCCTCCGCAATTGGTTTTTGTAGAGATACTAAAGCAATTCTTGCTTTTTTCCTTAGCCAAATAAATTTTGTCAGAATACCATTTAGCTTTTTGTAAAAGGACCCTTGAAAATAAATTGGCAACATACCCATTTGGTAGCAAATTACCGGCAAGATCATCATTTTGACCATTTGAACTCTCCCCCACCAAGACAAGTGTAAAGGGTTCCATTGCTCACACATCTCCGTGACCTTTAGTAATAATGATCTTTCATTTATTATCATCATGTCTTCCAATGTACTTTTAATCCATATCCTTAGAACCTACATAAGAACATAAGAATTGCCATCTCCGGATCAGACCCTAGGTCCATCAAGTCCGGTGATGTGCACACGCGGAGGACCCGCCAGGTCTACCTTGGCATAGTTTTAGTCCCCATATCACTATATGCTTCTCAAGGGAGACGTGCATCTAATTTACCCTTACTCATATCACTCTATGCCACTCTTAAGGAGATGCTAATATCCTTTCGTCAATGTTTTATTCAATGTTTTTTTCTTTTCTTTCAAACCACTTTTCTGGGGCGTCAGACATGCCAATTATTCGCCTCCATTCTGGCGACATAAAAGTCTTTTTGGCTATGACTCTGGCTGTGGCCTCTTCATTCGCCCACTATAAATAATTTTTGTTTTTTGTATTATTTTATTTTTTAAGTTGTTTTTATATTTTATAATAAAGTGCTAGTGTTTATTTTCATAAATATTAAAGTGAAAATAACTTATCTTAAAAAGACTTTGTTTCCTTTAGTATAATTGGACCAGGGACCTGTCAAATCGACATGTTTCGCCTCCTTGGCTTTTTCAAGATTAAGTCCCCTGCACAAATGAAAGAAGACAAAATCACTATGCACCCCACCTATTTTTACTTCATGGCAGCTATAGATTATAAGTAGTTAACAATAACCATATGCTCACCCTTTTCTTTTTCATATGACCATCCCGATACTAAAGCATTTTCGATCTATCAAGATGGCCGCGGCGTCTTTTCGTCGAGTATAAGTACCTCCCCATTGTATGACGTCATTATTTTATTTTAATAGATAGGGGATACATACCTTATATTAGAGTACTCCATTCCACCTCTTGATTTAAACCCCCCGGTTCCACTGTATTCAAGTTATATATCCATTTTTGTTCCAACCAGTTCAATCTACGTTTAAAATTTCCACCCTCCCACCCGACTTTTACATGAGCTATTACTCGCCATTTTATATCCGTGATATCATGCTTGTGAGCTTCCCAGTGTTTAACTAAAGGGGCCTCCATTACTTTGTTTACAATTCTTGATTTATGCTCATTAAGACGAACATTAATCTGACGACTTGTCCTGCCAACGTATATCAGATCACATGGACATTGAATAATGTACACTACATTCTGTGTCTTACATGTAGTGTTTGTGTCGGCTTTAATGCATTACATGTAAGACACAGAATGTAGTGTACATTATTCAATGTCCATGTGATCTGATATACGTTGGCAGGACAAGTCGTCAGATTAATGTTCGTCTTAATGAGCATAAATCAAGAATTGTAAACAAAGTAATGGAGGCCCCTTTAGTTAAACACTGGGAAGCTCACAAGCATGATATCACGGATATAAAATGGCGAGTAATAGCTCATGTAAAAGTCGGGTGGGAGGGTGGAAATTTTAAACGTAGATTGAACTGGTTGGAACAAAAATGGATATATAACTTGAATACAGTGGAACCGGGGGGTTTAAATCAAGAGGTGGAATGGAGTACTCTAATATAAGGTATGTATCCCCTATCTATTAAAATAAAATAATGACGTCATACAATGGGGAGGTACTTATACTCGACGAAAAGACGCCGCGGCCATCTTGATAGATCGAAAATGCTTTAGTATCGGGATGGTCATATGAAAAAGAAAAGGGTGAGCATATGGTTATTGTTAACTACTTATAATCTATAGCTGCCATGAAGTAAAAATAGGTGGGGTGCATAGTGATTTTGTCTTCTTTCATTTGTGCAGGGGACTTAATCTTGAAAAAGCCAAGGAGGCGAAACATGTCGATTTGACAGGTCCCTGGTCCAATTATACTAAAGGAAACAAAGTCTTTTTAAGATAAGTTATTTTCACTTTAATATTTATGAAAATAAACACTAGCACTTTATTATAAAATATAAAAACAACTTAAAAAATAAAATAATACAAAAAACAAAAATTATTTATAGTGGGCGAATGAAGAGGCCACAGCCAGAGTCATAGCCAAAAAGACTTTTATGTCGCCAGAATGGAGGCGAATAATTGGCATGTCTGACGCCCCAGAAAAGTGGTTTGAAAGAAAAGAAAAAAACATTGAATAAAACATTGACGAAAGGATATTAGCTGTACAATACTAGTCAATGTAAAAAACACTGGCTTATATATATACTCTTAAGGAGATGTGCATCTAGTTTACCCTTAAATCCTAGAATGGTGGATTCTGCAATTACTTCCTCTGGGAGAGTATTCCAGGTGTCCACCACTCGCTGCATGAAATAGAACTTCCTGATATTCATCCTGGACCTGTCCCCCATCAGCTTCAGTCTATGTCCTCTTGTCCGTGTCACATTGGACATTGTAAATAACTGCTTTCCTTTCTCCATTTTGTCGAATCCTTTCAGTATTTTGAAAGTCTCGATCAGATCCCCTCGCAGTCTCCTCTTCTCAAGGGAGAACAACCCCAGTCTCCTTAGTTGTTCCTCATAGTCCAGGTTCTCCATACCTTTCACTAGCTTCATTGCTCGTCTCTGCATCCTCTTTAGCAGTTTTATATCCTTCTTTAGGTATGGAGACAAATGCTGGACACAGTATTCCAGGTGCGGTCTGACCATGGCTCTGTAGAGCGGTATTATAACTTTCTCTCTGATCTACTTGTAATTCCCTTCTTTATCATGCCTAGCATTCTATTTGCTTTCTTCGCCACTGCCGCATATTGCGCAGATGGTTTCAGGGTCCTATCTATGCAGTACACCCAGATCCTTTTCTTTTTTGGTCTTTCCCTGACATACTATACTTGTGATCTTTATTTTTTTCTGCCTAAATGCATCACTTTGCATTTTTCCACATTAAAATTCATCTGCCATTTATCTGCCCACTTCTCCAATTGATTCAAGTCGCTCTGGAGTTCCTCGCTGTCCTGTGATCTGATTGCCCGGCATAGCTTTGTGTCGTCTGCAAACTTGATGATTTCACAGGATGTTCCTTCTTCCAGATAATTTATGAAAATATTAAATAAGATGGGTCCAAGTACCGAGTCCTGGGGTACACTGCTAGTCACTTTTCCCATTCTGAGAACTTCCCATTTAAGCTCACTCTCTGTTTTCTGTTTTCTAGCCATTTGCCTATCCATCTTAGTATATCTCCCTCTATTCCATGGCCTTGTAATTTCTTGAGAAGTCTTACATGTGGAACCTTGTTGAACGCTTTCTGAAAGTCCAAGTATACAATATCCACCGGTTCTCCACTATCAATTTGTCTGTTCACTGTCTCAAAAAATTGAAGTAGGTTCGTCAAACATGATTTCCCTTTCCTGAAAAGGTTAACCCACCAGGAGAAAAGTGCATTCAGTAATTGAAGGAAAGGATCTCAGAGTTGCCACTCCGTGGATAATAATAAAATTAACCAACTAAGGAATTCTGGCAGGAGTATCTTTCATAGATCCAAAAATCTTCATACTATCAATGTGTCGAATTATAACACGTTTTAGAAAAATTTAACATTTACTACTTAAAATATTTTTTGTTTTTCTTTTTATATAGAGTCAATAAATATGAGAACTTAATAGTGCAAATAGCTATAGACAGAACTCTTTCTTATCTAAATTTGTGCAAAGAACTTTGTGCAAATAGCATTCTTGAAATTATATTGAAAACAAAAGCACTTATCTTTTTAGCTTTTGTCAATAGTTAGCAAACAGCTGCTACAGCCCCTTCCAATGTTTCCAACGGAGATCCGTTTTGCCGCTAAACTAGCAGCTTCATCAGAGTTTTCAAAGTTGGGCTTAAGCTGAAATCACAAAAAAGAAGATATTACTTCTTAAAAATAATAGTATATAAAGAAGAATACCAACTCATCTATAAAAACTTACGTGTAGCTTTATCATTAGAGAAATTCTATCACAAAGCTATGTTACAAAATGGCGCTTTTATTGGCTGGATGCCAACGCCTGCGCAGTGAGGAATAAAGAGTACTCGTGTTCTCATTGGTTTAAAGGTTCACTTTACATTTTCAAACAACAGAATCCACAAAAATTTTTTGAATGAATGAAACAATCACTAAATTTAAATTTAAATGAAAACTGACTAGTCCATAACAATATTAAGACCAAGGGGATGCATTGTTTTTAAATGGTGAATCCACCTAAGCTCACGTTGTTTAAGTCGTTTTACTCTGCCCCTTATATTGGCAGGTTCATGATCAATGACGAGACACCGATGATCTTTATAGAGATGATTATTTAGAGCACAATGTTCAATGATAACTTCTGAACGTCTTTCCTGTTTCAAGTTAGACTTATGCTCGTACATACAGGTTTTTAAATCTCTAGTGGTCATACCAGTGGTGTACCTAGGGTATGTGGCACCCGGGGCCCATCATTTTTTGACACCCCCCCCCCCCCTCATGGAAAAATTTTTTTTTTTTTTTTTTTGCAATAACCATGAAATGGAATAAATGGTCAGAATAGAAACAGGCAGTGAAAATTTTCTTTTATTGAACCTCATTTATGTAACCATTATTCCAAACATAACATAACATAAATTATGTCGGAATTGTCATGACATCAGAAGTACATATGGAGTAGTTGCAGGTGATGCTTGGGACAGTTCTGATTATGTTAGTTTGGTTTTATGTGTTTTTTGAATAGAAGGGTTTTTATTTCTTTTTTTAAGGTTTTGTAGTTTGTGGTCGAGGTCAATAGGTTGTAGAGTTGGGGGTCAAGTGTTGCAGCTCGAATGGCTAGGAGGTTGTCGAACAGTTTTTTTCTTTTGACGTTTTTGGTTGGAGGGTGTGTGAATGGTGCGTGAGTTCTCCTATGTCTGTTTGAAGTGGATTGAATTATTTAGCTGAAGAAATTAGTTACCCCCCCATTCCACACACATTAATTCTCTTCCATTTTTGTTCCCATTATAAAAAAACACTGATAAGTTCCCAGGAAAAAAATACATTAAAATAAGAAGTGAAAACAAAGGCCCCTACAGATGAGAACATAACATAAGAATAGCCTAACTGGGTCACACCAATGGTCCATCATGCCCAGTAGCCCATTCTCATGGTAGCCAATAGTGCTGCCCGATTCAGAGAAAAATATTTCATTCGATTCGATTCACCCTGTTGAATCGATTTTTCGATTAGATTCACTGTTAATGACACCGCTTTTTAAGTTTAAACAAAGTATAACAATAAATTTCACAACAACAATAAATTTCACAAAGTACTTAAAAAAAAAAAATCACATTTTTCCATTAAAGCAGTTCTGGAGACATTTGCTTGAACAGTCTTTTTTCCCAGTCCATAAGCAAGCAATATGAAAAAGATTTCCTTAATTATCTACTCAAACATTTTTGCTATTTACTTTCATTGTACCTAGACTATTATTCAGTAGAAAAAATTTAGTTTGTTCAATCAAGCAGAACATTCACTCATAGAAGTCCAATGTCCACACAGGATTTGATTGAACAAACCATATTTTTTCTACTGAATAATAGTTTAGGTATACTGAATAGCAAAAATGTTAAAGCCACACAGAAAAGCAGTAAAAGTCAATAGGTTCTCCAAGTGGGAACAACTTGATGTCTCAGCACTTGAGGAAAAGACCACGTAATAATGTTTATAAGATAAATCATATAAATGATTATACTGAAGCAGGGTGTCCTCAGCGTGAGAGGTAAGCGAGAGGAGAGAATTCTCCAGTGCTTTACACAATAAGGCTCCTCTGCCTGCAGTGCACACCATCATAGGACACCTCAGGTGTGCTCAAATTAATCAATGTGATAAATTAAACAGTGATAAACAATTGGTCAATCACAAGAGTGCAAGATCAAACAGGTTGTTCCCACTCAGAGAACCTATTGACTTTACTGCTTTTCTGTGTGAGTAGATAATTAAGCAAATTTCTGATAGCCTACAGAACTGATTCTCACCTTCCATCCCCAGCCCCCAAGACTTACCAGACCCCCCCTGCCGATGCATTTACTTACTGCCTGAACTGGATATTAAATCGTGGGGAAGAGAGGAGAAATGCGGGGAAAGAGCCAGCCAAAACTAGTATTTGTTGCTGCTGAGTGCACCAATCCAGGGCAAGCAGACGCTTCCCCCATGTCTTAATAACAGACAATGGACTTTTCCTCCAGGAATTTGTCCAAACCTTTCTTAAAACCAGCTACGCTATCTACTTTTAACATAACTTCTGGCCACTTCATTTTTAAGCTTAGATCTTTCCTTCCAAACAGAGACCTTGCTAGATGTCAAATACAGCACAAGGTAACTTCACATGGACTTAACTGTGCAGGAAATGAATCTCCTCATACACCCACCATATAGTGCAAAAATGTGCAAAGGTCTGTTTTTTTCTTTCGATCACTACATAGCCTAATGCCACACAAGCAGCGCTGTTACAAACATATTCTGAAGGTCAATGCTAAGGTTGACAAAGTTTCCTTCCTTGGACCAGAAGGAGATACTGACAAACCACTGGAAGAGATTCTAAAACAACTACCCAGAAATAACACCCAAAGACCCACTCAGTGTGTGAACCAGTTGAGTGGAGTGGACTAACTGGGGGTGGAAATGGGCCCAGAGTTTGCTCAGCAGAATTTCCCAGACTACCTCTTCCTCTCAACACACTGACATGCTACCACCACCACCAACACTAGGAACACCTCACCGAGTATGCCAGCAATGCTTATAAACTTTATAAAACACATTATTATATTTTCTTATAAAGCATATATTTTAACTGAACTCAGCCTTGCCATTCACAAAAATAGAAAAGTTCCCATTTCAAGCTGTCTCATGTACACTTTTCAAATCTAACATATTGTAATCACAAAACAGAAAATAAAATTATTTTTTCTACCTTTTGTTCTCTGATCAATATTCAAATCTTGTTGGTCCCAGGCTCTTGTTGTCTTGCTTGCCAGGGTCTCCTTTCTCCGTGCTAACCATCCGTCTGCCATCTCTGTTCTCCCCTTCCGTTTCCCTTCCCTCTCCCGGAGATCTGGCATCTTTCCTTTTTTTTGTCTCCATCCACAGATTCACCTTTTCTCAACTCCCCACCACCCCAGGATCCACCATCTCTCCCTTTCTGTTCCCAACTATCCTCCTATCCAGTATCTCTATCCCCCCTCCACACCATCCCCTGTTTCCAAGTTCTCTCCCTTTCTGTTCCTTCCCTCCCTAAATCCCATTATGCACCATCTCTCTCCCACTCCTCTGTTTTTAGACCCATTATTTCTAACCCCCAAAGTCTGGCATATGCACGTATCTTTGAACCCCCCCTTCCCTCTCTCCCTCTGTGTACTTTTACACCAGGACCCCCCTCCCCCGAAGGTCTGTCCCCCCTCAGAAGGGCTACACCCCACCCCTGAAGACCTGCACCCCCCGAAGGACTTTACCTCCCACCCGAAGGTCTGTCCCCCTCTGAACGCCTAAACCCCACCCCTGAAGGCCTGCACCCTCCCCGAAGGATTGTACCCCCCACCCGAAGGTGTGTCCCCCCCTGAAGGCCTGCACCCATCCCGAAGGCCTGCACCCACCCCGAATGCCTGCACCCACCCCGAAGGCCTGCACCCACCCCGAAGGCCTGCACCCCCGAAGGCCTGTCCCCCCCTTGAAGGCCTGACCCCCCCTTGAAGGCCTGCCTGCTTGTCCCCCCTTGAAGGCCTATCCCCCCTTAAAGGTCTGCCTGTCCCACCCCCTTGTAGGCCTGTCCCCCCTTAAAGGTCTGCCTGTCCCACCCCCTTGTAGGCCTGTCCCCCCCTTGAAGGCCTGACCCCCCCTTGAAGGCCTGCCTGCTTGTCCCCCCTTGAAGGCCTGTCCCCCCCTTGAAGGTTGGCACCCCCCCAAAGGCCTGCACCCCCTTGAAGGCCTGTCCCACCCCCTTGTAGGCCTGCCCCCCCCTTGAAGGCCTGCCTGCTTGTCCCCCCTTGAAGGCCTGTCCCCCCCCTTGAAGGCCTGCACCCCCCCTTGAAGGTTGGCACCCCCCCAAAGGCCTGCACCCCCTTGAAGGCCTGTCCCACCCCCTTGTAGGCCTGTCCCCCCCTTGAAGGCCTGCCTGCCTGTCCCCCCCTTGAAGGCCTGTTCCCCCTTGAAGGTCTGCACCCCCCCCCCCGAAGGCCTGCACCCCCCCGAAGGCCTGTCCCCCCACTTGAAGGCCTGCCTGCCTGTCCCCCCCTTGAAGGCCTGCACCCCCTTGAAGGTCGGCACCCCCCCTGAAGGCATGCACCCCCCCTGAAGGCCTGTCCCCCCTTGAAGGCCTGTCCCCCCCCTTGTAGGCCTGCACCCCCTTGTAGGCCTGTCCCCCCCCCTTGTAGGCCTGTCCCCCCCTTGAAGGCCTGCCTGCCTGTCCCCCCCTTGAAGGCCTGCACCCCCTTGAAGGTCTGCACCCCCCCCGAAGACCTGCACCCCCCTTGAAGGCCTGCCTGCCTGCCTGTCACCCCCCTCCCCCTTGAAAGTCTGCCTGCCCGCCCGCCCGCCCCACCCTGAAGGCCTGATGCCCCGACCCACCCCGAAGGACCATTCGCCCCCCTGGCCTCCCTGCACTACCTATGAAGCAGCCGCAGCAGGATCGCGACGTCAGCTATCTTTGCGCTGCTTAGGAGCTGCTTCCTGCGCCGGGCTACCTTAAGCTACTGCCCCCCCCACGCCCGAAGGACCGCTCGCCCCACTGACCTTCCAGCACACCTATGAAGCAGCCCGCAGCAGGATCGCGACATCAGCAATCCCTCAGCTGCTTGGGCGCTGCTTCCTGCGCCGCGGTCCCGCCCCCTCCTCTGACATCAGAGGAGGGACGGGACCGCGGCGCAGGAAGCAGCGCCCAAGCAGCTGAGGGATTGCTGACGTCGCGATCCTGCTGCGGGCTGCTTCATAGGTGTGCTGGAAGGTCAGTGGGGCGAGCGGTCCTTCGGGCGTGGGGGGGGACTGAGCGGCAAGGCCGGGAACACCCCCTCAGGGCTGGTACCCGGGGCGGCCCGCCCCCCCGCCCCCCCCCTAGGTACGCCACTGGGTCATACCTACATAAAGCAATTTGCAGGGGCAAATAATGATATAGATAAAAAATGTTGTCCTGCAATTTGTAAGAAGATTAAGATTATATTCGATGTTGTCAGATGGATTAACAAAAATCTTAGTTTGTATTGTGATATCACAAATACTACAGGAAAGACATTTAAAATGACCCTTAGTGGTAGTAGTTCTAGGTGTCTTAGGCATTGATGGGCATAAAATCTATTTTAGGTTTGAATTTCTAGAAAATGCAATCCTAAGTCTCTTCTGATCAAAAAATGGATGGAGCCTCACAATGTCCCAATTATTTCTGATGATTTTGGATATCATCTTACTTTTTGAACAAAATCTCAACATGCATGTTTCAATCTCTTCTTCCAAAACGTTATTTCTACGTTCATCCAAGAGATGTTCTCTATTTAAATATTTAGCACATCGCCTAGTTTTATCCACTACATGGTGAGGATATCCACGTTGCAGGAATTTTTCTTGTAAAGGCTTGGATTGTCTTTTAAACTCTTTGAATTCTGAACAATTCCTTCAAATTCTTACCATTTGAAAGAAGAGTAAACTTTCCTTAAGTTGCTTAGGGTGACAGCTATCAAATTTCAACAGTGTATTTTTGTCGGTACTCTTGATAAAAACTTTGGTAACAAACATATTATTAAGTTGAGTAACATCAACATCCAAAAAATGAATGGAATCACAAGAAGATGTAACGGAAAATTTTAAATTGTCATCACATGAATCCAACCATTGTAAAGGAGACAAGCTCACTCACACTACCTTTCCATAATAGAAATATGTCATCTATATAACGATGCCAAGAATAGATCTTACTACTAAAGGGAGAGTTCTTAATCCAAATTTTCTCAAAATTAATCATATAAAGATTAGCAATTGATGGTGCAAAGGTTGCCCCCATAGCAACGTCTTAAAGCTGCAAATATATATCCTTTATCAAAAATAAAGTAATTTTCTTGCATAGCCAATTTTGCAAGTTTCAAAAGAAAATCCGGAGGTGCTAGAAAAGGTCTAGGGGATGATAAAAAAAAGCTTCTTTCAAAATTTGTAATGCAGAGTCTTGTGGAAAAACAGTATAAAGTGACGTAACGTCTAAGGTTACCATCAAAAAAGGAAAATCATCAGATGGAATTGAAGACAAAATTCTCAAAAAATGTGCAGTGTCTTTGATGAATGTATCACTTTGCATAACAATATCAACATATTTACTGAGCAGCTCTAAGAGAGAATTACGGGGGGGGGGGGGGGGTGGAATTATTGGGCGACCAGGCGGAGAAACCAGACTTTTATGAATTTTTGGTAGAAAATAGATGATTGGTACAGTAGGGTTAATAGTGAATAAAAATCTTGCATCCTTTTTAGTAAAAAAACTTTCATCAGTACCCTCTTTAATCAGTTTCTTAATGGTCTTCTGTAATCTTTTAGTGGGATCCAGTTTAATCAACCTTATATACTGTTGTATCATTTAATTGTTTTAGAGCTTCTTCCCTGTAATCATCTTTATTCAATATGACCACAGCACTACCCTTGTCGGCTTTCCTAATGATGATCTGGTGGTCATTGGCTCTCATCAGGTCATGTGTGTCTAGGTGCCGGACTATGCTATCTTTGATCAGCGCCTCAACCATCTTTCCAGGGACAGACATGAGACTTACAGGTCTGTAGTTGCCAGGCATTCCTCTCAATCCTTTTTTAAATATTAGCGTGACATTCACTATCTTCCAGTCATCCGGTATCTGTCCTGTTTTGATTGACAGGTTGGCAAGTTTTTGCAATAGTTCTCCGATTTCAAATTTCAGTTCTTTTAGGACTCTCGGATGAATTCCATCCGGTCCAGGAGATTTATCACTTTTAAGTTTGTCGATCTGATGGTAAATCTGGTCCAAGTCCACTTCAAGATATTTAATACCATCATCCTTCCAAATAAAAGGAAACTCATCAAATAAACCTTTTGCACAATGTACATTCAATGGAAGAATCTCTGATTTACTCCAGTTTATTTTGTAACCAGAGAATTTTCCAAATCTGTTAATCAGATCCTGAAAATATGGGATGGTAGATTCAGGATTCCTCAAATGAAGCAAAATATCATCTGCATAAGCAGTAACTTTGTATTTGCGACCTGCATAAGGTATACCATGTATCTCCTTCGCTTGTTTAATAGCCAACAATAAAGGTTACAAAACAATATCAAACCACAAAGGAGATAACGGACACCCTTGTCTAACTCCCCTTTCCAAACAAAACCGTTCTGAAAAATTATTATTTATATATAACTAGCTGATGCCCCGGCGTTGCACGGGTATTTAATTATAGCAATAACACTGTAAATGGATTCAAATAAAGATACTTTATAGTGGTGAATGAAATTATTTTTTTACAGCTTAATAAAAAGTACAATATTAAAATTATAATGTGAAATATTTAACAAAATGAATACAATACAACTAACGCAAAACGTGATTATAAACAACAATTTTAGTTTCACCTCCTGGAGCAAGAACATATAAATTCTTGGGTGAACCCACCCTTGAGCAAGCAACATAGAGTTGTGGGCCGCAAGACCCCCAGAACATATCACCCCAGGTAGTGAGGGATCTGCATACCAAGTTTCGTTCAAATCGGTCAAGCCGTTTTTGAATTACTGTGAGAATGGCAGCTTTTTACATTTTTTCCATTGACATGAATGGGTGAAATCTGATTTTCTGTTTGTATCTCCGCCCACATGTGCAGGTGGGCCGCGAGACCCCCAGAACATATCACCACAGGTAGTGAGGGATCTGCATACCAAGTTTCGTTCAAATCGGTCAAGCCGTTTTTGAATTACAGTGAGAATGGCAGCTTTTTACATTTTTTCCATTGACATGAATGGTTGAAATCTGATTTTCTGTTTGTAGCTCCGCCCACGTGTGCAGGTGGGCCGTGAGACCCCCAGAACATATCACCCCAGGTAGTGAGGGATCTGCATACCAAGTTTCGTTCAAATCGGTCAAGCCGTTTTTGAATTACTGTGAGAATGGCAGCTTTTTACATTTTTTCCACTGACATGAATGGGTGAAATCTGATTTCTGTTTGTAGCTCCGCCCCCGTGTGCAGATGGGCCGCGAGACCCCCAGAACATATCACCCCAGGTAGTGAGGGATCTGCATACCAAGTTTTGTTCAAATTGGTCAAGCCGTTTTTGAATTACTGTGAGAATGGCAGCTTTTTACATTTTTTCCATTGACATGAATGGGTGAAATCTGATTTTATGTTTGTAGCTCCGCCCACATGTGCAGGTGGGCCGCGAGACCCCCAGAACATATCATCCCAGGTAGTGAGGGATCTTCATACCAAGTTTCGTTCAAATCAGTTAAGCCGTTTTTGCGTGATCGCGGCACATACACACATACATACCTCCGATTTTATATATATAGATCTGGAAGAAGGGGAACTATACAAGGTTTGAATCATATGTATAAATCCAGAACCAATACCAAACCAATCCATTCCACTCGATCAAAGGCCTTCTCTGCATCTAAGGACACAGAGAAGGCCAGATCCTCTATGTCTTTAGTCAAATTTAGCATATGAAAGGCCAATCTAGTATTATTTGAAGAATGTCTATGAGCAACGAATCCCGTTTGATGAATACCAATAATATAAGGGAGAGCTTTGGCCAAACATAAAGCTAATAACTTCACTAATAATTTCCCATCTACATTAATCAAAGAAATCGGCCTGTAAACCAACATGGGATCTTTATTTGGTTTTGGCAAAACAATAGTTAATGATTCTGCCATAGTACCTGTTATACAACCATTTTTCAGTTGATCTTGATATAAATTTAGCAAATAAGGTAACAAAATGTTTTGAAATGATGTATAAAATTCTACCGTATATCCATCATCATCTGGAGCGGATCCAACTCTAAGGGACTTCAATGCAATTTGTATTTCTTTTTGTGAGATTGGTACATCAAGATTTCTTTTCACATGCTCAGGAATTTTAGCTCCCTCAATCAACTTCAAAAATTCTAACCCATCTTCTTTTTTAGTTAAATAATGCTCAGAAGAATACAAGCTGGTATAGAATATCAAAAACTGTTTTAGGTTATTATTATTTTTATAGTGAAGTTCATTATTTTCATCTATAATTGTAGTAGTATTTATTTTCCTCTTTTTTGCTTTTAAGTAATCTTCCCACCTTATTTGAATTTCCATAATACAAAGCCTTATGAGTCACCAACTGTTTTCTAGCCAACTGAGATAAAATTTCATTATACCTAAATTTTGCTTTTAAAAGAGCCTGAAAAGTATTTGGATCCCAATTTGACTTCAATTGTAGTTCTAAATTTTTAATATTTTGTTCTAAAATAAAAAAAAAGTCTTTATTTAGTTGTTTTCTAATATATGAAGAATGCGATATTATATTTCCTCTCATAGTAGCCTTAAAGGCATCCCATAATGTTTCTATAGATATTTCCTTTGAAACATTAATTTGAAAAAATTCATTCATTTTTAACTGAAATTCCTCTCTGAAGTTGGAGTCTGCAATGTATTATTGAATCTCCATACAGGTCTATTATTTTCTTATTATTATTATGCTTATCTTTTTGAAAATTTTGCAAGCACTAACATGGCTGCTTTGTAGTTTTAGATACAGAATGTTATCTTCCAAAAATGTGTCCCTCTGCCATTGTTATGATGATAAAATGTCACCATTTATTCTGCTAATCATTTCTTTATTCCTAGTAGAGATATGAAAAGCTGTACATGTGCCCATGAAGCAGCTTCCTCTAGTCAGATCACAGACATATAAGATACATTAGGAAAGCATTTAGAGCCAGATTCTGTAAACAACACCTGGGCAGCACCAACAAAAACAAAGTCATCCACGTGTTAATCACACATAGATAAAGGTAACAAAATTGTGGCTACAGAAAAACAGGTGCCAGTAATGTAGGCCAGGGTTTTAAAGGCCTACATTACCAGCACCCTAGTTTGACAGGGAATCAATCATGCATAATGGTGCCTAAGGTCATCTCCGCCCCTAAACACACCTACTTTGACCTCAGGCACCACTTGGTGCCATGCTTACATACAATTCTGGTCTCTACTTCGTAGTTGCCTCCCAGCGCCTACTTTTTTAAAATGAGCTTTTAATCGGTTTTTAACAGTACAGTCAATTGCCTTGCTGATTAAAACCAATTAAAGCAATTGAGTTAGGCAGCGGTGGGAGCCTGCCATTACCGAACTTATAGTGCCATTCCTAGAATCTGGGCCTTATTGTATAAAATATATCCCCTTTACAAAACCATACAGTGTTTTTTTTAGTGCTGGCCACGGCACAGGGTACAGAGGATTTGTTCCTATTTTTTTTTTTTTCTTCTTATAATATTGAATTCGGATTTCAGTCACTTGTAATTGTATAACTTGTAATTTGTGTAATTGTAAATTTGTGTAACTTGTAACTTGTAATTTGTGTAACTTGTAAATTGTGTAATTGTGTAACTTGTAATTTAAAAAATGTATATTGCTAGTCCAATAAAAATTATCAATATATTTTTCTTTTCTTTTATTTCTATTTAGTACCTAAGATGGTAAAGAACAAGATAAAATATATGATGAACACACATACATGCGAAAGGGGTTCTGAGAAGTTCTCAGCCCAGTCAACCAACTTCCTAAATGCTGAGCGTTATTGTGCCACTGTAGCTGAAAAAGTGTCATCTTATTTTGTTCAGTGCCAATTTGCAGAAGCAAAATTCTATGTTTCAGATCATTTTCAGAGCTGTTCCTGCCTTTGTCAGCACTAAAAACTGCACTACAGTTTTGTAAAAGGGAAGTATAGTTAAGATGTACAAGATAACGATCAGGAATATCCAGGATTTAAAATTAAAATCAATCTCAATACAAGGATTGTTTAGGTAGGATCTGAATATAGGATATGACCCAGAATGAGCGGCATGGGCCAGCATTAAGTCAAGAATATTATTCCAGTATGCACATAAGCAAGGTGAGAGATACAGTCAGATGTTCATGTTAAAGAAAAGTCCATAGTCCACTATTAAGATGGACTTGGAGAACATCTGCTACCTATTCCTGGGATAAGCGGCATGAAATGTATTTTACTTGATCTTCAAATCTGATACTCATCATTGTCTTCTAGGTGACTATCATGTTTGTTAATAAGCACCCATCAACATTTTCCTGGGACTACAATAAATTCATTTCCTTACTGTATGTAGTAATGATCTCCTTGTGACCTGGATTAGGCACTGTTGGGAATAGGATGCTGGGTTTCATGGACCTACAGCTTGTCCCAGTATGACAATAATTATAAGGAAGAGAACACATAAGAGCAGCCAATGAATAGAGGCTGACTGGAGTAGTGCTAGAAGATATTATACATGGGAAATAATAAGGTTGAGGCATAGGAGATACTTTACTTGCAATTGGAAGTGAGTGCACTTATTGGTGAGTAAAATTGGAAACTGTGCGGAAGTAACTTCTTTGACTCCTGCGGATTATTATTTTTTTCTGCATCAGAGAACCAGTCAGTTTCAGGACACAAGAACAGAAGCAATTTTCTGAGAAATATAATCAATACCCTGTTAGCAGCTCTGGATAAAGTGCAAGGACAAAGAGTAAAGGAGAGAGAGTGAAGGTTATTTGAAGTGGAGGGGGAGAAACAGCATAAAACAATGTGAGAATTGGATGCATGGGAATGGGGATATAGAGTTGATGGAGAGTTGAAGAGCTGAGGAAGGGGAGGAAGAGACATGAGTAAGGATAGAGGGATATAGAGGAATAGGCATACCTTTTGAAAAACCCAGTTTATTTTAATGCACCAGACCCTTCCCAATACTCTAGAGGCAATGCTCTAGAGGCAAGGATTTAATTTCTTGGGAAATTTGGAAGGGAAAATTTATTTCAGATAACGTTTATGTCTTCTGCTTAAAATGCTTGATGCTTTTCCAGGGCAGGATTAATTCGTCGAGGGCCCCTAGGCACACAAGTACACTGGGCCCCCTGCCCCGCCCCAACCCACCATGTGCCCAGGTGGAAATAGGAAGCTGCATCAGAGGAAAGCTTTGGGCAAGCAGTACTGCTTGCACAATTACAGTTCCCGTTGCCTTTCTTACCCGCGTTGTTTGCTTCTCTTACTTTCCGTTGATGGGGGGCCGCGTTGCCAATCGATGCTGGAGGGACCCATTGCCGTTTGGAAAAAACAATGTTGATGCCCTCCTTCATCGGGCTCCCCTGACCATTTCAGGCCCTAGGCACGTGCCTACTTGGCCTATTGTTTAATCCTGCCCTGTGCTTTTCATTTAACCAAAAAGCTACACATCTGTCACACTCCCAGAAGCAATGGAACAGATCTGCAACCAGAAACAGCGGCTGTCCCTCAGCAAATGCGTAATTCAGTTATACTTTTTCACCTCCCTTGCCTGTATAGAGTTTCTCCTTCTTACTGTCATGGCCTATGATCGCTATGTAGCAGTATGCAACCCCTTGCAGTATGTGCTTATCATGAATAAAAAGGTTTGTGCTCTGCTGGCCACTGCTGCATGGCTTGTCGGTTTCCTGGATCCAGTGGCACTCACTGTTATGGTAGCCCAGCTCTCATTTTGCGGCTCAATGGAAATTGACCATTTTTTTTGTGAACTGCAAAGCATTCTGAAGCTTTCATGCAGTAAAATTCACCTCATTCAGTATGTGATATATATTTATGGAGCCTTGGTAGGACTTAGTGCTTTTCTGCTTACCCTAACATCCTACATTTTCATTGTAGCAGCCATCTTGAAAATTAAGTCTACAGAGGGAAGACGCAAAGCCTTCTCCACTTGCTCCTCTCATCTGACACTCATCATTCTCTTCTATGTGACTATCATGTTTGTTAACATGCGCCCAACATCAGCATCATCCCAGGACTATGATAAATTTGTTTCCTTGCTATATGTGGTGCTGATTCCCTTGGTAAACCCCATTGTGTATAGCTTGAAGAATAAGGAACTGAAGAGAGCTTTGAGAAAATATATCTTGAAAACAAAGCCTAGGATAGGAAATGTATTCTGCCCAGTAATGGTAGAATGTGATATGGCAGGGATGTCAAGAGCTAATTATAGGAAGCAGTGAAGCACAAACCCACTGGGCAGATGGCTAGCAATAACTACTTGTACTGAGCTATCAAGTCTTAGAGGAATTTCTACAAGATGTATAATTAGGCATCTATGCATAAGAGCCTGCTCATGAGATGAGGGGGGTGGGGGGGAGGGATTGGGACTTGTATACCACCTTTTTATAGTTATAAAACCACACTCAAAGCAGTTTACATACTGGTATTTCAAGTATTTTTCCTATCTGTCCTGATGTGCTCACAATCTATCTAATGTACCTGGGGCAGTGGAGGATAAGTGACTTGCCCAGGGAGCAGTGTGGGGTTTGAACTAGAGAATGACACGGGGAAAAAATTTGTCCCCGTCACCGCCCCGTCCCCGGCCGACTATCCTCTGCACCGCCCTGTCACCGCCATTCCCTTCACCGCCCCGTCACCGTCACCACCATCCCTTTCACCGCCCCGTCACCGCCACTGCCATCCCATTCACCGCCCCGTCACCGTCACCACAGCATGCATAAAAGCCTCAAACAGGTATGATTTTATATACTTATCTTTATTAACGTATAAATGAAACATTCTTTACAACTTTACAACTTAGTTAACTATACAAAAACAAAACACAACCTGTACTTTTAATTGTCCTTATTTTTTAACCCGTGGATGAACAACAAATCATCCACAGTCCTTCCTGCAATAGAGAATGCCCTCTTTGAAGATGTGCTGGTAGCTGGAATGCACACCCCCTGACCCCCATCCCCATCATAATAGTAAATAGTACTAATTGTAATGCAATTTCTTCCATTCATTTTTCATGTACACTACTGTATATAATATTAATTCATTATGATAACCACAAAATTAAAAGAAACACAAAGCACACTGTATGCAGAGAAAATATTAATTAATATTTGTTTCATTTTTCAAAGAGGTCAAGACAGATGACTAAAATATGCAATGTCACTTCAGAAACAACTATAGAAAAATAGACAAATATAATGCAAAATATAGATAACTGATATAAATTCTCAAAACTGACACATTTTGATCACTAAATTGAAAATAGTAATTTTTCATACAATTTTTCTATCACTAATCTTCCCCCACCCCATATATATTCCGCAGGTTTTCAAAGAGGTCAAGGCAGATGATTTTATGCAATGTCACCTCAGGAACAACTATACAAAAATAGACAAATATACCCCCTCCCCTTTTACTAAATCGCAATAGCAGTTTTTAGCGCAGGGAGATGCGCTGAATGCCCTGCACTGCTTTCGATGCTCATAGGCTCCCTGTGCTAAAAACCGCTATTGCGATTTAGTAAAAGGGGGCCATCGTGCAAAATATAGACAGCAGATATAAATTCTCAAAACAGACACATTTTGATCACTAAACTGAAAATAAAATAATTTCTCCCACAAGTGGACATGCTTAGTTACGTCAGCTCTATAGCTGCTTTAACTGTAAGGCTCCTGAATCTAAGGCTATATGCTACCATTCTGTAATGGAACCTGGGAGCCCATTCACTGCTATAGAATAGGCATTCCCTGTACAGTCTCAGGGTGCCTACGAGGAAGAACCCACTTGGAGAATTGCCCCTTATGTTTTTAAGGATTATAAAAACAGAAGCAATAATGTGAAAAACAAAACCCAGCCTTAAAACAGGCTGAATTAATTTGTGAACCATTATTTAAAGGATACTCAGAAAAAATATTGTTTTCCCTTAACTTAAATGAAATAAACATATTCCTATCCATCATTTGACTATAGCTAAGTGCAAAAGAACATTAGCTCGAAAAACCTCATAGAGCTGCAGTGAAATAGAAAAGTGATTTTGTTTTACTGTAATCTCTGCATTAAGTAGATTTGCACACCCCAAGCTCCTTAAATCCTGATGCACTTCTAGCTTTTCCTGTATCAGACTTTGCAAGATTAATAAATGGAGCATTCTTCTGCCTGCCAGTTAAATGATGAAAAAGAAAAAGCCTATAAAGTTCAAATCACAGCTTGACTAAACTTGAACTTTTTTCATTTCATTCTTCCTGGCTGACCACAATAAGCACCAAGGTTGAGGAAGGGGTAAAACGCGGACCTGACGGACCTCGCGGATCTAAATCCGTACCGCCTTAAAAATCTGAGGTCCGTGTCGGTCCGTGTCCGTGGCGAGAGCAAGCAGAATCAGGTCCGATGTCCGGGCGTTTTTTTTTTCTCACACTTGCTGCTTTTACTTGCTTCAGGCCTTCCTCGTTGCTGGGACCTGCCTACTTTCTGTTTCTGCGAAGGCAGGATCCGGCAGCGAGGAAGGCCCGAAGCAAGTAAAAGCAGCAAGTTGTAAGCTTCCCTCCGGGGCTCTTTTGTGTGCGTGCTGGCTTCCCTTCTCTTCCCTCCGAAACTAGAAGTAGCGTCCTGGGGGGGGGGGGAAGAGAAGGGAAGCCAGCACGCGCACGATAGAGCCCCGGAGGGAAGCTTACAACTTGCTGCTTTTACTTGCTTCGGGTCTTCCTCGCTGCTGGGTCCTGCCTTCGCGGAAACAGAAAGTAGGCAGGTCCCGGCAACGAGGAAGGCCCGAAGCAAGTAAAAGCATGCTGGCAAAAAAAAAAAAAAATAGGCAGGCGTCAAACAAAATTTTCGGCACGAGTCAGCCCGGGAAGGAGCAGGATTAGCTGGGCGGTCATCTAAATCAGCCATGGAGAACACTTACTTGTACCTGACGAAGTTTTCAGGCTTTCAGCTCCTCCCAGTGAAATGAGTGAAAAGTGAATCCAATCCAGCAAAAAGAACTGACCAATGAAGAGCCTGTATATTAGGGGGAGGAGTCAATGCGGCAACGTGCAAGTTGGGTAGAGAGAGTTGGAGGAGACAGACCACATGGCAGAGACAAACATGGCTGCCGGAAAAAATCTGACACCCGGTCCCGAACCAAAGACACACGGTGAAGACAAGGTAAATAGCGGTACATAGAAGGGGGTACATTTGCCTGCGGGGACAAATCTTTTCACCGTTTTTGCGGGTGGTGAAAACTTTTGTCCCCGTGTCTGCGGCGATTTGGCTATGGAGTCTCCATAACCCGCAGCCAAACCACAGCCACGCCGCGGCTCCCTGCGGGGATCGCTCCCTGTGTCATTCTCTAGTTTGAACTTTCAACCTCAGGATGCTGAGGCTCTAGCTCTAACCACACTCTCCTGTAGGAGCCTAAGAATGGTGGGAGTGTATTTTTAAATATATTTTGGTAGGTTATTTTTGGAAGCTGTGATTTGCCGGGAAGTATGAAATGAAATCTGTTTCAGATATGGAGGGATCTTTTTGAGGGATCTAGAAGTGGTAGTGTGTTAGAGGGGTGCTGTTCTTAAAGGAAATTTAGCTACATTTCTTGAAGTCTAGTTACCTTACAGAGATTTATGATGAATCACAAGTCTATCATGATCTTTGTTAAAGACTGTGGGACAATAACATTAGATGAGCTTAAGGATTAGTTGAGGAGGGGGGGGGTGTAGGGGATAGGAGATGGAGTAAGATCTAGAGGGATTAGAGGAAAAAGGGGAAAAGGGGATTTGTTGTTTATTGGGTTGTTAGGGTAAGTGGGGAAGAATGAAATGTGATTGGCTGAAAGGGGGTAAGGATGATTGGAGGAAAAGTTTCTGAGGTTTTTGGCGGGATAGTTATTTTGGGAATTGGAGGGAGGTGGGTGGTTGGTTTTTGTGGTGGTGGGAAGTAATTTTCCTGCCCACCCACCTGTATTGGGGGATAATGGGGGATTGTTGGGGGGGGGAGCCAATTTGTGATATTCCGGAAATAGGGGGTGGAGGGGGGAGGGTGGTCGCAGCTTGACTGTGGGTGTGGGCCGAAAGGGGGAAAAATATTATGAAATGCGGCTGAGAGATTGAATTAATAAATATGTTGAAGGGGGAATTGAAATGGATCATTTGGCAACACCGCCATGAGGTGGGGAATCAATGGGGATCACTCATGGGTGGCACCACCATGAGATGGGTGGGGGGGATGACCTGACAATTCTGTAGGTCATTTTATGGATGAAGTTTGAGGGGGTTGATAAGATCAAAGAGCTATGCTTGTTACCGAATAGCTCACGGGGGAAATGGGGCTTGGGGGATTGCCGCATTGGGATTTGGGAATGTTAATAAATTAAGTAATGAGTTGTGAGCATTGTTAAAGTTATTGAATAAAGCTGCGGCCAGTTATTTTTGCCATTAGAGGAGGTTGGATGTGTTTTATTGAAATGTCATAGGTAGTGTTTAAGATGACTGATTGCGAATTCTAATGTTATGCTATAGGGTCCTTTTATTAAGGCGTACTAATAGATTTAGCGCGTGCTAAAGATTAGCATGCACTAAATGCTAAGGTGCCCGTAGAATATAATGGATGCCTTAGCATTTAGTGCTTGCTAATCTTTAGCGTGAGTTAAATTGATTAGTGTGCCTTAATAAAAGGACCCCTTTATGAGCTGCTTTGCATGCAGCTCAGTTCACAATTTATTTTCTCACTCATTGGGACAACTTTTTCGGTGATACTGATAATTTGTAACACATGTTAATACATTTCTAAATTGATTTACTATACAACATAGCAATTAATTTTCAGCTCT
Source organism: Geotrypetes seraphini (assembly GCF_902459505.1). Taxonomy (NCBI): domain Eukaryota; kingdom Metazoa; phylum Chordata; class Amphibia; order Gymnophiona; family Dermophiidae; genus Geotrypetes; species Geotrypetes seraphini. The sequence continues at coordinate 14,900,363 of NC_047099.1, read as the reverse complement.
CTACCAGCCTTTCCTGGACCTTTCTACCTCCCGACTTGAACCGGGAGCAGCGAAAAGCAGAGTGGGAGCAGGGCTAAGCACCCCCAGGGCGTGGGAGCGAACTCTGCCCCTCCCCCTCACCTTTGCACCGCTGAGCCAGTTGGAAGGCTCAGCAGGAACGGACCGGCAGTTTAAATCTGCCCCACAGCCTTTTCAGCTCTCCACCAGCCTTTCCTGGACCTTTCCACCTCCTGACTTGAACCGGGAGCAGCGAAAAGCAGAGCGGGAGCAGGGCTAAGCACCCCCAGGGCGTGGGAGCGAACTCCGCCCCTCCCCTTTACCTTTGCACCGCTGAGCCAGTTGGAATGCTCAGCGGGTCCGGTCCGGCAGATTGAATCTGCCCCACAGCTCTCACCACTATACCTGCCTTTGACATACCAACTCCTTCAAACCAACTCCACCGCAGTGTTTAATCCCCTCAAAATCTACCTCTTCATCAAGTCTTCTCTACAACACTCTCTCGAAAACTCATACTCCCTCTTATCAAAAACTCATACTCCCTCAATTCCAACAACCGAACCTCTCCATCTGCAAATCCTTCCCCTGCCACCAAATGAAATTAATACCTCATATACACACCCAGGTCATTCTACTGATAATCCTTCTCATAACCAGTGGGAAGACAGTAGCAAACAACATACTTATCACACCCACCAGTTCAATCACAAACAAAAGCCACTATCAGAACAGGAACACCCCAGTTAGAAGCCCAAACCACCAAACCAACATTCAACAACCAATCACCCTAACATGGAGAAGAAGATCAACTTATCCCAAGACTAAACATCCACATCCCTCTAAATCACTCATCTACCCTGCTATAACACAAAATTATCATGCAGAAACCACCACACTAACATGTGCCTATTTAAACATCAGAGCCATAGGACCAAAAAGAGAACACATAAAAAACTGGATAAAAAATGAAAATCTAGACTGCCTCTTCCTCACAGAAACCTGGCTAACCTCAGACACAGATCCCAGAATAACAGAAGTATGCCCTCAGGGATACAAAATAACTGTGACCTGCAGAGAGAAAAAAAGAGGAGGAGGACTAGCAATCTTAATCAAAGACTCCTTAAACCTAAAGATACTTGAAAAATCCTCCACCCCACACATGGACCTCCTTGCGTGTCATCTCTCAAGCACCACACTAAAAAAACTCACTAAACTACATGCTCTGCTACATAACACCAGGAAACTGGACCACACCAAGACCTGAATTTGAAAACTTCATATACCAAAACTCATTAACAGCTGAATACAACCTTATCCTTGGAGATCTAAACTTACATCTCGAAGACCAAGCATCCAAACCAGTAGATAACTGTCTATCGTTCCTCAATGCCTTATCATTCCAAATTTTAAACCCACAAATCACTCATGATAAAGGACACCAACTGGACATCGCAGCCTTCATGACTCATCAACTTTCCACCCCAGAAATTCAAACATCTAATGGAATCTGGTCCCCTTCACTCTGGTCAGACCACTACACATACACATTTAACATCAACTGGACCAAAAACAAAACCACACCAAATTCCAAAAGAATAACCTACACCTCACGCCAACACATTGAACCCACAAAATTCTGGACAAAAATAGATGAAACCATCCAGGACTGCGACCCCAAGGACTTCATCTCACACTGGAGCAACTTGAGCACAAACGTCCTTGATGAACTGGCCCCATTACAAACAAAAACTAGAACCAGCAGAAGATCAGACCGATGGTTTGACAGCGAACTACTCCTACTTAAAAGACAGTGCAGACAACTTGAAAGAAAATGGAGAAAAAATAACCTAGACCAAACGAAAACCGCCTGGAAAAAAATTAACAAACAATACAAACTACAACTAAAGGGTAAGAGAAAAAAACACTACACCAAGACTCCAAAAAATTATTCCAAATATTAAAAGATCTAACAAACACTAAACCCTATATGAACACAAACAATATCCCCCTCCCATCATCCACCATCTTAGAAGAACATTTCAGGAACAAAATAACAAATGTAAGAGCCACCCTCAACTGTACCCCATCCCACCTAACCGAACACACGATTCAACCCACAGAAAAAGAATCAACTGCAGCAGACAGAACACTTCCCCAATATTCATTGGTCAGAACTCAATAAAATCTATAAAAAGTACAGCCACGCATCCTGTGACCTTAACCACTGCCCCCCATACCTCCTAACAGCCTCCAGTGCAAAATTCCGCATCCTACTTCTACTCTGGATATAAACCATGCTCGATGATGGCCTTTTCCCAATCGACCTTAGCGAAATCATCATCACCCCAATTCAAAAAGACCCAAAAGGACCAACTGACCAGCCATCCAACTTCAGACCCATAGCTTCAATACCTCTATATGTCAAACTAACAGAAGGTCTAGTAGCCAAACTCCTCACCAATTACCTAGAAGACCACAACATACTTCACCCCACACAATCTGGCTTCAGAACCAACTTCAGCACAGAGACCTTACTGGGATCCCTTATGGACACAACCAGACAACATCTTAGCACTGGGAAAAAAATGCTGCTCATACAACTGGATCTGACCACAGCATTTGACCTAGTAGACCACAACATATTACTGCAAATTATGGACACAATAGGTATCTCTGATAAAGTATACTCCTGGTTTGAAGGCTTTCTGAAATCCAGAACATATAGAGTAAAATCAGATAAAGTAAAATCCAAACCTTGGTCCAACGCCTGCGGCGTACCTCAGGGATCCCCACTATCCCCTACTCTTTCAACCTATATACCACCTCCCTTGGAACATATCTGGACAATCTAGACATTACCTCCTATAGTTATGCAGATGACATTACCATCCTCATGCCGTTCGATCAACCAAAGATCGCCATGACAGACATAGTACATCGAACACTAGAAGCAGTAGCGACCTGGATGAAAGATCACAAATTGGAACTCAACCCAGATAAAACAAAATTCATCCTCCTCGAAAATAACAAAGCCCCAACCTTAACCAGTATAGAAATCAACTCAATCAACTACCCCATTCAAACCACCCTAAAACTATTAGGAATGACTATAGACAGATGCTGCACCATACAGCCTCAAATAAACAAAACAATACAGAAATCTTTCGCAGTTATGCGAAATTTAAGACAAGTACGAAAATTCTTCGAAAGACCACAATTCCAGCTCATAGTTCAATCCCTTATACTAGGCCTACTGGACTACTGCAACATTCTCTACCTTCCCTGCCCTGCAACAATGATTAAACAACTACAAACAATCCAAAATACAGCGCTGAGACTCATCTACTCACTGAAGAAACACGACCATATTACAGAAATAGACTCACACTGGCTACCAATTCAAGAAAGAATACTATTTAAATTCTACTGCATGCTATTTAAATCGTTAAATGGAGACAGCCCAATCTTCCTAAACAACCGCCTCTACCAAACTAAATCACCCAGACATAGAAAAACACACGCCCCTTTCACACATCCTCCAATCAAAGAAGTCAAATGGAAAAAACTGTATGATGGACTACTGGCAACACAAGCAGCAAAACTGGATAACCACATCTCCAATCTACTGATAACCACCCCCGAATACAAGATCTTCAGAAAAGAAATAAAAACGATTCTCTTCAAGAAATCACTGAATCAATCTTAACATATCAATTACCGTCCTTCCTCCTGCCTTCACCCCGCCCTACAGATATTACCAGTTCTTCTCAATTTCTCTTGAATTCACCAATGATCTACTGTATCCCACCATGTATATCTCTTTTATATCTCTTTTTGTAATCCGCCTTCCCAACTTCTCTTGAAGTTACCAATGATCCAATATTGTAACCCACCTTTTATAACTCTTTTGTAATCCGCCTTGAACTGCAAGGTAATGGCAGAATAGAAATCTCTAATGTAATGTAATGTAATTAATGCAACTTCATATTCAGGTCCCTTGCAATTTTTACTGTATATATTTATTCCTGTCAATATTTTGAATACTGACGATCAAGTTATTACATTATTAAGAAACCATTTAAACAATGTTCCAGAGGTCAATCAAAAAGAGGTTAGAAACATATACATAGATTGATTTGCTCAAGATTTCAATATATATCCCAGGATAAAAAGAGAAAAAAATACATATTTTTCAAACACTCATCTGTCATTCATCAATAGAAGATCTGCATGAAAACTTACCATGGACTATATATGCATGCATTGCACAGATCAGTTGCTCTGGAATCTTGTGTTTCCTATCCTCTAACAGCGACATGTGTGTGAGAAAAGCTAAGAAGCCAAAGTGTAGTTTCATACTAGAGAATGCAAAAGTTGTACATTAGATTTCAACCGGTAAGCCCATCACCTTGACATCAATTTTAATATCATCACCACTGATTAGAAGACTTAGGGGGAAAAGTTATAAATGTGAGCTAGTGTTAAGACATTATTTTACTGTTAACCCCAGTTATTAGCAACTTGGTTTTATTTTTCGTAAGAGTTTGAAGACTTATTTTTTTCAAAAGGTTTTCTGAGGTTTTAAAAAATTCTTTATTCTTTGTTCTTTGGTTTATGTGATTATTTCAGATGTTAAGACTTGTTTGTGCATTTTTTTTAATGAATGCTATTCTGTAACCCACATAGATTTTGGATACGTGGGATATAAATGTTTTAAATAAATAAGAACATAAGAACATAAAAATTGCCACTGGTGGGTCAGACCAGTGGTCCATCATGCCCAGCAGTCCGCTCACGCGGTGGCCCCTTAGGTCAAAGACCTAACTGAGACTAGCCTTACATGCATGAAATGGGATCTGTGCTAAAATAGTAAAAATTAGTGGAAAAATAACACATCTTAACGACAGTCCACATTGATGACTACACTAATTACTAATAACTGGGGCTAACAGTAAAATAACACATCATAATGGTAGCCAATATTGATAATTCCCCCTCCCCCCCCTAAAAAAGCTTGCTTAAAAAGACACTTGGATTGGCTAGTTTTACACAAAATCACTTTGGGTTCAGGTCTTCTTTGGGTGGGTTCTAACATATACTATAGTAATCTAGTTGGAAATTCAGTGTTGACAACCAAATGTATCCAGTGCAAAGATGGTGTGTTAATGGTTGGAAGTATTCCTGCTATGTTCCCATATAATTATTGTCAAAATAAACCAACTATATGTAAAGTTCTAAAGACCATTGATCTTAACTCTGTAAAATTCTTTCCAAAATAAGGAGGAAAAGACCTCAGTAGTCTACGTTTGGCTTGCAACGACAGTTGTTACACTTAGAAAATGTTCTTTCATAGTAACAGAATAAATGTTGGCGGATATAAACCTGTAAGGTCCACCCAATTCAGTGGCATAGTAAGGGTGACATCTTGGTGACATCTCCGCCCCATATCTCTTGAGCTCTTTGACGATGCAAGCAGCATTTCTAACCTGTTGCTCACACCGGCATTGGCTCTCCCTCTGAAGTCACTTCCTGGTTTTAAAAGAATTTCCCTGTAACTTTATTGAGCATCCCTGAGTCTTTGTAATTTCTGATGGAGAATCTCTTCACAAATGTTGTTAATTTCACTCACTAATAAAAGTAATGATTTTGACTGTGGCAACCAGTGTTTTGAAAAACTCTGATTATAATGACTTAAATTGACCTGTAAATTTTCACAGGAAGGATTTGCTTCTGTGCCAGCTGTGAGTTTTGTGAGATCTCCATTTTATTCTCACCATATAAAAAAGAAGTTTGTTTTAATTGAAAATGTTTCTGCAGAACTGACTATTCACAGGGCAGAATTAATTCTTCGAGGGCTCCTAGGCACACAAGTACAATGGTAACAGAAAACCATGTCTTTTATACATACAGGACACAGAACCACCCTCCCCCAGTATGGAATAAGTAATCACAAACTACCCCCACCACCCCCCGCTTTGTACAAAAGTACAGAAGAGGTTTTTAGCACTGGGTGGTAGGCTGAATATTTTGCACTGTTCTGATGATCATAGGAATTCTATGACCATTGGAGTAGTGCAGAGCATTCAGCATTCTTGCTTGTGCTACAAACCGAAGGAATGGTACAGTTTAGGCCGTGGTGGAGAAACAGTGGTGCATATCCCTCAATACTGAACAAAATATAAAGATAGTAGATGCAAATTTAAAAAATGAGAAATAACAAATCACTTTACAAATTAACAAATAAAACAAAAATGGAAAATAAGATAACACCATTTTATTGGATTACTACTTTTTTAAATTAGCTTTCAGAGGTCAAACTCTCTTTCATTAGGTCAGTAAAGTATGCTGCTGTTACAGTATCCTGTCCTGACCTGAGGAAGGAGAATCTGGTCTCTGAAAGTTAGTCAAAAATATATTAAAATTAGTCCACCGTATTTCCATTTTCTATTTATAAACATTTATCAACACAACTACAATAATACTTTATCCTATAGTAAAAAAATTAAAATATATAATTTTTTTTTCTACTTTTGTTGACTTGATTTTCATATAGGTTCTCTATCAGTTGAATTATGTGTTTGTGTCTTCCCATTTGCACTAGAGTTCTCCATAGTTTATTATAATCCACACAAAAGCTTTGCTGTAGTCGATGAAGCAAAGGTAAAGGGTTTTTTTTGCATTCTTTGCTCTTCTCTAATATTCATCTAACATTGGACTAGGATTCAAGCATGAGTTGATGGTGTCGCCTGTTCTACTGTTCTGGGAAAACTTTCTTGCATATGCTTTTTCTTTCTATCGCATTGTATATTACTGTGTCTTGTTTATAAAGTCAGGTAAGTAAGATTTGTGTATTACCATGCTGTGTTTTGTAATAGGGAAAGAAAGTTGGCATTGTACATTTGTATATATACTGTACATATCTATATTAGGGGAAAGAATAGGGTTGAGTCCAGATCTGGCTTGAGTTTCTTCTGTGAGCACCCTGCAATTGTGTGAGACGTGCCAGGGACACGAAGCGAGAGGGAGTCCTTATTTGCGTTTCCATTGTCCTGCGAAGGGCGTGGCCAGAGATGACCAAAGCAAAAGATTTCTGTTGAATGCGGGGTGGCTCAAGGGGCCAGAATGGGGAGTAAAGCAGAAGTGAGAGACCTCCCCAGACAGCAATCCTCTGGAAAAGCCCTTAGAGAGGATCCTGCAGTGATAATGACAGTGTGTCCGGTATTAAGAATACAATATAAGAAGCAAATGATAAGTATTGAGACTCCACCTAGCTTCTGGCCAAAGTTTAGTGCAGAGGAAAAATTGGCTATGTCAAATTTTACATTAGTAGGAAAATTGCAAGCAACACTAAGGAAGCTAGAAATGTTTCCTATTTTTATTTTTTTTTTAATATTCTTTGTTCATTTTCAAAATTACATTAAGTGTTAAATATATTCATTCACATTAACAATAAATACATCACTTACAAACAATCATTGGTACATTTCATAAATTCTTATCCCTTCCCCTTTCCCATCCCTCCCACCCATATAATTCCATAATCATATAAACATATAATAATAAAATTCCCCCCTCCCTACACCTTAATTGATAAATATAAGGGAAATAATTTCAGCTAATCTTTACAATATTTTGTTAATGGTTTCCACACATCCTGAAATTTCTTAAAATATCCCCGTTGGAGTGCAATAAACCTTTCCATTTTATAGATATGGCATAAAGAGTTCCATCAAAAGTTATAATTTAATTTCCTCCAATCCTTCCAATTATATGTGACTTGCTGAATGGCAACCCCAGTCATTATTAGTAATAATTTATTGTTATTCGCAGAAATCTGACTTTTTGCTCTCGTTTCCATACCAAATATCACGGTATCATAGGATAATGCCACTGGGTTATCTAATAAATTATTAATTTGGTCCCAAATTGATTTCCAAAAATTCATAATAAATGGGCAATGAAACAATAAATGATCTAAAGTTCCTGCTTCCAGATGACAATGCCAACATCTATTAGACAAAGAACTATCTAATTTTTGCAAACTAACAGGGATCCTATTGAAAAAAAACAAACAAACAAACAAAGGGGATTGCAAAAAGGTAAGTCTATAAAAGCAGCTTCTTACCACAGAACCAATTTGTAAACGAAAGTTGAGTCGGTTGTCTAAAGTTACACCTAAGATTTTAATCATGTTGACAGATTTCATTGGAATGTTATTAATACACATTGGAAATGTAATTTGAATATTATCTTTCCATGGGAAAAGAGACTATTGGTTTTAGGAATATTAAGAGATAACATATTTGGTTTTAACCAATCGTTAATACGGTCAAGTTTTAGATTTATAGCATAGAGGTCATTGCTATTAGATGGATCGATGGGATGTATGATTTGAAAATCATCTGCGTACGCATATGCTGCAAAACCAATTGATTGGCACAATGTTAATAAAGGGGCCATGTAGATATTGAACAACAATGGAGAAAGAATGGAACCTTGAGGAATTCTAGAGTTATTTGGATAGGTATCTGAAGAGGTTTTATTAAAAATAACTCTGGAAGAATGATCAGTGAAGTAGGAATGAAACCAATCCAAGACTTGCTCGGTGATGCCAATTGAGGATAGTATTTTAAGGAAAAGATGATGGTCAATAGTATCAAAGGCGGCTGCAAGGTCTAGTAAGATCAAGATAACAGATTTATGTTGGTCTAGGAAATATTGTATATAGAGGTTGTTAAACCTAACAAAGAATGCTCGGTAGAATGGTGCTGATGAAATCCTGTTTGGTTTGGATGAAGAATTTTAGTTTTATTGACAAAATCAGAAAGTTGATTAAATATAATTTTTTCTGTTAATTTAGCTAAAAATGGTAGATTTGCAATGGGTCTATAATTGGAGCATTTTGAATTGCTCTCTTTCTGATTTTTTAAGATTGGGAAGATAGTAGAATGTTTCCAAATATTGGGTAGAGTTGATGTTTGCAAACCACTACATATGAATTTGTGAATATATGGACCAATTATAGAAAATAATTTTTAAAGAATAAATGGGGGAATACTCTCGGATTTACCTCCTTTAGCGTTGAGAGATTGGATCGTGCATTGAACATATTTAAGAGAAGGTAGAGAAAAAGACGCACAAGTGGAATGAAACGAGGTGTTTCCTAAATATTCTTCTTGACATACGGGAGTATTTTGCTGTAAAAGAACATTTCGGATATTATTAATTTTTTCTTGGAAAAAATCTTCAAGATTTTGAGTTGATGTTGAGTATGCTTATATTGTGTGAAACAAACTAAAAAAAAAACCCAAAACATGGAAACAGAAAACAGAAACAAAGAGAAAAACAAAACCAAAATTGAGGGCATTTCTTTAACCCTTGACTCCACTCTTCACCCACCTATAAATTGAAAGGAAAAATTGTAATTAAATTAAATTAAATGAAGACTAGGAATACCATGACAACATAGGAGAGGGAATTCAAAGTACAGGGAGTCAATGCCGAGTGAAGAAAGTACAAGATAGAGGTTTCTACCATGGCCCATGGAACTAAATGCTCCAACACTTTACTGACACTCACAGGAATTCTATGAGGTTGGAGCAGCATAGGAACATTTAGCATTCCAGGCTGCGGTAGAAACCTCTACCACAGCTTAATAAAAGGAGAGGATAGTCAATAACAAAGAAGATAAAAAGAAAAGTAGAATGTACAATATTTATAGGATAGAAGAAAGAAAAAAAAGATCAAGGTATCTACAATATAATCCAGATTCAATTCCAATCCAGGGTCTGCAACAGTCCTAATAAAATTATATATCAATAAATGGTATCAATAAATGTTATATTCTAGAGAAGCAAGTTTTTCTTGTAAACATTTTTCTCAGGGCTCTTTGAACATCCTGGTTCCTGAGACTGTAAATGATGGGGTTTAACATAGGAATCACAACAGTGTAGAGCAAGGAGAAAAATTTGTCCAGAACTGATGAATGTGTGGAATTTGGTTTCATATAGATGCAAATAATTGTCCCATACAAGAGGATGACAACTGTGAGATGGGAGGAGCAGGTGGAGAAGGCTTTCCTTCTTCCTTCAGCTGAACGGATCCCAAGGATAGCAGCAATAATGCAGACATAGGATGTCAGAGTGAGAACAAAAGGGCTGAGGGACACCAGCACTCCTATTATGAAAGTCAAAATTTCAAAATTCTGAGTGTTGTCACAGGCGAGAATGAGCAATGCTGTAGGGTCACAGAAGAAATGGTTGATTTCGTGAGACCTGCAGAAGGAGAACTGGGACAGCATGGTGACATGACCCACAGGTTCCAGGAGCCCCCAAACCCATGGGGCACCAGCCAGCAAGACACATACCCGCTTGTTCATAATGAGTGTGTAGCGCAAGGGGTGGCAGATTGCTGCATAGCGATCATATGCCATAAAGGAAAGAAGCAAGAGCTCCACAGAAGCAAGAAACATAAAGAAATACATTTGAGTGAAACATTCAACAAGAGATATGCATCGACTTCCTGTCAGCAAGCTAGTGAGCAGCTTGGGAACAGTGACTGAGGAGTAAAAGATATCCAGGAAGGATAAGTCACAGAGGAAACAGTACATAGGAGTATGCAGGGAGACCTCAGCACATGTCACTGTGATAATAATAAGGTTTCCCAATAGGGATATCACATAGATGAATAGGAAGAGCAGAAAGAGAGGCACCTGAAGCTCTTGGAATTCATAGAAGCCCAGAAGAATGAATTCTTTCACTGTAGTCTGGTTTTCCATGTTCATAAGTTTCTTTCTTGCTTTGTTAGAGACTGCAAAGACAGAGAAAAAAAACAGGCTGAAAACATACAGAAAACAATGTTCAGAAACTCATTTAGGTCCAAATTCTGTTAGTGGCACCTAAATTGTCCAGCACCTGAGATGTCTTAACTGATTCAAGATCTGATAGACCAGTATTTTTCAGTGCAAGGCCCATGCCTCTCTAACCAGGCTCTGGACAGAAACAGAAAAGTAGATGGGGGAGGAGTGCAAGTTTGAAGGATAAAGCATTTCTTGATAGACACAAAAGAAAGCATTTGGAAATGTTCACAACCATTGAGGGCACACCCCAATGAAGTCAGAAGGTGGGCTGTGGGGATGGATGTCATGAACACACATAGGTCAGCAGTGTTGTGGCTCCACATGGGAAGATATTTGGCGGGATCTCCTTCAACTCATTAGAAGTCAAAATGGCCCCAGCTTAAAAATTAGTGAAGACCACTGTGATAGACTATAAAACAGTTCAAAGGTTACAGTGACACAGAACATTTTTGCCTTGCCATCAACAATCCAAACTATTCTGGTGAAGAAGGATATTTTACCACAGAGGTCTGCACACAAACAGGCTTCAGAGAAGCAATTTTGCTTCATTAATCTGGCACCAGGAAAAGAATAGCCTAATGGTTAGAGCATGGGTGTCAATGACTAGGGAAGCCCGGTTCAAACCCTGCTGCTATTTCTTGTGATCCTGAGCAAGTCCCAATCCCTTTCACTACAAAATAGGCAGCTCTCAATTTAACTGTCTGTGTGATATTCAGTGGCAGTAACAGATTAAGAAGGGAATGCATCAATGGGTGGCACCACATTAGCACGCAGTAACAATGTTAGCACATTTAATGATTAGCATGCACTACACACTAAGGGCTAGATTCACTAAGCAAACCGATCGTGTACCAATTGGTTTGCGACCATATTTCCCTCCGGCCCGATTCACTAACCTCTCCTGCGATCCGCTTACAATCCGTGCAGAGGACGGGGATGCAGAGAATGTCAAGACAGAGGAAACCATTGAGGAAGAAGTCTGGGAGTTAGAGAAGTTCATTGAGGAGGCAAAAAGGGAGGCCGTGGAAAATCACCAGCAACAGTAAAACTGCCGAGATACACCTACAGAGAGTGAGGACCATCTGGAGGACAACCGCAAGGAAGAAATGGGTGACACAGCGGCAAGATCTGGAAACAGCAGAGGGAATCCACAAGAAGACGAGTCCGGTGCAAGCCAATGCCAGGATGAGGGAAGATGGAAGTACACAGAGGACATGGACCTACAGCTGGAGAGAGTCATACACAGGGACACGGACCTGTGGCTAGAGAGGCAAGAGAAGATAGAGAGGACAGTAATAGTCATGGGGGATTCCATCATCAGACAAGTTGACAGCCACATAGCAGGAGGAAGACAGGAACGGCTGGTGACCTGCCTACCGGGAGCCAAGGTAGAAGACATAGTGAGCCGCATCAACAGGATCATCAACAGCGTGGAAGAGGAAGATATGGCGTTGGTGATCAATGTGGGGACAAACAACGTGAGCAACAGGAACTATAACAGGGAAGTACTGAAGGACCAGTTCCAGATGCTAGGAAGGAAGCTGAAGACCAGAACACAGAGGGTAGCATTCTCGGAGATCTTGCCAGTTCCCAGGGCTGATGAGAAGAGGCAGATGGAGCTGCGTGGATGTGGCGCTGGTGTGAGGAAGAAGAATTCCACTTCGTGCGCAACCAGATGACGTTCTGGGGAAAGAGCAAGCTATTCAGGAAGGATGGACTCCATCTCAGTGGAGATGGAACAAGGCTACTTGCAAGCAGCATCAAGAGAGAAATTGAGAAGTTTTATTTATTTATAATCCTTTCATTATAGATACCAAGCAAAAAAACAAACACTTGTACAGAAAGTGAGGTAGTCTAAATACAACTTAATAAAATGCAAATCATGCCTTAATACAATTTACAAAGGAAAATAAAAACTGAGGAAATAAAAGAAAATTTGACTAACTCGCTCAAGTCCTCAACCTAGGATTCCAAGATTACACATAGACGAACAATAGAAAAAAGAAAATAGCAAGATGAGGTACAGATAGTGCTGGGGTAGGAGAAACTTCATTAACTATTGAGCACTTGGTTTTCCTTCATCCAGCTGGAACATGGCCAAAAAAAGCACTTAATTGTTGGGGTTCAAAGAAAATATGTTTAACTGAACGGTGGCAAATAATACACTTTCCAGGATGTCTCAAATAAAATGTTGCCCCCAGTGAAGTGACCCCCAGTCTCAAAAAAAATAAATTCTCTCCAATGCTTTTGAGTTTCTCTTGAAAGATCAGGAAACATTTGAATTTTATATCCAAGAAATTCTTTCTGTTTGTTTTTAAAGAAAAGCCTCAATAATCACATTTTATCAATTGATAGAGCTACTGTTACTATCATCATAGATGAAATAACAATGTCTCTGTCTGACGTTTCCAAAATTTCCGATACAGGCTGTGATGCGTGCTGGTCTCCCTGTCTCATTTGCAGACCTTCAGGCGACGTTTCATCTTCTTCCTGCAGACTGGTTCGCCTATCGACAACTTCAACATTATCTGCAGGCCCTGACCCCGGTGGTCTTGAAGGAGGACATTCAGGACAAGTTGCAGGAGGCAGTTTGCCTCACGGCTCAGGAGCCCATACCCTTAAAATTTTATCATAAGTTTTTACAAGAGCTCTCAGGTGACCTAGATTATGTTGCGCTAGCCCAGAAATGGTCGGCTGATCTTCAGATACCCATTTCAGACGAGATGATCCGTAAGGGTATTCGCCTGGGTAACTCTTCCACTTTGTCATCTGTTGAGAGGGAGCGAAATTATAAATTTCTTTTACGTGCCTTCTATGCACCTAAGAGAGCTCATATGATGGGACATTGCTGTGGTAAATGCGCTCAACCTTTGGCATCTATCGGACACATGTTTTGGACCTGCCCACTCGTGTCCTCCTTCTGGATCCAGTTGGTGTCTTCTGTGGCACAGCTTTGGCGCTGCTCCTGGCGCCTGCATCCGAGTTTTCTCTTCACCTTACAGATTCGCTTTCATCCTCCTCGACCGGGCTGTTCAGCTTTTCTTCGGAGGACTGTATTGCTGGGACGGAAGTGTATACAGTGGCTTTCACCTCAACCTCCTACCATTTCCCAGTGGAGAGCATTAATGTTGCAACAAATGTTACTGGAACGCAGAGACATTGTTGATATGTCTTCTAAAGCGGGACGGTTGTTCCGCCAATGTTGGCAGTCCTTTAGTTTTACTTTTACTTCTTATGTTCAGCATCAAATTTGGGATATCTAGTGTTGTTCCCTTATCTGTTTACTTTTTGTTTTTATTACCATTGCTTCTGTACTCTGATTTGGTTGCCACTGCTGCTGCCCGGGTTGGGTGGGTGGTTGGGGGGAGGGGGGATTGGAGTTGGTTTATGATTACAAATCTGATTCTTGTTGTATTGTATATTGCTATTTGTTGTGCTTGACCTTTAATAAAAATGATTTAAACATAATAATGCATGATCAGTCAGCTTTGTCTGTAACTGGTTTCCTGCATTATTAGGCAAATAATAAACTTGGGAAAAAGGTGGCAAAGTTTCCTCTGGAACTTATAAGATTTCTACCAGGTATCTCCTAAGCATTTTCCTAGGAGTTACCATTGTTAATCTTGGAAAATTAATTATTCTCAAATTATTTCGTGTATTGTTCTCAAGTATTTCTAACTTCTTCCTGAGATTCACTTGATCCTTAAGTAGGGACTGTTGTACTTTTAATTGATGATAAATCCTGGTCAAGCTTTTGTACTGAGGATTTTGAAACAATCAGATCCTCTTTTAAGGCATTAAGCTCTTTAGTATGTTGAATCAATTTTGCTTCAACATATTGGAAATTGGGACTAATAGTCTTTTTAAAGTTTGTAATTAAGTCCCATAGAGACTCTAGAGTCATTTGTGCTGGCTTATCCAAAATTAATAGCCTTTGCTGAGTATAAAAATGTTCACCATCCAAAGAAGAAAATTCTTGGCTTTGCTCCAACTGGATATCTTCACCTCTGGTAGCTGGATTTTCCCCGGTTTCTGCTACAGAGACACCCTGAACTAGGGGCTCTGTCTCCAGACTCTCCGATGGTGAACTTCGCCTCAGAGGAAAGTTCCTCCCCATCTCCGGGGTTTCCTCTTCCCCTGGAGAGCTGGTAACTCTGGGTTGCGGGGGTGGGGCTCTCACTTCGGGGCTGAGTGTGATATCCAGCCCTGGAGAAGCAACACTGGTCTCGCCCTGTCCAGGTGTCCTCGGTGGGCTAGCTTCCGGCATCGCAGCTGTAGCTCCCTGCATCTGCCGCATCAACTCTTCAATATTGCCAAAGGTCGGCACATCAGAGCGCTGCAAGGTGCTAGCAGCACTCTTGCCTCTCCTCTTTGGCATCGATAAAGATAGGCCTCAAGAGCTGTCGGTAAGAGGAAGAAAAAGTTTTGAGTGGAGCAGCTCAGATGTGTTCCTCTCAGCGCGTCTGTGCCGTGGCCATCTTGGAATCCAGCCCTAGTCGAAATTGAGAAGTTTTTAAACTAGGAAGAAGGGGAAAGCCGACAGTCGACCGAGAGTCAATGGGTCGGAAACTGGTATACCCAGAGGATACCATGCAGGAACATAGCAGGGATGACTCACCGGATCATAGGCAAGACAGAAATCCTGATGGATCCATAGGGACACAAGATGGAAGGAAATGCAAGAAAGTGACACCCTAAGGAATAAGATGGGTGAATTAGAAGCTACAGCACAAAAAGATAACCTTAACATCACTGGCATCACGGAAACATGGTGGAATGAGGAAAACGTCTGGGACACTGTGCTACCAGGATACAAGTTATACCGCAGAGACAGAGTGGCTCAAAAAGGTGGGGGCATTGCCCTATACTTCAAAGAGGGAATTGAGTCTACTGGAGAGAACAGGCCAGAATCAAACAAATAAGGTAGAGTCTCTATGGGCCAAAATTCCAGGAACAAATGGAATAGAAATGAAGATCGGCATCTACTATCAACCCCCAGGGCAGTCCGAAGAAATTGATAGAGAAATGACGGACGAGATTAAACGCAACTGCAAAGGAAGAAACGCAGTTATCATGGGTGACTTCAATTATCCGGGGATAGACTGGAACCTAGGCACCTCCGGCTGCATTAGGGAGACCAAGTTTCTGGATGCTATAGGCGATTGTTTCCTGGAACAACTTGTCAAGGAAGATACGAAAGGAAATGCAGTTATGGATTTAATTCTAAATGGACTACGAGTACTGGTGCAAAGTGTAGAAATAGAGGGGACACTGGGAACCAGTGATCATAATATGATCCACATTGACCTGGACACGGAGACGAAACATCGATCCAGAATGACGGCCATGGTGCTGAACTTCCGAAAAGGGAATTACTAAGGGATGAGACTCATGGTGAGGAAGAAGATCAAGAAAAGGATACAGTCACCGAGGCACAAAATCTATATACCGTGTATCAACAAGGGATCCAAGAGGAAAAAGAACAAGGAACCGGCGTAGCTCACTGTAGGAAGCGATCAGGGACAAGAAGACTTTGTTTAAGGAATGGAATAGGTAAAAAACGGACAAAAACTGGAACAAGCACAAACAGCATCAAAGCAGGTGCCATACGGTGGTAAGAGGGGCCAAAGGAGACTACAAGGAAAAAATAGCCAAAGAGACGAAAAACTTCAAGCCGTTCTTTAGATATATTAAGGAGAAACGACCCACGAAGGAAGCGGTGGGGCCGTTGGATGTCCGAGGAATGAAGGGAGTGCTAAAGGAGGACAAAGCCATCGCTGACAAACTGAACATATTTTTTGCTTCTGTGTTTACTGAAGAGGATATATGCAATATACCAGAAGCCGATAGGCTATTCGTGGGGAAATTAAAATGGGAAACCGACAGGGTTGACAGTCAGTTTAGAAGAGGTATGCTGGCAGATAGGCTTAAAAATGATAAATCCGGATTGGGTAATCCCAGTATTTCTTTAAAATACTTCCTTAACAAAATTTCAGAAGATAGTAAATGAGTCACTGGGAAATTAACCAAGCGTAGATTCCTCGCTCTATGCATATTTTCCAACATTTCTATTTTAGTATGTAACACCGTAGAATCCTTAACCGCAGATACTGAGACAGCCTGCAATGTATTACTTTGAGTTTAGTCTTTTATCCAAAAAACTTAAATTGGAATCCAAATTCTCAATCTTTTGAAAAACTAATTGTGAATAACCCACAGTTTGTTTCAATGACTCTCTAAGAAACCCAATCAATAATTGTTATTATATTCCGCAAAAGAAAATACAATCCGACCAGGAGGTGGACCACCTGGTAGCAAGTGAAATAAATCTGACAGAGTTTTTGGAAGATACTCAGGATGTTATTCAGAGTAGGTCCACCATGGTATTAACATGCATGAGTGAGATAGATAAAATGTTAATCATGAAATTTTACTTTAAAAATAGGTTGACAAAATTTTGTGGAGATTTAGTCAGAATTTTTCCTGATGTCTCAAGAGCTACGCAATTAAGAAGGATAGAATTTTTGAAATTAAGAACAAGAGTCTTAGCTCTTGAGGCATCTTTTTACTTAAAATTTCCATGTAAATGTCTTGTTAAATTACAAAAATTATAAGGTAGGTCAATATTGAGACCTCCTTGTAAGTTTCCCAACTATTCTTATTTATATATAGTATCTTTTAACAGACCCTCAGAAATGCCACCAACCACTCAAATGCATATCATAGTGGTTGGATTTATACATTAATTCCTCACCGGGTCAACCCAACTATTTTTTAAATTTTTTATATTGATGATTTTCAAAAAGTGCATCAGTGCATAGATAAAACTTTTTATAAATATAAAGCTAATACTTTGAAATCTTGGGAGTGGTCGCGTTGTGGAAAACCAACTCTAACTGAGGGATTACAACCCTGATGAAATCCGAGCAGGGTGAAACATGTCGGTGACAGGATCCCTTAGAATGTACCACCCTAAGCTAAGCTAAGTATTAGCTTTATATTTATAAAAAGTTTTATCTATGCACTGATGCACTTTTTGAAAATCATCAATATAAAAAATTTAAAAAATAGTTGGAAATTCGGGCCTGAGAGCAGGAGATTGGGGCAGGTAGGAGATCAGGGCAGAGAGCAGGGCGGCAGGCAGGAGAATCGGGGCAGAGAGCAGGGTGGCCAGAGCAGGAGAATTGGGGATTTTAGCACAAGCGACTGGTCATCACCAGTCGCTAGTTTTTTGATTGGCCAGCCAGTCAATAAGTTTAGTGAATCGCGTCTTTCCTGCTTTGCATGCTGATTCCCCTCATTTACATGCACAGATCGGGATTGGATCGGAGAAGAGGTTAGTGAATCGGGTCAGAGGGAAATCAGGTCGCAAAGGGCTCGCAAACTGATCGGTACACCCAAAGTGGCTCAGTGTTGGAGTGACAGCAGAGCTTGGAGTTAACTGGGTGGCCACCCTAGACACGGATATTCAGTGATGTCAGCTAAATATTGACCCCATACATAAGAATATAACTGAAAACTTACCTTGTTGACAATTAATTCATATCTGCCTTTTCTCCTTTCCTCCTATATGTCCCTTTCCCCCATCTTCTCCCCCTTCCCTCCCTGTTTTACTCTTCAGTCGCCTAGAGCTTGTATAGGTTTGTGCGACTCACAAATAGAAGATTAGATTAGATAAGAACATAAGAGCTGTGTCAAGTTTTACTTCTCAATCTGCTTTGCGTGATATAGCTAGAGAAGCCAACTATTTACCTTTTTCCATTGAGAATATTGACCATTTAATCCTACTCTCTGCTTTTCTATCTTTTTTTTTTCAACTTGCTTTCTATCTTTTAACTGGTTCTTAACCCACAATAGGAAATTATCTCTTATCCCATGATTTTTTAATTTACTCAGAAGCCTTTCATGAGGTACTTTTTCAAATACCTTTTGAAAATCCAGATACACAGTATCACCTGGCTCACCTAGAACATAAGAAGTACCTCTGCTGGGTCAGACCAGAGGTCCATCGTGCCCAGCAGTCTGCTCGCACGGCAGCCCTACAGGTCCAGGACCTGTGTAGTAGTCCTCTATCTATCCCCTTCTATCCCCTTTTCCTTCTGAAAATTGTCCAATCCCTTCTTGAACCCTAATACCTTACTTTGTCCTATCACGCCCTCTGGAAGCTCATTCCAGGTGTCCACCACCTGTTGGGTGAAGAAAAACTTCCCAGCATTGGTTTTGAATCTGTCCCCTTTCAACTTTGCCAAATGCCCTCTCGTTCTTGTAGTTTTCGAAAGTTTGAAGAATCTGTTTATTTACCCCTTTAAAGAAATGGAGTAGACTGATGAGGCAAAATTTCCCTTGACTAAAACCTTGCTGGCTTTATCTCATTAATCCATGCTTATGTATAAATTCAGTAATTTTGTTCTTTATAATAGTCTCTACCATTTTGCCCACCACAAATGTCACACTCACCTGGAAGCAACTAAGCAGAGGGGTATGTTTGGAGAAGCTTTCAACCTGAATTTTTGCTCTTAGGAATCAAGTGGAGTGGAATAGGTAGATATAAATCACTTGTTTACTCTTTCCCAAAATACTAGGACTAAGGGCATGTGATTAAGCTACTTAGGGCTAGATTCACAAAGCAAATAGATCGTGTACTGATCGGTTTGCAAGCCCTTTGTGACCCGATTTCCCTCTGACCTGATTCACTAACCTGTGTAGCAATCCCATCCCGATCCTTGCATGCAAATAAGGGGAATCGGCATGCAAAGAAGGAAGGAAGCGATTCACTAAAATAAAAAAGCAACACCAACTGGGCTGGCCGATCCAAAGTAAGCGACTGCTGAGGACCAGTCGCTGAAGTCCTTTCCGACTGCCCTGCCTTCTGCCGCCTTGCTTCTCTGCCCTGATCTGCTCTCTGCCCCGTCTCAGCCCTGATCTCCTGCCCTTCCCCGCACTGCGAGCCCGTGGTTTTAACCCATGAGTTTAAAGTGGGTTAAAACCATGAGCTCACTGGGCTGTTTAAAAATAAAAGTAAAAAAAAAAAAAAAGTCACGGCTCTTAGACGCATGAGCAGATCATGCTGGGGTTGTGGGTTCATACCTACGCTGCTCCTTGTGACCCTGGGCAAGTCACTTAACCCCCACATTGCCCAGGTACATTAGATAGATTGTGAGTCCACCGGGACAGACAGGGAAAAATGCTTGAGTACCTGGATAACTCATGTAAACCATTCTGAGCTCTCCTGGGACAACGGTATAGAAAATTGAATGAATAAATAAATAATGTCTACAGTCTGGGTCCTGTAAATGGCATAAACAGATCAGCATCAAGGCTGGTGTGGGCTTCGACCTCACGCTTAGATTACTGCAGTCTACTCCTAACTGGTATCTCTCATTGTCGCCTCTCCCCCTTGCAATCTGTGCAAAACTCTGCTGCACCAACCTTGCTACGCTCATGTCACCCCTCTCCTTAAGTCACTTCACTGGATCCCTACCTGCCATCATATACAGTTCAATATCTTATTGCTGACCTACAAGTGTGTTCATTCTGCAGCCCCTCAATAGCTCTCCTTGTTTCTCTCTCCTTATACACCTCCCAGATAACTCCATTCCTCAGATAAGTCACTCTTAACATTGCCCTTCTCCTCCACTGCCAATTCCAGACTTCATTCCTTTCATCTAACTGCCCCCTATGCCTGGAATAAATTATCCGAGTTTGTCCGTCAAGCCCCTTCCCTTCCCTTGTTTAAAAGCAGACTGAAAACCCACCTTTTTGATATAACTTTCAATCCTTAACCCTACTCCTCTGCCATCCAACCCAGCCCGCTGATTAACCGTTCCCCTTAACTGTATCCATGGCATCCTGTTTGTTTGTCTTGCCTGTTTAGATTGTAAGCTCTTTCGAGCAGTGACTGTTTTCTTGCTCTTTGTGACTCTGTGCAACGCTGCATGCGTCTGGTAGTGCTATAGAAATAATTAATAGTAGTAGTAGTAGTAGTAGTAGTAGTAGTAGTACAAGGCAGACTTCTATGGTCTGTCCTCTAAAATTGGCAGTGAGAGACAGAGATAAAATATACCAGTGTTTAATCATTAAGAAATGGAACTTGTGCAGATTGCCAGAGTCAACCCTGGCCACCTTGTTGGGCAGACAGGATGGACCATGCAGGTCTTTATCTGCCAACCTTTTCTTTGTTGCTATATAATACTGAGATCTATACTGCCAATGTACTACCTCGAAAATGTGAGTCCACAGGCTTGTTCAGGGATAGGAGAGAGCTCATGAATTTGAAGCATTTTATTTGAAAATTTATTGCAAAACTCCATTCTTTATATTCCTGTTGCTACTTACTTCTAGCTGGATCTTATAATTTTCAGGTAGAGTTGATCAGGAAATCAGCATCCTCTGTTTTGCTGATGGAAGAAGCTTAGAGTATAACATTGTTTGTATTTCTTTTCAATCTCTTTCATCTTGTGATTTTCAGTGGCAGAGAAAAAAATAACTCTTTATCCTCTGTTCACAGGTCCTGAGCCTAAGGACCTATATTTATAGAGGACCAAGATTCCAGGGGGCTAGGAATTCCCCGCTGAGAGACCCAATTGGAATCCATAATCAATGGAGAATCTGTAAAGTCCACTGAGAGTATGCTCACCCCAAAGGAAGCCATTACTTCAGCAATTATGTAAACAGATTAATTCATGTCTTTTTGTTCTTCTTCTTATACCTGCTTATGAGAACAACTGATCCATTTGATATAATTCAGGCTGCACTGTTGGTGTTTGTAGACCAACAGACATTTTATAAAGATGGGGGAATGTTGAAGAAAATAATATTACCATAGCATTAATTTCATCCAAATACCTTAGGATCTTAGCAAGATTCACAATTTATTTTTCTTAATATTTGATATATGTATTTAAGCAATCAAGGCAGTATATAAAAAAACAAAAACAAAACAGGAAAAAAGTCAAGGGGACTACATCATAAATAAAAGTAAAGATAGGTGTTAAAGAGCTCCTTTGCTAATTGATTTTTCCATGCCAAAGTAGCTTTGCTAACAGATTAGATCTGGTATGGCTTCTCTCTGCTCCAAACACAATCCAGCACTAAAATATATTTTCTGTTTTTTAGTTCATGGGAAGCATGTAGTAATCCTGGAGCTACCATGGGACAGATTCATTATAAAATTACACAAGCAATAAATACATCCCTTAAGTATAAATTTACAGTCTACCAGACAGGCTGTCATTATCTGTCCCATCACACACCAAAAACCATCACAAAGAAAAACTTTAAATAATTTCTTAAATGTATTCACCTCATCTTGTATTCTTAGCCTGAAAAGGAGGAACGGTCCATCCTTGTAGAGAAGGCACACTTTCGCATCAGTTCAAACAAAATTTTGTTGGAGCAAGAATGACAATGATCTTGCTCCTTCAGGCCATAATGATCCTGATGATTGATAGAAATGCCAGTGGCACCCGGGGCCCATCATTTTTTGACCCCCCCCCCATCTATATGAAAAATATGATTTTTAGTAACAATCCACATATCGCACAACAAGAGTGTACCTAGGAAAAGGCAGCATTTTAAACACTGTAGTGAGCACTAGAACACCAACACATACATTGTAAAACTAAACAAGCCAGATCCCGCACAGTCAATAGATCCTGTAGTCAATGCCAACTGAAAACTATGTTCTTTTCATACACACAGAACAGAGATACACCCTCGCCCAATATGTAAAAATCACAAACTAAAAATAGAAATATGTAGACAAAAGTTAAACTGAACCGCCAAGAAACCAGACCCTGGATACAATGCAACACCACAAAAACAGAAACACATGTCCTCTAATACAGTGCAAAATATAAAGACAGTAGATGTAAATTTGAAAAAACTGATACATAACAATCACCACTTTACAAATTAACAAATAAAAATAAAACAAATAATGAGAAATAAAAAATATATAAGAACATAAGAAATGTCTCCACCGAATCAGACCATTGGTCCATCCAGTTCGGTGACCCGCACACGCGGAGGCCAATCCAGGTGTTCCCTGATGAAGACCTTGTTTTCCCGTATCCCTCAATGTGATTTGCAAGCAGGTGTGCGTCCAACCTACACTTGAATCCCATAATGGAGATTTCCGTCACCACCTCCTCCGGGAGAGCATTCCAAGCGTCCACCACTCGCTGTGTAAAACAGAACTTTCTGACATTAGTCCTGGGCTTGTCGCCCCTCAATTTTAGTTTATGGCCTCTCGTCCGAGTCACATTTGACAACGTCAGTAATGATGCTTCTTGTTCTATTATGTCAAAACCTTTTAGTATTTTGAAAGTCTCTATCATATCCCCTCGCAGCCTTCTCTTCTCGAGGGTGAACAATCCTAGTTTTACGAGGCGTTCTTTGTAGCTCAAATTCTCAATACCTTTTACTAGCTTCGTGGCTCGCCTCTGCACCCTCTCCAGCAGAGTTATATCCTTCTTTAGGTAAGGAGACCAGTGTTGGACACAGTACTCCAGGTGTGGTCTGACCATTGCTCTGTAAAGAGGCATGATGACTTCTGCCGATCTACTTGTAATACCCTTTTTTATCATGCCCAACATCCTGTTTGCTTTCTTTGCCGCCGCTGCGCATTGTGCCGATGGCTTCAGGGTCCTGTCTATCAGTACCCCCAGGTCCTTTTCTTGTTCGCTTTTGCCCAATGTCACACCTAACATTATATAATCATGTTCCTTGTTTTTCATACCCAGATGCATCACCATTTTATTGGACTAATCTCTGTAAGCTCGGTCCCCATCCCCGCAAACCACCTGATTCCATCCACACAAGCCTTAATTGTTTATATTAAAATATAAAAAGAAACAATATTCTGTACAATTGTCAATTTATAAATCAGCGTCTTCTCCCCACTCTCTTCCCCATTTCCCTTCAGCGTCCTCAGCCCACTCTCTCTCCACTTTCCTTCAGCGCACACACATAAAAACAAGCAAGTAATTTTATATAATTTTCATTCTATTCATTCATAGAAATTAAAGTCTAGAAAATGGTAGTCACATAACAAAACATGATTTTACAAAAATAATTCCCTGCACAGTCAAGCCTGCAAGGATTACTAGATGTCTTTCAGCAGCTCCCCTCCCATCCTCCCCCTTACCTTTGTGGCCAAGTCAAAATGAACTACCAACAATAAAATTTTAAAAACACAAAGCACGCTGTACACAGAGAAAATGTTAATTATCATTTATATTCCGTGGGTTTTCAAAGAGGTCAAGGCAGATGACTTTATGCAATGTCACCTCAGTAACAACTATACAAAAATAGACAAATATTCCCCCTCCCTTTTTACTAAACCGCGATATCGGTTTTTAGTGCAGGGAGTTGCGCTGAATGCCCCACGCTGCTCTCAATGTTCATAGGCTCCCTGCGCTAAAAAAACGCTATTGCAGTTTAGTAAAAGGGGACCATAGTCCAAAAATAGACAGCAGATATAAATTCTCAAAACAGACACATTTTGATCACTAAATTGAAAATGAAATCATTTTTCCTATCTTTTTGTCTGGTGATTTCATGAGTCTCTGGTTCTTCTTCTTTCTTCTCTGCCCCCCCCCTCTTTCTTTCTCTCTCCCCCTGGCTCCCCACTTTATTTCTGCCTTTCTTTCTCTCTCCCCCTGGCCCCCTCTTTATTTCTGCCTTTCTTTCTCTCTCCCCCTGGCCCCCCTCTTTATTTCTGCCTTTCTTTCTCTCTCCCCCTGGCCCCCTCTTTATTTTTGCCTTTCTTTCTCTCTCTCCCTGGCCCCCCTCTTTCTTTCTGCCTTTCTTTCTCTCTCCCCTGACCCCCTCTTTATTTCTGCCTTTCTTTCTCTCTCCCCCTGGCCCCCCTATTTATTTCTGCCTTTCTTTCTCCCCCTGGCCCCCCTCTTTATTTCTGCCTTTCTTTCTCTCTCTCCCTGGCCCCCCTCTTTTTTATCTCTCCCCCTGGCCCCCCTCTTTCTTTCTCTCTCCCCATGACCCCCTCTTTATTTCTGCCTTTCTATCTCTTTCCCCCTGGTGCCCCTCTTTCTTTCTGCCTTTCTTTCTCTCTCCCCTGACCCCCTCTTTATTTCTGCCTTTCTTTCTCTCTCCCCCTGACCCCCTCTTTATTTCTGCCTTTCTTTCTCCCCCTGGCCCCCCTCTTTATTTCTGCCTTTCTTTATCTCTCTCCCTGGCCCCCCTCTTTTTTCTCTCTCCCCCTGGCCCCCCTCTTTCTTTCTCTCTCCCCATGACCCCCTCTTTATTTCTGCCTTTCTTTCTCTCTCCCCCTAGCCCCCACAAAGCCATCATAGAAACATAGAAACATAGAAACATAGAAATAGACGGCAGATAAGGGCCACAGCCCATCTAGTCTGCCCACCCTAATGACCCTCCCCTACCTTTCTCTGTGAATAGATCCCACGTGTTTATCCCATTTGGCCTTAAAATCAGGCACGCTGCTGGCCTCAATCACCTGTAGTGGAAGACTGTTCCAGCGATCAACCACTCTTTCAGTGAAAAAGAATTTCCTGGTGTCACCTCATAGTTTCCCGCCCCTGATTTTCCACGGATGCCCTCTTGTTGTCGTGGGACCCTTGAAAAAGAAGATATCTTCCTCCGCCTCGATGCGGCCCGTAAGATACTTGAACGTCTCGATCATGTCTCCCCTCTCTCTGCGCTCCTCGAGCGAGTATAGCTGTAATTTGTCAAGCCGTTCTTCATATGGAAGATCCATCATGCCGATTTCTCCACTTCCACGATTCTTTACCTACCCTCACCCCCAAGCCAGCAGCCAATTTCTCCCTGCTCCTTCCCCGAGCCAGGCCCGGCACGTACAAGTGTCGGGCCCACAAAAGTCTTCACTTCCGGCGTCAGTTCTAATGGGGAGGAAGTTGCCGGCCAGCCAGACAGCGATTGGCTGGGCCAGAACTTACCTTCCAACATTAGAATTGACGCCAGAGGTGAAGTCTTGTGGGCCCTGCACTTTTTCCCCGCCCACCAGCCCACCTCACCTTTTGTCTCCACCATGCAGTTGCCGGCCGGCCGGGTTAAGGAGTGACTCTGCGGGGGAGCCGGTGCCGGGATGCGGTGTGAGACGGAGCAGTTGCAGAATAGGGAGGGTGGCCGGCTGTTCACCCCCTTGGGCGTGCACCCGGGGTGGACCTCCCCTCCCACCCCCCCTTGGTACGCCACTGAGAAATGCAGAACATAGAAACATCACAGAAAAAGAAACCCTACAAAAAGATAGTTACCCAGCAAGCCAAAAATTAAAAAAGTAAACTACAGGCGGGGCTGATACTGTGAACACCAAACCCATTCAAAATATTTAGAATTTTAAATTTTATGTGGACCCTCAGTGTGAAGTTCTGAGCCCTGAAGAACAAAAATCCCCTAAGGAACAATTCTGTTGCTCAATTAACCTGGAAAATACCTCCTTAACAAACTTTTCATGAGATATTAACCGTGCACCATCAAAGGGTTCACATGTGTGTATATTTTGTGAACAAGTGAAAAACAGTGAAAATAAATCAAATTTTATGACTAAATAATCTTCACACAATCTTTACAAAATATTCTTAAAATTCATAAAGTTCACAGAAGCAGGCACCCATAGCCAGCCAGGACAAAAGGAAATTTGCTAAATGGTAGCTACATTGTAGCACCTACCTGATCTAGGTGCCTACTTTAGGCCCCCTTTTTATCAAACAGCATTAGGAATTTTTAAATCAGCTGCCACTGCGGTACAAGCTCTGATGCTCATAGTAAGTGTCGGCGTTTTTACCGCAGTGGCCGGCAATAAAAAACCCTAACTTGAATCAAGGGAGTCTGACATGTAGAGATCTGCACGGGAACGGGGACAATGGGAATCCCATGGGACCTGTGGGGATCCCGTAGGCTCTCCCTTTGGGTCACAAGGATCCAGTGGGGATGCCCCCTCAGGTTGCGGGGATCCCATGGGGATCCCCTTCGTGGTCTCTGGAATCCTGCAGGGTTGGAGGCAGCTCAAGCAGAGTGGTTCATCTTCTTTTCCTGCCCTCCTGCAGCGTGCAGCATGCAGCGCTCTCAGCATGCCACACATAGCCGACCCGGAAGTCTTTCCCCAATGTCAGAGCTGATGTCGGAGGGAAGGCTTCATGTCATACATGTGCAGCGTGCAAGGCCCACTGCCCTGCGAAGAAGTATAGCTCTGACATCGTGAGAAGTACAGCCTTGAAGGAGGAGGTAGAAAAGGAGGGAGGGAGGGAGCAGGCAGGCACACATTGTAATTAGGAGGAAGTGCATTGGGACATGGGAGGGGCCCAATCGTGGGACACAGAAGAGAGGGAGGGAGTGCTTTTTTACTTTTTGGACACAGAAGGCGGGAGAGAGGACAGAGTAAGGGAGGGAAAGAGATGCTGAGGTGGGGGAGGGAATAGAAAGGGAGAATTGGGCGTGAGTGTTGAAGTAGGCCGCTGTCTAGGCCTACATCGAAATGGAGACCTCACATACTATACACTGATTTCAATCAAAGTATATTTACTAGCAAATCAGTAACACCTTACAAGAATAAATCATTCAGTATATAGAGTAACAAAATGTGATCTTCAGGCCTGAGGATCCTCTGATGTCTGTTCTGCTTACTTCCATTTACATGCCTGTTTTTATACATTTCTTGGTGGTTAACACCACGTTGGCCTAAATCACATCATACATCTTTATTGGTTATTTTCTTATACGTCATTACATAAGTAGATTCATTTATTGGCTTATACATTTGTGTCATGCTATACGTCTGTTCAGTTTACCGTAAGGCCTAACCTTTTCCCGCAAATGCCCCTTTCTCTTACCATATAAGCAATTCCGAGTCTCACCCCTCCCCTGCTGTGCTATCATAAGACATGTCTTGCTAAATGATATTCTTGAGAATTCTATTTTCTGACCATGAGATATGTTCATCTTTGCATAATATCCTGCCAGGTGCTTATCTTATTACCATGCATCATCAGAATTAAGTCTTGTTTCTTACAAGTTTCGCTTAACCTAGCAATAGCAACAGGATATTTCCCAATCAGTATATGCCAGCTGGCAAGTGGGTTATGAGATGTCTTTTACAGTTAATATACTGATTTATTAGAGCAAGAGAGAGAAAGGGGGGGGGGGTTTCTGTGAGGTCTGGTTTCTTCACCTTTAATGTTATCAAAAGGACTTATCCTGCTTCACTTGTATCATACAAGGATTTTATACCAGAACTTTCCATGATTTTCTTCTTCTTTCCATCTTCCTTTTCCTCTCAGTGTGTAAGTGAGCAGGAAAGAGAGATGGTGTACATGTGGAATGGAAGAAAGAGGAAAATTTTTGGTCATAGCGAGGGATTGAGGTAGGGAAGAAAAAGATTAGAGGGAGAAATGTTGTGGTGGAAAGGGAACAGTGGGACAGATTGAAAGGGATGCAAGAAGGAGGAATACTGGAAGGTACAGGAAGAATAGAAGTCAGTAATGTAATGTAATGGTAAAGGGAATGGAGGGAGAAATGTGGCATGGTGTTGGAGAGGGGTGATAGAAGGAGAAATGTTGAGCATTGGGCTGGTGGGCAGGGGAAAGTGATAAATGCTGGACCATGGTAGGTGGAACCAATGGACAACAACAGAAGAATTTACAGAAGATGGGAAAGCAGAAAAAAGAAACTGGAACCAACTTGATAGAAAAATAAGTCTCCAGACAACAAAGGCAAAAAAATGGAATTTATTCACTAAAATAAGTTAGCTTTGGAAATGTATATAGCAGATGTCTTTGTATTGTGTTCAAAAGAAAAGGAAATGCATTTCTGGTTTTATTTCTACAGTGTTAAAGTACTTGCTGACCCTTGCTGTGGCTGGTGGGGGATCCCCAAGCATCACCAGCAGACGACCTCCTCTAGAGATGACCAGAACTCACCTCCACCAAGTGCAGCAGTTGCTTGCAGCATCCATGAGCCACTGAGGTGCCAGCAGTTGTGACTCAGGGATGCTACTGCTGCCTGCCAAGCTTGGCAAAAGGGACCCCTGGCCAACTGCAGAGGAAGTCCTCTGCTGACAGCTTGGGGGTCCTCATCTGCGGAGTATTTATATTTTATATTTACATTAGAGGCTCTGGTAGAAACCTGTTTACAAAGTATGTATTCTTCCCAATTAATATTTCCAAATTAATAAATTATCTTTGCTTTTTTGTAAATGGGTCTCTACCAGAGCCTTTAATTCAGTAGCATAATTAATTGAAATAACTACTTCTAAAGTTTATAGGGACAGGCGGGGATGGATTTGATTCCAGCGGAGATGGGTGGTGACAGATTTGATTCTAGTGGGGATGGGCAGGGACGTGTTTGACTCCTAGCAGGGCCGGATAGGGACGGGTTTGATTCTACCGGGGATAGACAGGGACGGGTTTGATTTCTGTCCCTGTGTAACTCTCTATTGACATGGACAATGGTTCGGGTTGATCCTAAAATGCTGAAGATGTAGGAGTAGCATGTGAAATATGTATGTAAATGACCAGAACACTAGTATATGCATGAATATGTGTGCACCCAAGTACATAAAAATCAATAATCTAATTATGTCATATACTGTATATAATTTTTTTTTGTTCAATAAGTTTTATTGAAGAAAGAACAAATAAAACAGGTTTACAATCAGTAATAATGGTATACAACAGGGGTAGGGAACTCCGGTCCTCGAGAGCCGTATTCCAGTCGGGTTTTCAGGATTTCCCCAATGAATATACATGAGATATATTTACATGCACTGCTTTCAATGCATATTCATTGGGGAAATCCTGAAAACCTGACTGGAATACGGCTCTTGAGGACCGGCGTTCCCTACCCCTGGTATACAATAAGAAATAGAACAAAAATAACTGCATTAACAAGTGTATAAAGCTTATCCGGTACGAATAGCAGTAAGAGAGAAAAGAAGTCCAAAGAAGTCCAAATCTGGTAGTACGAGGAGAGAGAGAAATGCTTCTTAGCCAGATGTTGTTCGTATTTAGCAAGAGTCGTCATCCAGGTCCACAAAGGATGCACAGTAAGCCGAAAGTCTTTCTTTCAATGACACAACACAGTTTTAATAGCCGCAGCCATCATAATATCAAATAATTTAGATTGCAATACAGTATGGGGCTCATTATCAAAACAAAAAACATCTAAAAAGTGGCCTAAATCAGTACTGGGATGATCAAAAAGCCAGATCATCCAAGTACCGATAATCAAAGCTGGTTTTAGACGTATCTAAAACTAGTTTAGGCCTAAATGCATAGAGCGAAAAGAGGTGTTTTTAGAGGAGTGGAAAGGGAGGGAGGTGGGTGGGAGGTAGGCCGACCTAGACATAATCGTACAGCAGATATAACCAAAAGTTTGAACAGGTTGCCTAGTCGGCACTTATACGTTTTGACTTAGACCAAGTCAAAACAGCTGATCATGGCTGCCCATCCCCCACCGCAATGATCGTGGCAGGAGAGATGCCTCATCTCCCCTGCAGCATTCCTCCCCCCCAAAGTGCCGTGATTTGTGGCAATCTCTCCTGCCAAGATGCGTCCCCCCACCCTCACTAAAATACAGGCAGGAGGGAGCCCAACACCTCCTGCCCTGATGCTGCCCCCACTCCCCAATCGGATTTGGGCAGGAGGGAGCTGCCCCAACTGACTTGTAGCGTCCCGCAGCAGAAGAGAGAGACTGGGTCGGTGTGGGAGTCCAGCTCCACCTCCCGACGCCCCCTGTGGCTTCATACTTTGCTTTTTTCTTCTTCAGGGCAGCTCCACTGCTATCGGGAGCTGCCCCAACGGATTCTAAGCGTCCTGCGGCAGGGGAGAGAGACCGGGTCAGTGTGGGAGTCCAGCTCCGCCTCCCAATGCCCCCCCCCATGGCTTTGAACCAAACTCAGCACTGAAAGTGACAGGGAAACCAACATAACTATTGTTACAGGAAAGAATCACAACAATCTACAAACATGAATCTCCTAATGATTCTATTAGAACATAAGAACATAAGAAATGCCTCTGCTGGGTCAGACCTGAGGTCCATCATGCCCAGCAGTCCGCTCACGCGGCGGCCCAACAGGTCCAGGACCTGTGCAGAAATCCTCTATTTATACCCCTCTATCCTCTTTTCCAGCAGGAAACCGTCCAATCCTTTCTTAAATCCCAGTACCGTACTCTGCCCTATTACATTCTCTGGAAGCGCATTCCAGGTGTCCACCACACGTTGGGTAAAGAAGAACTTCCTAGCATTTGTTTTGAATCTGTCCCCTTTCAACTTTTCCAGATGCCCTCTTGTTCTTTTATTTTTTGAAAGTGTGAAGAATCTGTCCCTCTCTACTCTCTCTATGCCCTTCATGATCTTATAAGTCTCTATCATATCCCCTCTAAGTCTCCTCTTCTCCAGGGAAAAGAGACCCAGTTTCTCCAATCTCTCAGCATATGGAAGGTTTTCCATCCCTTTTATCAGACGTGTCGCTCTCCTCTGAACCCTCTCGAGTATCGCCATATCCTTCTTAAGGTACGGCGACCAATATTGGACGCAGTATTCCAGATGCGGGCGCACCATCGCCCGATACAACGGCAGAATAACTTCTCTCGTCCTGGTTGTAATACCCTTCTTGATTATACCCAGCATTCTATTCGCTCTCTTAGCGGCCGCTGCGCACTGTGCCGTCGGCTTCATTGTCATGTCCACCATTACCCCTAAGTCCCTTTCCTGGGTACTCTCATTCAATAACATCCCTCCCATCGTATAGTTGTACCTCAGGTTTCTGCTTCCCACATGCAGTACTTTACATTTCTCAACGTTGAACTTCATCTGCCATCTCGTCGCCCATTCCCCTAGTTTATTCAGGTCCCTTTGTAATTCTTCGCAGTCCTCTTTAGTCCGAGCTCCACTGAATAGTTTGGTGTCGTCTGCAAATTTTATTATCTCACACGTCGTCCCTATTTCTAGATCATTTATGAATATATTAAATAGTAGTGGCCCGAGCACCGAGCCCTGCAGAACACCACTTGTGACCCTCTTCCAGTCCGAGTAGTGGCCCTTCACCCCTACCCTCTGTTTCCTACCCGCCAACCAGTTTCTGATCCATCTATGCACATCTCCGTCCACCCCATGGTTCTTCAGTTTCCGGAGTAGACGCTCGTGAGGCACCTTGTCAAAGGCTTTTTGGAAATCTAGGTATACGATGTCTATGGGGTCTCCTTTATCCGTCCGTTTGTTGATTCCTTCGAAGAAGTGCAATAAGTTAGTTAAGCACGATCTCCCCCTGCAGAAACCATGTTGGCTTGGTATCAGAAGTTCATTTCTTTCCAAATGTTCATCGATGTTTTCTTTTATCAGCGCTTCTGCCATTTTCCCCGGAACCGAGGTCAGACTCACAGGTCTGTAGTTTCCCGGGTCACCTCTTGATCCCTTTTTGAAGATGGGCGTGACGTTGGCTATCTTCCAATCCTCTGGTATCACACCTGTTTTCAGGGATAGGTTGCAAACTTGCTGCAGTAGTTCTGCTATCTCCTCCTTTAATTCCTTCAGAACCCTTGGATGGATTCCGTCTGGACCCGGGGATTTGTCAGTTTTTAGTTTTTCTATCTGCCTGCGCACATCTTCAAGGCTCACTTCCATGGATGTTAATTTTTCTGCTTCATTTCCATTGAAGAATTGCTCAGGTTCCGGTAAGTTGGTTGTGTCTTCGTTCGTAAATACAGACGAAAAGAACATGTTAAGTCTTTCTGCGACTTCTTTCTCCTCCTTCACTACCCCCTTCCTGTCTCCATCATCCAGCGGTCCCACCTCCTCCCTAGCTGGCTGTTTCCCTTTAACATATCTGAAGAATGGTTTGAAATTTCGTGCCTCCCTGGCTAGCTTCTCTTCATACTCTCTTTTGGCTTTTCGAACCACTCGGTGACATTCTTTTTGATACTTCCTGTGCTCCATCCAGTTCCCCTCAGTTTTGTCCTTTTTCCATTTCCTGAATGAATTTTTCTTATTGCCTATCGCTTCCTTCACTATTTTAGTCAGCCATACCGGGTCTTTTGTTCGACTCTTTTTGTTCCCCTTTCTGAATCTGGGTATGTACAAATTTTGCGCCTCGCTCACCGTGTCCCTGAAAAAAAGCCAGGCATGTTCTACCGTTTGCCATTTCTTGGAAGTGTTCCTAAGTTTCTTCCTTACCATTTCCCTCATTGCTTCATAGTTTCCTTTCCTGAAGTTGAAAGTTGTTGCTATGGTTCTCTTTCCTTTCGGTATTCCTACTTCAACTTTGAACTTGATCATATTATGATCGCTGTTTCCCAACGGTCCCACTACTTCCACTTCCTTTGCAGGGCCCATTAACCCATTTAGGATTAGATCCAGAGTGGCATTTCCTCTCGTCGGTTCTCTAACAAGCTGCTCCATGAAACAATCTTGTGTAGCCTCCAGAAATTCTGTCTCTCTAGCGCATCTGGAGCTTCCAAGTTTCCAGTCTATCCCGGGGTAGTTGAAGTCTCCCATAATAACTGTGTAACCACTTTTGCATTCTCGCTTCATCTCGGTTTCCATTTCTCTGTCGATATCTCCGGTTTGCCCGGGTGGACGATAGTATAGGCCCATCTTTATTTCATGTCCTTTCCTATCCGGTATTTTAATCCATAGCGATTCCAGCTTGTTGGTCATCTCCACTGTGTCCATTCTTGTCGATTGTATGCTTTCTTTTATGTATAGGGCTATTCCACCTCCTTTCTGTCCTGACCTGTCCTGGCGATAGAGCTTGTACCCCGGCAGTGCTGTATCCCATTTGCTTTCCTCGTTCCACCATGTTTCAGAGATTCCAATGATGTCTATGTCCTCTGCATTGGCCAAAGCCTCTAGTTCCCCCATTTTGTTGCTTAGGCTCCTTGCATTAGTATATATGCAATTTAGGTCCTGGCATTTTCTTGTCTTCACTACCTTTCCCTGTGCTTCGATCCTTGGTGTCTTCTCTTTTGCTGCACTCTTTCTAACCTCCTCTTCTGGGTTAGTCGACTCCTGTAATTTATCCCTTGCTTCTTCCCAGCCTTTTTTCCCCTTAGTATCTTCATGGGATACCTTCTTCCGAATCGTCGACTCTAGGTCGACTGTCGGCTTTCCCCTTCCTTTTAGTTTAAAGCCTGTTCTATTCCTCTCATGACGTTGCTTGCTAGAAGTCTTGTTCCCGCTGTGCTCAGGTGCAGTCCATCTCTCCTGTAGAGCTTGTTCTTGCCCCAGAACGTTGTCCAGTTCCTCACGAAGTGGAAACCTTCTTCCTCACACCATTTCCTCATCCACGCATTTATTGATTGTAGTTCCTCCTGCCTTTTCACATCTGCCCTCGGTACCGGTAGGATCTCTGAGAATGCTATCTTCTGGGTCCTCATCTTCAGCTTCCTTCCCAGAATCTTGAACTGTTCTATCAGCGTGCCTCTTCTGTAGTCTCTCCTGCTGACATCATTCGTCCCGATGTGGATCATTACTGTGGTCTCTTCCGTCTCTGCTCCATCCAGGATCATCCCAATTTTGTCCACGATGTCCTTGGTTCTCGCTCCTGGGAGGCAGGTCACCAGTCGATCCTCTCTCCCTCCTGCTATGTGGCTGTCCACATGCCTCAGGATCGAGTCTCCCACTAGGATCGCTGACTTTCCCTTCTTCAGTTTTCGCTTCGGTCTCAGGTCAATGTCCTCAGTGTGCTTCTCTCTCTCTTCTGGGCATCGACTAGCCAATTTCTCCCCCTCTTGTGGTATTCCTCCGTGGCTGTCTTCTTTGAGGTCATCTGCTTCTTGCTCCCCCTTCCATATTGGTGTAACTTCATCCTTCATCTGGAGTTCGTTCTCTGCCACCCTCCTCCTGTATGCTTCCTCAATGAATTCCTCGAGCTCCCTGACTTCCTTCTCAATGTGTCTCTCACTCCTGAAGTCTTCAAATGCCTTGATAGGGTCCTCTGTGGTGTAAAGTCCTTCTAGCTCCAGTATCTTGTCCTCAAGTCGCTTGACTTCTTTCTTCAAGCTTTTCAGCTCCTGACACCGACTGCATACATAAGACTGTCTCCCTGAGGGGAGGTAGTCATACATATGACAGTCTGTGCAGAACACTGGAAAGCTCATCTTCTGGTTTCCCTCTGCTTCCATCGTCGTTCCTACTTTTAAGATAACAGTTAAGATTATGTGCTCTTTCTGTGCCTGTTTCTTGCCTTGCTACCTTCTTCTTGTGTGCGCTGCCTACGCTCTACCTTTCCTTGCTTTTGCTTGTGTGTTTATTTCTTCTGTGCCTGCTTCTTGCCTTGCTGCCTTCTTATGTGTGCTGTCTTTGCTCTTCCTTACTTTACTGCTTCTTGTGTGTGCTGGTTCTTTCTGCGCTTGCTTCTTCCTTACCTTCTGTGTTTCTGTACTTGCCGCTTCCTTACCTTTCAGTCCTTCCCTGTGCTCCTGGGTGTAGTGATTTGGCCCTTCTTGAGGCCCTTCGCAAAGGCGAGCGCCTTTGCCGCCCGCCTTCGCCGCGCGCCGAACGGCCGCGCGCCGTTAGCTCCTCCCCTTTTGTAGGGTAGTTCGGACGCTGACTCTTCCGACGCGGTGGGGGTGGGCGGAGCTTACTCTCGCCCTGCCCCTAGCCTCCTGCTCTTCCTCCTCTGCTCTTTTCTTTACTTTTAACTGTGTTTAAACAGCTTTCTCCTGCTCCTCTTCCTCTCCCTTAGCTATCCTTGCTGCTCCTCCTGTCCGATCTATTTAATAAGCAATAACATTAAGGATGTTAACTCACTCCATCCACAACTTCACTCAGCATATCACATTAGACTTCTAATTAACCAACAGGAAGAAAGAGTAAATCAAATTAAAGTAATCACAAATAATGGAAGACATCATACCCTTAAAAAAAGGACAAGGGAAGTAAAACCTATCAGAACCATCATACTCACCAGACCTTTCACATCCACTTCTGTTCCCTGCACTTATCTCAACACTAGATCGGTTAGGAACAAAGCTTTCTTAATCAAATATTGGATCATCAGCAAGCAAATAGCCTGTCTCTTTCTAACGGAAACATGGCTACTGTCTGAAGCGGATCCAATATTAAATGACCTTCTTCCAGATAACTTTAAAATCCATATGCTAAATCACGAGGACAGAAGAGGTGGAGGATTAGCAGTCATCCTTAAGGAAGAAATCGAACTTGACTTATTAGACTCAAAAATAACAAACCAGTTAGAAATACTAGCATGCAAAATTAGTAACAAGGAACTAGAAGAATCCCTCTCTTGTATTTTATTTTATGTCCCACGAAAAAGTTGGTCAAAAGCCAGAGGATTTCTATGAATTCGTTCTACATAATTCAATTACTCCTTCATATAATATTATAGCAGGAGACAAACCTACATTTAGAGGACGTGGACGATACAGACGCAAAAGACTTTAAAAACTTCCTATCTTCGCTCTATTACAATCTCCCTTTACCCACACAAACACATGAAAAAGCCCATCAGTTAGACATGGTAGCTATGTCCACAAAGGAGATCCTAGATCTTTCCATCTCGCTATCTGATGGTACCTGGTGTCATGATATCTGGTCTGATCATTTTACCTACTACTTTAACTTAATCTGGAATCATCTAAAATCTAAAACACACCTAAAAATAAAAAAAGAACATTTCACAAGGGCTCATATCATCCCAGAGTAATACTGGGCACATTATGAAGTATGAGAGGAAATAGGAGAAGGGGATGATTTTTGGGATCATTGGATGAAAACAAGCACATCTGTTCTAGACAAAATTGTTCCTAAACGAAACAGTAAAAACTGCTTAAATAAATATAATAAATGGTTTGACTCAACAAATTAGTTAGACGACTAGAAAGGATCTGGGAAAAAATATCAGACCAAAAAACTGGAGATCCAACATAAAGAGCTACAAACTATTGATAAAAGATAAATGAAAAGCATTCTATTCATCCAAAATTAATACATCCAATAACAGTTTGAAAGGAATCAACACAAAAGAACTGTTCAACTTGGTTACAAATTTATTTGATACCACACGTCACACTCAATCCATGCATAATACTAAGCCACCTTCAGCAAATGATCTAGCACAGCATTTTGATTCAAAAATTATAAACCTAAGAAACAACTGTTCAACAAACAACATATGTACACAACAAATAATCAACATACAAGAAAATGAAATACCAGCGGATATGATTTGGAACTCCTTTCAAGATGTAGAATGGAATAATTATATTAAACTATATAAAAAGTACACTAAATCACACTGCATTCTGGATCCCTGTCCCCCTGACATTATGACATTATGAAAGCAGCCACATTAAACTTTAAAATAACATTGTAGAACTATCTGACCGATAATTTTAAAAATGGAAAATTCCTAACTAATCACAGTCACATTATAATTATCCCAATTCCAAAAAACCATAAACAATCGGTAACCAACTATAGACCAATAGCATCCATCCCACTCTTCGTAAAAACCATGGAAGGTCCGGTACATATCCAATTAATCTTTTACATGAAACCCAATCTGGCTTCAGATCTCTGTTTAGCACCGAGACAGTGATTGTGGCAATCCTGGATTACTTACGCTCCATATTCAGCAAGGGCCATAATGCCCTGATCATGCAATTTGACATGAGTTCAGCCTTTGACTTAGTCAATCATGAGAAATTGTTACAATGCTTAGATGCAATTGGCATCAAAGGTGAGGTATTAGACTGGTTCCAAGGTTTCCTTATGTCCCGCACCTATCAAGTACATTTCAATTACAACCTCTCTAATACCTGGAGACACCCATCTGGCATTCCACAAGGGTCACCATTATCCCCAGTGCTCTTCAATGTTTACATGTCATTACTAGGCACACACGGCTGGCCCAGCAAGGCATAAAATTATTCAGTTACTCAGACAACTTTACAATCATTATCCTATTCGCTACTTCTCTCTCTGATGCTACCCCCATGGCAACAGAAGTACTAAACTTGATGGAACAATGGACAACAGCATTCAGACTGAAGCTTAATCCAGAAAAAACTAAACTCTTCGTGGCCTCGCCATACCCACTTGTCACCACATCACTATGCATCAACAAACTCAGCTACCCTATTCAACCTACAATGAAGGTTCTGGGGATAATACTGGACCAAGGCCTAACCATGAAAGACCAAGTGAGCTCCCTAGTCAGAAAGGGTTTTTTGCTCTCTGGAAGCTCAGGTCTATTAGAGCATACTTTGACGCTTCATCATTCAGAATTCTGGTATAATCCCTAATACTAAGCAATCTCGATTATTGTAACATCGCCCATCTGGCAATCTCCTAGGAGAACATGCAGAGACTGCAACAGGTGCAGAATGCAGCGGTCAGGTTGATTCTTGGGTTGAAGAAATCCGATCTCATAACCCCTTCCTATCGACTCCTACACTGGCTGCCGATGGAGGCACGTGCGAAGTTCAAGCTGGGATGTTTTTGCTTTAAGGTACTATCCGGTTTAGCCCTTAAATATATAATTGACCTCTTCTACTTCTCAACCAATAGACATAAGAGAAGTACACACCTCAAGTTCATCTCCCCACCAGTTAGAGGATATAAATTTAAAAGACACCATCAACATCTACTATCTTACCAGGCAGCATTATGGGGCAAAGACCTGGAAAAACTAATTATAAACGCAAATAACTATGGTGAATTTAGGAAACACCTAAAGACATATCTGTTCTTGAAATACCTAGGGAGCGGATCTGCACAATCTCTCCCATCTTCAACTATGTAAGTTCTACTCAATTTATAGCATCTTTCTAATCTTGCATAGAACTTCACGGTCCTGCGGTATATAAACTGTTATTATTATTATTATAAAGGAGGGGTTGGAAGAATGCCCCCAAGCAAATCCCATACCTCAACCCAAAAGTTATATACCTATTGCCTGATGGCACCTCCAACACAAGTTAGATCATGTAGGATTAGAAGTGTGTACCAGAAAATATAGTGATTGTATGATGGAGGCTGCTTGTAAGGACCTATTACAATAGCGCCACAAAAATCTCCACTGAGGAGTAGTGAGCATGGTAGATAACTTTTGTGCCCAATGTGCTTGTACAGGCATGAGAGGCGAAGCCATTTACAGTAGACATCACATGAGATTGGCACCCATCCATCCGACCAATGTTTTGAGGTACGGGGAAGGAGGGGTGGAAGTGGGGGTGGGGGAGTCGGGGGGTCAATGGGGGGAGGCCGATCGGGGGATCAGGGGGATGGTCATTGGGGGGTTTGTGTCGAGGGCAAGAGGGCCTGGGATCCCTTCTGCCCCTATTTTAGTGGAGGTAGGGGGTCCGCCTGGGCAGGAGGGGTTGGACTCCCTCCTGCCCAATCTTGTACAGGGTGGGGTGCGATAGGCCAGGAGGGCTTGGACTCCCTCCTGGCCGGATCATAATCGGCGGGAGGGGGCTACGAGGATCACTGGGGCAAGAGAGCTGGCACCCCCATTTTGTTGACCATGGCAAATTACTAGAATGTTTGGATGCTATAGGTGCACATGGTCGGGTCTTTGAATGGTTTGAAGGTTTCCTAAAGTCTCGAACATATCAAGTAAGATTCAAGAACGAGCTCTCTAACAGTTGGAGTAACTCTTATGGAGTACCTCAGGGATCTCCACTTTACTATTCAATATCTATTTAGCTTCCTTGGGAAATAGACTATCCAACTTTAAGATCAAACTATTTAGTTATGCAGATGACATTACTGTATTAATCCGAATAACTACTTCTTTCTCTCAAATCAATCAAACTTTTGTTGAGATTCTGTTGGCAATTGAATCTTGGATGGCAGAATTTAATTTGAAAATGAATACAGATAAGAACAAATTTTTCTTTGCATCTCTAAATTTGAAGGAAGATGCTACATCCATTGTTTGTTTGTTTTTAATGCTTTATTTATAAATTTTAACAATTTTGACACTTAACAGTCAAAAAGGAGAAAAACTTCTTGTTGACATAATTCCAAAAAGGAAAAAGAAAAAGTTTTTTCACAACAAGAAATAGATAGTCCACAATAAATGGAGACAGAGTTAAACATTAGCTGAATTTTAAATCCAAAAAAAGATAACAAGGAAAGCTAAAGATGAGGATAGGTGGCTTTTGAATTATCCTAACTGATCTAAGTAACATCAACAGCAAACTCATGTTATAGTAATTGATTGCCCTTTAGCGGAAACAAATTCTGATAAATGCTGTGGTTCATAGAAAACATATCTGTTTTCCTTAAAAATCAAAATACGTTTACAAGGATACCGCAGAACAAATGTTGCACCCAACTGGAGTACCTGAGGTCTCTGTGATACAAATGAGAAACGAATGGTATGTAAGGAATATTGATATTGAGTGAGACTGCCTTAGATACATGGTGCTCACGAGGCAGACCAAGTGTTTTTAACACATACTGATTGGTGATCACAGAAACACATCATCTCAGCATGCGATTAGCACGCGTCTGATTATCCAATCCACAATGAGGGGATGGGTAATCAGCTCACGAGTCAAGCTAGATGTTTTTAACACATACTGATTGGTAAACATCATCTCAGCATGCGATTAGCACGCGTCTGATTATCCAATCCACAATGAGGGGATGGGTAATCAGCTCACGAGTCAGGCTAGATGTTTTTAACACATACTGATTGGTAAACATCATCTCAGCATGCGATTAGTACGCGTCTGATTATCCAATCCACAATGAGGGGATGGGTAATCAGCTCACGAGTCAGGCTAGATGTTTTTAACACATACTGATTGGTAAACATCATCTCAGCATGCGATTAGCACACGTCTGATTATCCAACCCAAAAGGAGGGGATGGGTATAAAGTACAATATAAATGGTGCTTTCCCTGAAAAAAGGTAGGGACTTTTCCACTGCTGACGAGCTGTGTGATGACATATTGAATAAGCCTTCTGATCGTGGTCCCCCGACGGAGAGATGATGCAATAACCGGTAACGTATTGATTCAAACTCTGTACTTAATTAATAATTATGGCTAAAAATACTATATTTATGTAATAAAACTTAATTTGTATACTATTTCGAACTCCTGGTATTCTTTCCAGTGAGGAAAAGTGACTGAAGGTTTTTTTTGAAAACCCCTTTTAAATAGTAATACATTAATTGGCGTAGTCGGCAGGATTTCTCGAAAGAAAACTTGAACGCTCTTGTGATACAGGAATGTTCAAGAAAAAAGAGAAATCCTCAAAAGAACCTATAGAGGTGCCCGGCTGGACCGAGGCACCGTATAATTTGATAGCACAAGAACTAGCCAATAATCATGGATTAGCAGAGTCATGGGAAAAGGTTTTGGGAAGGGCAGAACCACTTGATCTTGTACAAGCTTTAGAAAAATGCCCCGATAAATCAAGTGATGTAGTTGCTCTGGCTCGAAGGAGCTGGGTATTAACTTCTGCATACCGTATAGTGCACATGCGGTTGCAAACAGCAGTTCAGGAACAAATTAAAGCAGAACAGGCGCAGGTGGAAGTAGAGAGGTGTTGTCTTATGCTGGAATGTAGTGGTAAGCTTTTAAGAGATAAGTTAGATCACTATCAAAAGATAGCTGAAGAATCTGCAGTTTATATTGCTGCCACAAAATATAAGAAAAGGCGCGGTCAAGTAAATAGAATAAAGGTGCAGAAACATATTGCGGCCGCTACAGTAAATTGGG
Source organism: Geotrypetes seraphini (assembly GCF_902459505.1). Lineage (NCBI taxonomy): Eukaryota > Metazoa > Chordata > Amphibia > Gymnophiona > Dermophiidae > Geotrypetes > Geotrypetes seraphini. The sequence goes on along the minus strand of NC_047099.1, from coordinate 14,858,812 downwards.
ACCCTAGTAAGTGGGATCGGGATGTTTGGGATAGTACTGACTCGGATGATGGATGGGATTGGGACGATTGTCCAGGAGGACCTCGGTGTTCTGATCCAGAAATAGGTCCCCCCGTTGGTGTAAGTAACCTATCGGTAAAACCAGTAACTAGACGAAAACATCAGACCACTTATGGACCAGATAGGCAGGATAAAAGATGAGGGGATGGACAAAGAATCCCGGTACGGAATAGGGATGGTGTGATATTGAATGTGGATGGGACAACCGCAGCGGAGGGGGATCAGATGATGTATGAGACTGAATTGGTGCCCCGTGTGCAAGCAAGAGAAAGTTTAGAGGATTTCACTCAGGCTGAGGTGGACGATATATTGGGAAGATTTAGGCAAAGAAGTGGGGAAGGAGATATGAAATGGGTGGTACGATTAATGGATACGGGAGCAACTGGGGTAACTTTGGATAAAGGGGATGTACATAAATTTTACACTGTGACGCGAGACCCTATAGTAACACGGGCAATGCGTACACACTTTGAAGGAAGAAATGGGGAAAATATTACTTTGGCGGGACTCATTATTTATGGGATGAGGGATAAATATCCAACTGAAGGGGATATTCCTGCTAATGATGGACCTTGGTTTGCCTTGAAAGATGGGATTGAAAGGGTGAAAGAGGAAGCAATGCGTAGTTCGCTACACATCTTAGAAGTCACAGAGGATCCTTATGTAATCCCTATAACTGCGGGATTTAGGAATAGGGTATTAAAAAATACGCCCCCAGCATACAAGGCTGTGATGATGACCCTGTTATTATCATTAACTGGGGATCAGGTCTCTGTCTTATTAGATAGAATGATAGAATTGCAAGATATGGGGGAATGGTCGAAAAATGAAGGAACTAATATGGAAAGAAGAAGAGAAATAAGACCTTCCCCCAGACATCCTCAATTTATGAGTAACAGTCATGAGGGGAGGGTATCGAGGAAGGAAATGTTTCAAGCTTTAATAAAGGCAGGAGTAAACAAGGAAAAGATAGATGGGGCAGATACTGGAGTATTATGGGGACTCTATAAGCAAAAAGTGTTAAAAAACAGGAAGGTGACTAAAGAAATGTCGAAAGAAAAGAAAGAGAAAGGAACAGATGAAAGGAAGGAGGTAGAAAAACCAAAACTTCCAGATTGGGAACAGTATAAGGATCTGTACCCCTGGAAGGAATTGGCGGTAGCCATGGCCTCGCAATTTAAGGATTACATGATGTTGACTCCAACATCCCCTCCTCCAATGACAGAGAATTCAGAATAGGTAGCGAGCCGAACTCCTATGTGGATAAAACCAGATGAACGTCCATATGTTCAATTAGGAATACATTGGAAGGGAGGAAATGTACAACGGGTTCCTGCTCTAATTGATACTGGGGCAGAGGCTACCTTAATATATGGGAATCTACAAAAATTCAGAGGACCAAAAATAAAAATTTCGGGGTTAGGAAGAAAAGTAACGGAGGGTGTGCAAACTCAAGTGACATTGAAATTGGGAAATTTACCTCTGCGGAAATGTACGGTCATCATAGTACCCATACCGGAGTACATAATAGGAATGGACATTTTAAAAGGGATGACACTACATTTACCGGAGGGGAAATATGCCTTTGCAGTGAGAAAGTCTTCAATAGAAGCTTGTCCGATATTGGTAGGTAAGGTAAAAATGACCCCCGTACATATACCTCCGGCCACCAAATTAATTGCAATGAAGCAATACTGAATCCCGGGAGGGCATAAGGAAATTACCGAAACTATAAGGGAAATGGTGGAGGCAGGGGTGATGGTACCTATTACCACCGCCTGGAATAATCCGGTGTGGCCAGTCAAGAAGAGTGACAGTACATGGAGAATGACCGTGGATTATCGTCAACTAAATAAATTTACCCCGCCACTTACGGCTGCAGTCCCTGATACTATAGGGATTATTGAAAGGATACAGGGACATGATGGGGAGTGGTATGCAGTAATTGATTTAGCTAACGCATTCTTCACTATCCCTATTGAAGAACGTGCCCAATCTCAGTTTGCATTCACATGGCAAGGAAGGCAATTTACTTTTACTAGGCTACCACAGGGATGGTTACATAGTCCTACCATTTGTCATAAGTTCGCATCTATACAAATTTCTCATTATATTGACGACATATTGATACAGGGACCAACGAAGGAAGAGGTGCAAGGGCAGTTGGATTTATTAATTGACCATATGAAAAAGAAGGGATGGGAAATAAATCCAACAAAAATACAAGGACCGGCAACATCAGTAAAATTTTTAGGAATTCAGTGGAATAGAGGACATAGAGAAATCACAGAGAAAGCAAAACAAAAAATATTAGATTTTCCTACTCCAAAGAATAAGCAGGAGATGCAATCATACATTGGTTTATTTGGATTTTGGAGACAACATATTCCACATTTGAGTCAACTACTGAGCCCGTTATACAAGGTAACTTGTAAGAAATATGAGTTTATGTGGGGAGAAGAACAGCAGGTTGCTTTTGAAAATGCTAAACAAGCCATACAGACAGCTGTAGATTTGTGGCCCATGAGAGAAGGGGAAGTGGAATTACATGTATCTATTAATCAAATGCATGCTAATTGGTCATTATGGCAAAAACAAAGTGGAAAACGGGTACCATTAGGATTCTGGAACAGGAAATTCCCGGAAGCAGGTGAAAAATATATTCCCTTTGAAAAACAACTTTTAGCATGTTATTGGGCATTGGCTGAGACCGAACAGATTACATTAGGTCATACAGTACTATTGCGACCACAAATTCCAATTATGCAATGGGTAATGTCTGATCCCAAGACAAATAGAGTAGGACATGCTCAGGAACAAAGTATTATTAAATGGAAATGGTACATTTCCCAAAGAGCTAAAATAGGTGAGCATGGGGTAGCTACTTTGCACGAAAAAATAGCTAATATTCCTAACGGAGAGCTGGAAATCATAAAACCAGTATATGCTCATGAATCCCCAGTGAAATGGGGAGTGGGATTTGATAATCTCACGTCAGAACAACAAAAACATGCTTGGTTCACAGATGGGTCTGCCAAATATGTGGGGGGAGAGCGGAAATGGAAAAGTGTGGCCTATAACCCTAAAACTGATACTACCCTGGTGATGGAGGGAAAAGGAATGAGCAGTCAATACGCTGAATTGATGGCGGTAGTCACTGCTTTAAGGAAAGAAAGAGGAGGGGAATGTCATCTTTTTACTGACTCCTGGTCGGTCGCTAATGGTCTTGCTACATGGTTAATGGGGTGGAAGTCCCATAATTGGTTAATTCATGGTAAGGAACTGTGGGGTAAAGAATTGTGGCAAGACATAGAAGAAATTGTACAGGAAACAACAGTGTCAGTATTTCATGTAGATGCACATATGCCTGTTGATTCAATGGAACGATTGTTTAATTCCCAAGCAGATGCTGCAGCCGCCATTTCTGTAACCACTACTAATGAAATTCCTAAGGTGGAAGAATGGTTGGAAGGTACAGCCATTTGGGCGCATCAGAAAAGTGGACATCTTGGAGAAAAAGCTACTTACAGGTGGGCTCAGGAACAAGGGATTCCTTTGACGATAGATGTGATCAAACATGTGATCGGAAAATGTCCGGTGTGTCAACATATCAAGAAACGGGAAGTACCACATACGGTAATGGGGCACATAGGCAGGGGGCGATTGCCAGCCCAGATTTGGCAAATGGATTTCATAGGACCGTTACCCGAAAGTCGTAAATGTAAATATATGTGTACTGCTGTAGATACATACTCGGGATTATTACTAGCATTCCCTTATGCCTCTGCGTCACAATGGAGCACTCTAAGGACTTTAGATATGATTATTCAGTATTATGGTATGCCCTTACAAATACAAACTGATAATGGATCACATTTTGCGGGAGGGCAGGTAAAAGAATATGCTAAGGAAAATAATATTGAATGGGTATATCACATGCCCTATTATCCTCAAGCAGCGGGATTAATTGAACGGATGAATGGACTTTTGAAGGAGGCCCTTAAAAAATTAACTACAGATGGCAAATATGGGCAATGGAGGGATAATGTATCTACAGCATTACAAAAATTGAACAATCGGCCTTTAACGGAATCAACCACCCTGTTAATGAGAATGTTAACCCCCAATTTGACAATTGGGAAACTGTCCGTAGCTGCCATGCAATATTGGAAAATACACCCTGAAGCCAATATTCCTTACCGAGCCACGCCATTGGCTGCGGGATTAGATATGTACAGTATGAATACCTTGGTTATAAATCCCCAATCGGTAAAACTTATTCCTACCGGAGTGGGAGTGAAAATTCCCACAGGGCATTATGGGCAATTAGCTACCCGTTCCAGTTTTGCTATAAGAGGAATTATCACTTTAGGGGGAGTAATTGATGCTGATTATCAAGGGGAGGTTAAAGTCATATTGATAAATTTAGGAGAAAAGAATGTAATAATTGCAAAGGGGGAACGAGTAGCTCAATTGTTATTGATACCGATTTATATCGTGCCAATTAGGGAAATAACCCCTCCTTCTCAGCTGACTGTAAGAGGGGAAGGGGGGTTTGGAGCTACAAATACCGTAAACGTTGGAGCCAAAATCTGGATTAGTAATCCTAGAGGACCTCCGGAACCAGCGGAGGTGATTGCAATCGGGAAAGATAAGGCTCTCCTTGTAATGAAACCAGGAGTGGAAAAATGGGAATATGTCCCTCAGGAGAAATGTTATTTGAGAGAGTAATAATGTTTTCTGAAACTTGCAGATATACGTCTGCCTTGGAATCCTTGGAATATGGTATGGGGTAAGAGGCGCTGCCCCCGGGAGACGTATTACAATTAAAGAAGGGGTCGTTACGTCATGGAGATGGAAGCATTCTTCAATGAATCGAAAGCAAGATAACTTCACTTGCAGTGCTAATTCCAGATGTATCATTGCAAATGTAACAATAAGAGACCATACATGGATTACAGAAATTAAAAGCAATGACAAATTAGACCAATCGCCCAATACGTATTATATGAGGGACTAAACACTACCTTGAATATAACTGCAGAAGTGATAGTCCTGTGTTGTCAAACAGAAGAATTTATGACATGGAACAGTTCGGCCCAGAGGTTTTTTGTTACGAACAATTGTACTACATATAATGGAACACAAATGAATATTACTGTAAATAGGTCTTATGTAGTATGTACTAATGCCACGGAAATTTATAACAGATCAATGTGGGTAGAATATGTGGTATTCATAAAAAAATGATACCTCAAAGGTAGATCCGGGACAAATAAAGAGATTACCATCCACATGTGAAATGGTAGGTCAACATGCACAAAAAATTAATGTGATGTTTGAAATATCATTTCCTCCCTCTTCTCAGTGTTCATACCGAGGAAGGAGAGCATGGTATGATACTTAATGGGGGGATATGGTACCATCACAGGTACTTTAAACACATTTGATATTGAAACATTGGCCAATAGATTACATAAGGCGGGAAGTAATATTAATGATGCTTTGACTGTAGCTGCAAAATGGATGACTACCATATGGCAATCTGCATTATTACAGACAGGGATTGATAATCAATTACTTAACCTAGCAAACGCCACAGCGGATATTGAATATATAATTGATCAGAAGGTTTCGAACATAATTAATTGGACTTTATGTACGTTACAAACAATGCAGCAACAACAACAAAAAGGAATTTTTCAATCTAAGTTAATGACTGGAAATGAGCAGATATGGAGGACCGTGTTTAATAAAACTATACCAAAAACCTTTTGGATACAATTTCAAGCACCAGAAGTACAATGTAATGATACTCGCTGCATAGGAATGTTTAAAATGTATAATGTTCCAAAAAAAATGATTATGCGTAAATATGTAGTGCAACCCCTCATACTAGGGGAACCTCAGAAGCAATTTTTCTGGGCACCCAAATTTAATGGACAAATGATTGATGTAAATAACAAAACTCATGACTTAACATTTTGTGACTCCACTTTGCAAGGGCGAATTTGTAAATTACAATCAATAGTATATGAACCATGTTTACTACAAAATACTGTAAATGTGTGTGAATGGACTATATTATCGATAACTTATCAGTATATGATTGAAATAGCACCACGCGTAATATGTGTGGTGACTAATGAGCCAATAATACCAAAAATGATAATACCCTTTGTAGGATGCTTACACAATATGTCAACACTTCTTTGGCAGAATCAAACTTATGTTTTAACACCTGATATAGGACTTAGAACAAATATACTCTGGGGAAACAACTTTTCCGTTCCAAATTGGGATTTGAAGTTGGAAAAGTTAAAAGCAATAATACAAGGGTCCCGCATGATAAATCAGTCCATAAGGAATTTGAACAAAAGTATAATAGAGCACCAGATTAGTACCACCATTGTAGCAGAACAAATTATTAATATTGGATCCACAATTGCGGATGCGACATCGCATCATTGGTGGGATGTGTTTCTGGGATATTCACCATCAGCCACTACCACTTTGAATTGGTTAATTCGCCCTTTACTTATTCTGACCATAGTAGTACTTGTTCTGTCCTTGTGGAATTGTTATGTGGTTTATGGACTATGCTGTAAACCAACCCGGCCCACGATGGTATCCTATGGAAGTATCACTCAATAAGGACTGAATGTGATACAAATGAGAAACGAATGGTATGTAAGGAATATTGATATTGAGTGAGACTGCCTTAGATACGTGGTGCTCACGAGGTAGACCAAGTGTTTTTAACACATACTGATTGGTGATCACAGAAACACATCATCTCAGCATGCGATTAGCACGCATCTGATTATCCAATCCACAATGAGGGGATGGGTAATCAGCTCACGAGTCAGGCTAGATGTTTTTAACACATACTGATTGGTAAACATCATCTCAGCATGCGATTAGCACGCGTCTGATTATCCAACCCAAAAGGAGGGGATGGGTAAAAAGTACAATATAAATGGTGCTTTCCCTGAAAAAAGGTAGGGACTTTTCCACTGCTGACGAGCTGTGTGATGACATATTGAATAAGCCTTCTGATCGTGGTCCCCCGACAGAGTGATGATGCAATAACCGGTAATGTATTGATTCAAACTCTGTACTTAATTAATGATTATGGCTAAAAATACTATATTTATGTAATAAAACTTAATTTGTATACTATTTCGAACGCCTTATGGTGAAGAGGGACTTTTTCCGAATATTAGAGATTTGGGCTTCCATGGTTAGTGTCGAGTCAAGAATGCAGGCTAGGATTTTGGAGGTTTTATCGACTGTGAGGGTGTGGCCCGTTCGGAGAGTGATGCTTGTCGGTGCTGTCTGTTGGGCTGTGTGGAAGCATAAGATTTCGGTTTTGGCTTGGTTTAGTTTTAGCTTGTTGATTGTTGCCCAATTTTGGATTCTTTCAATATTGGTTGATACTTTGTTGGTGACATCTGACAGGTTGTTGTTTGTAGGGATGAGGAGCAGAATGTCATCTGCATAGGACATTATGCTTTCATCATTGAATTTGATGTTTCCAAGGGAATTCATGAAAAGGTTAAACAGGATGGGGGAAAGTGGAGAACCTTGAGGCACCCCTCAGAAGGCCTTCCAGGGTTTGGAGATCTCTTCATTCTGTTTTGTAGGAAGTCAGAGAATCATTTTAGCACGGTTCCAGTTATACCAATTTCTGACAGTTTTGAGTCAAAGGTAGCTGAAATGTAAAATTGCAAGAGTATTGCCTGATGTCCCGTACTGAGTAGTTGTTTGATTTTTGTGATTAAAGTGAGGATGAGAAATTCAGTGCTGTGTTGTTGACGGAATCTGGAATTGGGTTGGGTGGAGACATGAACGTTGTTTGATGTAGATTGAATGTTTTTTTACTTACGTGGCTCTCAATAATTTTTGTTAGAATAGGTATGCCAGTGATGGGTCTGTAGTTGGAGGTCATGGAGAGATCTGCCTTTGGATTTTTTGGTATGGGAGTAAGTGATATTCTTCACATTGTTTCTGGTATTTGGCCTTGGTTTAGGGAGGTATTGAGAAAGTTGGTGATCCAGATGATGATTTCCTTAGGCGCGGTTGCAAGGAGTTGTCTAGCGGACTGCAACGTGTTGACAGTTTGGATAGTAGTTTTGTTGTTTCCGAGATGGACAAGCTGGAGAATGAAGTTCAGATTTGGTCTGCATTTGTAGGTTTTGTGGAATGTCTTGGAATGTCAAGAGAACAATGTTCCATGGTAATCGCTTCGTCTACATCGGAATGAACTGTCTTGATTTTGTTTTGAAAGAAGTCTGTTAGTTCTTGTGCAGTAATTTTGTTGGGGTGACCCGTGAAGTCTTGATTTGGTGGGGTAGTGAGCTGTCATAGCAAGAGGAATACATTTTTTTGTATTTAATGCTTTGGTGCCTAGTTTGGAGGCATAATAGTTTCCTTGGCCTCCGATAAGTTGAGTTTGCATTTATTTATTGCTTTGCACCAAAGTATTCTGTGTTCTTGCGTTCTGCTTTTTCTCCATTTCCTTTCCAGTCATCTGCATAATTGTTTGTCTGTTCTCAGTGATTCAGTGAACCAGAGGGAAGTTTGATGTTGCTTTATTTTTCAGGAGTGGAGGGGGTAAGGATGTCTAGAGTATTGGTTATGTTATGGTTCTAGCTTGCTAGCATTGTTGTAGTGCAGTTAGAAAGGGTAATTAGGGATTTTGTTCCATAAGAGGTTTAGTTGTGTCCTTCCTCAAACTAATTTTTCTTTAGTGGTGGCTCTGTCACTTGGTTCTCTGTAGAAAGGTTTAGGTGAAAGTTTAGGAGGTAATGGTCGGTCCATAGTACAGGGGACCATTTCATGTCTGTAGTGAGATTGGCTGAAGTGGTGTGACCTTTTTCGTGTGTGGGCATTATAGTGATTTCGCAGTCATCGAGTAGTGTTTTGAGCTTATGGACATCTTTGTTCTCCATGGATTCAAGAGGGAGGTTGATATCGCCGAGTATAATCAGTTTCGTGTGTTGGTGCCTAGTATTGCTGCCTAGTCATTTTGAGGATGGATCTTGATTGAGAGTTGGGGGTCTATAGATCAGAAGAATTCCAATGTTATTGAGTGTGGAGTTGGGCTTGTCTTACAGTTTACAGACGATATATTCTAGATCTGGGTGGGTAACCGAGTCTAATTCAGTGATGGTATATGAGCTTTTGTATATTATTGCTAGACCGACACCTCGCTTGTGTTTCCTGGGGAATTGAAGTATGTTGTATCCTTGTGGGCAGAGGTGTGGGAGTTCTGGGCCATCTGGGTCCTTTAGCCATGTTTCAGTGATGAAAAGTAGAGCTGGATTGTTAGATGTGATTAGATCATTTAAGAGGAATAATTTATTCATCACTGATCTAGCATTGACATACATAAATGGGATGGGGATGAAGGTTTTTCTATTTTTCAGTTCAGTTGTTAGTTTTATTGGTTGCAGATTGCTGCGGGGTTCGAGGAGAGGCTGTTTTTGCTGTCTTTTGTTTTTGTTCCAGATTATAGGGATAGCATTTCATGGGGTTATTTGGTAGATCTAGGGGTCTTGATTTCTGTTGTTTGGGGTGCCTGGATGGGTGACCATTGCTGCTGGGAGGAGTGCTATGTATTGCTGCGAGACTGGTAAGGCATAGTATCGGGAAAATTTGATTGAGCGGGGATTTCATTTTGAGATCTGAAGATGGAGAGGGTAGTGAATTTATATTACCGTCTTTGGTTACATTTTTTTTATCTCCTAGTAAAATATTTTTGATCTCCTAGTAAAATTTTCCAACATTTCCTGTTTAAAGTACAAACTTACACTATCTTTAACCCAAGTCAAAGCTTTAACTCTAACTTCTACTCCATCCAATTTATTTTCCAAAGTCAATGTCCTTATCTTCAATTCACGATTTTCTAATAGTACCGTTGTACACTTTGAAGAAAGTTGTTCCATTTGATTACCCATAGAAATTTGTAAATTAGATATAGCTTCCCAAATTGTTTCCATGTTGAAGACCTTGGGCCTTTATAGGGGAACAATCTCAGTTCTAAGGTCCATATTAGAAACTACAGTACCTGTTGACCCAGCTACAATTGTTGAAATAACCTGGGTTTACTGAAGTTCCCCTGCCAACCGCATTGATGGTTCAAAGCGTTTCTCCTGCTTCCCTCCAGGATTGGTACTCGCTCCCTGCTGGAATGGCAAAGGGACATCCTGCGTCAGGTTAACCTCCAACCACTCCTCTGACGTTCCAGGGCGTGCTGGCGGGCTCTGTTCATCCGGGTACAGTGTGGCCACCTCGAAAGAGAGTTTGGGTGCCTCAGCCTGCACACCCTCCCCAGCCAAGGAATTTCCCTCCAGCGATTGCGCTCGGGAGCCACGTTCCAGAAAGGCGTCCATCGGGCCAGTTTGGACAGAAATAGGCTCCTCCAGGAAAACCTGGGTCTTCGATTTTCTCTTCACCATAGGAAGGTAGGAAAAAAGTCCAAACTGACCAAGGCAGCATCTCCGTGGAGACTCAAACCACCATCTTGGTTGGCCTCCACCTTTCTACATCCATTATTTTAAATGATAAAACATACATTGTTCAACCAACTATAAAGATACTTGGAGTAATTTTTGATCAAAATCTTACTATGAAAAATCAGGTTGACTCAATGGTTTAAAAGGGCTTCTAAGTGTTGTGGAAACTAAGAACCAGTAGAGCATAAATTCCTTTTGACTGTTAGTACAATCATTTGTTCTTAGTCAACTCAATTACTGCAATATTGTTTACCTTGCTGGAGTCCAAAAAAATCTCCAAAGACTGTGTATAATATAGAACGCAGCGGTTAGATTCACTTATGATCTGAATATGTATGATCATGTTATCTTTTTCTATTGTCAGTTGCACTGGTTGCTGGTTGAGGTGCGGATTAAGTTTAAGTTTGGATGTTTTTGCTTTAAGGCATTAACAGGTCTCATCCCAGAATATTTTATGGAATCTTTCATCACGAATTCCAAACATTCTAGGAAATCTCTTGCGCTATACTCTTTTCCATCTTCAAAGGAATTTAAAAAATTCCAGGAGCGTCTGTTGTCTTTTCAAGTGGCTTTATGGGCTAAGGATCTGAACTATATATTTACATCTTCCAACTCCTACCAACAGTTTTGACGTGCTTTAAAAACACATCTTTTTATATTATCTTTTGGAAGTTAGCTCTTTGTTGTAGTATTCACCTGTATTCTTTATCTTTTGTGAACTGCATAGAACTTAGCGGTATTTATGGTATACAAGTGAGTCTTATGTTATGTTATAATATGGCAGAAATGATGGAGCAGCTACGTAATATAACCACAATGCTGTCAGACAATAAGGAAGACATCAAAACTATTAAAACCAAGATGTATACTATTACTTCTAAGCTCTCAGACCTGCATACCCAAATTGAAACCCTGGAATAGAAATTGCATTGCTTTGATGAGTTTTCCCTTAATCAATGGGTGGATCTTAAAGCTTTACATACCATCAAGATGCAGTTGGAGGACTATGGTAACCGCTGCCATCATAACAATTTACAGATTGTTGGGCTACATGAAGGCATAGAAGGGTTTGATCCTTGTGCATTCTTTGAGAAGTGGCTTTCTTCAGTTCTTTCTTTGAATTTCAGCCACCCACTCGAAATTGAGTGGGCCCACCATGTGCCCATGAGGCCTCAAGCAGTGAACACTAAAGCACACCTGATTGTCATGAAAGTGTTGTGCTTCCCGCAAGCGACATAGCCATGATTGTGGTACCTATTAGGGTAGGCCCTTGCCAGTACCTACTTTTTAAAAATGGTGCCCTTGCCGGTGCTTACTTTTTTAAAATGCCAATTTTTTAAAAAAGTTGGCCCAAGATAGCCAAGCAAGTGCTGTGCTTCCCACATGTGACATAGCCATGATTCTGGTGCCTATTAGGCTAAGCTAGTGCCGATGCCTACTTTTTAAAAATGGATTTTTAATTGGTTTTTAAATGGTGCAATTACTATACCAATTAAACCTACCACTGCCTAATGTATGGTACCATTTACAGAATATGGCCCAGTGTGTTTTTTAGTCAGCTCTATATCTTCTAATATACATGTTTTCATCTTAAATTAAAGAACATTTTAATTTATAATGAAAAGTAGATGCCTAATTTTTCTTAAAAAAATAATTTCTCTGGGAGGGGTAAGTTGCAGTTAAGGTTTCCTTTTAAAAGTAAAGTTTATTTGGATCAACATTCTTATGTAGTCTATGAACCCTCACAGCTTGTTTACGAGACCATATCTAACGCGTTCCTTAAGTTCCAAAGACTTCTGATCATCGGTGACATCAACCTCCACCTCGATGACACCACCAGCAAGGATGCATCTGATTTCAATAATTTCCTCTCTTCCCTTGGCTTCTCTCCCCCCGCCCCCTCTCCAACCCACGATAGAGGCCACACACTAGACATCATCAGCTTCCTCGATCTCACGGATTACAAAACTTCGATCGATGACATCCGTTGGGACCACGTCCCCTGGTCCGACCACTTCCTAGGAACCTTCTCCCTCCCCATCTTCATGTCACACCTTGGAACCTCACCCCATACCTCTAAGTCCATTACTTTCCGCAAGAAAATTTCAAGCGATAAGTTCTGGTCCAAATTTCTCGACAATCTCTCATCCAAGCCTAAGCCTTCAGATTCTGTAACCAACTGGCACAACTGGATTACTCTCTCAGAATCCACCTACCACTCTCTTGCCCCGCTTTCCACCAAAACCGTCACCTACTCCCGTAAGGCCCCCTGGTACCTCCCACACCACAGGGTACTAAAACAAAAATGTCGATCCCTGGAAAGCATCTGGAAAAAATCTAAATCCCCCACAGACAAACAAATCTGGAGAGTCAACATTAAATTTTACAACAACGCACTCAAAAGCGCTAGGAAAAACTTTTACGGTGACAAGATCTCGAGATCAAACAACCAGAACAGCATGCTGTTCAATATCTGGCGCTCCCTAATCCCCAACACCAACCCTTCCATACTCCCCTCCTCCCCATCAGCCGATCTACTAGCAAACTTCTTCAATGGAAAGGTCACCATCTTAAGAAGCTCCTTCCCTCCCGCAGTTTCCTACAACTCCCTAGTACTCGCCACCCCTAATCCCACTCCAAATCTCATCACCCCTGTCCCAGTCAATAGATCCTGGACTGCCTTTGAGCAAGTATCCGAATCGCAGGTCCTCAAACTCTGCCTGAAATTGAAATCCTGTAACTGCACCTTGGATCCATTTCCATCCTATCTATTTGAGAAAATACCCACACAGGCCATCTCATCTCTCACCAAACTCATAAATTCTGCCCTACTATCAGGCCTCTTCTCACCTGAAATGGGACACATTGCATTGACCCCCCTACTGAAGAAGGCTGACCTAGACCCCTCCATCCCATCCAATTATCGCCCTATAGCAAACATCCCACTCCTAACCAAATTGCTTGAGTCCATTGTCTCCTCCCAACTCTCAGCCTACTTGGAAAGATTCTCTATCCTCCTACCGTATCAATACGGCTTCAGACCCAACTTCAGTACTGAAACCCTCCTGGCCTCCCTAACCTCGAAGATCCAACAACTCCACTCTCATAAAAAATTTGCCGTTCTACTCCAATTCGACCTCTCTGCAGCCTTCGACGTTGTCCATCATGACATTTTAATCCTCCTACTCTCCGAGATAGGCATCAGCTCCACGGTCCTTGACTGGTTCTCGAATTTCTTACGTTCTCGCTCTTACATCGTCACCAAGAATGGTACCTCATCCTCCCCGTGGAAACCGACATGTGGAGTTCCACAAGGCTCCCCCCTATCCCCTATCCTCTTCAACATTTATATGTCCTCCCTGAACCTCCTCCACCTTTCCCCCCTAGAAATACTCTACACTTACGCTGACGATATCCTGATCCTCCTCGAGACCGACGCAAACCTCACCAATCTCGCAGCAAACATCTCTTCATGCATAACCAAACTTCAATCCTGGGCTCTTGCTGTACAAATGAAACTAAATGAATCCAAAACCAAACTACTTTGGCTTGGCCCCAAACTTGATCATTTACCCACCTCCATCCCACTGCCCACAGGCACCTCTCTACAACTAGAGTTCTCTAGCAAAGTTCTGGGCATCACCATAGATTCCTCGCTATCCTTCAACGACCACCTCAACTCCCTGATAAAAACATGCTTTCACAGCCTTCACATGCTGAGGAAAGTGAGGTCCTGCTTCCACCAAAAACACTTTGCCGTGCTCGTACAGTCCATCATCCTCTGCAGATTGGACTATTGCAATTCCATCTACCTTAGCTTAACAAAGAAAAGCCTCCACAGACTCCAACTAATCCAGAACACCGTGGCCAAACTTATCTTCTCAAAAAGCAAATTTGACCATGCCTCTCCACTCCTGTCCAAGCTGCACTGGCTTCCTGTCATCTCCAGGGTCCATTTTAAATGTGCCTGCTTAACCTTCAAGATGCTCCACGGCATCCTTCCACCTCTTATTCCTCTATCCTGGAATTCCTCAAATCCATTCTCCACCAGATCCACGCAAAAATTAAAACTATCCTTCCCCTCCTCAAAGGGTATCTCCCTCGTCGGTAAACTCGGGTCCTCCCTCCACTTCAGAATCGCTCAGCTCTGGAATAGTCTCCCTTCCCCTCTCCACAACTTGAGCCCCCTTCTACCATTCCGTAAGCTTCTGAAGACTTGGCTCTTCTCCAAAACGTAACCCGTCCCCTCCCTATTATTATCACACCTAACCTCTCTCTTACTTACTTTTATAAACCCACTGGAGTTCCGCTGCTTCCTAACCATGTAAACCGTGTCGAGCTCCACCTGTTGGAGATGATGCGGTATATAAACCCAAGATTTAGATTAGATTAGATTAGGAAGGGTGAGAGGTATCCTTATGTGTACTATGAATCATTTTAAGTTGGCTCTCTATATTGAATTGGCCTATTGTAGTTAATTTCCTTTCTCTTTTTTTGTATCCAGCTTCCTCTGATTTGGCACTCTGTTTGAGATGCTAAAATCTAGTCATCATTAGTTTAGATAAATTTATACTATATGTAGAAGAAGGGGAAAAAAGAAGATTTGTAAATGGAAGGTAAATAGAATGGGTTTGACAATTATTTATCCTTAAAATACATTTCAACATATATATATTCAGTGAAAATTTTAAAAACTCAAGACCTTTTTTGCTGACTCTAAAAACTCCTTGTTCCTCAAGCTGTAGATTACTGGATTCAACAGAGGAGTCACGATAGTATAGAGGACCGCCACCACCTTATCCACATAAAATGGATGGTTCCCTGAAGGCCTCATATACATGAACATAACACATCCAAAGAACATGGTCACCACTATGAGGTGAGAAGCACAAGTAGAGAAGGCCTTATGGCGTCCAGATGAGGAAGGGATTTTTACTACAGTGCGTAGAATGAAAACATAAGAGATGACAGTGAAGGAGAAGGTACTGAGGAGCAATAGTGAGCTGCAAGTAGAGCTGGTTGTTTCTGTAGCATAGTCCCTTAGACAGGAAAGTTCAAGCAGAGACCCTGGATCACACAGAAAATGATTAATTTCATTCAGGCCACAGAAGGGCAACTTCGATATTAATATTATGGGTATCACAAACCAGAAGAACCCAGCAATCCAGCAAGATGTAGCAAGACCCACACATATTCTGCTGCTCATTAAAACGTTGTAGCGGAGAGGCTGACATATGGCTAAATATCGATCATAACCCATGACGGTGAGAAGAAAACACTCTGTCGTTCCGAAAGAAAAAAAGAAATAAAACTGCAGGATGCAGCCTTTGAAGGAAATGGCTTTGTTCTTTGACAGATAGCTATAAAGCATATTTGGGACGGTGCTGGTTGTGTACCAGATTTCAGCAAAAGATAGGTTGCAGAGGAGGATGTACATGGGTTTATGTAGACGAAGATCTGAGTATACCACCACAATGATCATCGTGTTCCCAACTAAGGTGAGGGTATAGACAACCAAGAAGAGTGTAAAAAGAGCAGTCTGAACTTCCTGTTTGCTGGAGAGTCCATGGAGAATAAACTCTGTCACTTTAGTTTGGTTGTTGCTCCACTTCATGCCGTTTAGCCTGGAAAGAGGAATAAGAACTAAAATATACAGTACACATCTTCTTTTTTAAAGTCAAATGTACTTTTCTTCTTCATTTATTCTATTAACATCTCCTACGGTCATATAATCACACTGATTGGGTGCTAAATAATTTTTATTAAAAAAGCAAGAAAGATGTAAAATTCACCAAAATGGCAGTTTTATTTAATGAATTCTTGTCTCAACAAAGATCCTAGTTTTGATCTAAAGAAATGCCTTCTTCAGGGAATACTCAATGTCAACAAGGCACATAAAAATAAAGTGGTCTAATCATCAGTCAAGAGCCTTATAAAAGCAGCATGGCTGCCCTAGCTAAATATAAGAATGGATCCTAACCCCCTCTTCTACAAAGCCGCACTAGCGGTTTCTAGTGTGGGGAGCAGCGCTGAATGGCCTACATGGCTCCCGATGCTCAAAGTAACTCAATGAGCGTCGAGAGCAGCATGGACCATTCAGCGTGGCTCCCCATGCTAGAAACGGTTAGTGCGGTTTCATAGAAGAGGGGGTAAGTAAACACCAGTTGTAGTCTCCAAAGCACTGAGACTTAGCCATAAAGGTGGCATAAGTGTGGATGCAGACCTGCAGCTGTTAAGTGCATAATTTACAGTATTTTGTAAATATGTAAGTATGTTTATATTTATTGAATTCTTGCTATAAAACTTAAACTAATGTACAGACCAAAGTGCTGCACAATCATAGAAAAAATTAGGACAGAAAAGAAAGGCAATGCAAGATCATCACAGAGAAAATGTACTGCAAATACACAGGAGATCATAATATCCAGAATGTATCCATATCCTTCATTCTGTTAATTCATTCAGAGTCAATCTGCTTCCGCATAGTACTCATCAAAATCAAGGCTAAAGTGATATATATAGAGGAGAGATTTGAATTTCTTCAACACTACTTCTGACTAAATTGAGGTTGGAAGGGTGTTCTATAATTCTGGAGCAAAGAAAAAGAAGGCAGAATTTCTGGTGAATTGATATAATGTGCCTTTCTGGGAGCTGGTAAAACCAATGTGAATCAAGTAATCTATAAGGGTGTAATGGAGTATAAGGGAACAATAAAAAGGTTGACCAGAGAGATAAGCTGTACGAGCAACACATATAATTTTGAGTCATCTGACATTGAGTAGGCAACTGATGTAGTTCAATCAAAAGTGGGGTAAGGATCAGCTTTATATCTACGATCCACCCTTGTGCACGCCCCTTGTGCTATACAACAGAATAGCATTTAGGTGGCATATAAAAAGGGTGTGCACATATCACTCACTTTATGGAATTACCATTTATATGCAGATTGGGACAAGAAAGAGGATGTTACTAATTGTATTTAATTATTAAAAAATAAAAAACATGAACGAGTTAAAAAATATTTGCTAGGATAAGAACATTTTTAGGATGATTTCATGGTTGAATTTTAGAAGACCCTATCACAGGGGGCTGTAAAGACAAAAATAGTTACAGAATTCAAGAATGTGCGAGATAAAAAGAGAGGAACACTATATAGAAAAAAGATGGAAACCAATTAAAGGAAAACTTAAATGACCTCATACCTGGAGTGAGCTTTGACAGCAGCTTCAGAGGTTGGGAAATAAGACCAATAACGTTCAGATGTCTACAATCTGGGTCCTGTAAATGGCATAAACAGATCATCATGAAGGCTGGTGTGGGCTTCGACAACAGCTCTGATGGTTGGGAATTAGGAGCAGTATAAGGCAGACTTCCACGATCTGTGCTCTAAAATTGGCAGTGAGAGACAGAGATAAAGTATACCAGTGGAACCTGTGCAGATTGCCAGATTCAACCCTGGCCACCTTGTTGGGCAGACAGGATGGACCATGCAGGTCTTTATCTGCCAACCTTTTCTTTGTTGTTATATAATACTGAGATATATACGTACTGTCTAGAAAATATGAGTCCACAATGTTGGATAATGAAAACAAAGAAAGGCTTGTTCAGGGATAGAAGGAAAGAACTCATGACTTTGCAGTGTTGTACAGGGAGACCCCGAGTTCCAGAAGCCTGACTTGTACCTAAGAACATATTACAAAACATAACATAACTTTATTCTTCTATACCGCCTCAATCAAATGATTTCTAGGTGGTTTACACAGAAGAGAGCTGGTCACTCAGCGAAATACAAATAGTTAAAAGAAATACAACAACATGTTTTCTGTATATACACAATGTAAAATTTATGTTATCAATAGAGCTTCAGTTAAGAAATGAATTTATCAAACAACACAGTCTTAATATCTTTTCAGCTTCATTTGATTTCACTGAGCAGTATTTCCAGTGGCATAGACTCCTACACTTCTCCTGCAGCAGATTCAGGAATGATGCATGGCCATATTAAGACCAATGTGTGGTTGTTCGTGCTGTACCTTAGAGGGAAAACTGGTAGAGACATATAGTAACATAGTAACATAGTAGATGACGGCAGATAAAGACCCGAATGGTCCATCCAGTCTGCCCAACCTGATTCAATTTAAATTTTTTTTTTTTTTCTTCTTAGCTATTTCTGGGCGAGAATCCAAAGCTTTACCCGGTACTGTGCTTGGGTTCCAACTGCCGAAATCTCTGTTAAGACTTACTCCAGCCCATCTACACCCTCCCAGCCATTGAAGGTTGACCCTTTTGTCAGCTGGGAGCAGAGGTTAGCAGCAAGAATCTTAAAATCTAAATGTTCTAAGTTACATACAAATCCGACTTAAGAACAGCTTTAAAAACATGACTCACTCTTAACCTGGGGACTGCTTGTATTTGAAAATCTATAACAAAATTCAGTTCTTTATATTCCTGTTGATACTTACTTCTAGCTGGATCTTATAATCTTCAGCCTATAATTAAGTATTTTATAATTCACTTGTCAATACTTAAATCAGGTAATGTTGGATCAGGAAATCTGGGTAGATGGCTGAATTCAGCATCCTATTTGTCGCTGATAGAAAAAGCATAGAGTGTAACATTTCAATCTCTTTCAGCTTGTGATTTTCAGTGGCAGAGAAAAAGCAACTCTTTTCCTCTGTTCACATGCCCTGAGCCTAAGGACCTATGTTTATAGAGGACCGAGATTCCAGGGGGGCTAAAAGTCCCCTGCTGAGAGACCAAATGGGAAGCCTGGATCAATGGAGAATCTTTAAAGCCCACTGAGAGTATGCTCACCCCGAAGGAAGCCATTACTTTAGCAATTGTGTAAACAGATTAATTCATGTCTCTTGGTTCTTCTTCTTACATTACATTACATTAATGACTTCTATTCCGCCCGTACCTTGCAGTTCTAGGCGGTTTATAAAAGAATCTAGCTGGACATTTCCAGGAGAATACAATTTAGGATTTTTGAATTGCTTATGAGAACAACTGATCCATTTGGTATAACTCAGGCTGCAGTGTTGGTGTTTGCAGATCAACAGACATTTTATAAAGATGGGGGGATGTTAAAGAAAATAATGTTACTGTAATACTCATTTTATCCAAATAGGATCTCAACAAGATTCACAATTTATTTATTGGAATGCTCTCCCAGAAGAGGTAATTGCGGAATCCACCATTCTAGGATTTAAGGGTAAATTAGATGTACATCTCCTTATGAGTGGCATGAAGTGACATGGGTAGGGGTAGGCTAGATGCACTTCTCTTTACGAGAAGCTTGGAGCGATATGGGGACCAAAACTATGCCAGGGTACACCTGGCGGGGCCTCCGCGTGTGCGGATCGCCGGACTTGATGGACCTAGGGTCTGTTCCGGAGATGGCGCTTCTTATGTTCTTATATATTTGATATACTGCCTTTCAACTTAAGCAACCAAGGCAGTATATATTCTAAAAAAAAAAAAGAGAAAAAAGTATAGGAAAATAGACAAGGGGACTACATCAATAATAACAGTAAAGATAGGTGGTAAGTACTCCCTTGTTAATTGGTTTGTCCATGCCAAAGTAGCTGTGCTGATTGATTAGCACTGGTATGTCGTCTATCTGCTTCAAACACAACTCAGTATTAAACTAAGTTTTCTAGTTTTTAGTTCATGGGAAGTGTACACCAATGCTGGAACTTCCATGGGACACATCTATAATAATAAGATGGTAAGCGCGCATGCGCACTCACGCCGCGTGTTCCCTGATCTGTCGGGGATGTGGTGGCATGAGTGCACACGCGCTACACCAGCACTCGCAGAGCATCGGCTGCCAGGAGGAGGGCTTTGAGGCAAGGCGGCTGTCGGCGGAGGGCAGACGCAGGGCCAGGGCGGTCTGCAGATAGATGACTTGCTCCAGCTCGCGCCGTCTTCAAAATTAAAAATAAATGGCCCCACACCGCCTCCCTGCTCACGCAGACCTCCATCAAGGAAAAACAGCACTACCGCCCGAAGTTTATTTTAAAGTTTAAAATCACTGCGGCGGTTCCTCTCATCAGCCACACCTGCGTCGGAGAAGGCTTCCTACGCAGGCAGCGATAGTGCGAGGAGCCGCCGCAGCGGCTTTAAACTTTAAAATAAACTTCGGGCGGTAGTGCTGTTTTTCCTTGATGGAGGTCTGCGCGAGCTCTCCCAGAGCCTGGCCCGCACCAAGACGCACTCCTATGGCAGTACGGCTAGCGTGATGGCGCCTCTGGCCGAGAGCTACATGGAGCAACGGGTGGGCGACGGCGATATGCTGCAGGGCATCACACTCAAGTACGGAGTGACGGTAAGGCGGGTTAGACCAAATACCCCACCCGGAGGCAGTTCCCCTGCGGTGAGGGAGCCCTGTGGAGGTCCTGGACAGCCCACCTTCAAATTATTGACAGCGGTATTTTGAAGGGCTACAGAGGCTTCCTAGTGCTCTACAAACACACTGAAGTGGCCTGTTAACAGGGAGAGATGCTGGCTTTGCCTGTGGGTTTTAGTTTATTTAAGATGCTTATAAACAGTCTTCCAGGGTAACTACAAAGGTAGAAGTAGACTTGGTTACCCAAGTGATCACCTCCCCCCCCAACATCCCCCTCCTCACAAAAAGGCTGGTGTTAACTTTTGTCAGATCAATCTGTTCCTTGAAACATTGCCTTTCAATGGCAGGAGTCATATGCCTCAGATGCAGGAATGTCAGAGCAAATTTGCTTTAGTTAGGTTGGGGGAAGAAAAACAGACCAGTGACTGGATAACTGGGGCAAAACTATTCTCTGAAAATGTAATGGAAAGGTACCAAATTTGTCCCCATCCCTGCGGATAACCGCAATAAACCATCTGGATTCTTTCAGGAGAGAGGGAAGAATCAAGAGTATGAATGGACACAACCACTCATTGAAGAACGTTGGTGTAAAAGGACTGAGGTTGAGATAAACACTAAAGAATGGCATGGGATGGTTTCCCACGGTTATGTGTGGGGACGGTGGCAGTGACGGATTCTGTCACCGTGTCATTCTCTAGAACCTCACAGTGCTGAGGCAGGGAGAAAGAATGACAGATGGGGCCAGAGAGACAGACAGAAAGAAAGACAGACAGACAGATATCTATTCTAGCACCTGCTAATGTAACGGGCTTCAAGACTAGTTCATTATAAAATCACATTAACAATTAAGTATAAATTTACAATCTACCAGACAGGCTATCGTTATCTGTCCTATCGCATATGAAACACCATCACAAAGAAAAGCTATTTCAATCATTTCTTAAATTTATTCAACTCATCTTGTATTAGTCTGAAAAGGAGGAATGGTCCATCCTTTTAATGAGAAGGAACATTTTTGTGTCAGTTCATACAACATTTTGTCAGAACAGGAACGACAATAATCTTGCTCCATCAGACTACAACAATCTTGATTGATAGAAATGCAGAACATATGACATAATAATATGGTATGCTCAACTTCAAGACATTAAGGGCTCCTTTTACAAAGCAGTGGTAGTGGCTTTAATGCGCGTGACTTTTCATCATGTGCTAACTCCCGCGCTAGCTGAAAAATTATTGCCTGCTCAAGAGAAGGCGGTAGCAACTAGCGCAGCCGGAGGTTTAGCGCACGGTATTACGTGCATTAAATCGCTAATGCACCTTCGTAAAAGGAGCCCTCAAAATCATCCACAATATCTTAAACTTCACCAGATATTCTATGGCTAACCAAATGTAAATGCCAATTACTAATCAAACATAGAAACAAGATAGCAGATAAAGGGCAAATGGTCCATCCAGTCTGCCCATCTGCAACATCCACTCTCTCCTCCTCTCCATCATTTATTTATTTAAAAGATTTCTCAACCGCCTATTCCTAGGCAGCTTTACAAATAGTAGCATACATAAAATAAAAGCAAACAAGATTTGTACAAACATCAAAGATTACAGATCATTCAATGTAGACAGTTAGTTCACAGTAGAGAGTTGCGCGGGGACAGAAATCCCACCCGTCCCCGCCAAAGTCCCACCCGTCCCCACCCGTCCCCGTGAGGAATCCCACCCGTCCCCGTGAGGAATCCCTCCGTCCCCACCCGTCCCCGCGAGGAATCCCCTCCGTCCCCACCCGTCCCCGCGAGGAATCCCCTCCGTCCCGCCCGTCCATATAAACTTCAGAAATAGTTATTTCATTTAATTATGCTACTGAATTAAAGGCTCTGGTAGAAACCATTTACAAATAAGCAAAAAGACTTTATTAATTTGAAAATATTAATTGGGAAGAATACATACTTTGCAAATGGGTTTCTACCAGAGCCTCTAATGTTTATAAATTTTTATCAACACAACTAATATACTACTTTATCCTGAAGCAAAATAAAAAAAAAAGAAATATAGTTCTTTTCCTACCTTTGTTGCCTGGTTTCTGCTTTCCTCATGTTCTCATTCAATTCCTTCCATCCACTGTCTCTCTTCCTTCTGCATCTTCCATTTGCTCTGTTACTGTGCCTCTCCCTTTCTTCCCCCTTCCAAATTGGTCTGGCACCCATCTTCTTCTCTCCGCTCCCCCCATAGTCTGGCATCTGTCTTCTTCCCTGCCAGCGTCTTCTCCCTACTCTCTCTTCCCCATTTCCTTTCAGCGTCCTTCTCCCCCATCTTCCCCATGTCCTGCCAGCGTCCTTCTCCCCCCTCTGTCTTCCACATGTGCTTTCAGTGTCCTTCTCCCCCCTCTGCTTCCCCATGTCCTTTCAGTGTCCTTCTCCCTCTCTGTCTTCCCCATGGCCTTTCAGCGTCCTTCTCCACCCCCCCCATCTTCCCCATGTCCTTTCAGCGTCCTTCTCCACCCCTTTGTCTTCCCCATGTGCTTTCAGCATCCTTCTCCCCCCTCTGTCTTCCACAAGTGCTTTCAGAGTCCTTTCCCCCCCCTGCCCTTCCCATGGCCTTTCAGCGTCCTTCTCCACCCCTTTATCTTCCCCATGTCCTTTCAGCGTCCTTCTCCACCCCTTTGTCTTCCCCATGTGCTTTCAGCATCCTTCTCCCCCCTCTGTCTTCCACAAGTGCTTTCAGAGTCCTACCCCCCTCCCCCGCCCTTCCCATGGCCTTTCAGCGTCCTTCTCCACCCCTTTGTATTCCCCCATGTGCTTTCAGCATCCTTCTCCACCCCTTTATCTTCCCCATGTCCTTTCAGCGTCCTTCTCCACCCCTTTGTCTTCCCCATGTGCTTTCAGCATCCTTCTCCCCCCTCTGTCTTCCACAAGTGCTTTCAGAGTCCTACCCCCCTCCCCCGCCCTTCCCATGGCCTTTCAGCGTCCTTCTCCACCCCTTTGTATTCCCCCATATGCTTTCAGCGTCCTTCTCCCTCCTCTGTCTTCAAGTGCTTTCAGCGTCCTTCTCCCCCCCTCCTTCTCTACCGCCCCGGGTGCAGCACAGCCGGCCAGGTCCCCTTACTTTTGTGGCACTTCCCCGACCGACTGACAACAGCCCCGGTCCGACAAACCTCCCTGCCCTTAACTGCGAATCTAAATTACCTTATTACAGCTGCTGTAAGAAGATAATTTAGATTCGCGGCTACAGGGCAGGGAGGATTGTCGGACCGGGGTTGTCGGTCGGTCGGGGAAGTGCCACAAAAGTAAGGGGACCTGGCCGGCTGTGCTGCAACCGGGGCGGGGTGTGGCGGGGCGGACCGCCCCGTCCCTTGGTTGCCATTCGAACCGCGAGGCTACTCTCCTCCTTACCTGCACTGCCTGCAGCACAGAGCCAAACGGAAGTCTTCCCGACTCAGTCGCGCGGCTCTTCTCTCTACCTTCTCTGCTTGCAGCACAGAGCCGAACGGAAGTCTTCCCGACGTCAGCGCTGACATCGGGAAGACTTCCGTTCAGCTCTGTGCTGCAAGCAGAGAAGGTAGAGAGAAGAGCCGCGCGACTGAGTACATCCAGCCCCGCAGGAACCCCGCGACCCTCGGAGGCGTCCCCACGGGATCCCCGCGACCCTAGGGGGCGTCCCCACGGGATCCCCGCGACCCTAGGGGCGTCCCCACGGGATCCCCATGACCCAAAGGGGGAACCCGCGGGATGCCCGCGGGTCCCGCGGGATTCCCGTCGTCCCCGTTCCCGTGCAGCTCTCTAGTTCAAAGCTCTCCATCTATATATATAAAATCGGAGGTATGTATGTGTGTGTGTATGTGCCGCGATCACACAAAAACGGCTTGACCGATTTGAACGAAACTTGGTATGCAGATCCCTCACTACCTGGGGTGATATGTTCTGGGGGTCTCGCGGCCCACTTGCACACGTGGGCGGAGCTACAAACAGAAAATCAGATTTCACCCATTCATGTCAATGGAAAAAATGTAAAAAGCTGCCAACGCAAAAACGGCTTGCCTGATTTGAACGAAACTTGGTATGCTGATCCCTCACTACCTGGGGTGATATGTTCTGGGGGTCTCGCGGCCCACCTGCACACGTGGGTGGAGCTACAAACAGAAAATCAGATTTCACCCATTCAAGTCAATGGAAAAAATGTAAAAAGCTGTGGGACCGATTTGAACGAAACTTGATATGCAGATCCCTCACTACCTGGGGTGATATGTTCTGGGGGTCTCGCTGCCCACCTGCACATGTGGGCGGAGCTACAAACTGAAAATCATATTTCACCCATTCATGTCAATGGCAAAAATGTAAAAAGCTGCCAACGCAAAAACGTCTTGCCCAATTTGAACGAAACTTGGTATGCAGATCCCTCACTACCTGGGGTGATATGTTCTGGGGTTCTCGCGGCCCACCTGCACATGTGGGCGGAGCTTCAACCTGAAAATCAGATTTCACCCATTCATGTCAATGGAAAAATTGTAAAAAGCTGCCAACGCAAAAACAGCTTGCCCGATTTGAACGAAACTTGCAACACATCTTCCTTTTCAGTTTAAGAGCTTGCAAATTCCAGTGAGACTTGCATTCTCTATCACAATCAACAAATCACAGGGACAGACTATTACATACTGTGGAGTGGATTTAAGATCCCCCTGTTTTTCCCATGGTCAACTCTATGTTGCTTGCTCAAGGGTGGGTTCACCCAAGAATTTATATGTTCTTGCTCCTGGAGTTGAAACTAAAAATGTTGTTTATAATCAAGTTTTGTGTTAGTTGTATTGTATTCATTTTGTCAAATATTTCACATTATAATTTGAATATTGTACTTTTTATAAAGCTGTAAAAAAATAATTTCATTCACCACTATAAAGTATCTTTATTTTAATCCATTTACAGTGTTATTGCTATAATTAAATACCCGTGCAACGCCGGGGCATCAGCTAGTACTGTATATTAATCCAAAACCCAGATTTAGTCAGAAGACATTCATTGGAATGTAGTCTTAAACTTCTGAATATCAGACACAGCTCTTTGCGGTCCAGTTAATTTGTTCTGCAGAGTTACTCCTATGATAGAAATAGTAGAAGCTATGGTATTCTCATAATACACTTTTGAGAAGCCCATCAATGACAATCATATCGCACCCTCAGACCGCAGAGTTCTAAGCAGTCGATAGATTGTCATAGTTTGCGATAAATACCAAGGAATCTGATGGTAAATGACTTTGAACACCAGTACCACATGCCTGTCCTATGCTTTCTTGAATTCAGACACAATCTTCCTCTCTACTGGGAGACCATTCCATGCATCTACCATCCTTTTTGTAAAAAAAAAAAAGTATTTTCTTAGATTACACCTGATTCTATCAATTCATAACTTCATCCCATACCCTTACAGCAGCATTTTGGATAATAATGAATGGAAAACATGCAAATACATGAAAAGTAACTCATTATTTCTCAGACTGAATAAAGCAGCTCGTGGTGAACTTTGAAAACTGTGTTATTTGTGGATGAATAATGCCAGCGAGTTTAATTCATTTGTACTCAAGCTTGTCATCTAACTTTTGGAAGTTCCTTAGAATTTTCTCCATAATATTTAAGTGTGATAAGTTATAAAATTATTCCCTTGGTGACCTTGCCTTTTCCATAAGCTTCATCATTGTCAGAGAATGAAAGATAAAGAAGAAAGTTCCGAGGGCTTGATTAAAAAACAAACACAAACATTTCTACAATACCTTGTTCTAGCATGTGTTATTAATCAATCAGGATAAGCAACACCCACCAGCTGATCAACCCCACCTCCAAGGGAGTAAAATACAAGTGGATATTCAACACCTTCGTACATCGCTACGAGATCAAGGAACACCCTTCCAACACTCATAAGGACTGAACAGAACTACCCTGCCTTCAGGAAAGATTAAAAACTTTATTTAATTCAGTGCCTCTGTAATCTCTCCTTATAATGTAACCATTCTCCACAGTAGAAGGAGCACGAGAGCTTGTCTCAAAGGGCGTAGAGTAACACGGGGCTGGGAGGCCCTCGTGTTGCATGTAGGCAAGCTAGGGTGGGGGTGGGGGTGAGGGTTGAGAACCGTTAGAAAGGTAGAATTAGTAAAGAAAAAAGGGGAGGGGCTCACGCCAAAAGGAGGGTCAGGGATTGGATAATGTAGGTAAAAGGGGCGTTCTACATAGGAGTTGTTAGAACGAGCCGTCTTGGAACAAAATAGCCTCCCTCAACAGTACTCTGAGACTTCTCCCTATTGTAACAATTCTTCCTCCCTAACTTCCATTTGATGTAACTTTTCCCTGTGCTGTTACATAGGCCTCCTCCTCAATGTATTGTAACTGCTTCCTCCCTTGCAAAAATGTAATCATCATCCACAATGTTTTGTTTTTTTAACTCTCTCCCTTTTATGACAGGTCAACCTGCTTCTTCTATATGATATAACTTGTAAACAGCCTTGAACCTATTCTGGAGAAGTTCAATTAAGAAATCCTGTTTAGATTAGATTTGATTATTTGTTCTAGGTCTCATTTTATGCCATGGGGCCTATTTATTACTAATGCAAAGGTACACTTAAAAAAAAACCTAGTACAGTATTTTCACGCATATAACACGCGCGTTATACGTGTTTTTACAAACCGTGCATAACCTTGCGCGGTATATGCGTGAGCGCGCTATATAAAATTTTTTTTACATAGTTCCCCCCCCCGACGTCCGATTCATCCCCCCTCCGCAGGACCGCTTGCACCCCCACCCCGAAGGACCGCTCGCACGCACTCCCACCTGCACCCCCACCCCCACCCTGAAGGACCGCTCGCACCCCCACAGCCTCCCGACCCCCCCATCATGTAGAAGCTCCTACCGGTGTCCTGCTGCTTCCTCTTGGCGGTCCTGGCCCTTCTGTGAGCCCTACGCCTGCTGCTTCCTCTTCCAACGGTTCGCCCTTTCTCTAACGTCAAACCCTCTTGCCCCGCCGACTCCCCGACACGATCGGGGCAAAAGGGTACCTCAAGCCCTCTTGCCCCGCCGACTCCCCAACTCCCCGACAATATTGGGCCAGGAGGGAGCCCAAACCCTCCTGGACACTGCGACCCCCTACCCCCACCCCACACTACATTACGGGCAGGAGAGATCCCAGGCCCTCCTGCCCTCGACGCAAACCCCCTTCCCCCCCAACGACCGCCCCCCCCAAGAACCTCCGACCACCCCCCCAGCCGACCTGCGACCCCCCTGGCCAACCCCCACGACACCCCCACTCACCTTCCCCATATCTTTGTGTAGTTGGCCGGACAGACGGGAGCCAAACCCGCCTGTCTGGCAGGCAGCCAACGACGGAATGAGGCCGGATTGGCCCATCCGTCCCAAAGCTCTGCCTACTGGTGGGGCCAAAGGCGCTTGGGCCAATCAGAATAGGCCCGGGAGCCTTAGGTCCCTCCTGGGGGCGGGGCCTTGGGCACATGCCTCAGGCCCCACCTCCAGGAGGGACCTAAGGCTCCCGGGCCTATTCTGATTGGCCCAGGTGCCTTAGGCCCCACCAGTAGGCGGAGCTTTGGGACGGATGGGCCAATCCGGCCTCATTCCGTCGTTGGCTGCCTGCCGGACAGGCGGGTTTGGCTCCCGTCTGTCCGGCCAACTACAGAAAGGTACGGGGAAGGGGAGTGGGGGTGTCGTGGGGGTCGACCAGGGGGGTCGCGGGTTGGCTGGGGGGGCGGTCGGAGGTTCTGGGGGGGGGCGGTCGTTGGGGGGAGGGGGGTTTGCGTCGAGGGCAGAAGGGCCTGGGATCCCTCCTGCCATAATGTAGTGCGGGGTGGGGGTAGGGGGTCGCCGTGGCCAGGAGGGTTTGGGCTCCCTCCTGGCCCGATATTGTCAGGGAGTTGGGGAGTCGGCGGGGCAAGAGGGCTTGGGCTCCCTCTTGCCCTGATCGTGTCGGGGGTGCCGTGGTTGGCTGGGGCAAGAGGGCTTGAGCTCCCTCTTGCCCCGATCGTGTCGGGGGTGCCGTGGTTGGCTGGGGCAAGAGGGCTTGAGCTCCCTCTTGCCCCGATCGTGTCGGGGAGTCGGGGAGTCGGCGGGGCAAGAGGGATTGACGTTAGAGAAAGGGCAAACCGCTGGAAGAGGAAGCAGCGCAGGCGCAGGGCTCACGGAAGGGCCGGGACCGCCAAGAGAAAGCAGCAGGCACCGGTAGGAGCTTCTACATGATGGGGGGGTCAGGAGGCTGTGGGGGTGCGAGCAGTCCTTCAGGGTGGGGGTGCGGGTGCAGGTGGGAGTGCGTGCGAGCGGTCCTTCGGGGTGGGGGTGCGAGCGGTCCTGCGGGGGGGTGAATCGGACGTCGGGGGGGGCATCAGGCTTTCAGGGTGGGAACAGGACTTCAAGGGGGAGAGGAGAGTCGGGGCGGTGAAAGGAAAGTCGGGGTGGCCAGTGGAGAGTCGGTGCGGGTGAAAGGAGAGTCGGGCAGCATGCGCGGTATACGGGTGTGCACGGTATATAAAAATTTCTGTACATAAATTTGTGTTTTCTGCTCGCTATACCCGTGTGCGCATTTTAAACGGGTTTGCGTTATCTACGTGAAAATACGGTAATTAGAACAGTGAATTGAAAGAGTAGAGAAACCCAAAATAAACATGATTTGTACTAGGAGTGATAGGTAAAGAAGGGCTGAAAACTAAAATTTGTTCATTTCTGTTACGATTAATGGCTCGACACGATCTTCTTCACTGCATTCCAGATCTCCTTGTTCCTTAGGGTATAGATTATTGGATTCAGCAATGGAGTCACAACAGTATAGAACACAATTACTACCTTATCTGCATCAACTGGGTGGTTCCCCGAGGGCTTCATGTTCATAGATGTAGCACATCCAAAGAACATGATCACCACCATGAGGTGAGAGGCACAGGTAGAAAAGGCCTTATGACGACCAGAGGAAGAAGGAATTCTGAGTATGGTTTTTATAATGAAGCCATAAGAGATAAAGGAAAAGGAGAAGGTAGTGAGAAGTATCAGCGAGTTGCATATAGAGTACATCATTTCTATGCCATAGTTCTTCAAGCATGAAAGTTCCAGTAGAGGCCCTGGATCACACAGGAAATGGTTAATCTCATTTGGGCCACAGAAGGGCAGCTGCTCAATTAATATTACAGGCACCGCAGTCCAGAGGAAAGCACAAATCCAGCAGATAATAGCAAGGTTGGAGCATATTCTACTGCTCATTAAAATGTTGTAGTGTAGAGGATGACAGATGGCTAGATATCGATCATAGCCCATGACGGCAAGGATAAAGCACTCAGCTGTACCCAAGGAAAAGAAAAAGTAAAACTGTAAGAAGCAGCCAGTGAATGAAATGACTTTATTCTTTGTTAGCATACCAAAAAGCATATTGGGTACAGTGCTTGTTGTGTACCATATTTCAATAAAAGACAAGTTGCAGAGAAAGATGTACATGGGCTTGTGTAGGCGAGGATCGGACCAAACCAAAATGATGGTTACAATATTCCCAATTATGGTGAGCATATATACAGCTAAGAATAATATAAAAAGACCAGTCTGTACTTTGTCGTTCCCGAAAAGTCCAAGGAGAATGAACTCTTTCACTCCTGTGCGATTGCCTTCTGCAGCCTGCCAACCTCTTCGAAACCTGTATGGAACAAGAAAAGTCACAATACAGAAAAAAGTTTCTCTTTTAATCTCTTCTGATTTTAAGCATACTTGTCCAGAACTTATACACATGATATCCTTTGATATTCTATATTACTAGTGTTTTAGCCTGTTACATTAACGGGTGCTAGAGTAGATGTTTGTCTGGTTTGGTTTTTTTTATTTGTCTCTCTCCTTGGACGCTGTCTGTCTTGTCATTCTTTCTGTCTGTGTCTCTCCCTGGCCCCCTGTCTCTCTATCTTTATTTCTAACTCTATCCTCTTCCCTCAATCCTACATATGCCCTTTTTTCTTTCTCCTCTCCACTTCCTTCCAATGTCTGCTCCCCCTGTCCCCCACACTTCCATTCAGCGTCTGTCTCTCTCTCTCTACCCCTCTGTCTTGCCCCTTCCATTCACTGTTCTCTTCTCTTTCCATCCAGTGTCCTCCCTCTCTCTCTCTCTCTATTCCATATGGCATCTCCTCCTTCATTTTCCCTTGGTCTGGCATACCTTCCTCCTTCCCTCCATGCCCTGCATGTCTTCTTCCCTCCAAGCCATTCTCTCCTCCTCTGCTCCCTTTCCTCCTTGAACTTCATCGGGCAGCAGCAGCATTCACAATTCATTGCTTTTGCCAGCTTCAGGTCTTCCTCTCTGATGAGTCCTTAGGCAGGACCCGCCAGAGAGGAAGGCCTGAAGCCAGCAACAGCAGTGAATTGTAAACACTGCTACTGCCTGAAGCACCTGAGGCAGACGCTTCTCTATCCTCCCAGCCCAACCCGTGGTGACTCTCTTATGTCTCCCTCCCATGCAACATGACCTTAACAAACCTCCCTCCAACGTTAGCAGCCACAGCACGCTAAACAGGCTGCTTTGCAGCTTCCTCCTGCAGTTGAGTCCCTCTGTCGCATCACTGATGACGTCACCAGCAGGAGACTCACCGGCAGGAGAAAGCCGCGAAGCAGCCTGTTTAGCGTGCTGCGCCTGCCAACGCTGGAGGGAGGTTTGTGCCGGTATGTGGCTATGAGTTTGGGTGATTTTGGGCCTCCTACGACCCCCGTCTTTGTAGAGCAGGGAATCCAGCACTGGCGGCGAGTCCTGCCGGCGAGTGTAGGTAGATGTAAGGCTGGGGACTCGCGCATGCGCACTCCTGCGGCCACAGACCTACGGATCATGGAAGCACGCAGAAAGGAGTGCACATGCGCGACTAGGGTTTTATTATATAGGATTATAAAATCCTTCACCTCTGTGTCAATGAGACAAATATAAACAACAATGTATGGAAATCCCAATGGTTGTATAAGCTCACCAATCACATTGTCAGTTTACTTAAAGTTAGTGAGCTGATAAATTAGTAGCAAAGGGGTGAAAAATACTTCAAATGCTCACCGGTTCCGGATATCTAGTCCAATCACCACATTTCTGAGCTATCATTAGTCTTTTTTTTTCAAACTCACTAGTTAAAACTACTAAACACTTTGAGCTACATATTGACATTTAGCAATTACTTAGCTTTTTGCTAGAAACTGGTGGGTGAACAGCCAGGGCCTTTTACCAAAATTCTCTATTTTTTCTCAATGGAGCACTCCCGTTTCATATTGTTAGGAGCTTTGGCAGCAGATATTAGCCCAGAAGTTCCCCATAGCTTTGGAGAACACAGGAGCTATTCAAAGTTTACCATTCAAAGTTTAAATCAATCTACAGCATCAACCCACCGTTGAGAAATAATATAGAATTTTGCTGTTCGCCCACCAGTTTTTAGCAAAAAGTAATGTCAATATGTAGCTCAAAGTATTTAATAGTATATATAACCAGTGGTTTTGAAAAAAAGACTGATAGCTCACAATTGTGGTGACCAAACCAGAGTTATGTAACATCTGGCACTGGTGAGCACTTGAAGTCTTTTCACCCTTTTACTAATAATTTATCAGCTCACTAACTTTAAGTAGACTGACAATGTGATTGGTGAGAGGAGACATGATCAAAACATTCAAAATACTGAAGGGAATAGACTCAGTAGATAAAGACAGACTGTTCACACTCTCCAAGGTAGGGTGAACAAGAGGGAAAGGCGATAGATTCCATACAAACGTAAGGAAGTTCTTCTTCACCCAGAGAGTGGTGGAGAGCTGGAACGCTCTTCCGGAATCTGTGGTAGGGGAAAACACCCTCCAGGGTTTCAAGACTAAGCTGGATATGTTCCTGCTAAACTGGGACATACACAGGTGAGGCTGGACTCATTTTAGAGCACTGGTCTTTAACCTGGGGCTGCCACATGAGTGGACTGCTGGGCATGATGGACCACTGGTCTTACCCAGCAGCGGCAATTCTTATGTTCATTGGGATTTCCATACATTGGTGTTTATATTCTGTATCATGACATTTATGGAATATATTTTTTTAATTTAATATATTTGTTAAATTATAGATGAATTAACTGGAAGACTAGACAATAAAACAGAGATTATTTCAAATTCAGGAATCATGATGAAGCCCAACATTCTCTAAGATATACAGGGATGGTACAACAATATTGTGGTTTAAATTACAAGAGAAAAGCAAGTTCTACAGGATTCCCCAGGGGACCTGCCTGTCTCTCAAGACTAGGAGTGGGCAACCAAAACATTTTTGTTCTCATGTTCTTTTTTCTTAAAATCATTGTCCAATGAATGTTGCACACTCTGTAGGGTTGAATTCAGTAAATGTGGAATCGTGTGGAAGAGAGGAAAAATGGATGTGGAATCGTGGGGAAGAGAGGAAAAATGCGGAGAGAGAGCCAGCAAAAAATTCTGTTTGCTTCTGAGGTCTGCTGCACGAGGTCTGCTCACGCCCCTCTCAACGCTCCCATGTCCTTTTGTTTCTTCTGATGTAACTTCCGGTTTTGCAAAACCGGAAGTTACATTAGATGGGAACGAGTCTGGTGGCCGGTGATGAAAAAAATAATGAACTTCAATCGAGGCTGAATCGTTGAGTTTGGTTTTTCACAAAAACAAACCGATTCGAATTGTGAATCGGGCAGTACTACTGGGCAGACTTGCACGGTCTGTGTCTATATATGGCCACTTGGTGGAGGATGGGCTGGGGAGGGCTTCAATGGCTGGGAGTAGGTTTTAACGGAGATTTCGGCAGAAGGAACTGAAGCACAGTACTGGGTAGAGCTTTGGATTATTGCCCAGAAATAGCTAAGAAGAAAAAATTTAAAAAATTTAAGTTGAATCAGGTTGGGCAGACTGGATGGACCATTTGAGTCTTTATCTGCCGTCATCTACTATGTTACTATGTAAATGGTGTCAAAAATTAGGTACTGGAAAGAATCAGTGCTCAGTGTTATTGTGTAAAAGGCACCCAACTTTGAATGCAAGGACTTACGCCAGCTGAAACCTGCTATAAATCCTGACATGCAAGTTGGGTGCATATTCTGGTATTCTATAACTTCACCCACATGATTGGAATACCCCTGACCCTCCCATACCTCTCTCATGGCTGGGCTCCCTTTTGGGTCACATAGTATGGGATTTGGTTGCCCAGTGTTATGTAATCGTTTGTAGGCACATGTGGGTGCAACTTCTAATCTAATTGGTGCCAATAAGCAGCAACAATTGTTAATAGCTCATTAACCAATTACTGTATGTTGTACATTGTGACCGGGCGCAGCCAAGCTGGGCTCAGCAAGTGGCCTTACCCAGTGCACACAAAACCTCAACCTCAACATTAGGTTCTGTTGGTAGCTTGGTATTGGAACAATAAAAAAAAACAAAAAACGGTCCAATGACAGAGGTGCAATTTCCTGGTATAATTTAGTGATCAAAAATCAAAACACACTTTCAAACAGGCTTCTTCAGGTTTGTATTACCTGGTATATCATTGCAGTATTCAAAGT
Organism: Geotrypetes seraphini; assembly: GCF_902459505.1. Taxonomy (NCBI): domain Eukaryota; kingdom Metazoa; phylum Chordata; class Amphibia; order Gymnophiona; family Dermophiidae; genus Geotrypetes; species Geotrypetes seraphini. The sequence continues at coordinate 14,824,348 of NC_047099.1, read as the reverse complement.
ATAAACAATTGTCAGTTCCAAGCCCAACTATCTCAAAAGAGAATAAAAACGTGTCCCAACTGTAAAGTTTTCTTCAAACAAAAATTTCAGCCTTCTCTTAATCTAGTACACAGTCCAAATTTTATTCCAGCTCTCTTTACCAGGAAAAGATTAGCTTATTTCCATTCCTTCTATAAAGGGCAATTCAGTTTCTTCTATCTCCATATTATAAGCAAGGTCCTCATCAGCCATTTCAGTGTCTTGCCCAAACACAGACTCACCATTCCCTGTGGCTTCTATCTCACCAACCTCTGCCTGGGCTTCCTGATTCTCTGAGCTGGCAATTTGTGACTTGCAATCTGCTAACTGGCTCTGGCTTGCTGTGTCGGGAGCAGGTATGTACCCTGAGGCTGGCCCTCCAACTGCTTCTGGAGCTGGCTCCCCTGCTTTGAGAAAACTACTACCTTTTCTTTCCCTGCAGGAAGCTGATTAATCCTCCCTACAGAGAGCTTCTCATCTGGCTTAAACCAGTTTGAGCCTGATTGGGAGTGGCTTGTATTCCAGCCCTGCTCTTTCCTTTCCCTGGCTCTATGCCTGCTGGGAGATGTAGTCTTTCCACTTGTTTTCTTATAACTGGCTTATGTAAAGATAAACTAGATCTGCCCGCTTTAGGCAGGGCTTTAGGAAGTTTCATTGCTAGATAGCTTGGCTTGTAAATATTCCTAGGAGCTGCTTTGGGACTCTTCTTAGCAGGCTTAGGAATACTTTCAAGGGTTTTAACCCTATTTCCCTTTTCTGGCACGGCTTCCTCGCTAGGGACAGAGGCAGCCCTGTGAGAACATGCATCTCAGGATTGCACACATCCTTTATAGAATCGGAGGGGGAGGGAGTAGTGTGCATACTCTTTCCCATAGCGTGTGCCTGCTCACATTAGTACCCTTGTGTGAACTATCAAGTGTGTGTACTATCTCTGGGCAAATGATAGTTATTTAAAATGGCTGCCATCCCTCATCAAAACTATGATATGAGTGTTGTGCGCCCCATCATAGGATCTTGGATGGAGGACTCTCATGCACCTCATAAGGAACATTGGCCTTCAAATGGATCAATGTAATTCCTGTGTGGGAGTGCTACTGAATCTAGTGAGTTTGTGCATTACACTTTACTCTCCTGTCTCTCAGCGAGGTTCAATTTTGTATCGGACGTTTAGGTAGAAATTGAGATGTCCAGGTTAGGATATGCACAATTTCTTTGATATTTCAGCATGCCCACAGTGAACAAACCTTTTACGAAGCAATACACTACTGTAGACATCACTCAGGGTTTAAATGAGTTTTCCAGTCTATAACAGGTCACCTCCATTTAGATGCTCCAATGCATGGGGTAACAGCCTATTTTAATGTCTTCTGGGCCAACAGATTATGTTACAGAATATTAGCATAACCTGACCTAATATTGGAGTATCATAGCTTTATGAACCTAGAGTTCCCTCTGCCATAGAGCCAGCATACTTGTAGTCACATAAATGTAGCAGGAACATGAGTAACTTTATATGCATAAGTGGGAGGCACACCTTAGCAATATAGGCTTTGCTACTTTAGCATATCTAGGGTTATCAAATTTTGTGGAGCTAAAAACTGGACATGTGGTCCTGCCCCAGCCCCACTTTGTTCTGCACCAGCCCTGTCCTGGCCTAACCCTTGAGCTTGGGAACATGTCTGGAGGGCCTCCGAGCATATGTCACATCCACACATGGCTCCAAACTTGACCCTCTTCAAAAATCCAAACAACATTTTTTGTTTTTAATGTCTGGTCACCTGGAGAGTCCTCCAAAAGGAGGATATGGCTGGGTTTTCCTAAGCACACCCTTACAGAACAGTGCTTAGTCACCCTGCTAGTACTTATGCACTAAAGTATATACTTGACCATTCCTTTGTTATTTCATATTTGGACTACTGGAATTCACTCCTTCATGGCCAGCCACAATCACAACTTCTCCAATTATAAATAGTTCAAAACTCCTTTGTTCAACTATTTTGTGGCGCAAACAGGTGTTTCTCCCTTATTTTCAAAGAGTATTGACTCTCAATTCCTTATACTCTATCCTGGACTCTTCTCAAAAGCAACTCTGGGTTATTCCAACCTGAATGCAGACTAATATGGATTGAATGTGTGATTCCTGTTTTCCAGTTTTATCCTTGTTGCTCTGGAATAGACTTCCATTCTATATTTACTCCAAGGCTTCATTTAATAAATTCTAATTTGCCCTGAAAACCTTCTGCTTCATTGAGGCCTTCACTTCAACCTGTAGCCAGTTTCAGCAGCAATGCCCATGTCTATGTGACAATTGTCCCCTCTTTCATTGTATATATTCTTATCTTTATTCTAATGTTATCTCTTGTTTCCTAGTAATGCACAAATTTTAATATTATTATTGTACCACTTCTGTTATATTGTCTCCCTTGTATTGTCTTGTCTATCCTCTTTCCTTGAGTTTTATTGTAAACTGCTTACCGTGTTTCCCCGAAAATAAGATCTACCTCAAAAATAAACCCTAGTCCCAGGATTTGCCGGCAGCAAGTGTTCAAACCCCCCCCCCCCCCGCACAGCCAAACCCCTGCTGACCCTTCATCCTTCCCTCCCCACCGACCGACCGCGAGCGAGCCCAACACTGCTTTGGATCAAGGTAGGGCTCACTCGGTTCTGTTGTACATAGGATGGGAGGGAGAGAATGATGGATAGAAGCTAGGCAAAGGTTCTGCTACACGAGGGATGGGAGAGTGGGAAGTATGAATAGAAACTGGGCAAACTTCTGCTGCACAGGGGGATAGGAGGTGAGGAAAGATGCTGCACATGTGGGGGAGAGAAAGGAAAGAGGAAGAATTGGGATGAATGAGAGGAAGGGAGAGATGATCATGTGCATACCCCAAAAATAAGAACTAGTGCTAATTATGAGCCCAAAATTAACATGACACTGTCTTATTTTCAGGGAAACACGATAGATATACTTAATGACTTTGCAGTATATCAAATAAAGATGATGATACTGATGTTAAGGATTCATTAAAGCATGAGAGAACCCCCAGGGTGCCTAATTATCTCTGAAAAATGTTTTGTTATTTTTTATTTTATTTGAATGATTTTCTTCTTTAAATCCCTCTGCCATTCTCATAGTCTTTAGGCACAAAATAATAAGCAGTGAGAATACCTGTATGATCTGAACAATATTAAATCCTATTCATATCTTTTTGAAGGTGCGGCCTCCAGAATTGTATACAATATTCTAAATGAGGTCTTACCAGAGTCTTATACAGAGGCATCAATACCTCCTTTTTCCTACTGGCCATAGCTCTCCCTATGCAACCTAGCATCCTTCTAGCTTTTGCCATCACCTTTTCAACCTGTTTGGCCACATACAATCACACCCAAGTCCTGCTCTTCCATTGTACACATAAGTTTGTCACCCCCTAAATTGTAACAGAAGGAACGATACAGTTTAGGGGGTGAAGAACTTATGTGCACAATGGAAGAGCGGGACTTGGGTGATGATCTTAAAGGCGACCAAACAGGTTGAAAAGGTGATGGCAAAAGCTAGAAGGATGCTAGGTTGCATAGAGAGGGGTATGGCCAGTAGGAAAAAGGAGGTATTGATGCCTCTGTATAAGACTGTATAAGACTGGTGAGACCTAATGTAGAATATTGTGTACAATTCTGGAGGCCGCACCTTCAAAAAGATATGAAAAGGATGGAGTCGGTCTAGACAGAGGAAGGCTACTAAAATAGTGTGTGGTCTTCGTGGTAAGGCATAAGGGGAAAGACTTAAAGATCTCAATCTGTATAGTTTGGAGGAAAGGTGAGAGAAGGGAGATATGATAGAATGTTTAAATACCTACGTAATATAAATGTGCATGAGTAGAGTCTCTTTCATTTGAAAGGAAACTCTGCAATGAGAGGGCAATGGATGAAGTTAAGAGGTGATAGGCTCTGGAGTAATCTGAAGAAATACCTTTTTTATGGAAAGGGTGGTAGATGCATGGAACAGTCTCCCGGAAGAGATGGTGGAAACAGAGAATGTGTCTGAATTCAAGAGGGCCTGGGATAGGCACGTGGGATCTCTCAGAGAGAAAGAGATAATGGTTACTGCGGATGGGCAGACTAGATAGGCCATTTGGCCTTTATCTGCCGTCATGTTTCTATGTTTCTAAGATAACATTTAATATTACAATTGAATATTGTGAAGCAATATGACTACTGTTAGGGATCTTGAATATTGTTGTATTTTGAAAGTTAAGAATACTGAAACATCTTCTTTGATAAAGCAAAACGCTAGCCAATATCAGCTACACTGGATGCAATAAATATGGCTGGGGACCTAAATTTCATTACAGAAAATAAATTGAGACTCATGGTTAGAATATCAACAAGCAGTGAACATCATAAGCTAACATTTGGACTTTTGAAGCTCTTTGATTAAGATAAATCTCTTTGTAGCAGTGGCGTACCTAGGGGGGGGGCGGTCCATCCCAGGTGCACGCCCCAAGCGGGTGCACAGGAGAGAGCTGAATGGGGACAACGGGGGACCTGCGGGGTTAAATACATCTCGAGCCGCAAGGCTCGTCTTCTGTTCCTACCTGCCTTGCCGCTCACACATAGCCGATTGGAAGTCTTCCCCGATGTCAGCGCTGATGTCGGAGGGAGGGCTTAAGCAAAGCCTGCCCTCCAACGTCAGTGCTGACATCGGGGAAGACTTCCGGTTGGCTATGTGTGCGTGGCAGGGCAGGCAGGAAATAGAAGACAAGTCTGGCTCGAGCTCCATTTTGCTGAGAAAGTTACTAAGATGGGCTTGGGAGGCAAACGTGGAACACAAAAGGGGGGAGGGAGTGCATTTTTGGATGCAAGGCATGAACTTGGGGAAGAGGATGGAGGAAGGGAGGGAAAGAGATGCTGAGGTGGGGGAGGGAGTTCGTTTTGGGCACAAGGCATGAACTTGTAAGAGAGGAAGGGAGGGGAAGAGATGCTGAGGTGGGGATGGAAAGGGTTTTTGGACACAGAAGGCATGAACTTGGGAGAGAGGAAGGGAGGGAAAGAGATGCTGAGGTGGGGGAGAGAATGTGTTTTTGGACACAGAAGGCATGGACTTGGGAGAGAGGAAGGGAGGGAAAGAGATGGTTGTGTCACGGGGAATGGAAGAAAGGAGAATTTTTGGTCATAGGGAGGGAGTGAGGTACAGATGAGAGGGAGAAATATTGTGGTGGAGCGGACAGATTGAAATGGATGCAAGAGGGAGGAATGTTGGACATAGTGGTGAAGGGAATGGAGGGAGAGATGTGGCATGTTGCTGGAGAGGGGTGATAGAAGGAGAAATGGGCATGAGACTGGTGGGCAGGGGCGAAAGATGAGAAAGGGATAAATGCTGGACCATGGTAGGAGGAACCAATGGACAGCAACAGAAGAATTTACAGAAGATGGGAAAGCGGAAAAAAGAAACTGGGACCACCTTTATGGAAAAATAAGTCTCCAGACAACAAAGGTAAAGAACTGAATTTATTGACTAAAATATGTTAGCTTTGGGAAATGTATATAGCAGATGTCTTTGTATTGTGTTCAAAAGAAAAGGAAATGCATTTCTGGTTTTATTTCTACAGTGTTGAAGTACTTGCTGACCCTTGCTGTGACTGGTGGGGATCCCCCAAGCACCGCCAGCAGAGGATCTCCTCTAGAGACAGCCAGAACTCCCCTTCACCAAGCACGGCAGTCGCTGTAAACATCCATGAGCCACTGATGTGCCAGCATCTGTGACTCAGGGATGCTACTGATGCCTGCCAAGCTTTGCAAAAGGGACCCCCGGCCAACTGCAAAGGAATTCCTCAGCTGACAGCTTGGGGGTTCTCATCAGCTGAGTATTTATATTTTATATTTACACTAGAGGCTTTGGTAGAAACCCGTTTAAAAAGTATGTATTCTTCCCAATTAATATTTCCAAATTAATAAAGTGTCTTTGCTTATTTGTAAATGGGTCTCTACCAGAGCCTTTAATTCAGTAGCATAATTAAATGAAATAACTATTTCTGAAGTTTATAGGGATGGGCGGGAACGAAGGGGATTCCTCGCGGGGACGGGTGGGGACGGAGGGGATTCTTCACGGGGACGGGTGGGATGGAGGGATTCCTCGCAGGGATGGGTGTGGACGGAGGGATTCCTCACGGGGACGGGTGGGACTTTTGTCCCTGCGCAACTCTCTAGTGCACAGCCGGCCACCCTCCCTATTCTTCCGCTGCTGCTTTCCTTAACCAGTAGCAGCAACAGTAAAGGGGTGTCTGCGGGTGCTCACCGGTGTTGCTCATCTTCTGGCCGGCTCCCCTCCTGAAAGCCGTGGGCGTCCACTCCTCATGCGATCTAAAGCTGCGTCGGAAGCGTTCCCTCTGACGTCACAACGTCAGAGAGAAGGCTTCCGACGCAGCCACGGATCGTGCCAGGAGCGGACACCCGCGGCTTTCAGCAGGGGAGCCGGCCAGACATGCTGGGCAGGGAAGGGGGAGAGGGTAGACATGCTGGGAAGGGAAGGAGGGAGGGTAGAAATGCTGCACAGGGAAGGGGGAAGGGTAGAAATGCTGCACAGGGAAGGGAGGAGGGTAGAAATACTGTACAGGTAAGGGGGGGAGAAATGCTGCAAAGGCAAGGAGGGAGACATGCTGCTGCTGCTGTACAGGGAAGGGAGGAGGGTAGAAATATTGCAGAGGGAAAGGGGGGAGACATGCTGCAGCAGCAGCACCCAATTGGGGAGAGAGGGAAGTAGGGAAAAGGAAGACAAGGGAGAGGAACCAGAGATGCCAAGTCCATGGGAGGGAGGGAAAGGAAAAAAGAAAAGGAGATACCAGACCATGGAGGGGGAGGAAGAGATGCCGTGGCATGAGGGAAGGGAAGGAGATAGAGATACCACACCATGGTGTGGAGTGTGAAGGAAGGAAAGGAGAAGAAAAAGAGATAGATGCCAAAGCATAGGGGAGGGGGTGGAGACAGAAAAATGGAGAGGGGTGAAGCTTAAATGAATCATGTGCAATGGAGAGAAGGGACTTCAGATATACAGTTTATTGAAGGGACATAGAAAGAGGGAAGATGCCATATGGAAGAGAGAGAGGGTGGACAGTAGATGGAAGGGACAGAGAGAGTGTGAGCAGTAGATGGAAGTGGTAGAGAGAGAGTGCAGAAGCTGGGTGGAAGGGGCAAAGAGAGGGCAGATGTTGCATGGAAGGGAGAGAGGACAAATGCTGTATAGAAAGAAGAGAGCAAAGAAGATGATTAAAGCAGAAACGACAATAGGGTAGAGATATTTTTTTGTTGCTTTACTTAGAATCAAGTAGTATTGTAACTGTATTGATAAAAGTTTATAAATAGGAAATGGAAATAAGGCAATTTTTTGGACTAAACCCCTTTCCTCAGGACAGGATACCATAACAGCAGTATACTGTACTGTTCTGAAGAAAGATTTGGCCTCTGAAAGCTAATTGAAAAATGGATTAGTCCAGTAAAATGGTATTTTCTTATTTCTCACTAGTCTTTAAGCCCTTTACATTAACGGGTGCTAGAGTAGATGTCTGTCTGTCTGGGTATTTTTTTTCTTTGTCTCTCTCTCCTTGCATGCTGCCTGTCTGTCATTTTTTCTGTCTGTGAATCTCCCTGTGCCTCCTTCCTATGTCCATAGTGCCCCTTTCTATGTCCTTAGTGCCCCCAGTGCCTCCTTCCTCCCCCCCTCCGATGCCAGCCTGCCTTCCATTGAAAACCTCCCACCCCCTCCGTTGCCTCCCATAACCCTTCCATTGAAACCCCCCCATGCCAGCCTGCCTGCCTCCCATCCTCCTGAGCAGCATATTTCAATGGAAATCCCCCCCGATGCCATCCTGCATGCCTGCCTTCCATTGAAACCCCCACCTCCTCCAATGCCAGCCTGCCTGCCTCCCATCCCCCTTCCACTGAACCCCCCCCCCATGCCAGTCTGCCTTCCATTCCCCTGAGCAGCAAGTTTCCATGGAACCCCCTCCCGATGCCATCCTGGCTGTCTGCCTTCCATTGAACCCCCCACCCCCTTCCGATGCCAGCCTGCCTGCCTCCCATTCCCCTTCCACTGAACCCCCCCCCATGCCTGCTGCCTGCTTGCTTGCCTCCCATCCCCCTGAGCAGCATGTTTTCATGGAACCCCGCATGCCATCCTGTCTGCCTTCCATTGAACCCCCCCACCCCTCCTCCGATGGCAGCCTGCCTGCCTCCCTCCCATTCCTCTTCCACCTGCTTGACTCCCCCCCCTGCCGCCGCCGCCAACCTGGCACAACCGAAACCCCCATTGACCCTCCCACCGCTACAGGGCTGACAAACCCGGCAGGAGCAGCAGCGTCGCAGGCACACTAAACACTGCTTCGGGTCTTCTACTGGCCTAATTTCCTCTGCCGCGTCCCTGAGGGACGCGGCACAGGAAATTAGGCCAGTAGAAGACCCGAAGCAGCATTTAGTGTGCCTGCGACGCTGCTGCTCCTGCTAGGTGGTTGTCAGCTTTTTAGTGGTGGGAGGGTCAACGGGGGGTCCAGCTCCGACGCGTCGCTAGCAGCGGCTTGAAAAAAAGGAGACTGTGACATTAAGCACGCATGCGCACTCGTGCCGTCGCGACGGAACAGGGAACATGACTTTCGAGTGCGCATGCGCGCTTAACATTTTATTATTATTGATTATTTTTTTATTTTTATTTGTTAATTTGTAAAGTGGTGATTGTTATGTATCAATTTTCTCAAATTTACATCTATTGTCTTTATATTTTGCACAGTATTAGGGGACGTGTCACTGTTTTTGTGGTGTTGTCGTGTTTCATTGTATGCAGAGTCTGATTTCTTGGCGGTTCAGTTTAATTTTTGTCTACATATTTCTATTTTTAGTTTGTGATTATTCCATATTCGGCGAGGGTGTATCTCTGTTCTGTGTGTATGAAAAGGACATACTTTTTTATTATTTATTTATCATTTTATAATTAATTATCAAGTATAAACTTGTACAGAAAGTAAAATTTAAGTTTAAGGATATATAACCATGTACATCATATTTAAGTCCAAAATACTAAGAAGCAAGTGAGTAATACGTATCCATGTTTTCAAAAAAGAAAAAAGCAAAAACTTCATTATATTACTTAAATTTTAAACTCAAGTCCACTTTGAGGATCTAGATGTACAAAGGACAGTTTAAGATAAGAAAGAAAACAAAGAATGCTAAGATTGATCTAAGCTGGACTCACATCCAACAAACATCCAATCTAGGGCTAAATCTTATCATCCTTTTCTTTTTCCAAGCAAGACAATGACAGGAAGGTCACCAGCTGGGAAGGATCAAAAAAAACAAATTTCTGAGAAGAATAATATTCTATGCATTTACATGGGTGACGTAAATAAAAAGTTGCCCCTAAGGCCAACACCCCTAGCTTTAATAATAGAAATTATTTACGACGCCTCTGGGTTTCTCTGGCGAGATCAGGATACATTTGTATCTGCATTCCTAAGAATATTTTCAGTTTATTTTTAAAGAAGAGTCTCAGTAACCAGTTTTTGTCCGGGGCCAATGCCACTGTTAATAATAGGATTGCTGGGACTGCCTTTTCAATATTCGAGGATTCCAGTAACATGGTCACATCCAAATTTTCCTGCTCAACCTCTTGTTGTTGTTTCCGTTGATTAATAGAAAGGTAGTAAACTTATGTAAATAGTGGTATCATATTTTCAGACAAACCCAAAATTTCCATCATGTATCTTTTCAGCATCTTCCGAGGAGTAATCATTAAGACCTTAGGAAAATTTACCAATCTTAGATTATTTCCACGGGAAAAGTTTTCTAACTTTCTCCTAAGATTGGTATTATCTTTAATTAATGTTTCATAAATTTGTTTGGACTTAGATGACTCCTGATTAATGCTGACAAACTCTTTTCTAAGCTCTATTGTTTCCTTCTTCACATCTTGAATATCTTTATCGTGATGTTTTATTTTTTCTTCTATTTGATTTAATTGAGGTTTTAACAAATTAGGAATATTAGCAACCAGGACCCATATAGCTTCTAGTGTTACCTCACGGAGTCACGGGGTCTCTTGAGATGGAAAGAATAGACTGCAGACGCTTCTCCCACTGGTGAAACTGCCTGTTGAACACTCTCCTGGATCTGCCCATTCTCCTCTGCTGTCGACTCCTCAGTTTCTTCATACAGACTCTCTTCAAAATGTAGAGAGTCTGGATCCCTGCTCCCTCCATGATTCACAACGGCCTCCAGGGCAGGACATACTCCCTCTTTGGAGAGTTCCCCTGCCCGCGGGGAGCTGGTAACCTGAGAGCGTGGGGGCGGGGCCCTTGTGTCGGGGCTTAGCATGGTCTCAAGTCCCAGGGAGATCGCCTCCGTTCTGCCTGTTCGGGGCATCTCTAGCGGGACCACCTCCAACTGTAGGGAACTTTGCATACGACGGATCAGCTCCTCAATATTACCCAGCCCGGGTTCACCAGAGCTCCGCGAGGCCCCAGCCGTGCTCCGACCTCTCCGTTTGGGCATCTTGTAGAAAATTTTCCCAGCGATCCGAAAGCATGTGAAGAGCTCACCAACGCGTGACGCTCAGCTTAGACAATCAGCGGCCATCTTGATCCTCCTCATCAGCGGCCCTCTGTCTTGGAATTGTACTTCAGACCCGAATCCGAGTTCTTCATCCTTCCCCTTTCCAGCTCCCTGGGCGCTTAAACCGGGCTCAGATCTTGCAATCGAAGAATTGTCCGGCTGATCCGGCCTCTGCTCCCACTACAGCCTTGGGCTCGCTTTCACCTTCTGCCTTCTGCCATCACGTCAAACTAGGTGAAACTTGCAGAACAAAGTCCTCAGCTGAGGTGGGGAGACGAGGATCTGTAGTTTTTAGTTGGCATTTAACAGGATCAATTAACTGTGTGGGATCTGGCTTGTTTAGTTTTACAATGTATGTGTTGGTGTTCTAGTGCTCACTGCAGTGTTTAAGATGCTGCCTTTTCCTAGGTACACTCTTGTGCAATATGTGGATTGTTACTAAAAATAATATTTTGATATAGATGGGGGGTGTCAAAAAATGATGGGCCCCGGGTGTCATATAACTGCTTTGTAGTTAAATTATGTCAGCTAAAGCCATGGTCAAATCAAGAATAATACAATGTATTGAGCAGTAGAAATTAAGGAGGTTTTTTTTATCCACAATGTTTTTTTGTTTGTTTGTTTTTACAGCAATAGTGCTGTCAATTTGCCTCCAGTTAAAAGCTGAGGTATTTTTTTTTCTCCTTGTGAGGTGATACATTGAGTGATTTTTTTTTTTGTGTGTGTGTGTGCATTGTTTTCATTGAATTCATCAATGATTTTCAAGGTAATATGCTCCCCCCTTTTACAAAGCCATGCTAGTAGCTGCCACACGACAATAGCCCCAAAGCCCTTTAAATCTCTACAACAGTGGCAGCTGCTAGCACAGCTTTGTAAAAAGGGGGTACATAAGCACATAAGCATTGCCTCCGCTGGGTCAGACCAGAGGTCCATCATGCCCAGCAGTCCGCACACGTGGAGGCCCATCCGGTCCAGGACCTGTGCAGTAGTCCTCTATCCGTACTCTTCTATCCCCTTTTCTTCAGAAAGTTGCCCAATCCCTTCTTGAACCCCAATACTTTACTAGAAACGCCTTCACCGGATCAGACTTTAGGTCCATCTATTCTGGCGACCCGCACACGCGGAGGCCAAGCCAGGTGCTCCCAGATGGAGACCCTGATTACCCATATCCCTCAATATGATTTGCAAGGAGGTGTGCATCCAAATATTTTGTATTTATTGTCTATGCTTCCATAATTAAGAAAGAACATATACTATGTAGTGTGGTGAGAGGAAAAAGCTGAAGCCTTCTAGACATTTGATCACTATGGTACTCACTGTAAGAGAGGCTCTTTAGCTTCCAGGACATCGAGATGCATTTGATCATTCACTCTTCAGTACCAGAAGCCGCAATAAGGAAGGGCTCTATGGTTGAGACCAGGAAACCTTGGAGTCTTCCCTCAGCTTTAAGACTTCGGTTTTGGTGGCTAATGAGACTCTTACCTTCTTTTCCCAAGACCTGAGCTGTTGCTGATGCTTATAAAGGATTAAGATTTCAGCTCACTAGAAGGTCCCTAGTGAGACACCATCCATTAAAAATCCTTAAGGATTAGCAGAGGACATGATCACACAACAGAAGTCATTAATTCTGTAATAACGTACATGAATAAATAGTGAAATTATGTTCTAATGATACCTCTTTCTTTGGAGATCATGGAGTAGAGGATTTTATAATATTCAGTATAATTACTCCACTTTTAATTTAGAGAGCCACTCTCAACGGAAGAAAAAGCCTCAGGTTTTCTTAGGGTAGAGCATAAATGCTCAAACCTCCTCCACCAACATCATCGGCTAAAAAAACTTAAGGAGAAAATGTGCAAATTAGTACATTTAACTCTAACTGCAAGACTGAAATAGCTCTCGCTCCAAATTTGTGAGGAAACAAGTGATATTTAGAGGTGAGCCAACGTTCATGGTCAAAGGACCATTTCTTCAGGGCTTATTATCATTCACTATCCTCCAATTTTTTAAGCTGCTTGCTCATTCAAACCAGCTTAAAAAATTGTAGGATAGTGAATGTTAAGCCCTGAAGAAACAGTCCTTTGACCGTGAAATGTTGGCTCACATCTAAATATCACTTGTTTCCTCACAAATTTGGAGTAAGAGCTATTTCAGTCCTGCAGTTAGAGTTAAATGTGGTAATTTGCACATTCTTTCTGGAAGTTTCTTTAGCCGATGATGTTGGTGGAGGAGGTTGGAACATTTATGCTCTACCCTAAGAAAAACTGAGGCTTTTTCTTCCATTGAGAGTGGCTCTCTAAATTAAAAGTGGAGTAATTATACTGAATATTATTTATGACCCACTTTCAACAAACGTTGAATTAGTAGAGGATTTTATTGCATAATTTGTTCTTTGATTTTATAATTATGATTATTTTCATATAACAGTTTATCCTTAACATAATCTCAGGGGATTTACAAATGATATTGGGTGTTTTGTCTGTTATCAATAGTACATGTGAGTATAAGTAGAATGGTTCTGAGTTCTGGTGGTCAGCATTGATGGAAATAACAGAAGAACACAAGCTCCTCTGTGAGTAAAATGACATCAATACCACCCACACATTTAATTACGTACACTTTTCAGTTTGGTGACTCACATACCTCAGCTACACACATCATGTATACATTTTCTCTACAAACTCTTTCCAGCTTGTGTCTTCACAGACCTCCTCCAGCCTGTATGTTCATACCAGTTTGGTTATTCATATAATTTTCTACTCATTTAGAATTTCTGGTTATCACTGCAGTTTCTACATTGTTTTCATAGCAAGCTTTCAGGTTTATGTTTTAGCCTTTGATTTATTTATATCATTATCATTTTGGCTGGGATTTTTTTTTTTCTCTTTTTTTCCTTATTTATTTTTTAAATGTTGTCCAGATGGTATAATTTGTTCAGCCCTTGAAATAGCTTCTGTGAAAAACAGGGCAGCAAGCAGTATTTTTGATGGACTACATAATAGCTTTTTGATTTTGTAACTGGCTTTGGTAATTTGTTTGAAGACTCCCAGGACACAGCTATGAGATAAGTACATTGCTGCCTTTTGTCAAGCATTGAATGAGGAGTTTTTCTGAGACCTATAATTGTTTGATATCCTTTACTTAAGACTTTTGGGCTGAGCTAATGAGATTTGTGCTCTGAGGTCTCTTTTTCTTCACTGATTTAATGTGGTAGGTAGCTGTCCTTTCTCTCTAGCCATGAACGATCTGTTCTATATTATTTTTGCTTTTGTATTTCTGATTTATAGAACTGTGGATCTTTTGTTATGCTCAAAACAAATGAGTCAGTATGAGCTAGAATCTATGAGTTTGCACTGTGCAAAGTCATAGCTGTACATTTTGCTCAGTTGGGAGGTGACACCCTAGATAGGAAATTCTGTCATTGGCTGATACAGAGCCCTTTTCAAAACTGCTATGCTGTGCACAGGACCACCAGAGAAGGTGTGGTGCAGTAGGTTAAGAACCTAAGAATAGCCTTACTGGCTCAGACCAATGGTCCATCAAGCTCAGTAGCCTGTCCTCACAGTGGCTAATCCAGGTCCCCAGTATCTGGCCAAAACCCAAGGAGTAGCAACATTCCATGCTACTGATCTAGGACAAGCAGTAGCTTCCCCCATGTCTTTCTCAATAACAGACTGGACTTTTCCTCCAGGAACTTGTCCAAACCTTTCTTAAAACCAGCTACACTATTCGCTCTTATCACAACCTCTGGCAATGCATTCCTGAGTAAAAAAAAAAAAAAATCCTCCTAAAGGACAGCATCTGTGAGCACATAGAAAAAAATGGGCTGATGAAAGCGAGCCAACATGGCTTCTGCAAGGGAAGATCGTGCCAAACAAACTTACTGCACTTCTTCGAGGGGGTAAACAGCCATTTGGACAAAGGGGAACCTGTAGACATCATCTACCTTGACTTCCAAAAGGCCTTTGACAAGGTACCCCATGAGCGGTTACTTAGGAAGCTGTGGAACCACGGGGTGGAAGGGGACGTACACAGATGGGTCAAACACTGGTTGGCAGGCAGGAGACAGAGGGTTGGAGTGAAGGGTCACTACTCGGGATGGAGAAAGGTCACGAGTGGAGTTCCGCAGGGGTCTGTACTTGGACCGCTGCTGTTCAATGTATTTATTAATGACCTGGAAACGGGGACGAAATGTGAAGTTATAAAATTTGCGGATGACACTAAACTCTGTAGAAGGGTCAGAACTACGGAAGAGTGTGAGGCCCTACAAAGAGACCTAAGCAAACTGGAGGAGTGGGCAAATAAATGGCAGATGAAATTCAATGTAGGGAAATGCAAGGTCATGCATATAGGGAGAAAGAACCCGATGTTCAGCTACCAAATGGGGGGATTAGTATTAGAGGGAAGTAACCTTGAAAGAGATTTGGGTGTACTGGTGGATACAACAATGAAGTCAACGGCGCAATGCGCAGCAGCCGCGAAGAAGGCGAACAGAATGTTGGGTATTATTAAAAATGGTATTACGACCAGAACAAAAGAAGTCATCCTGCCGTTGTATCGGGCAATGGTGCGCCCGCACCTGGAGTACTGTGTTCAGTATTGGTCACCGCATCTTAAGAAGGATATGGCAATACTTGAGAGGGTCCAGAGAAGAGCGACACGAATGATTAAGGGCATGGAAAACCTTTCATACACTGAAAGATTGGAGAAGCTGGAGCTCTTCTCCCTGGAAAAGCGGAGACTCAGAGGAGACATGATAGAGACCTACAAGATCATGAAGGGCATGGAGAAAGTGGAGAGAGACAGATTCTTCAAACTTTCAAAACATAAAAGAACAAGAGGGCATTCGGAAAAATTAGAAGGGGATAGATTCAAAACAAATGCTAGGAAGTTTTTCTTTACTCAGCGGGTGGTGGACACCTGGAATGCGCTTCCAGAGGATGTAATAGGGCAGAGTACGGTACTGGGGTTTAAGAAAGGATTGGACAATTTCCTGTTGGAAAAGGGGATAGAGGGGTATAGATAGAGGATTATTACGCAGGTTCTGGACCTGTTGGGCCGCCGCGTGAGCGGACTGCTGGGCACGATGGACCTCAGGTCTGACCCGGCAGAGGCATTGCTTATGTGCTTATGTGGTTTTAAAAGTATTTCCCTCTAACTTCATCAAGTGTCCCCTAGTCTTTGTAATTTTTGATGGAGTTCAAAATTGATTCACTTGTAACTGTTACACTCCACTCAGGATTTTGTAGACTTAAATCATATCTCTCCTCAGCCTTCTCTTTTCCAAGCTGAAGAGCCTCAACAACCTACAAAATCCTATTTTTAACCTTTAAAATACGCTTGAGCAATCAACCAGAGTTCATTAGCAGACTCTTAATCTCTTATAGTCCTTCTAAATCGCTTCGTTCTATGTCACAGAATCTCCTTGTTGCACCATCTTTAAAGTCAATCAACACGTTGAGATCTAATAATTTCACTGTCACAGCACCCTCTCTCTGGAATTCGTTATCTAATCACTTATGCATCGAATCCGCATTAAATCAATTTAAATCCAAGTTAAAAACATTCTTGTTCCAGGATACTTTTGGACAATAACTGTCCTTTTAAGGACTAAAACAAGGCTTTGTCGTTTTTACCCTCACCCATTATTTTTTCCTTTTTTGTGCTCTTTTCTCCAAAGATTGTAGTTCTTGCCCTCTTTTTCCTATTGTTTGAAGTAAGTCTATATGTCACGTCGTGTTTTACTAATATACCCTGGTATTGTTTAGTGTCTCTAATCTTTAATTTGTTTTTATGGTATTTTTTATTGTACACCGCCTAGAAGTTTGATTAAGCGGTATAAAAAATTATAAATAAACTTTAAACTTGATTAGGTTGTGTACATATCTGTGTGTGTGTATATATAGTATATATATATATATTGTGGCAGGGCAATAGAAATCCTGTGCCAAGCACCCGGCAAGTCCCTATTCCCTCCACAGAACCTAGGTTTAAACCAGAAACATTGCAGTACAGAAAACTACACTTCCCAAGAGCCTCTAGTTTGCTCCCTGTGCCAGGAAGAAAGAGCAGGGAGGAGCTCTTGTTAGAGAGGTAGTTCAGACAAATCTACGGTCTCACCTCCACCGAAATGTTATCTAAGAGTAGCACCCCAATCGGGACTAGCTCGGACACATTTTATCCATGTAGGGGCAGGGGTGATAGACCCTGACTACAGGGGTAGTGTGGGTGTGCTTCTCTTTAACTTTAGTGATGCACCTTTTCGGGTGAATGCTGGAGAAAAGGTCACTCAGCTTATCTGTGAAAGAATTTGTAGACCACAGCTAGATGAAAGGGTTCAACTACCCCTTTCAAGGCGGGGAGAGTGGGGTTTTGGCTCTTCTGATAGTCAAGAGGGGAAAGTAGATCCAGGGGTTTTAGGGGCCCAAGACAGTCTCACTGAGTCTCAGGGGAAATTAACGGAACATGAGCCCAGCGCGGAGGAAACGGTAGCACCCTTAGTAGTGCCCGTACCTGGAACCCCAGGGGGGGCCTCATCTCAGAGGGGAGAGCTAGGAGAAGGACAGCTGAGATGGAGCTGGAAGAGAGGAACAGCTGAGAGAGAGCCAGTAGCAAGGATGGAGATTTCCCTGCTGAGGAATTGCCTATGCTAGCAGCCATGCATGGTAGCACAGCGTGTAAAGCAGGTCAGAGTTTCAAAGTTATCATTGAGGAAGTTTGCTGTAGTGCTGCCCGATTCATGATTCGAATCGGTTCATCAATTCGAATCAGGTGAATCGATTCGAATCAGTTCATTTTTTTATTTTTTTTATTATTATTTATTTATCATTTTAATACATCCTATATACAAAGATGTTTAAAGGCAAATACAGAAATATAATACTCTCTTAGTCATAATACAAACTAAGAACTAAAAATTAAACATCCATAATAAGTCATCTAATACAGTCCACAACCTGAGGAGAGGAGACAAGATGAAATAAAGCCCCTCGGGAAAGGGGACATATACAAAAGAAAATGAAAATATTAAAAAAATAGAGCAGCTAGATCTTATCCTATCCAAAAATTTAAATACCGCATAAGTAACCTGTATCATTCGGACTGTATAGAGATTCCTTTACCTTCAAGGAAAAAGCCTAATTGGGCAGGTTCAAAGAAAATATATTTACTCCCCTGATAGGAGACAAAACATTTACAAGGAAATGAATCGGTTCATTTTTGTAAAAAATCACTCACTGATTCAGCTCCGATAAAAAGTTCATTCTTTTTTCACTGCTGGCTGCCGGACTCGTTCCCATCTAATGTAACTTCCAGTTTTGCGAAACCGGAAGTTACATCAGAAGAAACAAAGGACATGGGAGCGTCGAGGGGGGAGCGAACAGAACTCGTGCAGCGGACCTCGGAAACAAAGGGTATTTTTTTGGCTCTGTCTGTCTCTGCATTTCTCCTCTCTTCTCCGCGATTCCACATCCAGTCGAGTAAGTAACTGAACCGGCAGGGGGGGTGAGAATCAGCAGGAGGGGCTAAGAATTGGCAGGGGGCCTGAGAATCGGCAGGGGAGCTGGGGATGGAAGCTGAAATTGGCAAGGGGGCTGGGGATGGAAGCTGAGAATCAGCAGGGGGGCTGGTGAGTCCTGAGGGCTGGGGATGGAAACTGAAATTGGCAGGGGGGCTGGGGATGGAAGCTGAGAATCAGCAGGGGGGCTGGTGAGTCTTGGGGGCTGGGGACGGAAGTTGAAATCGGCAGGGGGGCTGGGGATGGAAGCTGAGAATCAGCAGGGGGCTGGTGATTCTTTGGGGCTGGGGATGGAAGCTGAAATCGGCAGGGGGCTGGGGATAGATGCTGAAATTGGCAGGGGGCTGGGGATGGAAGCTGAAATCGGCAGGGGGCTGGTGAGTCTTAGCTGGGGATGGAAGCTGGGAATCGGCAGGGGGGCTGGTGAGTATTGGGGGCTGGGGATGGAAGCTGGGAATCGGTAGGGGACTGGTGAGTCTTGGGGGCTGGGGATGGAAGCTGGGAATCGGAAGGGGGGCTGGTGAATCTGGGTGGCTGGAGATGGAAGCTTAGCCTTGGCTAAATAAAATGTTTAAATTTAAAAAGCTCTTTCATTAACAATGGATCGAATCGAATCGAAAAATCGAGTCAACAGGGTGAATCGAATCGAATCAAATCAAAATATTTTTCTCTGAATCGGGCAGCACTAGTTTGCTGCTCTGCTTGCTGACCATGTGTAATTCTCTCTGGGCTGAAACCTGAGCCCAGGACATATGAGGAATACCATTTGAAACGGACCCAGATGAACAGTATAAGTTAAGCCAGAAGCTCCATGCGTTCTGTGAGACATTAAGAGGAGTTTTTGAATGTTTTTTCTCGCTTGTGTTTATGAGGGCGAGGACTGGAAGTATTGAGAAATTTATTTTTGCCTTTTTATGTTTTCTGCTTGGAACTGGTGTGACCCAGGGAAGTGGTTACAAAACCTGAACTGGACTTTCCAAAGTAAAAAGACTGTGAGAATTATGCTGGTTTTTCTTTTGGGTAAGATTTAAACAATAACTGGTTTTCTTCAAGGCTGCTTATTTTGCTGGTCATAGAAACATAGAAGATGATGGCAGAAAAGGGCTACAGCCCATCAAGTCTGCCCACTCTGCTTACCCACCCCCTGTCTATGCCCTAATGACCCAATTTCCTTATCTTGACCCTCGTAGGGATACCACATGGGTATCCCATTTATTCTTAAAGTCTGACACGCTGTCTGCCTCGATCACCTGCACTGGAAGCTTGTTCTAATGATCAACCACTCTCTCTGTGAAGAAATACTTTCTGGTGTCGCCATGAAATTTTCCGCCCCTGAGTTTGAGAAGGTGCCCTCTTGTGGCCGAGGGTCCCTTGAGAAAGAAAATATCATCTTCCACTTCGACACGTCCCGTGAGGTACTTAAATGTTTCGATCATGTCTCCCCTCTCCCTACGTTCCTCAAGAGTGTAGAGCTGCAATTTGTTCAGTCTCTCTTCGTACGAGAGACCCTTGAGCCCCGAGATCATCCTGGTGGCCGTCCGTTGAACCGATTCAATTCTGCGCACATCTTTACTGTAATGTGGCCTCCAGAATTGCACACAGTACTCCAGATGAGGTCTCACCATGGCCCTGTACAATGGCATTATGACTTCAGGCTTTTGGCTGACGAAACTTCTATTGATACAACCCAATATCTGCCTTGCCTTAGATGAAGCCTTCTCCACTTGATTGGCAGTTTTCATGTCTGCACTGATGATTACTCCTAAATCTCGTTCTACTGAAGTCCTAGTTAAAGTTTCTCCGTTCAAGAAGTATGTCTTGCATGGATTTCCACTTCCGAGGTGCATGACCTTACATTTCTTAGCATTGAAGCCTAGCTGCCAGGTTGAGGACCAACTTTCCAATGTAAGCAGGTCCTGCGCCATATAATTCTGTAAACTGCATTCACTTACTATATTACATGGTTTGGCATCATCGGCGAATAGTGTTATTTTACCTTGAAGCCCTTGAGTCAGATCCCCTATGAATATGTTGAAAAGGAGTGGACCCAGGACCGAGCCCTGCGGCACTCCACTGGTCACCTCCGATGTTTTAGAGAGGGTACCATTAACCACCACCCTCTGAAGTCTGCCACTCAGCCAATCATTGACCCATGCAGTTAGTGTCTCTCCTAACCCCATCGATTCCATCTTGCTTAGCAGCCTGCGGTGTGGGACACTGTCAAAAGCTTTACTGAAGTCCAGGTACACGACGTCCAAAGACTCTCCCAAGTCCAACTTTCTTGTTACCCAGTCAAAGAAGCTGATGAGATTGGATTGGCAGGACCTACCCTTGGTGAATCCATGCTGACTGGGATCCCGAAGATTCCCTTCATTCAAGATCGTGTCCAATTTGCTTTTAATTAGTGTTTCCATGAGTTTGCACACTATTGATGTGAGACTCACCGGTCTATAATTCGCAGCCTCTGCCCTGCAACCCTTTTTATGCAGAGGAACTACATTAGCTAATTTCCAGTCCAGGGGAACTTTCCCCTTACTTAGGGAGAGATTGAATAGCTCAGCCAACGGTTTCGCCAGGACATCGCTCAATTCTCTGAGCACTCTTGGGTGCAAATTGTCTGGTCCCATGGCTTTGTTCACCTTGAGTCTTGCCAGTTCACTGTAAACTTCACCTGGTGTGAACTCAAAATTCTGAAACGGGTCTTCTGTGCTTTGTGTTGCCTTCAACTGCGGACCATGTCCCGGTGCCTCACAGGTGAAGACTGAGCAGAAGTATTCATTCAGTAGTTCGGCTTTATCGGAATCTGCTTCCACATAACTTCTGTCTGGTCTTCTAAGGCGTACTATCCCGCCTGTGTTCCTTTTTCTGTCACTAATATACTTGAAGAAGGATTTGTCCCCCTTTTTAATGTTTTTTGCCAGAATTTCTTCCACTCGAAGTTTTGCCTCCCTAACTGCCATTTTGACCGCTGTAGATCTGGTCCTATATTCGACTTTTGCCTCTCTTTTCTCCATGCGCTTGTAGGAGAGAAACGCTTTTTTCTTCTCCTTAATGAGGTGCGAGATCTCCGCGGTGAACCATTGGGGTTTATTGTTTCTTTGTCGTTTATTTACTGATTTTATGAAGCAGCTAGTTGCTTCATGTATAGTTGATTTCAGTGTTAACCACTTAGCTTCTACATCATCGGTCTCCGCTTGGTCCTGCAGCGTCTGATGGACGAAATCTCCCATGCGTGCGAAGTCTGTGCACCGGAAATTGAGTACCTTTGTTTTCGTGTTTGATCTAGGGAAGCCTTTCCTAAGGTTGAACCATACTATGTTGTGGTTGCTGGAGGCTAGCGTATCTCCTACTGAGACCTCTGAGACGCTTTCCCCGTTGGTGAGTACCAGGTCGAGGATCGCCTGGGCCCTAGTGGGCTCCGTTACCATTTGTTTGAGGCGTGCTCCCTTTATGGAGGTTAAGAGCCTCCTGCTACCGCTGGTTGTCGCTGAAAATGAGTTCCAGTCTGCATCAGGCATATTGAAGTCCCCTAGCAGTACAGCTTCTCCTCGTAGAGTGATATTCTCTATGTCTTCAATTAATTCTGCGTCCATGTCTTCCAGTTGTCTTGGGGGTCTGTTTACCACACCTAGATACAGGCATTTTTCTCTGCCTCTTGCCAGGTTTACCCAGAGGGACTCCCCGGTGTACTTGACATCTGTGATCCTGGTGGTTATGATGTCCTCTTTAATGTATAGAGCTACCCCCCCTCCTAACCTGCCCTCTCTGTCCTGACGAAGTAGATTGTAGCCCGGTATAGCCATATCCCACCCATGTGAGTCCGTGAACCAAGTTTCAGATATTGCCACCACATCTAGGTCGGCATTCCTTATTTCAGCCTCCAATTCTAGAATTTTGTTACCTAAACTGTGTGCATTGACATACATGGCCCTCCATATCTTGTGTTTGCTAAGTCCCTGTGAGGCGTATCCTACCCGAGTCGGTGTGACTCCCAAAGAACTGTTTGCAATATGGGTACTTACCATGGACATGGAAGCAGAGTTTCGACTCACCTCATCAGGATAATTCCTTTCTGCACTAATATGTGAATGGGTACCCTCCCCCGACTTACCTAGTTTAAAGCCCTGTGAAGCAGGCGGGCTAGTCGGTGTCCGAAGACGTTCTTACCCCTACTGGTCAGATGGAGTCCATCTGGTCTGTTCATAAAACATTGTAGCCAAAAGACCTCCAGGATTGGAGGAAAATTTTCTTTATTCCACATTACGTTTCTTGCTGGGAAACAGCCTGACCCACAGGTCTAGGGCGGGGCTGCTCCCTCAGCACTGCACAGGGAAAAACCCTGGTTTTGAATGTGAGGGATTTTTATTTTTCCGTTTTACTGATTTGGTAAGTTTATAAGAAGTGCCAAAGCTTGAATGCTGGGTCCTGTTTATAAATTTGCTTAGCCCGGAGGCACTCCAACTGTTTTGTTATATTTGCTCGATTATGCCATCTGACATGACTGTGAATTGAATTATTATTTCCAATTAAAGGAAACATTGGCTTTGCTTTTGAAACTGTGTGGTTTGGTTCCTTTTGGCACCAAGTGAAAAGCTTAGCGGGAGTACACCAGTGGGCCTGGGAGCCACTGGCAGGATCCGGGTCACCAACAACTCTATTCCTTGTGGCACATGGCCCCAGGTAGGTCACACCGGCCTAGCCCAAGCGCCCCTTGACAAGTGGTTACTGGTGTCAGGATTCAAAAAATTGTTTTTGGATCACACTATTAACTTCACTGTATGTACTGTATATCCAAACAACTGAAAGTTGTTCATGATTAGGCCTATATACATAGTGTAAATAAAAGTATCCATACTTTATTAACCAACCTTGGAAGTTGGAAGTACTTTTTGGCTTTTTCCTATGTGTGTGGGTGGGGGTGGGGGGTGGGGGCGAGAAGAGGGTGAACCCACCTACTAACACTTCTTTTCTGCAGGTGGAGGCACCGAGTGGTGATCAACTGAGGGACCAATGGAGACTGGCTTTGGGGGACTCCAGCCAGGTTGGGCTCCGGAATCAGAGCAGACCTAAAGGGGGTGTTATACATGTACTCTTGTAAATTGCATATTGTCCAGAATTACACGTGTAAATATT
This sequence comes from Geotrypetes seraphini, assembly GCF_902459505.1. Taxonomy (NCBI): domain Eukaryota; kingdom Metazoa; phylum Chordata; class Amphibia; order Gymnophiona; family Dermophiidae; genus Geotrypetes; species Geotrypetes seraphini. Next base: position 14,801,091 of record NC_047099.1, on the reverse strand, counting down.
GGCTTTCTAAATTCATATATATGTAAATCAAGAAAAGAATTTCTAAAATATATGTAAATCAAGAAAAGAGTTTCTAAAATAAGACTGGTAATCACTGTTCTCTCTCAGCTGATCAGGGGATGGGGATGGAAGGGGGGAGGTGTTTCAATATTGTGTTTTCGATCACTAGGGAGATGCATGTTCCCTAGCATCCTGCAGAGCTTGCTTGTGATTTGAAAAATATAATAGTGAAATAGTGCCCCCCCACTGGCAGGCCTATAGATGGAGGACTGCAACTCAGAGGGAGCAGTGATGCTAATTTGTGTTATATTATGGTTTCATTTGTGCTAGAAAAATTTATCATGCATTAAAATTGTTAATACACATTTATTTTATTTGTATTTATTTTAAACATGTTTACACTGCTTAAACCTAATGAATGAAATGCACTGCAATGGAAAAAACATTTTTAATCTCCTCCAAACAAGAGACATAATGAAGAGAAACATAACAGAAAGTAACTACAGTAATAAGCTATAAAACAGAGGTCCTTCAATTGATTACAATTTATTTTCAATTAAATAGGCTTTAGTATATGGCTGTTGTGTATCTCAGCAGTAATGGGGTCTACTGTCTATCAGTCAGTCTGATTATTACATGTATGGTTTTTTTTTCCTTTTGTAGCCATTATATAACTCATGTATATTTTAAGTTTTGAATAGAATGTCATAAAACTTTTAAGAGCAAGTAATGTTGTATGATCTGGGATTATTCAGAAAATACAGGGAGTACTGAGATTATTATAGAATGTTATTAGTCCAACTCTCGAGAATTCTTTGCCTCTTCTTCTAGAAAGATCTGTTCTAACTTCCAGTCTTCTCTTATAACCTTTCTTTTTCAAGATGCCATCTACATTTTTTGTATTCTAGAGCAGTGGTTTCTAAACCTGTCCAGTTGGGTTTTCAAGATATTCCTAATGAATGCAGATGAGGTAGATTTGCATATAATAGGGGTGACAGGCATGCAAATCTGCTTCATGCATATTTATTAGGGATATTTTAAAAACCTGACCAGCTAGGAGTCCCCCAGGACAGATTTAAGAACCACTGTTCTAGAGTAACCTTTAGTTGTGGATGGACACCCCGCATATTCCAGCACTTCCTCCATATGCCTCAAACAGATCATAAGAACATAAGAATAACCTTACTGGGTCAGACCAATGGTCCATCTAGCCCAGTATCCCATCCTCGTGGAGGTCAATCCAAATCACAAGAACTTGGCAAAAACCCAAATAGTAGCAGCATTCCATACTACCATCCCATGTCTGTCTCAACAACAGAAAATTGTCCAAACCTTTTTTAACTGCTCTTACCACATCTTCTGGCAAAGTGTTCCAGAGTAGAGAATGACACAGTGACAAAATTCATCACCGTTCCCGTCCCCGTGGATAACCACGGGAAATAATCCCATGTCATTTTTTAGTGTCTATTTCAACCTCGGTCCTTCTACACCAGCATTCTTCAAAGCAAAGCTTGCGGGTCAGTGGTTGTGCCCAATTATACTCTGATTCTTCCCTCTCTCCTTAAAGAATGACATGAAGATGGTTTCCCGCGGTTATCCGTGGGGACAGGAACGATGATGAATTTTGTCACAGTGTCATTCTTTATTCCAGAGCTTAACTATTCTCTGAGTGAAAAAATATGTCCCCCTATTGATTTTAAAAGTATTACTCTGTAACTTCATTGAGTGTCCCCTAGTCTTTGCAAATCTTGATGCAGTAAAAAATTGATCCACTTGTACCCTTTCTATACCACTCAAGATTTAGTAAACTTCAATCATATCTCCCCTCAGCCATTTCTTTTCCAAGCTGAAGAGCCCTAACCTTTCTAGTCTTTCCTTATAAGAGAAGAATTCCATTCCAGGGTGTGCCCTCCAACTCCAGACTGCCAGGTGCCATTCCTACTCCCACGTCATATCTAGCTATTGGAACCAACTGTCCCCCCACCCCCATCAGATCCCTTAATGGACTCCTGAACTTTAGGAGAGCAATAAAAGCCTACCTCTTCCCATAAATACCTTCTATATAAGTTAACGGAAGAGAACAACTATATCTTAACTTAAAAATGATCAGACTGCATGCTAACTTTGACTCTCTATATATGTCAAACAAAGATGACCTAAAACTACTGTACTGTACACATGTAAATTCTCAATTTGTTTGTCTACACATTATGTATGTCAACCTTGTAACTTGTTCTGAGCTTGCTGGGGAGGACATGATGCTACCATAACTAGCAGTGCCGATTAAAGGAGGCATTGAAAGAAACAAGGAGAGGGAAGCAGTGAAAAGGAATTCTCATTTTGCAAGGCAATGCGCCTACTCACAGGGCTGACAAAACAATTGATGTTTTGATGGAGCTGGGGTTTCAGTGCCTAGACCATCTACCCTACTCATCAGATATTGATCCATCTAACTATTTTCTGTTTGCAAACCTTAAAAAAGAGTTTGAAAGTGCAACAATTTTCAAGTGATTTGGAGGTGATTGCAGCAGTGCAGCATTATTTCAGTGACATCAGAGTATTTTTGGGAAGGGTTACAGAAACTTCAGACACAATGTGCCAAGTATGTTGAACATAGGGGTGAATATGTGGAATAACGTGTAAGTTTAATAGCTCCACATCATTCCCTTCTTGGCTGGACTGAGACCTTTTCAGCACCTCTTCATTGGTCTGACTAATTTATCTTGTTACAAACAAACCAAAACTGCAGATATGTACAACGGTGTAGGCAAAATTTATTGTGACAACCAAATTATATCTAAAAACCTTTTTACCAAACAGGGGACCCAACACGGTCCGTGTTTCAGACAACCTTCATCAGGGGTCCTATTAAGTACAAATGTAACACAAAATACAATATTAAAAACATATAAAACAATATTAAGAATAATAATAAAAGGTTAATGGTGAGATTGCAAATAAAAAAACAAAGATGAAAAGTTTTTAATATTGTATTTTGTGTTACATTTGTACTTAATAGGACCCCTGATGAAGGTTGTCCGAAACACGGACCGTGTTGGGTCCCCTGTTGGTAAAAAGGTTTTTAGATATAATTTGGTTGTCACAATAAATTTTGCCTACACCGTTGTACATATCTGCAGTTTTGGTTTGTTTGTTCCTGGTTGGTTTTTTTACTGCAGACAAAGTTGGAACTCCCTTCTCCCTTTAAATTATCTTGTTAACCATCCCTTTTCTAATAATTCCCAGCATCTTGTTTGCTTTTATGGCTGCTGCTGTACATTGGGTAGAAGGTTTCAACATATTGTATATAATGACACCCAGTTCTTTTTCTTGGGCTCTAAGCCCCCCAAGGTGGACCCTAGCATCTGGGAACTATGATTTAGGTTATTCTTCCCAATGTGTATCATTTTGTATTTGCCCACATTAAATTTTATTTATTTTTCTATACCGTTCTCCCAGGGGAGCTCAGAACGGTTTACATGAATTTATTCAGGTACTCAAGCATTTTTCCCTCTGTCCCAGTGGGCTCGCAATGTACTGGGGCTATGGGGGGATTAAGTGACTTGCCCAGGATCACAAGGAGCAGCGTGGATTTGAACCCAGAACCTCAGGGTGCTGAGGCTGTAGCTTTAACCACTGCGCCACACTCTACCACCTGGGCGCCCAGTCTTCCAATTTCCTAAGATCTGCCTGCGATTTTTCACAATCTGCATGCATTTTCACAACTTTGAACAGTTTGAGATGACGTCCCATTGCCCTCATCATATTGAGTGCAAAAACTATTTGAGACTACCTTTGAATCCCTGGGCCCCAAAGTCTGGAATAGCTTATCCCTATATTTTCATCAGGTCCCCTCCTATTACAGCTTCAGGAGCATGCTAAAGATTTATCTTTTCTTCTTATAATGACTAATCACTATTCAATATGCTCTCTAGAATCTAATTGTTATGCCAAATCTTTTAAATGGAATGGGTAATAGCCATACAGCAGGGGCATTTTAAGAAATTTAGGGATATGTGGGAGCCATTAACAAAATACTGTACAGAATGAATATTATTTTCCCTTTTGTTCATGCATGTCCAGGTTGGGGAAGGGGGAGGGAATATTTTATGATTTCTTATGCTTAAGAACAATTGTTGGGTATAAGGGAGGGGGGATATTTGATGTGCGTTATACTTTGATGGTATATTAAGTGATGTTAAAGTAAAAATGATTGTATCTTGTATTACACTTATTGAAAGTTTAAAAAATGAATAAAGATTAAAAAAAAATCAAATTGTTAATGTAATAGCTGATCCCAAATCTTAATGTATGTTTCAATGATTCCTTGTTGAAAAATGCATTATATAAAAAAACTGTATGGTACATAGAATGGATAGTTGCACAATAAACAGTCACTGGCAAATTCTATTAGTCTGCCTAAAGTTAGGTGCGTACATTGGCACATCTAGTCGATACAGGTGCCTAACTTTATTGATTAATAGGCCAATAATTGGCATTTAACATCTCATAATTGTCTTTAATTTGACTTAATTGAAAATTAGGCACCTAACTTGAAAAACAATTCTATAAAAGTAACCATCTAGTCCAATGCACCAATCTAAAAGTGGATGTGGTTAAGGGCAGATCATATGGAGGGAGAGAGTGTGGTGAGGTGGTTAAAGCTACAATCTCAGTACCCTAAGGTTGTGAGTTCAAATCCACACTGTTGCATGTGATCATGGGCAAGTCACTTAATCCCCCCATTACCTCAGGTACATTAGAGAGATTGAGAGCCTGGCAGGACAGACAGGGAAAAATGCTTGAGTAAACCATTCTGAGCTCCCCTGGGAGAGCAGCATAGAAAATTGAATAAATAAATGTGCATTTTTTTTAGTTAGGAGCCTCTTTGTGAATTATGTGTCATTGGTGGTACTAAGAATGATTCTGTAAAGTATGCCTAACTTTTATAGAATCACGCTTTGCACCACTCTAGTTAGCATTTAAATTTTAGGTGCTCTTTATAGAATCAGGCCTTGAGCATTCTTATATTTTCATTACATTGTTAACATTTTATGACCTTTTTAACTGCCTGTATAAACTCCTTATTCCGCATGCTGTAGACTATGGGATTCATTAAAGGAGTCACAATAGTATAGAGTACAGCCACCATCTTATCCACATAGAATGGATGGTTCCCCAAGGGTCTTATATACATGTACATAGCACAACCAAAGAACATTGTGACCACAGTGAGATGTGAGGCACAAGTGGAAAAGGCTTTGCGACGGCCAGATGAGGAAGGAATTCTTATTATGGTTTGTATAATGAAAGCATAAGAGATACAGGTGAAGGAAAAGGTAGCAAGTAGCGCTAGTGAAATGGATAGAGAACTGGTCATTTCAGTTGCAAAATCTCTCACACATGCGAGTTCCAGCAAGGGTCCTGTATCACACAGGAAGTGATCAATCTCATTGTCTCCACAGAAGGGAAGCTGGGATATTAAACTTATGGGTACCATAGACCAGAGGAACCCAGAGATCCAGCATGAAGCTGCAAGGCTAGAACATATCCTGCTGCTCATCAACACATTGTAGCGGAGCGGTTGGCAGATGGCTAAATATCGATCATAGCCCATGACAGTGAGAAGAAAACACTCAGTTGTACCTAAGGAGAAGAAAAAAAAATACTGTAGGAAGCAGCCAATGAAGGAAATATAGTTAACTGTGGACAGAAAGCCATATAGCATTTTCGGTATAGTGCTAGATGTGTACCAGATTTCGACAAAAGACAAGTTTCCAAGAAAGATGTACATGGGCTTATGAAGAGTAGGGTTGTACCACACCAACATGATGATCATTATATTTCCAACCAATGTGAGAGTATAAATGCCTAAGAAGATCAGAAATAGAATAATGTCTGCTCCTTCATTTATAGATAGTCCATGAAGAATAAAGTCTTTCACTTCTGTTTGGTTTCCTCCATGCATCCTTCCAATGTTCAACCTATAAACAGAAAGATCAATATTAAGAGAAAGAACAATATTATTAACACTCAATTAAAAAACAACAACAACATTTAGATCACTTAAAATTTTATATCACTTCCTTTCCAGTTTCCCTCATGATTCCTGGCATTTATTTTCAGCTGTTATATAACAAGAAGTTTATTCATGTTCGTGTAATTGAATTCTTTGGTAGTGATATTCAGGTGGCAGAGTCGGTATTTCTACAAATGCTGGCTTTCTTCTGCTAAATTAGTTCAGGGTGTTCAATATTGGCTCCCTGGAGCTGATGCACAGGAACTGAATATCTGTGTACTCAGTGGCATGGCAGGAGTTACCCAAATAGATGCCCAGTTAACTTAGGACAGCTTTTTTGTTCCACCTCAACTCCATCCCTGGCCTTCCCCAATATTTGAAACAACAAATACAATATTTTAATTGACTCATCATTATACATTACCTTCAAAAGTTGAATAAATTGTTAAGGCATGCTGACTCATTCATATTAAGCTGTGTCTTTCTATGTGGTCATACGAGGGATGCTGGAAAGTCCTCAGCCCAACCAATAAAGCTGGGGCAGTCTACACAGAGGGCTATACACTTAGAGGGGCATAATCAAAACATACATCTAAGTCTGATTTGGATGTAGGGCACTACTCGCATAAAGACGGTAGTGGGAAAATGTCCATTCTCGAAAAGTACATCTAATTTTTTTTTTTTCCGGAAATCATCTCTCTGTACATCCAGGCATTTGATCATCCAGACCGACCACTATGTCTATCTTTATAACACATTCTCGACCAAAAAATTGTCCAAGTCCCAAACTCCCAGAACAAGACCTTTTGGACATGAGATGGGCCAGCATTGTGATGTACTGGCTACCCATACATGGTAACAGAGCAGAGGAGCACTTTATAGGGAACTGCTGTGAACTTCACAAAACAGGTGCCAGATAAATATCTCACCAGAACCCACTATAAATATCTCACCAAAACCCACTATACCCACCTGTCTACAACCCCAATAGCCCTTATGGCTGCAGGTGGCACCTATACGGCAATACAGTAGGCTTTGGTGTTTATTTGGTGGTGAATAGAGGTGCCAGACCAGTGAACCCCATGAAGTGTTGTCACTATCTACAAATGCAAGTTATAAGACACTTTCCGATGAGTATTTCTACTGTACTTAACCCAAGGATGAACTTGTGGTCAGATAAGTTTTGTTTCTTAAGAAGGAGCACAAACTTGCAGAAAAAAAATATCAGGTGATGTGTGTTAGCACATAAACAAGTGCTACCAACTGCCATCAGCAGCAACTTTGTGACCACCAGCAACCACTGGGTCAGCAAATATCAGCAACCGTCAGGACGCATCTGGACAAAGGACCTGACCACAGAAAACCCATAAAAGAACAGTAAACTCTCCAAATATGGGCACAGGAACAAGGGGGCAATATGGAAAGGACAGTATAGGAGAATTTTTGTACCAATTGAAATAGTCCTGGGCTGGTACAGGATGTATGGTTGTAGACCAAAATAAAGCCTATATAATGGCCACTTCTTCCTGTTTTAGACAAAGATAAATCCATACAGCCAGACTCTGTCGGCTTCTGTCTGTCTGTTCTCTCCATTGCATTTCCAGGTTGATAATACAACCTTATTATTGGTATGCTTCCGCTTATATTTTATATATTCTGCTTACAAATAAAAGTATTGTCTGATTTGGAAATACATTGCACGTCTTGTCTCGGTCATTCCCTTAGCCAGGAGAAACAGTGAAGGGCTAAGCAGCGACTCTTCAGTGGACTCACATTTTCCACCATTAATGTAGTGGTTAGAGTGGCTTATGGGCCTGGGACCTGCTCTCTAAGCTTCAGAAGCCCCTTCCCCCTCAAGACTACTTAAGCCACCTCTGTGCAGCTCTACTAGGCTTTCCTGTAGCAGGTGCTGATGTTCCAGAGGCACGTATGTATGTTTTTATTCTGACCTTTGAGGGGGTGCAAAGGGGTCAGTGAACATGAGGGGAAATTTAGGGGGTCTTTACTTTGTCTCTGCAATAGTTATCTTATCACTTTGGATACCTTTTTGGCACTTATACCTGCTTTTACATCGTCTAACTCATAATGTATAAGTTTCACCTAGGAAATAGAAACATAGAAACATGACGGCAGATAAAGGCCAAATGGCCCATCTTATCTGCCCATCCGCAGTAACCATTATCTCTTTTTCTCTCTGAGAGATCCCACGTTCCTATCCCAGGCCCTCTTGAATTCAGACAGCGTCTCTGTTTCTACCATCTCTTCCGGGAGACTGTTCCACACATCTACTATCCTTTCTGTTTAAAAGTATTTCCTCAGATTACTCCGGAGCCTATAACCTCTTAACTTCATTCTATGCCCTCTGATTGCAGAGTTTCCTTTCAAATGAAAGAGACTCGACTCATGCACATTTATATTACGTAGGTATTTAAATTCTCTATCATATTTTCCTTCATATCTCCCCTCATCAAACATTTGATTATCCCTGCAGGACAACTAAGTCTAGGTCAGCCCACATCCTGCTCACATCCCACCCTAACCACTCCTCCAGAAATGCTCCTTTCAGCTCTGGGCACAGTGGGATTCAGAGGCCTAAAATGTCCCTGGATACATCCAAAAAGCCATTTCAAATTATCGGCACTTGGATGACCTGTCTTTTAGGATGACCAAGTGCCAATTTGGCTGGGTTTTTAGACGTGTTTATATTTTGATTATGAGCCCCTTAGTCCACTGATTTTCCACAGAAAAATACAGAATGAAAAAATTGGAAAATCGTTGGACTCACATGTATAGCCCTCGATGAAGACTGCCCCAACTTTGATGATTGGGCTGAGAACTTTTCAGTGGCTCCATGTATAATTTGTTGTAGTATAGCTTCAATCATTTTGTATGGCACTGTCATCAGGATCAGAGGTCTATAATTACCAGTATTACCCCAGGAGCCCTTTTACAACATTGACACTACATTGGTTACACATTACTAGTCACATTTTTGAGTCAGGAGTGGATGCTGTCCTGTCCTGGTAGTTTGTTGCACTTGAGCTTCTCAGTTTGTTCTGTTACAGCTTCTAGATTTACAGTTCCCCAGAAACTGCGGACATTTTAGGGGGAAAATAATGTTTACATGGTCATGAATGTAGATTTAAGAAGAAACAGCTCCCATATGTCCAATCTTGAATGATTTTTTTTTTATCATAGTAACATAGTAAATAATGGTCCATGCAGTCTTCCTATCATACCCATCAAAAATTCATGATTACATTAACGTGTCTCTTCTTTGATATGCCTGGAAAACAGACTGCAAAGTCCACCTGGCATTGTCCTAGGCTCCAAATGCTGAAGTTGCTGTCCAAGCTTTCTCTAGCCGCAGGATATCTTCCACAAGACTGGCTATTACAGTAGTTGATATGAATTTGAATTTTGAAATAGAATCTGATGGACAGTTTTTCAAATTTTGGAAGATGGGTTTAACTTGGATACGTTATAAAGTTATACTAGCCCTGATGTGCCTGAAGGATCAGTTCCAGGGATTATGACATAAAAGAAGTTGCCTCCGCTGGGTCAGACCAGTGGTCAATCTTGCCCAGTGGTCCGCTCCCGCGGCGGCCCATCAGGCCTATCACCTGTGCAGTGGTCCCTGACTATTTCTATAACCTACCTCAGCTCCTATCTGTACCCCTCAATCCCCTTATCCTCTAGGAACCTATCCAAACCTGCCTTGAATCTCTGTAGCGTCCTCTGGCTTATCATGGCCTCCAGAAGCGCATTCCATGTGTCCACCACCCTCTGGGTAAAAAAGAACTTCCTAACGTTTGTTCTAAACCTGTCACCCTTTAATTTCTCCAAGTGCCCCCTTGTACTTGTGGTTCCCCACATTGTGAAGAATCTGTCCCTGTCTACCTTTTCAATGCCCTTCAGGATTTTGAAGGTTTCTATCATGTCTCCTCTAAGTCTCCGCTTTTCCAGGGAGAACAGCCTCAGCTTTTTCAACCTGTCAGCATATGAGAAGTTTTCCATAACCCTTATCAGTTTAGTCGTTCTTCTTTGGACTCCTTCAAGTACTGACATGTCCTTCTTAAGGTACGGCGACCAGTACTGGACACACTACTCCAGATGCGGGCGCACCATTGCACGATACAGCGGCATGATGACTTCCTTTGTCCTGGCCGTGATACCCTTCTTAATGATGCCCAACATTTTATTTGCTTTCCTTGTGGCCGTCACGCATTGTGCTGAAGCCTTCATTGTTTTGTCTACCATCACCCCCAGGTCTCTTTCAAGGTTACTTATCCCTAGCAGTGATCCCCCCATTTTGTAGCTGAACATTGGGTTATTTTTCCCTACATGCATGACCTACATTTCTCTATGTTAAAGCTCATCTGCCACTTTATTGCCCACTCCTCCAGTATCGTTAGGTCTCTTTGCAGGTCCTCGCAGTCTTCCAAGTTTCCAATCCTGCTGCAGAGTTTGGTGTCATCCGCAAATTTTATAACCTCACATTTTGTTCCCACCTCCAGGTCGTTAATGAATATATTGAACAGGAGCGGTCCCAGCACCGACCCCTGCGGAACTCTGCTCGTGACCCATAGCCAGTCTGAGTAATGGCCCTTTACTCCTGGAGGCTATGAGGGACTGTTTCATGGAACAGCTGGTCACGGAACCAACACAGGGAGATGCTACTCTTGACCTAATCCTCAACGGGCTAGGGGGACCCGCAAAGGAGGTGGCGGTGCTAGCATTGCTAGGAAACAGCGATCACAACATGATTCAGTGCAAGCTAGAAAATGGAGCATCAAAGGTGATAAGAACCACAACGACAGCACTCAATTTCAGAAAAGGGAATTACGATGCCATGAGGAAAATGGTGGGAAAGAAACTCAGCGGCAACTCAGGGATGATGGAGACCGTAGAAAAAGCCTGGTCTCTATTCAAGGTCACGGTACACGAGGCACAGAACCGATACGTCCCCATGTTCAGGAAAGGGTGCAAAAAAAATCGAGCAAAAAACCCGGTGTGGATAACAAATGCAGTGAAAAAGGCGATAAGTGACAAGAAAGCATCGTTCAGAAAATGGAAAAAGGACCAAACAGAGGAGAACCAGAAGGAGCATAAAAGACACCAAAGGGAATGTCATCGAGTGGTTAGGAAAGCAAAAAGAGAATATGAGGAGAGACTGGGGGGGAAAGCAACAAATTTCAAATCATTCTTCAGGTATGTAAAGGGGAAGCAACCGGCCAGGGAAGAAGTGGGACCATTGGATGATGGTGACCAGAAGGGAGTGGTAAAGGAGGGAAAAGAGATCGCTGATAGGTTAAATAAGTTTTTCTTGTCAGTCTTCACGAGAGAAGACACATCCAATATTCCAGAACCCAAGGAGATCATAAGTGGGGATCAGGGTGAAAAGCTGGTCCAACTAGAGGTAAGACAAGAGGATGTCCTCCGACAGATTGACAGACTAAAGAGTGACAAATCACCGGGTCCGGACGGCATTCACCCAAGGGTACTCAAAGAACTAAGGAACGAAATAGCGGAACCACTTCGCCAAATATGTAACTTATCCTTAAAAACTGGGGAGAAACCGGAGGGCTGGAAAATAGCAAATGTCATGCCCATCTTTAAGAAGGGTTCAAGAGGTGACCTGGGAAACTACAGGCCGGTGAGCTTGACCTCGGTTCCGGGAAAGATGATGGAAGCACTGGTTAAGGACAGCATCTGTGAACACATAGAAAGCAATGGACAGTTGAAGGCGAGCCAGCAAGGCTTCTGCAAGGGAAGGTCGTGCCTCACAAACTTACTGTACTTCTTTGAGGGAATAAACCGCCAGATGGATAAAGGGGAATCCATAGACATCATTTACCTTGACTTCCAAAAAGCCTTCGACAAGGTACCCCACAAACGGCTGCTTAAGAAGCTGTGGAACCACGGGGTGCAAGGGAATGTCCACCGATGGATCAAAAACTGGCTAGCAGGCAGGAAACAGAGGGTTGGAGTATAAATGTAGAGTATAAATGTTATGGTTAAATTTGCAGATAGCTTCTCTATCTAGCATATGGTGTAGTTTTGGAGTTACATTGGTTCACAAAAGAAACCACACACATTTGCACTGGTATTCCATAAAGGGAAGTAAGCATCATCTATAAATTGCTCTCCATATAAGGGTAATATTGGATAATTCCCTGTCCTTTTACAAAGCTGTATTATACATTTGTTCAGCTCAGTCAGAAAATGGCCGATTTTCCATTTTCTGTGTTAATGGCCAAAAGGATAAGATTTCAGATGTGCTTTTCAATCTGGGTTGTCTTATATCAACTCTTCATTTCAGTTTAAACATTCCATCATTAATCAGAAAAAAAGCCTTTCTCTTAATATCTATCTATCTATCTATCTGTCTGTCTGTCTGTCTATCTATTTAATGTTCATTAGTGCTACTGTTTTCTAGTGCTTCATTATAGACTACTAGCTGATGCCCCGGCGTTGCACGGGTATTTAATGATAGCAATAACACAGTAAATGGATTGAAATAAAGATACTGTATAGTGGTGAATGAAATTATTTTTTTACAGCTTTATAAAAAGTACAATATTCAAATTATAATGTGAAATATTTGACAAAATGAATACAATACAACTAACACAAAACTTGATTATAAACAACATTTTTAGTTTCACCTCCAGGAGCAAGAACATATAAATTCTTGGGTGAACCCACCCTTGATCAAGCAACATAGAGTTGTCCATGGGAAAAACAGGGGGATCTTAAATCCACTCCACAGTATGTAATAGTCTGTCCCTGTGATTTGTTGATTATGATAGAGAATGCAAGTCTCACTGGAATTTGCAATCTCTTAAACTGAAAAGGAAGATCTGTTGGAATAAGTGGCATCCAAAAGTTTCAGTATTGATTTAAACATCTCAATAAGTGGAAACTCAGGTTGAAAAGAAACTCCAAGCAGTTTTTTCCCGGTTCAGAATGGAACCTGTGTTCCTAGTTCAGCATATGTGAGTACTCATGTAATGTAATAACATTATGAACTGGGGTGCATGAAGGAAACAGTTACAACACAGTTAGAACATACAAACTCTATATGTATGGTGTCCGTGGTAGAATAGAAACGATGTCCCTAGTGGTTATAGTGTCGTAGAAAGTGTTTTATAGTTGGAATTACTGTGAGAATGGCAGCTTTTTACATTTTTTCCATTGACATGAATGGGTGAAATCCGATTTTCTGTTTGTAGCTCCGCCCACGTGTGCTGGTGGGCCGTGAGACCCCCAGAACATATCAGCCCAGGTAGTGAGGGATCTGCATACCAAGTTTCGTTCAAATTGGTCAAGCCGTTTTTGAATTACAGTGAGAATGGCAGCTGTTTACATTTTTTCCATTGACATGAATGGGTGAAATGTGATTTTCTGTTTGTAGCTCCGCCCACGTGTGCAGGTGGGCTGCGAGACCCCCAGAACATATCACCCCAGGTAGTGAGGGATCTGCATACCAAGTTTCGTTCAAATCGGTCAAGCCGTTTTTGAATTACTGTGAGAATGGCAACTTTTTACTATTTTTCCATTGACATGAATGGGTGAAATCCGATTTTCTGTTTGTAGCTCCGCCCACGTGTGCAGGTGGGCCGCGAGACCCCCAGAACATATCATCCCAGGTAGTGAGGGATCAGCATACCAAGTTTTGTTCAAATCGGTCAAGCCGTTTTTGCGTGATCGCGGCACATACACACACACATACATACACACATACATACCTCCGATTTTATATATATAGATAACATGTTTGCTGTCCAACAGTAAAAATGCATCGTAAAATGTTTTTCAATAGTGGCATTTTAAGAAAAATCAAAACAGTTTTAGCTGTAATAATGGTGGTAACTTAGCTTAGTTCGATGGAATCGCTCCATTTCAGAGACGCTTCTTCAGATGCTAATATCCTCCAATCTAAAGCCGCTAATATGCCATATTCTCTCACATACATATATTTGCTGCCCTGTCGTTTTGAAAATGGTGGATACGTCTTGCCATTAGTGCGTGAGCCCTTCCTGCCACCTATTTTGAAGGCAGTAAGGGGCTGATTCTATAAACGGCTACTAAATTGGCTGGTGCCAAAAAAAATTGCATCGGACGCATGTCATTCACAATTAGGTGCCTTTTACAGAAATGTGTCTAGTGGCACCTGACATGTATGCCAATGTTTGAAAGGCCCTCATTTCAGACACCTAAGCTTTTGGAGAATCATGCTTAGTGGTGCCTAAATCACACTCTGCCCATAGAAATGCCGGCATTAGGCATTACTAAGCGCCATGCAATAGGGCAGGGGTGCCCACACTTTTTTGGCTTGCAAGATACTTTTAAAATGACCAAGTCAAAATGATCTACCAACAATAAAATAAAAAACAAACAAACCACAAAGCACACTGTACGCAGAGAAAATATTAATTATCATTTGTATTCAGGGTTTTTTTCAGAGGTCAAGACTTTAAAATATGCAATGCCACCTCAGTAACAACTATACAAACACAGACAAATATACCCCCTCCCCTTTTACTAAACCACAATAGAGGTTTTTAGCACAGGGAGCTGAGCTGAATGCCCCTTGCAGCTCCTGACGCTCATAGGCTTCCTGTGCTAAAAACTACTATCGCGGTTTAGTAAAAGGGGGCCATAATGCAAAATATAGACAGCAGATATCAATTCTCAAAACAGACACATTTTGATCACTAAATTGAAAATAAAATCCTTTTTCATCCCTTTTTGTCTGGTGATTTCATGAGTCTCTGGTTCCTTCTTCTGTAAATCCAATATTTCTTTCTGCCCCCTTCCCTTTCTGTCTCTCTTTCTTGCTCTCTCCTCCTGCCTGCCTGTCTTTCTTTCTCCCCCTGCCCCCCAAGCCATCGCACTGATTTCTCTACTTCCCTGATTCTTTCCCTAACCCCCCCACAAGCCACCATGCCGATTTCTCTCTGCTTCCCCGAGTCATGCCTGGCACGTACAAGCGTCAGGCCCACAAGCTTTCACCTCCAACGTCAATTCTAATGTTGGAGAGGAAGTTCCAGGCCAGCCAGGCAGTGATTGCCTAGCCTAGAACTTCCTCTCCGACATCAGAATTGACGTCGGAGGTGAAGTCTTGTGGGTCCGGCACTTGTACGCGCCTGGCCTGGCTCGGGATGGCAGGAAGAAAAAGATTGCAAAGGCAACGCAATCGACTCGCGTTGCCTTTGCAATCTATTGGTCAATCGCAATCAACCATTTGGGCACCCCTGCAATAAGGTATTTTGTCAATTAAATTAGGAGCCTAAAAGGCACCTAACTTTGGGTGCCTTTTATAGAATCAGCCCCTAAGGGCTAGGGTTACTAGATGTCTGGATTTCCCTGGACATGTCCTCCATTTTCAAACGGGTTTTCAAAACCCAGCACCTTGTCAGGATTTTGAAAAGCTTCCCAACAAAATCACGTTGGGAAGGGGCATCCGTGCATACGCGGATGTAATATGGTGACGTCACATGTGTGTGCACGTGATGTCATTGCATTGCATCTGGGTATGCATGGATGCCATCTAGGGGCAGGACTGGAGGTGGAACAGGGTGTGACAGAGGGGGGTCCAGGGAGCGTAGCCAAGGGTCCAGATTTTCCCGAAGGAAAATCTGGTAACCCTACTAAGGGCTCAAATGCTAATCAGTAGGCAAACAAAAATACAGATATGCTAACTGATTATCACAGAAACAACCACACTCGGACCCCAGATATATCACCTCGGTAAAAAAAAAAAAAAAATCATATTTTTAACACGTGGTTTACCACAGGATGTTTCATCACATTACATTGTGAGCTCTTATTCATGATTTAGTCATTTATAAATTAGATTATTGTAACATCATATGGGTCTCTCAAAGAATAATTTTAAAAGATTACAAATAATACAAAATACTGCTATTAAATTATTGGGTTATAAAAATAAATTTAACATAGTAATAATAATAATAATAATAATTTTATTCTTGTATACCGCCATACCCAAAAAGTTCTAGGCGGTTCACATTCATTAATTACGGTCTGCGGAGATACACGGATTTACAATATATTGACAAAATTACAAATTTACAGAATTGTAACAAAATTACAGAGCTGACAAAATTACAGAGTTGTAACAAAAAATTACAGGCAATGAAGGGGGGGGGGGGGCGAGGGGAAAACTATAACTGAGATTTAGCAGGGGTAGTGGTAAGACCGAAGGTAGGGTAGGTACGCGATAGCGAGCGTGAGATCAGGAGTGTAGGGGGGGGAGCGGGAAAGGGGAGACGCCGGTGGCAAATGGGATTACGAGCCCTGTTCACTCCCCTTCTCCCCCTTTTTAGTGCTGTCAGCGACAGTAACAGCTCCGATGCTCAGAACTGCTACTGCTGTGGCTAGTGCTAAAAAACACACTACAGTTTTGTAAAAGTGGTAGTGGTGGTGGTGGTAGGGTAATTGCAATTTCATTGGCTGCCAGTTCTTTTATAGAATCAAACTTAAAGCTCTGATTCATATACATAGAAAATATTTTCTTCAGGAACCTAATTATTTACATACTTTGACAATTCCTTATGCACTGGTCAGAACTTTGAGATCAATCCATGATGATAGATCAGTTTTTCCTCCAGCAAATAGGGCAAGATGGAAATCAACTAGAAATAAAGCTTTTTTTATTTTATTGCCCCCAAATTATGGAATCATTTACAATGGGAATTGTGGCTGGAATATTAAAACATTTAAAACTATGTTAAAATCATTCTATTTTCATGAAGCATTGGGGTAGATTCTGATTTATCAGAAATAATTCATATATATCAGTGGAAACATTTTTTCCAGTCACAATCCTGTGATATAAAATTGATACATGCAAATTTGAATTTGTATGAAGAAATGAATGTGAATTTATCTTTGTTTTGAATCTGTATAAGTCTGTCCTATTTTAAAATGGAGTTCTTTTCAAACTTCTTACGTTCCCGCTCCTACACTGTCAACACAAATGGCACCACATCCGCCCCTTGGAAACCGACTTGTGGAGTCCCGCACATGTCTTCCCTGAAACTCTTCCATCTATCTCCCCTTGAAATAATCTATATATATGCTGATGACATCCTTGTCCTTCTTGAGACAGACTCAAACCTTACCAACCTCTCTGAAAATATCAAAACTCCAATCCTGGCCCCTCTCAGTTCAAATGAAACTGAACGAGTCTAAAACAAAACTACTCTGGCTCGGCCCAAAATTAGAACAGATGCCTACCCTCTTCGCACTGCCCTCTGGCGCCACACTGCAGCTTGAGTTCTCAAGCAAAGCTCTAGGCATCATTATCGACTCTTCTCTTTCCTTCAACGACCACCTCAACTCCTTGGTAAAATCATGCTTTTTTAGCCTCCACATGCTGAGGAAAGTGAGATCCTGCTTCCGCCAACAACATTTTGCCATCCTTGTTCAATCCCTCATCCTCTCCAGACTAGACTATTGTAATTCCATATATCTAAGTCTAACTAAAAAAAAGTCTTCAAAGACTTCAACTAATTCAGAACACTGCGGCCAAGTTGATCTTTGCAAAACACAAATTTGATCATGTTTCCCCACTTCTGTTCAAACTCCACTGGCTCCCAGTAATTTCCAGGATTCATTTTAAATGTGGCTGCCTAGCTTTTAAGATCCTACATGGCACCCTCCCTCCCCTAATCCCACTATCTTGGAACTCTTCGAGTCCTGACACCACCAGGCCTATCCAAAAACTTAAACTATCCTTCCCCTCGCTAAAAGGTATTCTCTCTGCGGGAAAATTGGGAAAATCCCTCTTTTTTAGAATCACAGGGCTTTGGAATAATCTTACTGCCTCACTACGGAATCAGGGCTCCTTCCAACTATTCCGTAAGCACCTGAAAACTAGGCTTTTCACAAAAATGTAATGGTCTCCTCTTCCCTGTTCTCAACCCCCAAACCCATTATGTTATTCCTTCCTATATTAAGCTCCTGTAAACCGTGCCGAGCTCTATAATTATGGAGAGGATGTGCGATATATAAACTTAAGGTTTAGTTTAGTTTAGTTTATTTTGGGGTATTTGTAAACCGCTTGGATCTCGCATAAGAACAAGTGGTATAACAAGTTTTAATAAAACATAAGCTCTTTTTAGCTGTGGTAAGCACATTGGGCTAGATTCACTAACCCCTGATTCCCTGTCAGATCTGTGCCCGATTGCAATGCAAACCAACAAATTCACAAAAGGCCTGCATGCAAATGGGTACAATCGTTGACATGCCCCCCAATGCATGCGCAGACCATGTGTAGATGGTCTGCGCATGTGTCTAGAGTGGTGACTTTTAAAAAACTCTCTGGCCGTGAGCCTGTGCTTTTAACCCGCTTTAAACCCATGGGTTAAAACAACGGGCTCGCAGTGTGAGGAAGGGCAGGAGATCAGGGCTGAGACAGGGCAGAGAGCAGATCGGGGCAGGCAGGAGATCAGGCTGAGATGCGGCAGAGAGCAGATCAGGGCAGAGAAGCTGGGTAGCAGAAGGCAGGGCAGTCAGAAAGGACCTGAGTGATTGGTCCTCAGCAGTCGCTTCTTTTCGGATATGCCAACCTAGTCGGTATTCCCTGAAAAGTTTTGTGAATCACGTCCCCGCCTACTTTGCAGGCCGTTTCCTTTCATTTGAATGCACGGATTGGAATCAGATCGGAGGAGAGGTTAGTGAATCGGGTTGGGGTCGCAAACTGATCAGTTCACCATCTCTATGCTTTATGAATGTAGCCCATAGTGCAACCCTTTTAGTAAAGCTTAGCAAGTGCTAAATCCAGATTCTGCTGCAGCTTAGTAAAATGGCCCCATACGTTCTTTTGAAGGGTCTTGATCAAGAATGTTTTCCGTGTCTGGTGTTACCTGAGGCAATGGGGGGGGTGAAGGGACTTAGCTAAGGTGATCAGGAGTGTCAGTAGAAGTAGCAGTTTTCCCAGTTCTTAAGCTGCTGCCTAAGCCACTAGGCTACTTTGTTTTGCCCTAGATTGAAACCATTTTTAAAAGGTGCACTTTCAGAAGCAAGTAACAGACATACAAAGAACAGCAGAAGTCAATTTATTACCATGATGAAAAGCAAAATACATTTTATTGATTTCTATAAATCTTCAATACAGCATCAAGTGATGAACATATTTCATTCAAAGACATTACAATGATGCATATAAAACAGCCTGAATACAGCATGGAGGACTGAAGATCAAATCTTCATCAGAGCCCCAGGAACAGGCATCACATTGAAACATGTAAAGCAAAGATCTATCTATCTGTCTATCTATCTATCTATCTATCTGTCTGTCTGTCTATCTATCTATCTTTAAGAATAAATGGGATACCCATGTGGGATCCCTACGAGGGTCAAGATAAGGAAATTGGGTCATTAGGGCATAGACAGGGGTTGGGTAAGCAGAGTGGGCAGACTTGATGGGCTGTAGCCCTTTTTTGCCATCATCTTCTATGTTTCTATGTTTCTATCTATCTATCTGTCTGTCTATCTATTAGATAGTACACTTCTGGGCATTATAAGAAAAGCTCATATTTATAATGGTGAATCTAACCGTCACTGGAGCTTCAAGAATTCTTAACAGAGTGTTAAAAATTTTAAGTGATCTCCCCAAGTCTCAGAAACAACACACTAATCAGTTACCCCATGTTTTGAATAAAAGTCCAAGAAGGCAGACCCCCCCCCCCCCCCTTTTAATATAAGGAGTCATTTACTAATGGTTAATATATGCCTTTATACAATGGGTCCTGAGGTAAAAAATGTCCAATAATGATATTAGTTTTTATTTTTACTATGATGCACTAACAGATTTAGCATGCACCAATAATTAGCATGTGCTAAATATATTAACACACATTAGTAAAATGAGCCCCCCCCCCCCCTCTTTTATCAAGCTGCACTGCCAATAAGTGCAAGTTAAATGGCAATCCTCCCATAGGAATAGAACGGGTGGCTCGGCATTTAGGGTGATAAAAGGGGGGGGTAGTTCTTCTGTCCTTCCTATTCTATTTTGTACTTGCTTTTTTATCCATAAATATGCTGTATCATTTTAAAAATAAACTGCCTTGAAAGGTACCTCATGGTGTGGTACATCAAAACTGAATAAAGCCTCTAGGTTCTGATCAGTACACTGACACTCCTGGATTCCTCACATGCATAAATGTGGAAACAAGTTATGCAGAGGTCTAGAAGTTTCACCAAAGTGTAAATGTGTTAAAAAAAAAAAAAAGACAACAAAATATCTTACAACCATTTCATTTCCCCCTTTTAATTTTGCAAATGCTGATTTTTGAACAGGAAAGCTGGAAAAGAGTAGTGGAGGATGGTTGACTTTTTTTTTTTTTTTTTACACTACAGATCACAGAAAATAAACCATTGCTCTATAACATTCATTTTGCCTTTTATCTGAATCAGCTGAATCCCCACAAATTGGTGAACTTCAGTGGAGCCAAGACTATCATTTTGCACTATTTGCTTTGGGGAATGGCTTTGGTAGTGATGAATTGCTTATCACATTGCTAATCATACTGCTTTTCCTGGTTAATCACTTTATTCATTAATAGCAGGAATCACTTACGGTGCTTCAGATCTTTGAGTCTTGAAGTAGTTGATTATTTATTCTTCAGCTTCAGAAATCAAGTTGATGAAGGATTTGATGGGCTGGATCTGGAAATGTGTTGCTGGATTATGAAAGAAGAATCACCTTTATTACTGATGATAGGATTCACCCTCCTTCTGCCTGTATATTCCTTCTATCAATCGACTAAATTTGAGCCCTTGGATTCTGCCACAGACTCTCCTTTCAAGTGAGCTGAAATGACAACAGTGCACCCCATCCAAGTTTTATAGAGTGTCATGTTTCTGGCAAGCTGGTGGGACCCAGAGAGACCAGACTTGAAGTCTTGGATCACTGAAGAATCTTAAAAGTTGAGAGGAAGATCTGTGCCCAGTGGAGGTCATTAATGTGTCTCTAATTAAATGCACAAACACAAAATGTTTGGTGGTCTTTCCGTTGCAAATGAGTTCATGGTATACGGTGGTTGAAGATAAATATTTTATGTGTATAAATAAAGTGCTGGCAAAAAGGACCTTACTCTTTGCAAGTTTTTCTAAAGAATTGTTTTTCCCAGTGGACTTACCAGAGCAGTAATAATTTATCAGCCCAATATTCAGCTGCTAAGTAAATGATCTACTTATCTTTGCATCTGAGATGCAGTGGCTTGATCTTTTTAAATAGGACAATTCAACATGCAGTCCTAAATCAGATATATTTTCCTTTAAGTCAGGATTGTTTGGATAAAGCTGTCTGAACAATAATAATAATAATAACAACTTTATTCTTTTATGTGCCATAACCAAAAGTTCTAGGCGGTTTACACTACAAAGAGCTGGACATCAGCGAAATGCAATAATGCAGTAAAAATACAGATGTTTGTAAAATATAGTTTCAATAATAAAACTCTCATTAAGTAATAAAATACAGATGATTATGAAATAGAGTTCCGATAATAAAATTCTAATTAAGTAATAAACTTATCGAACAGAGCGGTCTTAATTAATTTCCAAAAAGAGCAATAAGATGGCATAGCTTGCTGAATACATTTAACTAGCCAAGATTGCTGTCTATCTGCTTGAAACGCTAGGGTCCTATCTAAGAAGGTCTTAGATCTACACCCATTAATTTTTGGATAAGCAAATAGCATTCCTCTCTAGACAAATCAGTGCTGCATCCCCCAGACCACTTTATGCTCCTTTCTATTTGTGTACTTTTCTAACCACACAGGGGGCAGTTTTATAAATGGGCATCTGATATGAGTGAATTGTAGAAAAAAATATACACTGAGGCCTGGATTCTCACACCAGTTCTGATATCAGCGGCCGCCTTACACGTGGCCTAGTAGAGAAACACAGAGGTGTTTTAAGTAGCCTGGGGGGTGGGCTACTGAACCATACAGAGGAAGACCCAGGCCCATAAGCTATTCTAACCACTACCCTAATGGTGGAAAGTATGAGCCCACCAAACCCCTTCAAAACCTTACTGTACTGCCATATAGGTGCCATCCGCAGCCATAAGGGCTGCTGGGGTTATAGGCCCAAATTCAGTAAGCAAACCAATTGTGTACCGATTGGTTTGCGAGCCCTTTGCAACCAAATTTCCCTCCAACCCCATTCACTAAAGCCTGTAGCGATCCTCCCATGCAGATTAGCAAAACCCCATGTAAAACAGCCAAGCGATTGATTCACTAACAATTACTTGGCTATTTTGAATCGGGTTTTACTATTAGCAAACCCGATTGCTGCAGACCTGTCGGTAACAGTTACCGTCAGGTCTGCAGTTATTTTGACAGGCCTGCCTGTCTTTTTTATTCATTTTTTTCCATGGCACAGATATTTTACGTGTGTTACACACGCAAAATATCTGCCCCATAAAAAAATAAATAAAAGACAGGCAGGCCTGTCAAAAAAATGTACCCCCCCACACACAAATGTGCCCCTTCCTGAAGAAAATGCACCCCCCAAGCAAGGCCGCCTCTCACCCCCAACCGGCATGGCCCTCGCCCTCCCTCCCTCCCCGCAACTGGTACAGCAAGGCCCTTGCCCCCCTCCCAGTATGGCCCACCCACCCATGGCACTAAAAAGTTGGAAGCTCAGTCTCTCCTGCTCCTAGGCCTCCCACCCCCCAGCCCAACCCTGGTCGGTCCAGGTGGTCAGGTCCGGCCTACCTACCCTGGTACCTTTAAAATAGTTGGGATCAGGAGGGGTACCCGATCCCTCCTGCTTCTTGCGACAAGGCACCTATCTTTGGGAGCAGGAGGAAAGCCCTCTTGCTCCTGCTCCCCCGGCTGCCCCGGTGCATCATCTGATGCATGGGGAGGGGCCTAAGGCACTGATTGGCTGAGACACCTTGGGCTCCTCCCTGGGAGGAGCCTGGGAGGAGCCTGAGGTGCTTCAGCCAATAAGTGCCTTAGGCCCCTCCCCATGTATCAGATGATGCACCGGGGCGGGGCCTAAGGCCACTATTGTGCAGCGGCAGCTGGGGGAGCAGGAGAAGGAAGACTTTCCTCCTTCTCCCGAAGATTGGCGTAGGAGCAGGAGGTCCAGGCACCCCAACTGCTCCAAACTATTTTAAAGTACCAGGGTGGGTGGGCCGGTTCGGACCGCCTGGGCCAACCAGGGGTGGGCCGGGGGTAGGAGGCCTAGGAGCAGGAGGGACTGAGCATCCCTCCTGCTCCCAACTTTTTGGTAGGGGGTAGGTCATGCTAGGAGGGGGGCAAGGGCTGTGCCGTGCTGTGCCGAGCCAAACCAAGGGAGGGCGAGGGAGAGATCGGGGCAGAGCAGGGCAGGTAGGAGAGATTGGGGCCTGGAGGGGGGGGTGTCTGGTAGGGCCAGTGTGTCGGGACAGTGAGTGGGGCTAGTGTAGGCTTTCCTGCCTGCCCTGATCTGCCTCGATCTCTCTTGCCAGACTCTCCTGCTCTCTGCTACAATTCCCCTCAGTGCAGGCCTGCTTTAAAACCATGGGCTTGGACTGCAGGGAACGGCGGCAGAGAGCAGGAGAGTCTAGCACACAGGCAAGAGAGATTGGGGCAGAGCAGGGCAGGCAGAAGAGATCGGGGCTGAGCCCTGACAGCAGTGACAGGAGGCTGCTTCTGTTGTTACTACTGTCAGGGTGTGCGCATGAGCGGGGATCGCTCTCTAGTGATCCTGGCCATGGGTAGGGGGCGTGTTAATGATCATCCCCAGTTGCATGTAGGCCTTTAGTGAATTTGTTGGCTGGCATGCAAACGGAAATGGATTGCACACTGTTTGGAGGTTTAGTGAATCTAGGCCATAGATAGATGAGTATAGTGGGTTTTGGGGGGCTCACCATAACCTATAAGGGAGTTCTGATGAGATGTTTATCTGGCACACTTTTTGTGAAGTTTACAGCAGTGCTCTGTAAGGTGCACCTTTGCTCTGTTGCCCAGTCTGGGTGTCCAGTACATCACAATGCTGGCCCCTCCCATATCCTAAAGGTCTGCTCCCCCTGTCTATTCTCCCTTCCTCTTACCTCCCCCCTGTCCAGCAGCACTTCTTTCCTTCTCCCCCTGTCCAACATTAGGTCTCCGTTCCTTTTTTTTCACCCCCCCTGTCCATCAGCACCTCTTTCCTTCTCCCCCTGTCCAGCAGTAGGCGTCACTTCCTTTTTCTCCCTCCTCCTCCTTCTTATCCCTATGATACACTTACCTTGCTCTGCCCCTGATCAGAGGTTCCTGACAGCCACCCAGTTGCACCCATTAGAAAAGTTCCCTCTGCCACATCCCGCACCCCTCCTGACGCGACTCCCGCTGTCTTTCTTTCTGTCTCTGTCCCTGGCCCCCTTTGTCTGTCTGTCTTTCTGTATATCCCCCTGCCCCTGTGTCTTTCTTCTTTTCTTTCTGTCTCCCTTCCTCCCTCTGTCTATCTGTCCAAAGCAGCAGTCCCTGCCCCTCCATTTCCCTCCATCCATACCAGTTCCCTGTGCAGCAGCATTAGCATTTCCTCTACCTCCCCTTTCCCTTCCTGCAGTCCCGACTACAAACCTGGCGATTCAAGCAGCGTGTGCAGCAGTCTCCACACGCTGCTTCGGGTCCTTCTACTGCCCTGATTTACTCTGGCACGTCCCTGATGACATCATCAGAGACGCAGCAGAGCAAATCAGGGAATCAGGGCAGTAGAAGGGCCCGAAGCAGCATGTGAAGACTGCTGCACACGCTGCTTGAATCGCCAAGTTTGTAGTCGGGCCCGCGGGAAGGGAAGGGGGGGCGTCAAAGGACTCGGGTCCCGGGCAGCAGAGTCAGTTTAAGAGCCGGGGTGGAAAGTTTTTGGGCTCCTCGGTGGGGGCGCTGAGCGGCCGCGATCCCTCTCCTCTGAGACCCCCCCCCCAGCTTGTGGAGGCGATCGGCGGCTGGTGACGTATAAGTGCGCATGCGCACTCCTACCATCACAGACATACTGATCATGGAACACGCAAATAGGAGTGCGCATGCGCGGCTAGCATTTTATTATATAGGATTGTCCACTCAGCTTAACTCTGGCTATAATTGTATGTTTTGACCACATTTCCTTTCACTGACCATATTTTCTTTTTCATCTGATGTATTTTACACGTCTCTTTAGCCCTTCCACACGGTTCATTTTCAGAGTTTTCTGCTTCGGTATGCCTTATGTTTATTATAGCTGTTAGCATTTTTTCCATATGAGCATTACTACTACAATATCTCTCTTGAATTGTGTTAATTATATGCATTGTTTGTCCTTGCCATGCATTCAACTGTGTTACTGCTTTGATGCCTCGATTTAGCAATGTGTTAGATTATTTTTCACGATGGTTTAATTCCTTTTAGATTTTCCTCTTAGTTTTATGCCTCATTGGGCATTTCACTTTATGTTTTACTAACGTGATTTCTATTACCCCTCAGTATGTTTTGCTTAATTGTTTTATGATGACTTTATAATTGCTTGGTATGGCCTTTTCTCCATACTTGCTTTATTTATTTTTCTACACTGTGGTGTTCAAAATTGTTTTTTATTGCTCTGTTTCAATTGCTTATCTAATATAATAAAATGCTAGGCCGCGCATGCGCACTAAAAAAAACGTGTTCCCTGATCCGTCGCGAAAACACGAGTGCGCATGCGCACGTTTTACGTCACCACTTGCTCGCGGCGGCTTTCAAATAAAAATAAAAATTACACAGCTGCAGCGGCCTTCCTCACCCCTGCCTCTCACTGTCAATGGTACCGGCTCCTCTCTCGAACTGCACCAGGATTGAGAGAGGAGCTGCAGCGCCGGCTTTCAACTTAAAACAAAAAAAATAAAAGAACCCCAACTGGAGATCGCCGCTCTCACCCGGCTCCCACTGTGCAAACCCCCCCCCAACTGGAGATCGCCGCTCTCAACCCCCTCCCCCCCCCCCAACTGGAGATCGCCGCTCTCACCCGCTCCCACTGTGCAACCCCCCCCAACTGGAGATCGCCGCTCTCCCCCCCTTCACCCCCAACTGGAGATCGCCGCTCACACCCGCTCCCACTGTGCAAACCCCCCCCCAACTGGAGATCGACGCTCTCCCCCCCTCCCCCCCAACTGGAGATCGCCGCTCTCCCCCCCTTCACCCCCAACTGGAGATCGCCGCTCACACCCGCTCCCACTGTGCAAACCCCCCCCAACTGGAGATCGACGCTCTCCCCCCCCTCCCCCCCCAACTGGAGATTGACGCTCTCACCCGCTCACACTGTGCAAACACCCCCCCCCAACTGGAGATCGCCGCTCTCACCCGCTCACACTGTGCAAAACCCCCCCCCCCCCCATGGGAGGATGCGCCGCAGCAAAGTGCTGCACAGGTACTGGAGGGGGAGAGACATATCGCTTCTGCACCGGTACAAACATCCCTCCAGCGTTAGCACTCGCTGCACGTTAAACAGGCTACTTCGGCCTTTCTCCTGCAGTTGAGTCCCTTTGCCGCTTCACTGATTACGTCATCAATGGCGCAACAGACAGCCTCAACGGCAGAAGAAAGCAGAAGCAGCCTGTTTAGCTGTCAACGCTGGAGGGAGGTTTGATATTAAAGTCATCTTGCTGGGAGGGTCGCAGAGTCAGCGGGGGTTGGGCTGGGAGGGGAGAGAAGCGTCTGCCTCGGGTGCTTCAGGCAGCAGCAGCGTTTACAATTCGCTGCTGTTGCTGGCTTCAGGCCTTCCTCTCTGGCCGGTCCTGCCTACTTCCTGTTTTCATGAAGACAGGACCGGCCAGAGAGAAAGACCTGAAGCCAGCAACAGCAATGAATTGTGAATGCTGCTGCTGACCAATGAAGTAGTTAAATGAGGAAAGGGAGCAGAGGGGGAGAGAATGGCTTGGAGGGAAGGAGGAAGGTATGCCAGACCAAGGCAAAAGGAAGGAGGAGATGGAGAGAGGCTATATGGGGGAGAGAGAGAGAGAGATGGAAAGAGAAGAGAGGGCAGTGAATGGTAGGGGCAACATAGAGGGTGAACAGTATTCTAGCACCCGTTAATGTAACGGGCTTAAAGACTAGTATATAGTATATTGCCTTTGCTTTTCAATTGCTCCACATTATTTGCTTATTGCCCCATTATACTGTAATTGCTTTTCTATTGCTTTTTAAGTGCTTTGTATGACTTTTTGGTACACTATGCTTATTTGTTCTTAATTGCCTCAGTTTGCTTCATATTGAATATACAAATACTTTTTTATCCATACCTAAACCAGCTGGGTAGATTTTGTTGATTTACATGTGTTTATTCATGTTTTTGGATTAAGAGCTAAATTACATTTTTCTTTCATTGCATGGCTTCAATTACATTATGTACTCTTGCTGCTTGCTCATGTTCAGTTTATAATGTGATTCCTATTCACATATTTTTAATTATTTTTTAATTATGTTTTGAATTATGCTGTTTATTTTCAGCTTATAATGTTGTTCTTATCCATATCTTTTACATTTATATACATGTTTTTATGATGTTTATTTTGTTTTAACATGGTCCTTTAGACTCTTGATAAAGGCACGTGCACTGAAACACTGCCAGTGTCAAGTCTTTGAGCTATTGTGACAAATTCACCAATAAAGTGACTTTTTTTAACTATATACACATCGCTGAATTCCTGACATCTTAGCCTCACGACTCATCATTGAGGCCAGTCCTTGGCTTCTGATTCAGTATGAAATAAACCCACCGGGATGTTTGAAACAAAACACCTCATTGGGCAGGAAAATCAAATCAAATCGAATCGAAAAATTGATTCAATAGGCTGAATCGAATCGAATCGAATTTTTTTTTCCTGACTCTGGCAGCACTAGTGTACAGCAAGAGTAAGTTGAAAATACACAACAGATTAACAGCAGTAAAAGACTGAAATAACAGTACCTAATATGACATAGTATGCTACTTAAATTGCCAATATAATACAAAATAGAACATCTTAAAACATAGCATGAGGTATAAGGAGAGGTCAATCTTATTGTGATAGGATAGGAAATAAGGGGATAAAAATAATAATCAGTTTATATACTGCAAGGCCATAAAATTCTATGCAGTTTATAATAGTTAACTAAAACAATGAAATAAGTTGAATAGAACTAAAAAAGTTAAAAGCCAATAATAAGAGACACTAAGGGTTCCTTATACAAAGGCGCGCTAGAGGTTTAACGCGTGTAATAGCACACGCTAAACCGCTGGACGCACTAGTCGCTACTGCCTCCTCTTGAGCAGGTGGGAGTTTTTCAGCCAGCGCAGGGGTTAGCGCATGATTAAAAGTCACGCGCACTAAACCCGCTAGTGCGGCTTTGTAAAAAGCCCATAAATGATCAAAATAGTGCATAATAAAATTTTTACAAATTACGGATTAATTTAAAGAAAGTTGCACTTGATCTCAGAAGGGTGCCTGAATATACTTGTACCTTAGCTAGGATAGGAGCAGTTAATAAATTCTTCCTATAGTGTTACTCGTGTTTGTGTGTGACTATCATGTTAATTATTTCTTCCATTAAAAGCCTAGGTGAAGAGCCGCATTTTCACCTGGTTCCTGAAGTAGATAAAGTCTTGTGTTAAGCAAAGCCTTTAGGGAGTAGATGACACAATGTGGGGGCTATTCAAGAGAAGACTCATTGACATGTATCACATCACTTGATGACCTTCGGAGAGGGTGTGGTTAGGGATTCTCTACAGAGACCTTTAGGTGCTGATTCTGTAAGCGATGCCTGATGCTGCAGGTGTTTAGAGAAGTAGTGCCTGCTGTGTTTCAATCATGGACAGACGCTGCTTACATAATTGTGGTTAGCAATGACCCTAGGGGTTCCTTTTATCAAGCCACACGTGACTTTTCATCACGCGCTAACCCCCGTGCTGGCCAAAAACTACCGCCTCTTCAACAGGAGGCGATAGTGGCTAGCACCGCCAGCGGTTTATCGCGCGCTATTACGTGCGTTAAACCGCTAGTGTGGTTTGAGAAAAGGAGCCCTAGGTGCTGAAAATGTAGGCCAGGGCTTTACAGACCTATTTTTCCAGTACCTAGGGATCTTGAAATTCAGCTGGTAGTACCTAGTGACACCAAAGTCCGGTGCTGCCCATAAACACACCCACTTCTGGGTTTTAGCATCACTAGACGCCACTAGGTGCTGGACCCAGAGAGTGCCTAACTTTTTTATCCATTTGTAATTGGGTTTTAATGGCACAATCAATTATTGTCCCAATTAAATCAGTTATCTAGGTGCTTGCTGGTGTCTAATATTTGGCGGCTTTTTTGAGAAACTGGCCCTTAGTGACCTTGGAAGTATATAGAGGGAGATCTTGTTCTTCAGTATTCCAGCTTATTTTCTTCAGGGGTCTGCAAGATTAGGCATAGACGCATGTAAGTAACCATTTTCTGGCTATAAACCTTTCTATAGGTATCCACCAATATCCAATTGTGCATATATTTCAGGAGGGCATTATTATGAATCTGAGTTTTGACAATGCATTGGTAGGGACCAAATTTACATGAGTACCTTATAAAATATTATGAAGCATATGTAATCTATAATAAAAGTGAATCACCCCAATCATGGTTGAAGCATGGGTGGATGACTGCCATGTATCTCAGGGTGAATGTTAATGGTGCTCATTCATTAATTTAACATTGTTTATTTAAGGGCTCCAAAAGATCTATTGTTGCTTATACCAATTGTACAATAGTTTTCAGCTAAAATATTAATATATGTACTCAAATATAGGATGAGATTTTTGGGCCCAAAAATGGGGGTCTCATCCTATATTCGGGTCATCACCCGACCCTCTCCCCAACTTGATATAGGCCTCGGATAGGCCAGTACCAGAGAAATCCCTCCCATCTCCCAGCCCGGCCAATACAAATCTTTTTTTTTTACCCCCCCCCCCCCCCCCCACACACACACACTTACCTTTTTAGTTACTACCTGGTGGTCCAGCAGTGTATGGGCAGGACTGTGCTCCTTCCATGCACACCTCCTTCT
Source organism: Geotrypetes seraphini (assembly GCF_902459505.1). Lineage (NCBI taxonomy): Eukaryota > Metazoa > Chordata > Amphibia > Gymnophiona > Dermophiidae > Geotrypetes > Geotrypetes seraphini. The sequence goes on along the minus strand of NC_047099.1, from coordinate 14,771,037 downwards.
GGGCTCAGGACTCACTGATTGGGGCTCGGGGCTCGCAGCCCACAGGCACACAGGAGTGAGCTTCTCGAGTTCCTGCATGGCCCTATGCCAGTAGCAGAATGGCTGCCCCAGTTCTCATGAGACTTGCGGGACCTGGCAGCAGCCGCTCTGCTAGTGGCGCAGGGCCGCACAGGAGCTCAAGAAGCTCATTCCTGTGTGCCTGTGTGCTGTGAGCCCCAAGCCTCAAGCCCTGATCGGTCAGTCCTGAGCCCAGAATAAGGTGCGCAGGGCAGGAACGCAGTCCTGCCCTTATATTGCTGGACCACTAGGGATAACTGAAAAGGTACGCAAAGGTTGGGTTAAAAATGTAAGTGGGAGGGTTAAAAAAATGATTTGTATTACCTGGGCTGGGATGGGAGATGGGAGAGATCTCTCCTGTCCCGGCCCGGCCTACCACTAGACCACCAGAGGTGGAAGAAGAGGTGGGACAAGGTGCAGAGCCTAGCAGAGAGGGGGGGGGACAGGGTGTAGTGCAGAGCCTGGCCCGGTAGGGCAGGGAGGGAAGGGGGCTGGGTGCAGAGCCTGGTAGGGAAAGGGGCTGGGTTCAGAACTTGGCAGGGAAGGGCACTGAGTGCAGATCCTAGCAGGGGAGGACATGAGGGAGAGGACACTGGGGCCCTGATTCTACAAAGTGTGTCCCGATTTTAGGTAGCTGTAGGCGTCCTACAGCTGTCTAATCAGCCAATCGGAATGCACGTTTTTTAAAAAAATGCTTCCCAGGCAGGCCGCCTATATTAAAGGCACCTCTGGGCGCCTAGAGAGGCCCGCAAGACCGCCTAAACTCGCTTAAGATAAGTATGGTGCCGCGGCCGCCTGTCCGATTGTCGGCAGGAGGGTGCCCAACCCCTCCTGCCAGAGGGCCACCCTCCTCACTCCGCCCCCTTGAAATTCCCGATCGCCGGCAGGAGGGTGCCCAACTCCTCCTACCAGAACGCGGCCCCCCCCTTGAAACTCCCGATCACTGGCAGGGAGGGTGCCCAACCTCACCTGCCAGAAGGCCGCACACCCTCCAGAACCCCGCGCTAATGCCCCCATGCTATCACCTCCCAATGACCCCCCTAACCTTCTCCTCAACTAGTCTCCCACCCAACTAACCTCTAATTGTTGTCCAGCTGGACAGGTCTTGTTGCTGTCCAGCCGGCAGGCCTGCCTCATCGAAATGAGGTGGGCCTGCCCCTTCCCAGCCCATCCCCGCTAAGTCTAAGGCATGATTGGCCCAGGGTCTAGGAGCCTGAACCTATCAGGCCTTAGGCTTATTGGGTCCACCCATCCCCACTAACCCTAAGGCCTGATTGGCCCAGGCGCCTAGAGCTGTCGTGTTGTAAGTTGGGATGGGTTAGGGGTGGGGGTATTCTATATTTTGGGTCAGCATGATTCAGCAGTTTATGGAAGCCAATGTGGCAAATTCAAAGGTGACAGAATAAAACCATATCTATAAGATATTAGCTGAAAAATATTATAAGTAACAATTATTACTTTGGATCCCTTAAATAAATAAATAATATTATATTAATGAATGAGCGACACCAACATTCACTCTGAGATACATTACGTATTAATAATAATAATAATAATAATAACTTTATTCTTCTATACTGCCATAATCTTGCGACTTCTAGGCGGTTCACATTGAAGAGAGCTGGACAATCAGCGAGTTACAATATGCAGATAGACAGTGAAATTATAGTATGTAGAATCTTAACAAAATGCAGCAAATTACAATGTACAGTTTGTTAAGAATTTCAGAGGGGACATGTTAGTAAAAAAAGTAGACTGCATGTGCTTTATAATATTTTCTAAATTACTTATGTAAATTTGTGCCCTGCAAATGCTTTGCCCTCCTGAAATATTTGAACGATTGAATATTGCTTGATACTTCTAGAATAGATGTTAGCCAGAAAATGGTTATGCAGATGCCTCTGTGACTGAGATGCCTAAATTGGCACCTACATTAATTACTTAAATGAGTGATAACAAGCTCATAATTGAAAAGAAAAAATTGGCTAATAGGCCAATGATTCTATAAAAGGTTCTATAAAATGATTCTATAAAAGGTCTATAAAATCTAAAACAAATCATGGCCTATCGCATGGTAGCTAGCAACACCTTAATGGGCATGTTTGTGAGTGGAGACTTGCTACGCTCATGTCACTCCTCTCCTTAATGCACTTCACTGGCTCCCTATCTGCCATTGCATATTGCTGACCTACAAGTGTGTTCATTCTGCAGCCCCTCAATATCTCTCCTCGCTTCTCTCTCCTTATACACCTCCCAAAGAACTCTGTTCCTCAAAAAACTGATCTTAGCTTTACCCTTCTCCTCCACTGCCAATTCCAGACTTCGTTCCTTTCATCTAGCTGCCCCCTAGGTCTGCAATAAATTACCCAAGTTTGCCCATCAGGCCCCTTCCTTTGTTTAAAGCAGATTGAAAACCCACCTTTTTGATATAGCCTTCAATCATTAACCCTTCTCCTCTGCCCTCCAACCCAGTCAGCTGATTAACTGTTCCCCTTAACTATATCCATGTCATCCTGTTTGTCTGTCTTAGCTGTTTTCTATGATTGTAAGCTCTTTTGAGTAGGGACTGTTTTCTTCTTCTTTGTGACTCTGGTAGCACTATAGAAATAATGAATAGTAGTAGTATTAGGCATGATTCTGACAATAAAATCTTCTTTACACTTGTGTTACACACTCACTTCTCCAAGCAACTTGGCTGTTGTAAAGTCATCAGATTAAGACCTCGTAGGTCAAAATACTTTATATACTTCTTAATGGATCTCAAGGCTTCCGGATAAAGACCCGGAAGTGAAAAAAGACGCTGTGAGCTCCTGAGAGAGGAAAATCGTTAAGTAAAAGTTATAACGGTCCAGGACAAATATCGGCGTTTTGAAATTGTTATACTGTACCTGATACTGCTGATTGTATGCGAGCGAAACGGAGATCTTCTGTCGGACTGGCCGGGTTGATGATACCTGAGCTAAGTACTTTTTTGATTATTATAAAGGAAGCATACAGTACAACATAACCGTATCTATAAAAAAATAACCGTATCTATAAAGAAATAAGTATATTTATTATTAAAAACATATTAAGTAATTAACATTATAAAAATAAAGTTTGAGGTGAAAATTTTTTTTAGTAACTTTCTGGGCCAATGATAGTTTGCAAACTTGGTCATACACCGGACATGTTCAAGTGGTGTCTTCTCTGGAGCAGCAACCACATTATTTGATACACTTCCTGAAAAGGCTTTGCTTAATACAAGACTAAAGTAGATCTATTTCCAAAAACAGGTAAAAGTTTGGCTCTTCACCCAGACCTTTTTTTTAAAAAAAAAATATTTTTCTAATATTTCAAATTTACAATCACTTCAGTATACCCATGATAATGAAATCACAGTAACAAAAAAAGAAATCAAATCAGGAAATCAAAATTATTTAAGACAGTCCACAAATTATCGGAAATAAGATCCAAGATACCTAGAAATAATTAATAAAGGAAAAAGAAAACATTTCTGGAGGCTTCCCTGTATCATTATCTCAGCTCGAACACGGCTTTCCCTTCCCATAGGAGAGTCATACAACCACCCTGATCTCCTCTTTAGCTACTAGAAAATCCAGAAGCTGTTTAGAGTAAAAAAAAAAAAAAAAAAAAAAGAGTAAAAGATGCACCGTGAAGTAAAATAATACAAACACAAGGAAATTTCAATACAAAATTGGCCTCCAAAGCAATCACTCTCGATCTATAGGCCAAGAGTGATTGGCGCCTCTTTTGTGTGTCTCTAGATAAATCAGGAAATATACGTATATTTAAACTCATAAACTGCTGATTCATATTACAGAAATACAAACGCAGAACATTATTGTGATCCAGCTCAAAAGTAAATGTTACAATTAGAGTAAGTCTTTGGGTGGCTATTTAGAGAAATGATTTCAGAAAGTCAGTTAAGTTCACTACCGTTTCTGATCTTCCTGAGGTCCCGACACCTCCCATTTCGTTCCCAGAAACATATTGAGCTTTCACAATTGGTGAAAGTGCTTCATCCAGTATCTTAAGGACCTTCTTCAAATATTGTCTCATCAAGTCCACCGCTGATATCAAAGGAGACTTGGGAAAATTTAAGAATGTCAAGTTATTACTTCTTAACTGATTTTCCAAATATTCAATCATTCGTTGGGTTAAGGTCTTATCTTTCACCAAAGCTACTCCCAGATTCTGTACCTCCTCCACTTTCTGCTCCAATTGTTGAACTAAGCCCTGGGACTAAGAAGCAATTTCTTCAGAAACATTTTTAATTTCATCCTCCATTACGTCCACTCTTCTCAAAAAAGAATTTAGGTTTTGTATGGCCTTCCATGGCACTTCTAAAGTTATAATGGCTGGCTTCTTATTTTTCATATCTGCAGACCTCTCAGAAGGATCTTTCCCCCCACATGCCCCACTTACAGTTTCAGTTGGATCCAAAAGCTGTGGAGCGGATACCCTCACCAACACACCTGGCTGTGAGGAGAAAACTTTAACGGGGAGAGGTTCCTGGACAGCGATAAAGAAGCTTGAGTTCTATCCCATGCTGGCACTATCCATCCAGTAGACTCCTTCCAGGCTGCAGTGGAGCCACTCAGTGAGATCCCATTGCTGCTAGTGCAACTCACAAGCAGATCCTGCATGTATTGTGCTTGCTCAGAAGAGACAACCAACATGGGTCTAGTCGGCAATCTGTAATTCTCCAAGGTAGTTTACTTCATCGGCGGTACTTGGGCTTTTGCTGTTCCTTTTCTTTTGCCTATTTTCTCTAGCAAGAGACCCAACACACTCATTACCTCAGAGCTCCCGAAAAACTGACCTCTCCAGCCTCTCAGCAAGACGCCATTTTGGATCCACTTTTAGGTCTCCCACCCAGGCCTTTAATTGAAGAAATAACTAACTTGATAGTCATACACGCACAAACACAAGTAGTAACACCGCATAACCTATAAAGTCATCCTGCTTATTTTCAAAATAAATCTTACAAACCAGCCTCTATTTCTTCATAAACTTCTCATCCCCCATAGCTCTCCACGAATTCTGAGGTCTACTGACCAAAAACTATTACGTATCCCTTCTATCAAAGAATTCTATAATACTCGAAAAATAAATTTTACAGTTGTTGTCCCTACATTATGGAATGCTTTACCTCAACAACTTAGAGAAGAACAACATCTAGACAAATTCAAGATCAATTTGAAGACATTTCTATTTCAAGATGCATTTTCCTTTTCTTAGTTTTATTTTATTTTCTTTTTTTTTTTCTTTTTCTTCCCTCTTCTCCTCATTTACTTTATTCATAAACTCTTCCGATTCCAATTCATGCATCCAACCGCTTTAAAAAAGCGATCCTACCCAATATGTTTTTTCCCATCCCTACTTCTCCCTTTCTTCTCTACAATATGTAACTTTCCCCCTCCCTTTCCCTCCTATCCACACGTTCATGTTAGTCAAATTATGTTTTAATGTTCACTCACTACATTTTATATTTAAAATTTTTATAAATCTTATTGTAAACCGGCCAGATACTATGTGATGGTCGGTATATTAAAAAGTCAATAAACTTGAAACTTGATAAACTTGTAACATAAGCTGTACATACTGTATTGACTTATTTCGTTACTTCTATCTTACACATACCTAAGTTATATTCATGCACCCTTCTAACTTCACATGCAATTAGTCCCTTATTTCCTATCTTATCATAGGTATGTGGGATCTCTTAGGGAGAGGAGAAGAAAGTGGATGTTGTGGATGGGCAGACAGGATGGGCCAATTTGGCCTTTACCTGCCATTGATATGTATGTTGATTGGAAACCACCTAGGTTTTATAGTGAGGGGTATACATTTTTAAATAAATAATAGATAAATAAATGTTTCTCTGTTTCCTTACACCTTATGCTATCTTGTAAGATGTTTTATTATGTATTATATTGATAAATTAAGTAGCATACTAGGCCATAATATATGCTGTTATTTCAGTCTTTTACTGCTGTTACTTGTTATGTTCAACTTACAGTACAGCTGCTGTACACTGCCTTGGGTGAATTGGTTTTTTTTCCAGAAAGTGGCACATAAATCCTAATGAATAAGTATGAGAGTATCTATGAACACACACACATGACTGCATACTAGCATTTCAATACTTTCTTGCTGTCTAATATAAGAAGCTTCTCATGGAATCAACTCCACAACTTTTACATTTAGATAGCTAGGTCTTTCAAATAAGAAACACATATTTACCTGATACATTTAATTGCTTTCAGCATAAGCATTTTTTAAGGGCATTTTTTACATCCTTGTTTTTCAGGCTATAAATTAGAGGATTAAACATTGGAATTAAAGTATTATACATTATAGAAATAACTTTGTTTATATCCATTAATTGCATGGATGGTGGTCTTATGTACACACATATCAAAGTCAAATAGAAGAGACATACAACCATGAGGTGGGAAGAGCAGGTAGAGAAAGCTTTACGTCTCCCCTCTGTGGAACGGATCTTTAGGATGTTGGAGATGATGTACACATAAGATGTGAGCGTTGAGATAAAGCAGGAAGCTCCAATAAGTGCCCCCCCAATATAAATAGCACATTGAATCGATGAGGTGCTGGTGCAAGAAAGCTTTAGCAATGCTGAGAAATCACAGAAGAAATGATTAATCTCATTGGAGCCACAAAAAGAGAACTGAAGTACAAAAATAAAATAAGATAAAATTATCAGAAACCCTAAGATCCATGTTCCTGTGCTCATGAGGATACAAACTTTCTGATTCATAATCAAATGGTATGACAGAGGTTGACACACTGCAGCATAGCGGTCATAGGCCATGACTGCAAGAATTATAACTTCTGTGGAGGTTAGAGAGCAAAAGAAATACATTTGTATTAAACACCCATTCATCGAAATATGATGAGTCTTTCTTAGAATGATATCCAGCAGCTTGGGAACAGAGACTGAGGTGCAAGAGATATCAAGAAAGGACAAGTTACTGAGGAAAAAGTACATGGGGGTGTGCAAATGAGAGTCCAGGCATACAATCACAATAATAGTGAGATTCCCCGTTAGGATAATCAGGTAAATGAATAAAAGCAGAAAGAAAAGAGGAACCTGCAACTGTGGAAATTCAGGAAACCCTAAAATGATAAATTCTGTCACTGTGGTCAAATTTGCCCCTTCCATTGGATTCTGAGTTAAAAACACCAATGAGTTATTCGTTCAGTTTCTTGAGTGAAGAGCTTTATTGGAAAGTCATCAAGTTCTAAAATGTATCATTACTACGAATGTGCTTAATTTCTTATGTTTCAATAAACAGGAGAGTTTGTATCATCTGACATCTGTTAACCCATCTGAATATTTATTCTCGCTGTATGTCCATTTGGGAATTGATCCTATAGTTGAATATGCAAAATGAAGGAAGAAACACTTAATTGTGCTCTTTGTGCTTTGTTAGCTAGTGACATTGTAAACGAAGACAAAGACCCAAATGGCTCATTCAGTCTGTACAGCTGAGATTCATGTACTTCAGGCAACAAGTGGATGGAAATTTTCGTTAGGAATTCAGCACTAACTCCCCTTCTCCATCTTTCTTATCTGGTCTTGGTAGTACCATCCATATTCTTTGGTACTATGCTTACAATTTATGTTACAACTAGTTGTTTAGCCCGTTACATTAACGGGAGCTAGCAGCCCTTCTCCCTTACTTTTACCTCCTCCCTGTCCAGCAGCACTCCCACCCATTCCCTGCTCCCCCTATATAGCAGTAGCCCTTCTCCTTTTATCTCCTCCTGTTCCGCATCACCCCATTTCCAGCTCCCCATATCCAACAGTAGCTCTTCTCCTTTGCAGGAGCCCTTCTCCCTTCCTTTTACCTCCCCCCCTGTCTAGCAGCACCTCTTCCCTGCTTCCCCTATCCAGCAGTAGGCCTCCCTTCCTGTTACCTCCCCCCTGTCCAGAATCACCTCTTCCCTGCTCCTCCTGTACTGGAGCACCCCCTTACCTGCTCCCCCTGTCCAGTCCGGTGATCTCCAGCCATCAGGCTGGCTCCTGCAGGGAGTCTAGTTCCTGTCCGGTCCCCGCCAGGCGTGCGAGCCTGCTCCGCCCCCTCCCAACCTGCCGGGAGCATTTGAATTAGACCCGACGGTTCCTGTTGAGGGAAGCACTCCTCACCGGACTCAGCGGTGAACTTCAGCCATCGGGCCGACATCCGCCTTGTTGTTTGTTTGTTTTTTAGTTGAAAGGCGCGGCGGTGACTCCTCTCATGATCCCCGCCTGCGTCGGAAGTCCGACGCAGGTGGGGATCGTGAGAGTAGCCACCGCCGCGTCTTTCAAAGAATCGTAAGCCGCACATGCGCACTTCCTATGTGTCGCTACAGCTCAAGGAAAACCGGCACACACTTAGGAAGTGCGCATGCGCGGCTTACCATTTTATTATATTAGATGATTATTAGGCACTAAAAAATATGATCATTTATCATATTTTTAGTGGTTACTCTTTCTGATCTCTACATTCCATACAATAAGAATTGTTGATAATTCTTCTACTACTTTTTGATCTTGACAATGATTATTAGGGCCATGTCCTTTTTGGCCCTAAGTTGGTATTTGGATGTTTTTCTCACCAAAACGTGCAAGCGCCAGTTTTTGAAACTAGAAATTTGGACATCTTGCAGATCGTTCAGACTCCTAAACATTTAAGTCTAAAAGGTACTTGTAAGAGGCATGTTATGGGTGGGTTAGACTTGAATGTTTTGCACAAGTCATGCCATTTTATAACAGGGAAAAAACAAAAGGAATTGACCCCAAAATATCCACAAAGAAGAAAATCCAGAGAAAACCAAAAAAAAAACTCTGTGGAGTGACGATATTCCCAAATGGACTTTATTTGAAAGTATCAAAGTTCCAAAGGTACACTAAAATCATCCACATAAAATAATTCCATCCATATAAAAATAAATCATCCACATAAGAGCCTTAAAGGACCTGGTCCGCTAGGGATACAGGACCCAACACGGTCCGCGTTTCGACAAAAAGTCTTCTTCAGGGGTCCCTGGGGGTCCTATAAAGTTGAGTACGTTGGAAACAATTGTGTGGTGAGCCGGAAGTGAGACACTGCTTGTGTTTGCAACATTCTAGAGCTCAGACTGTGATGTTATAATGCCTGATTCCACCAATGCCTAAGCTCCGTCCTCATCTGCACAAGCCTCAAAACCTTTAAAACCCTAAGTATCAACATTCTAGAGCTCAGACTATGATGTCACAATGCCTGATTCCACCAATGCCTAAGCTCCGTCCTCATCTGCACAAGCCTCAAACACTTTAAAATCCTAAGTAGCAAAAAACAAAATGAATTGACCCCAAAATATCCACAAAGAAGAAAATCCAGAGAAAACCAAAAAAAACTCTGTGGAGTGACGATGTTCCCAAATGGACTTTATTTGAAAGTATCAAAGTTCCAAAGGTACACTAAAATCATCCACATAAAAGTAAATCATCCACATAAAATAATTCCATCCACATAAAAGTAAATCATCCATATAAGAGCCTTAAAGGACCTAGGCCGCTAGGGATACAGGACCCAACACGGTCCGTGTTTCGACAAAAAGTCTTCTTCAGGGGTCCCTGGGGGGTCCTATAAAGGTGTGTACATGGGAAACAATTGTGTGGTGAACCGGAAGTGAGACACTGCTTGCATTTGCATTTTATAACAGGGTCCCTTTTTATGCAATGAGACCTTGTGCTAAACATTCGTAGCATGACTCGCAGTAAAATAATCTGTCTTTAACAGTAGGCTATATTGATATCTCTCCACCTCAGTCTATACAAATATGTTGAAATAAAACAACCAACTTTTAAGATCTCCAGGAAGATGTCCATGACAAGAATGGCCAAAAGTGCTATTCCATAAAAAGTACTTAAGACCATAAGAATTGCGGCTGCTGGGTCAGTCCAGTGGTTCATCATTCCCCACAGTCCGCTCGCGCGGTGGCCCTTTGGTCAAAGACCAATGTCCTATTTGAGTCTAGCCTTGCCTGCGTACGTTCTGGTTCATCAGGAACTAATCTAACCTTTTCTTGAATCCCTGGAGGGTGCTTTCCCCTATAACAGCCTCTGGAAGAGCGTTCCAGATTTCATTAGCACTTAGCTGTGGATTGTGTGTCTAACTTTTGAGTGCTGGACTTATGCTTGCTAAAACCAATTACAAATGCCTGCACATAAGCTAGGCATGGTTGGACCAAATTCAGTAATTCTGCTTGCAAATTTTTGCAATGGTTCATACACCCCCCCCCTAACCAAACCCCCTTTTCAGTTATGCACTTTACCAGTTAGTGACGAGCATCAGACATAAGTCTAAATGAGAACTGCCCCATACATCATTTATGCATACATCATAAGTACAAACAATCCCATTCAAATCTTATGTAAATCAAGATCAAACAATCACACCAGGGGAAAAAAAGAAAAATAAAATAAAAAGTAAAAAATAGAACAATGAAAATTGAAAAATGGAAAAATAAACAAGTTTGTGAATGTAATGAATAAACTCCCAAGAATCCACAATATCAAAATCACTAATAATTGAAGTGTAAAGTGCAAAGTGCTCATAACAATTTCATACTAGGATTCACGTACTTCACTGCATCCCCTTAAAATTGAATTGTTTTTTGACAGATGCCGGTTACAGAATCCTGATTTTAGGCGGACTGGCCCCTCCTTCGCCTGAAAGGTCTGGGTTTGGGCATTTGAGACTTGGGCGATTTTTGGGTCGGGAATGTGGTGTAGGGACAGATGTAGTGGTAGTCTGGGCCAGTAGATTGCTAAATGTGCAGGTAGGCTATTCTCAAAAAAAACCTCAATTTGGACTTTTTTTTTTTGAGAATGGACATTTCCCTTTTGCCAACTTCAGCGTCTACTGACTTAGGCCAAAAGGGGACTTAGACTTTTTTTTTTATTATGCCGCTCCACATAAGATAACACATACTGTATAGGATTACTTCCCCTCCCCCTATTTACTAAGCCACAAGAGAGGTTTCTATCATGGACTAGAATACTAAATGCTCTCACTCTGTGTTAACACTCATAGGAATTCCATGAGCATCGGAGCATCAGAGCATTTAACGCTCCAGGCTGTGGTAGATAGATTGTGAGCCCACCAGGACAGATAGGGAAAAACCACTTAGACTATAAGTGGTATATAAATACTAAATACCAAAAAAATACTAGAAACCTCAACCCCAGTTTAGTAAAAGAGGGTCTTAATTATTTAATTAGCATATTCTTCACTGATAACAAGCTTGTTTGGTTCAATAAATGTCTTAAATTAAAATAAATTGCTTCGGCACCTAAATCAGTAGTCATTTTGGGTAGGCGCCTAGCCCAAGGCACCTACCAGAAAGTGGGTATGATTAAGGGGTGACTTGTGGATGGACGTGGGTGTATTTTCCATGTTTGTGTCTAAAATGGACTTAGTTGTTAGTATTTTGGTCAAGGAAACCCTGGCATAAATAGGGAGTACTTACGATTTTAACTCCTACTAGTGCCTAAGTCCAATTTAGGTGCCTCTAGGCGTGATTCTATAAACAACTCTACTCTATGCCTATTTTTTAGGTGCTGTTTATTGAATCTAGGTCATAGCGTTTAGACGAATTCTTGATATAATCATTTGTGTGAGCACACATTAGGAACATATGCTATTATTCAAATGAAATGTATGCATAATCAGTGTGTATTTTATAGAACTGCCCTGCATGAAACTGATTTGATCAATGTATTGTAACAGATGAACAGATATTTTCTTCACAAAAAATGCAGTAAAAGCAAGAAAATGCTCAGGATCTTGTCTGGTTCTTCAGTAAAGCCTTCTGGGTACAAGGTCTGCAGAGCTTTAAATCCACTCAGGTTATTCCTATGGAAAATTGTTTTCCCAGTTATCTTTTGTAGGAAATTCAACTATTAGACAAAAAAATGAAATGTTACTCAAGATACATTTGCTGACATTAGCGTTAACACCGTGACTCGTACGTCAGCCATTCTCTTACATGTCTTTCTTACCCATTTCAAATAATAACATTACAATTTCTGATTGGGCAAAACACTGGCCGTATCTTTATTCAACATTGTCGTAACATTACTTTCATAACATTCTTATAAATACCACAAATTCCAACAATTTTCAAATCTTTTGGCAGATCATTGGGAGTCATTCAGTATCAAAACTAGCTCCATTACCCCACAAAACGTTCTGTTATGACTTCCGGTGACTTCCGGTGTCATCAAGCCACCAAAACCCATGGCAGTGTCACCCACAAGCACATATTTCAAACTCATATATTATGGGCTCCTTTTATGAAGGCACGTTAGGGCCTTAACGCGCGGAATAGCGTGCACTAAATTGCCGTGTGTGCTAGCCGCTACCGCCTCTTTTTGAGCAGGTGGTAGATTTTCAGTTAGCGCACGCTATAGCGCATACTAATCCGGTGCGTGTGCTAAAACGTTTAGCGTACCTTTGTAAAAGGAGCCCTATGTATCTTAAATTTCAATTCCACCTCTGTTAGGCACTCCCATACCCACCCCTAACCCCAACCCAACAATCTCCTACCCACCCACCTAATGCAAACCAACACTCTACCCCAATCCAAATGGGGTGGAAGGGAGGGAGGGGAATGGCAATCCCTCCCAACTTCTCTCCCCTTCTACCTCAGCCTAACAATTCTTCTCTCGCCAATTCTTGTCAGCTCCAATCTGCCTCTAACTCTCATCCCCTTCCCATTCCACCAATCCCCCTTTTCCCCTAATTCACCAATGAACATCTGTCCACTCTGTCACTATCCTAACTTCTTCACTCCCTCCCTATCCCCCTCACCCCAACCCCTTTTTCTTTTTCTTGGGCTTCGTCTTGCCCAATGTTATTGGCCACCCAGAATAAGACTGTGTGGCCCTTTCTATTACTTCTTTAATTTATTTAATTAAGATCCTGTTTTAATGCCAGCTGACATGAATAATCAGTTGCTATTACTTCAGTTTTCTTTTTAAATAGGTAAGATAGATTTGATTGATAGGTTTACTATCATTTTGGAATGATTGGTGTCTATTTTCCTCTAAGTATCAGTGTTCCTTCTTCCTATGTTCTATGTTCTTTTATTTAGAACTAGTGTTTAAGCCCGTTACATTAACGGGTGCTAGAATAGATGTCTATCTGTCTGGGTTTTTTTTTTCTTTGTCTCTCTCTCTCCTTGGACGCTGCCTGTCTGTCTGTCATTTTTTTCTGTCTGTCTCTCCCTATGTCCTTAGTATCCTCAGTGCCTCCTTCCTATGTCCTTAGTGCTCCTTCCTATGTCCTTAGTGCCCCCAGTACCTCCTTCCCATGTCCTTAGTGCCCCAGTGCCTCCGTACTGTGTCCTTAGTGCCCCAGTGCCTGCACACTGTGTACTTAGTGCCCCCAGTGCCTCCTTCCCTTGTCCTTAGTGCCCCCAGTGCATCTGTCCTGATTAGTGCCCTCAGTGCATCTATGTCCTTAGTGCCCCAGTGCCTCCTTCCCATGTCCTTAGTGCCCCCAGTGCCTCCGTACTGTGTCCTTAGTACCTCCAGTGCCTCCTTCCCGTGTCCTTAGTGCCCTCAGTGCCTCTGTCCTGCTTAGTGCCCCGTGCCTCCTTCCTATGTCCCCATCACTACCTTCCAGACTTTGTCCCACCCCCACCCCCCGATGCCAGCCTGCCTCCCTCCTTCCCATCCCCCTGAGCAAATTTTTACATTTAACCCCCCCCCCCTTGCAGCACCGACCCTACCCGGCACACCTGAAACCCCCGTTGACCCACCCAGCCGATCCTCCCACTGCTAGACGGCTGACAAACCTCCCGGCTCCAGCAGCATCCGAGGCACAGTAAACACACTGCTTCACGGCCTTCTACTGCCCTAATTTCCTCTGCCGCATCCCTGATGATGTCATCAGGGATGTGGCAGAGGAAATCAGGCCAGTAGAAGGACGCAAAGCAGCGTGTTTACTGTGCCTCAGACGCTGCTGGATCCGGGAGGTTTGTCGGGACCACGGGAAGGGAAGGGGGGAGTGCGGCAAGGGACTATGGGAGCCGGCCAGACCACGGGAAGGGAGGGTCAGATGGGAGGGTCAGACCGGGGTGGGAGGGTCGGATGGGTTCGTTGGAATACTTTGTGGGGCCGCGATTCACTTTGTGTTCAGTTGCCAGGGCATTTCACTCATTGTAGTAGTGTGTGTGGCCGTTGTAAGCGCGCATGCGCACTCCTGACTGCCACGAAGCTACGAATGCACGGAGCCACCATGTTAGAAGTGTGCATGCGCGCTAAGGGAATTATTATAGTAGATTGTAATTTGCCTAAATCTGCTGCCCAATATCAGTGGTATAATCATAAACTCTAACTAAATTGCTTATTAGCAAGGCTACAATGGGTTTGTCCAAATCTTTAGCTTCATTCTTATGACTTTTTATATTCCATTCTAATTTTGCCCTATCATTATTCCAGTGTTTTCCTTCCTAACTAATTTCTGGTCTGCTTCTACATTGCACTTCTGATGTCCAATGGTGATTTGAGGCCTGATGTTCAGAAGCCACTGGTGAATTGAGTTAAACCCAGAAGTTCAATGCTGAACCATGTCTGGACAGCACCATTGAATTTTTGGATTTGTGGAGCCAACTAACACATAGATGCTTAAGTCCAATATTCAACACTTAACTGGCTATGGGTTACTGCAAAGAGATAGGGCTGATTTTTATGTGATCAGCCTGGAAGGTTAAGTACTGAATATTGGCAATATTGTCACCAGAATGCCCTCAATAATGTCACCAGAATGGTCTATAGATTGGCATTCAATGCATATTTTCAGTGACACTAACCGGTTAAGAGCATACTGAAAATTGAGGTTTACTGGAACAGGTGATTTAAATAATCAGTTGACAATAGATAGTCAGATAGATTTCTAAAAGACAGAGATGTCCAGAAGAGATCAGTAAAATTAGAGGCCCTTTCATTAAAATGCAGTAAGGTCTGAGTTTAACATGCTATAATTCAAGATTTTACCACGCATAACAGATCAGATATATAGCACAGCCTAGAGTTTTAAATTCAGGCAATGCATTAGTGTTGGCAAAAATGTGTGACATTAATTTAATGTTTACTCACATGCACTTAGCTTGTATTTGGGCATCCAGAGCAGATATTCATTCCGATAATAACGAGTTAATCAGCAACAATTTTGATTTGTGGGAGCATCTAGCCAAGTTGCTATCCTATAAAATCTGTGCCAAATGTTATAGCACAGCTCAAAAGATGTGTAGCTATGGGAGGCGTATGGACAAATTGCAGGTGTTCCCAGAAGTTAAGCAGAATGTTACAGAATAATGACACACCTGAGCCTAAGCTTGGTAGAGGCAATTAGAACAGGTTTCAGCTAGAGAATGACAAGGTGACAAAATTCATCACCGTCCCCGTCCCGCGGATAACCACGGGAAATAATCCCATGTCATTTTCTAGTGTCTATTTCAACCTCAGTCCTTCTACACACCAGCATTCTTCAAAGCAAAGCTTGAGGGTCAGTGGTTGTGGCCATTCATACTCTGATTCTTATGGGAGCCAAGGATAATGAAGCCATTGTGACATCACTGATGTGATTGGCTCTTAGGCACTGGTGGAATGAGGCATTATGACATCACAATATCTGCTCTGGATACCAGAGACTGTCATTCTGTAGTGTCTATCTCAACCTCAGTCCTTCTACACCGCATTCTTCAAAGCAAAGCTTGCGGGTCAGTGGTTGTGCCCAATTATACTCTGATTCTTCCCTCTCTCCTTAAAGAATGACATGAAGATGGTTTCCCGCGGTTATCCACGGGGACGGGAACGGTGATGAATTTTGTCACCGTGTCATTCTCTAGTTTTAGCAAGCCTAAATCCATCACCCTTTAGTCTGTACTAAGTAGTATTCTTCAAAGGGTGAGTACCTTTTGTAGAATGCTAGTTTAGAGTGGATCTTTTCAGCACCTAATTTAGGTCTACAATTTCTAAACTGGACCAAAAATTTGAAATATTAGACCAAAAATTTGAAACCAAAAATTTGAAACAGAGAAATATTATCAGAGGTGGAAAAATTTGGAGCAAAAATGGGACTCTCGGTTTATATTCTGGTCAGTGCCCATCCACCCCCCTCCTGGGACTGTTGTAGGCTTCCCTGGGCCTGATGTAAGCCCTAGTGATCCAATGGTAGGTTGGGACAGGAACTATTCCTCCTGCCTCCTGTACTGATTAACTCGAACACATCCCTCCTCCAAAACTTTTAAAAACCCTACCTTTAAAGCCCTGGTGGTCCAGTGGTAAACCAGGGCAAGAACAATCTTCCTACATTTCTACCCCATGAAGAGCCATTATCTGAAATGGCTGCCATGAGTTCTAATGGCAATTTCACAAGACTGTGGGAGCTCACAAGGTTGCTGCAAGTATTTGTAGCAGCTATTGCAAATAGCTCTAAATGGAGCAGGAGCATAGGATCTAAACATCTAAATATCTAGACTATATATATTAGAACATCTTAATATATAAAACCCTAAGCCACGCATGCACACTTCTATTTGCGTGTTGTAACCGGCAGCCTCAGGGCAAGGTGTCTTGGGCCACCGGTACAAGAAAAACCTCTTGTGTGCCGTTGCGGGCAGCACAAGGAAAATAATATAGCGTTTAGATAAGGACACCACCACACCAGGTAAGTTCTTTTCAAAATAAACTTGAGCTTTAATTCTTAAAGTAAAAATAAATATCAAGCTTTTGTCAGGATGATTCTGTTCATAACTCAGACTCAATGTCCATAAGGCAAAACTAACTAAGTTGCCAAAGTTCACAAACTCATAGTCCATCAGCATGTATCCAAAAGAAAAGAAAAACTCAAAATACACAAGCTTCAGAGTTGTATCAATTCCAAATAAGTCAGTGTAATTACACTGGCTTCTTCAGCATCAGAGTGCTGGCCAGACAGAGTGCTCCGTGTGGTGTTAATCTGCCATGGAAAATTGGCCCTCTATCCCACCACTATGAACACGGGGCTAACCCCTCTGTCTGGGACTGGGAACAGTTCACTTCTCCCAAAAAAGGAAAACAAGTTCCAACAATTCAGTCCTTTACCAAGTTCAAAAGATAATTTTTTTTGTTCTTCAGCTGACTTAGAATAGACAGCACAGGCAAGCCATTAACAAAACAGACTTTCAAAAAAAAACATTCAATAGTCATTCACTTGCCTCTCACACAGCATATCTCCATATCTTCACTAGGCAATTCAATAATTGACTCCGCATTGGCTTCCAGTTCCATATCCTGAGGCTCCTGCAGTAGATTAAGAGACATGTCCTCACCAGCTTCTGTTAGCTCCATAGCTTCTGGAGTTTGGCTGACAGCCCTGAGCGCTGGAACCTGTCCTCTCCAAGTGTCTGCTGCTTCTGACTCTCAAGGAACTGGGATTTCAGGTTAAGGAGTCTGAAACCCCGCCCTAAATCCTCAGGAGGAAGTGATTTCCTGTTAATCACTCTAGGCTTCCGTGGGGGATGGGAATGTAATGTAATGTAATTTATTTCTTATATACCGCTACATCCGTTAGGTTCTAAGCGGTTTACAGAAAATATACATTAAGATTAGAAATAAGAAAGGTACTTGAAAAATTCCCTTACTGTCCCGAAGGCTCACAATCTAACTAAAGTACCTGGAGGGTAATAGAGAAGTGAAAAGTAGAGTTAGAGGAAAAATAAAAATAAAATAAACATTTTAACAAGACAGCATTGATCTAAATACTTTGGAAGGTAGAAGAGAGGAGAGAAAGGAATAGAAGCAGAAGGGGGAGCCGTTGAACAGTAGAATTCTGGAGAAATTTAAATGATAGAAATAGAACAAAACAAAGACAAAAGGCAAAACAATAGATAAGATTAAAGATAAATCATAAGCTGGAAAGAAAAATAAAATAAAACTTTGTCTTCAATCCACGGTTTCAGCGTCAGTGATGAATCCTGCAGTTCTTCCCTCCTACTCCCTCTACAGGACACAGCAGGAAACTCATTCACTGACTGAAATTGGGTTTTAAAAGTAGGTAATTGTGTGGAGCCTAAACCTGACTTGTGCACTGCTCTTGGGACATTCCTAGCAGGCATAGTCTGCATACCACAGTGTTCAGTATGTCCGTGGCCTGAAGAAGTGCGCATGCGTGACTACAACTGCCCCCGAGCTCAGAACAGCAAACGGGGCCAGGCGGAGACCTGACGTGGCCGGCGGCTTCAGCGGAGGATGAAGGCGGTGCGGCAGTTAAGTGTCGGGTAGGGAACACGTCGACGACTCCCCCCTCCCGCACCAACTGCTGCCACTCTTATTTGAAGCAGCCTGCTGAGGTTCGCGGCCAGCTGTAGCGAACCTCGCAGGCCGCTCTCCACATGGAGCACGTTCCCTCTGACGCGATCGCGTCACGAGAGCGGCCTGTGAGGTTCGCTACAGCTGGCCGATAACCTAAGCAGGCTGCTTTGAACAGGAACAGGAGCGGCAGCGGCGGCAGGAACCATGGATGGATGGAGGGAGGGGAAGAACGGGAGGGGAAGCCAAAAAAGAAGGGCTATGGAGCAGGCAGGAAAGGGGGCTGTTTTGGTGGGAGGGTTGTGCTGAGTGCAGATGGAAATCATGGGGGTGGGGGAAACAGAAGGGGGCCACGGAGCAGGCAGGCATGGCACAAAGGGGGCCAGAGGGAGAGCGAAAGGGGGCTGCTTTTGGGGGAGGGATGTGCTGGGGCAGACAGCAATCGGGGGGAGGAAAAGAAGGGGGGCCACAAAGCAGGCAGGCATTGCACAACAGGGGTAGAGGGAAAGGGGGCTGCTTTGGGGGGATGGTTGTGCTGGGGGCAGACACCAATCATGGGGGGAGGAATAGAAGGGGGCCACAGAGCAGGCAGGCATGGCACAACCAGGAGAGAGAGAAAGGGGGCTGCTTTGGCAAGCAGGGGGGCCAGGGAGACAGACAGAAAGAAAGACGCACAGACAGGGGACCAGGGAGAGACACAGACACAAAGAATGACAGACAGACAGCGTCCAGGGAGAGAGAGAGACAAATTAAAAAAAAAACCAAAAAACAGACATACAGACATCTACTCTAGCACCCGTTATTGTAACGGGCTTAAACACTAGTATTAGAATATATTAGAAATATATTAGAACATCTAAATAGATAGACTCTAAATGGAGCAGGAACATAGGAAAATTGCAAATGCTCCATTTCACCACTAGACCACTAGGACTTTAAAGTTAGGATTTTTTTTTAAATAAGTCTGGGAGGTGGGAAGGAGGTGAGATGTGTTATAGTTGGCTAAGAAAGGAGGTAAGAGGGAGTTTTCCTGTCCCAGCCCACTGCTCGACCACTTGGGCTTAAGGTAGGCTTGGGGAAGGCCTGCAAGGCATCAGGGCAGAGAAGGAAGAAGGGAAAGGGCTGAGTGCAGAACCTGGTAGGGAAGGAAGAGTGCAGTGCCTACAATGGGAGGGGGACTGGGTGCAGAGCCTGGCAGGTCAGGGCAGAAAAGGAAGGGGGGTTGAGTACACCTAAAAACATATCTGTTCCTAAAGTACTTAAGTAGCTGATTTGCACAATCTTTCCCAAAATAACTAATCTCTAGACTTTAACTCTGTTAGTTCTACTCAATCTGTAACATTTTTAATCAGTGTAAACCGCATAGAACTTCACAGTCCTGCAGTATATAAACTGTTATTATTATTACTAGTCTTTAAGACCGTTACATTAACAGGTGCTAGAATATATGTCTGTCTTTTTTTTTTCTGTCTCTCTCCCCCTCCATTTCCATGTGTAGCGCTGTCTCTGCTTTCTTCCTCACTTTGCACTCTCCAGCTGTAACCTTACTGCCTCGCTTTTTCTCCTGCAAGCATGTCTGCTCTCTTTCTCATCTCTAGTCTCTTTGCTCTTTTTCTCTTCTTGCAGGTGTCTCTGCTCTACTTTCTCTATGTGTTCCTTATTCCTGCAAACCTCTATGCTGTATTTTTTTCTCTGTATGCTCCTGATCTTGTGTTTCCCTGTAGATATTTATTCCTATTTTTTTTCCTTCTTCAGTCTCAGCTTTTCTTTCTCTGAACATTTCCTACCTCAGTCTCTCCAATTTTCTTTCCTTCTTCAGTCTCAGCTCTTCTTTATCTGAACATTTCCTTCCTCAGTCTGTCCAATTGCAGCTCTCTTGCCCTTTGGGAGGGGGGGGTGGTTAAAGAGTGATCCATAGTTGTTCCTACTTCATAGACTGCCACCTTCAAAGTAGCATTTCTTGACCCCTAGCAGTAGCCTTTTGGTACTGCTACTTGGGATCAAGCTGAGCTGGTGGGAAATGGAGCAAAGGTAAATCTGATTTAGGGTATGGGGTCTCCTGCTCCCCTTTCCTGACAAACCTGCGACTACAGCAGCGTGTGCAGCACTCTACACACGCTGCTTCGAGGCCTTCTACTGCTCTGATTTACTCTGGCACGTCCCTGATGACATCATCAGAGACGCGGCAGAGCAAATCAGGGCAGTAGAAAGCCCCGAAGCAGCGTGTGTAGAGTGCTGCACACGCTGCTTGAATCGGCGTTTAGAGTCGGGACCGCGAAGAAAGTAGGGGCTGGAGTCTTTTTTCGGCGCTTCCCTTGCCGCCCCTTGAGATGTCACCGCGGCTCCTCTCGATCCCCGCCAGTGTCGGAAGCCTTCTCCAACGCTGGTGCGGCTCATGAGAGGAGCCGACAGGAGAGCAGGATGTCCAGCGCTGGGGCCCAGTCCTTCCGGCGAGTGTAGGTAGGTGCTGGGGATTCTGTTTGTAAAGAGGAACTGGACTGCAGCCTAAAAGAGCTGTTTGAAAGGCTATGCTGATCTTATTAGATCTTCCTGCTGCTATTTGTATTTACCCTGTTTGGAGGAAGACGTGCGTGTGTGGCGGCAGCGGCAACCCCGACTCCTTCTTCAACACCATGTCGGGAAGGGTAGAGAGCGGCCCGCGAGGTTTGCTACAGCGGCTGGCGAACCTCAGCAGGCCGCTTTGAAGAGGAGCGGCAGCGGGAGGGAGGAGTCGCTGGTGTCTTCTGCACAGTCACGTGCCTCCAGCTAGCTCAGGCGCCGTGAGGCTGACACAGAAGCACACCATCACGATCTTTGAAAAGCGCATGCGCGCTTAGGGTTTTATTATTATTGATTATAGAGCCTAACAGGGCAGAGAGAGAGGGAGGGGACTGGCTGCAGAGCAGAGCCTGTCAAGCAGGGCACTTGAATATATATTCCCAGTTTATATTTGAGTCAACATTTTTTTCCTATTTTTATTTATATTTGGATCAATTTATATTTCAGAATATATGGTAACTTTTTATAACAACAATTAGCATGACCCAAGATGACATTGAGCTATGCATCCCCTCATGGCTGTATCATACACAAGGGTCCTCTGTCTCTCTGTAGTTATATTCTAAAATCCAAATTTTCTAAACTAATAAATAACTATGATATCCTTTTATAAAGCTGTGGTAGCAGCTGTTGCTGTGGTGTGCACATACACAGACACACATGATGCATTGCCAGAATTTGAATACTTTCTTGCTGAGTAACATAGGAAGCTTCTTATGGCATCAACCCCTGAACATATACATTTAGACAGCCAGATATTTTAAATATGAGACTCACTTGACCATACAATTGCTTTCAGCAGAAACATTTTCTAAGGGCGTGTTTTACATCCTTATTTTTCAGGCTGTAAATCAGAGGATTAAATATTGGAATTAAAGTATTATACAATAAGGAAATAACTTTGTTTATATGCAATGATTGCATGGATGGTGGTCTAATGTACACGCATATCAAAGTCAAATAAAATAGGCATACAACTGTGAGATGAGAAGAGCAGGTAGAGAAGGCTTTATGTCTTCCTTCTGTGGAACGAATCCTCAGGATGGTGGAGATGATGTGGACATAAGATGTGAGGGTTAAAATAAAGCAGGGACATGCTACAAGTACTCCAAAAACATAAACTATGCTTTGAATAGATGAGGTGCTGGTGCAGGAAAGCTTTAGCAATGCTGAGAAATCACAGAAGAAATGATTAATCTCTTTGGATCCACAAAAAGAGATCTGAGAAAAAAAGGAGTACCATAAGGTGCAGGTAGCAAAAGCCCCAGATCCATGTTTGCCGTGCTCATTGAGAAACAAACTTTCTGATTCATAATCAAATGATATGACAGGGGTTGGCATACTGCAGCATAACGATCATAAGCCATGACTGAAAGAAGAACAAATTCCATGCAAGCCAGAGACACAAAGAAATACATTTGTGTAAAACACCCATTCACAGAAATATGATAAGTCTTTCTGAGAAGGATATCCAACAGTTTGGGAAGAGAGACTGAGGTGCAAAAGATATCAAGAAAGGACAAATTACTGAGGAAAAAGTACATGGGGGTGTGCAAGTGAGAGTCCAGAAACACAATGACGATAATAGTGAGATTCCCCATTAGGATGATCAGGTAAATCAACAAAAGCAGAACGAAAAGAGGTACCTGCAGCTCTGGAAATTCAGGAAACCCCAAAATGATAAATTCTGTCACTGTGGTCAAATTTGCCTCTTCCATTGTTTTCTGAGTTTCAAACATCAAAAAATCATTTATTCAGCTTCATTATCAAAGTCTTTGGATTTTTAAAGGATTAATTTCTTATCTTTCAATAAACAGAAGAGTTTACATCATCTAAGATCTGGTAATCAGTATTAGGACCTGAATATTTATTCTTGCTGTGAATCCATTTGGGAATTGACCCCAGAAGGTGTATATGTGAAATGAAGTTGGGAACACCTAATTGTGCTTTGTCACCTAGTGACATTGTAAATGAAAGCAAAGACCCAAATGGCTCATCCAATCAGTACAGGTAAGTTTCTTTCAACAGTCATTATTTGTGCTAAAATCTTTTAAAAGAGGGCAATTATTTAATACATTTTTGAGCATAAATGGAGTCTAATTTAGAACACAGATTTAAGAGGTTAAATGTGCTCTTATTAAATTAGATCATGCCAAAAATTGTGAGTGGTTCTATGCAATAGACATGTTCAGGGTCAGAGCTTGGCCGGAAGATGAACAATATCCCAATTTACATCCAAACTGTGTAAATTGAATATATACTGTGGCTAAAGAAAGGCTGAGGCAACTGACCCACATTGACCTCCACAGCACCAGTTCAAGTTATCCCTGCAGTGGCCTAGTTAGGATTGGTGACAACAATAAACAAATGGATCTGAAATCCAGTTTACTCTATGTCACATATTTATTTCATAGAAAACCAAAAAAACTCTGTGGAGTGACGATGTTCCCAAATGGACTTTATTTGAAAGTATCAAAGTTCCAAAGGTACACTAAAATCATCCACATAAAATAATTCCTTCCATATAAAAGTAAATCATCCACATAAGAGCCTTAAAGGACCTAGTCCGCTAGGGATACAGGACCCAACACGGTCCGCGTTTCGACAAAAAGTCTTCTTCAGGGGTCCCTGGGGGTCCTATAAAGGTGAGTACGTGGGAAACAATTGTGTGGTGAACCGGAAGTGAGACACTGCTTGCATTTGGTGACAAAAATAAACAAATGGATCTGAAATCCAGTTTACTCTATGTCACATATTTATTTCATCACAGAAAGGCAGAAAGGCAAACAAAACAGTTCATTCTTGTGCCCTTGCACTGCTCAAACTCGGTCCCAAAGTTTCCAGTTTTGCGTTCTAACTTAACCAGTCCAGAAATCAAAATGCTTCCAGAGGACGTAATAGGGCAGAGTACGGTATTGGGGTTTAAGAAAGGATTGGACAATTTCCTGCTGGAAAGGGGGATAGAGGGGTATAGATAGAGGATCACTGCGCAGGTCCTGGACCTGTTGGGCCGCCGCGTGAGCGGGCTGCTGGGCACGATGGACCCCAGGTCTGACCCAGCAGAGGCATTGCTTATGTTCTTATGTTCTTAAAATAGCAATTCAGATACAGCTCCCAAACCTCTGTGGCTTATTGCCAGTCTCTGGTGAAATACATTTCTCTAAAGTTGCTCTCCAGGGCTCTCAGGGCCCAGCACTTCCTTGGTTACAGAGCCTGGCTCCTATCTGAGGAGATAAGAGTCTTCTGGCTCCTTCTCACTCTGCTGAAGTGGCCTAGCTTCTTCCTAATATAACTGGGAATTTTATTATAATCCCTCTGTATCAACTAGCAGCAGTTTTATGAATAACCCAAGCTCTTTCACCGCATTTGCTGTATTTACCAACTGTACACTGAACCCTAACTCTAGCTATGGGGTTCAGTATGAAGGGGCAATTAGATAGTAATCCCTCCCCAAATCCCCTCAGGTGAGACTCACGTTATACTAAGGAAATAATATTAAAAATTGAACTAAGGCCAGAACTGGGCAGACTTGCACGGTCTGTGTCTGTATATGGCCATTTGGTGGAGGATGGGCTGGGGAGGACTTCAATGGCTGGGAGGGTGTAGATGGGCTGGAGTAGGTTTTAACAGAGATTTCGGCAGTTGGAACCCAAGCACAGTACCGGGTAGAGCTTTGGATTCTTACCCAGAAATAGCTAAGAGGAAAAATAAAAAAAATTTAAATTGAATCAGGTTGGGCAGACTGGATGGACCATTCGGGTCTTTATCTGCCGTCATCTACTATGTTACTATGTTAGTATTGCTCTCATAGCATAGCAGTTAGGAAACGAAAGAATTACTGAGTTCCCCTCCTCCACACACTGCTGATTCTTCTGCATATAACAGAAATACTTCTTGAAGTTTCTTAGCCCTATCTTTCTTTCTTGGAACGCTCTCCCGGAGGAGGTTGTGATGGAGACCTCCACTATAAGATTCAAGTGCAAGTTGGATGCACACCTCCTTGCTAATCACATTGAGGGATATAGGTAAACAAGGTCTCATCTGGGACCACCTAGGCCTTCATTAGCAAGCACCTAGTTGAGCCTCCGCGTGTGCGGGTCACCGGACTGGATGGACCAAGGGTCTGATTCGGTGAAGGCATTTCTTATGTTCTTATGCTAGCACTACTCCTAGCATAGTCTTAACAATGAGCTCCTTAGGCAGCTTAGAGCAAAAAACACATACATTCCTTAATTCAGCTTTAAGGGAAAATATATAATTCATACAAGGTTCTAGGCAATTCTCCCGTGTTTTCCCCTGGTTCCCACAACATTTCTGTATCATCTGTACACACAGATACACTGGTCTCAAAATCCATGCATTCATCTATCACTGGCACTGCTTCACTTCCTTCAGGCTCAGACAGCACTTCCATATCTGGGACCTTTGGCATAAGGTTCCTACCCTGTGTAGAATCAGTAGTCTTACTGAGCCTCAGAAGTTCTCTAGCCATGATATCTCTCTCAGCCATTCTCCCATGAGTGGTATTGCTGAGGACTTTGGCTAATTGCTCTTGCCCTTCTGTTTCTAGTCTGTAGTGAAGCTCTCTTGCTTCTATTTCTCCACTTGTTTAATCAAGCCCACATCAAGAACTTCTCATAGGTTGTTTAATCAAGCTCACATCAAGAACTTCTCATAGATTATAGCACAGGCTTTTTGCTTGCCTGTCTCAAAGCATTCTGCTGTAGCTTTGTCTGGAACACTTTCTCCACTCCACTCCCTTTCTTCTCTCTAACTAGAGTAGGAGATGTGGAGTGTCTCACCCTATCAGGATCCTCAGACAAGGATGTGCAGGAATATTTTTATTCCCTGCAGCTTTTGGATTTAGCTGCTACTGACTAGCTCTCTCTCCAGTGACAGGGAAGGTTCTCTTATTCTCTTGCTGAAACCTTGGGATTTCTCTGGCTTCCTACTTTCCCTATCACAATACCTACACAGAGTACATGCTAACGATGATGGCCACTCTTGAGGAGGCATCATGTCTACATTTTCAATCTAGGTATAATTTCAGTAGGATTTGTGCAAGAATTGTATAGATATACATAGGTGCCAATGTGCCCTTAAATACAGGTGTCTTCTGCCAAAGTGTAAATTCAGCAGGGACATATGCAACTTACCATACCATATGCTATAAGTTATGTAAGTAAATGGGAGTTTTCCTTATGCTAAGATCAAATTCAGTGAATTATGAAATATGCACAATCAACTAATCTTCACAGGGGTGATTTATCCAGAAGATACTTTAAATAGTAGTAGTAACCTTAACTACCATTTGTATATACCCTTATGTGGAAACTTTTTCTATGTTCTTCCAGGATCCTCAGCGGCACCACTTGGAGCTCAATTAGATCTCATTGCTCCAAGCTTTATGTGTCAACTCGTCATCGGGTCTTTATTTATTCCATTTATATATAAACTTATTAATTTCTCTTTGCTTTTGTGTAATTAATTCATACTTAAACATCTTAATAATAAAATGCTAAGCGCGCATGCGCACTCGCGCTGCGTGTTCCCTGATCCCTTTTCTGTCGGGATGTGGCAGCACAAGTGCGCATGCGTGCCAGACAATCTTTCCTGCTCTCCACCTCACAATACGACCCTACCGGCCAAAGTTTCTTTAGACGCTGCCGCAGCAAGGCAGTGCGGAGCGGCAGCTGCCGGGAGGAGGCCATGGTGGCTTGAGGCGAAAGGCGGTGCGGAGTGGCGGCTGCCGGCCGCTAGCACCCCCTGCCCTCTCCATCACGGCCCAGGAAAGACATGGCAGTGCGAGGCCTGGACGTCACCACTCGTGATGCCACGCCTACGTGCTGCACACAGAAGAAAGCGCTGCGGCTCGCCTGGGCAGACATGTTGGTGGTGGCGGCTGTGGAAGAGGGAATGGGAGCAGACACCAGCTCCCCGCGACCCGGCAGAGGCCCCACACCAGAGTGAACTCATGCTGCCACCCAGAACTCCCCCACCTCTGCTGACCCTTCCCCCTGCCTGTCTCACAGGGCACCCCTGGCAATCCTGGCCCACAATAGTCAACCCAGACCCAAGGCAGAGGAGACACTGGAACACCAACAATGCAACAGGTACTCTAATGATGCTGGATGGGGTGAAAAAGGTGGAAATAGGAAAGGTAAAAGGGGAAATGGGAATATTGGTAGGTAAAAAGAAGGGAGAATGGCTACTGATGGACAGGAGGAGCATGCAAGGGGTACTGCTGGATAGGGGGAGGTAAAAGGAAGAGAAAAGGGCTACTGCTGGACAGGGGGGAGAGACAGAAAGAAAGGGGGCAGGGAGAAAGAAAGACACACATACAGAAAGATAGAAAGAAATGCCTAAGTCTACACATCTATTCTAGCACCTGTTAATGTAATGGGCTAAAAAACTAGTTCATTTATAAGCATATTACTTAGCTTTATCGTGTGGTCTCTGGCTAGGGATTGTTATACCAACATGTTTCGCTGTTATAGCTTTATCAAGGATAACCCCCTACAAACAACAAAAGCTAAAGTTAATACGTATTCATTTTGCAACAAAAATAACTAAGTAACAGACTCCACCAAGTTACAATGTATGCATTTGATTTCTCACCTAACTGTTATATCACCAGAAGCGGTGACCACTATGTCCTCAGATATGGCGTTGTCGTCTTTTTTGAAATTAAATAGAGCAGAACCCTAGTCAGCTGCGCTTACGTCATTATGTCATTACATCATTACGTCATTACAGCGAAACATGTTGGTATAACAATCCCTAGCCAGAGACCACACGATAAATGTTTAAGTATGAATTAATTACACAAAAGCAAAGAGAAATTAATAAGTTTATATATAACTGGAATAAATAAGGACCCGATGACGAGTTGACACATAAAGCTTGGAGCAATGAGATCTAATTGAGCTCCAAGTGGTGCCGCTGAGGATCCTGGAAGAACATAGAAAAAGTTTTCACATAAGGGTATATACAAATGGTAGTTAAGGTTACTACTACTGTTTAAAGTATCTTCAAGATCAAATTCAGTGTCACATAAGTGACATTTAATCTATTAGCACCTTCCTTCCTTCCTATCCTATTTTGTAGTTGATTTTTTATCTGTTATATATTTTTTCATGGTAAACTGCCCTAAAAGGTACATGTTAGAGCAAATTCAAATAAACTTCTAGGTTTTGATCATCGATGAGTACACTGGCACCCCTGGTTTCCTCCCACATATATGGCCTCATTTACAAAGCTGTGCGGCAACAGCCCCAAAGCAATTTAAATCTCTATGGGCTTCGGGGCCATTAGCGCAGGGCAACTGCTAGCGCGGCTTTTTAAAAGAGGCCGATAACCATAGAAGCAGTTATGCAAAGGTTGGGAAGTTTTCATCAAAGTGTAAATGTGTTCAAAAGAAGTCAGTGAAATATCTTACAGACCTTCCCTTTCTCTCCCCTTAAATTTTTGTAAATACTGACTTTTTCAAAGGAAAACAGGAAAGAGTAGGGTGAGGGGGATGGCTCTTTACACAACAGATTACTGAAAATAAACCATTGTCCAATAATGTTCTTTTTGCCATTTATTTGAATCAGCTTGAATCACCAAAAACTGATAGACTTCAATGATGTCGAGGGTATAACTATGCAGCATTTGTTTTGGGGTTGACAGTGTCTTGTATTAATTTTGGGCCCAAAAATGCACTAGGGGCTCCTTTTACTAAGCTATGCTAGTGGTTTTTGCACGCACTTAGCATTGAGCTAGCGTTAGTTCTTGGCGCGTAGCACGGGATTAGCATGTGCGGCAATGCAGCATGCGCTAAAAATGCTAGTGCACCTTAGTAAAAGGAGCCCTAGGTCTTATTTTTAGGGTATGTACATAATCATCATCCCCTTCCTCTCCTTTACCCCAGTTCTTCCTCTTTCCTTTCTCTCCCTCCCATGTGCAGCATCTTTCCTCCTCTCCCTCCCAACCCCATGCAGCAGAACCCTTGCCAGCTTCTATCCTTCCCTCCCTCCCCCCACCCCGCTGCACAGCCGAACCCCCGCTGACCTCCATCCGAACGCCGCTGACCGTGAGCGAGCCCTACATACCGTATCTCCCCTCCAAGGTAGCGTCGGGCCGGCAGCACTCTAAATAGGCTGTTTCGGCCTTGTCCGCCGGTGAATTCCCTCTGCCACTTTACTGATGTGCCTTTTAAAACCGATTAAAAATCCATTTAAAAAAAGATAGGTGCCCAAACCATGCCTAATGTCAGAGTAGGCATGATTAGGGGTAGAGATGACCTTAGGCATCACTAGTCATGATTTTCCCAAAACTAAAAGCACTGGAAATGTGGACCTTAAAAACCCTAGCCTATATTACTGGTGCCTACGTGTTTTCTTAGGCGCCGGTAGCTGAAATTCATTTTTTTTTTTCCTATTTGTTTATTTATTTATAAATTTCAAATAACAAATCAAGATAAATCTTGTACAGAAAGTGATTATAGCAAAAGAAACAGAAGAAATCCCATAAATTTACATAAGAACAAAATATTGCATAATCTCTCAAGTCCACCATATGATCCGTGATGTAATAAGAACGGAAATAACAAGAAAATATTAACTAGAGATAGTTGGTACGTGGTTAACTGATGTTCAGGCGTCTAATATCTTAAAGCCCTCATTTCTTTCCCTTCTCCAGGTGGGACAAGGAGAGAAGGGCCGTCAGCTGGTTTGGCTCAAAGAAAACATATTTCTGAGAATTATATTGTACTATACATTTGCAGGGATGACGAAGATAAAAAGTTCCCCCAAGAGCCAAAACTCCAGGTTTTAATAATAGAAACTCCTTTTACGTCTTTGTGTATCTTTTGCCAGATCTGGGAACATTTGTATCTTAAAGTCAAGAAACTTTTTCTCTTTATTTTTGAAGAATAATCTTAAAAGCCAATTTTTATCCAATGTGATAGCCAAGGTCACAATCAATGTAGCAGGTATTGCATTTTCTTTATCAGACAATTCAAGTAAGGCAGATACATCAATTGGTCCTTGAATTCTTTCCTGAAAATCCTGACTTTTGTTGAGTAAATAGTAGACCTGATTTAAAAGAGGCAATGAATCTTCCGGTACTTCCAATATCTCCAACAAATAACATTTTAACATTTCTCTTGGAGTCACTGTTGAAATTAGGGGAAAATTAATTAATCTAAGATTGTTATTCCTAGAGAAATTTTCAAACGTCTCTATCTTCCTTCTTAAGTTAGTGTTATCCTTAATTAAAGTATCCTGAAGCAATTTGGAAGATTTGAGTTGATCTTTAATGCTCTGAATATCTAATTTTGATTCTTCCAGGTCTTGTTTTATCTGAAGAACTTCCTTCTCCTGAGATTTTATTTTAGCCTCAATCTAAAAGTAATTAGTATTCACTGTTCTAACCAAATTGGCAGTCAAATCCCACAAGCCTCCAATGTAACTTCTTGGGGCTTTACAATATTGAAAGTCTGCAAATTTGATAGTAGAAAATTGGGCTCACCAGCCAAAGGATCCTCTCCTCTCCGTTCCTCCTGTGTCAGGACTAATCCCAGCATTGTAATATCCTCATGTACATTCAGGCTCTGCTGCAAACTCTGAGAGCCTGAATCGTTGTTTGTCTCACCATTCCCAGCAACCTCAGGGTGGGAGCGCATGCCGACTTCCGACTGCCTCTCCACCCCCGGGGAACTGGCGGCACGAGGGTTGGGAGGAGGGACTCTCATGTAGGGGCTCAGTGAGATCTCATGAGCCCGAAGAGACGCCTCCAATCCGTCTCCAGGAAGCGTCTCAAGCGGGGGCAACGCCGACGTTCCAATGGTGCCCTGCATCCGCCTCAGCAACTTCTCGATGTTGCCAGAGGAGACTGCAACAGGGCGCTGCGAGGTTGCAAAGGCACCCTTTCCTCTCCTCTTCAGCATAACCAAAATCAGCAGCGGTAAACCGCCAGAAGAAGAAATTTTTCAAGGTAAGGTTTGCGGGCGGTTGCTCAATGAACCACGACCGCGGCCATCTTGGATCCAGCTGAAATTCATTTAATGGTGCCTAAGTGTGATTGGCACATGTCTGGTGCCATTTTTATAGGCTGTGACAAATCTAGCTCTCTCCTAGCTTTGTCTCAGGTTTAACTAATAAGAGCAATAAGCCCCTATGCAAGAGAGCTGCCCAGGTTGGCTCTGCTGAGTATGGAAGTGCTGACTTCCCTTGTACTGAAATTGATGTGCCAGACAGTGACTGCCAGGGAGAGTCCAGCGGCAGGTTATGTTACCAAGCCTGCTATTAGCTCACAAAAGAACTCAGGAGCAAGGAAACTACAGCTCCCAGAAAGCCAGAGTACTAGCAGGAAGCTGTCATGTAAGCAGACACAGCTGCAGAGGGAGCTTTCTCCCATCCCCCTCTTCAGAGCAGGGAGGGGCTGCTTGGAGCCTGTTAAAACAAGGCAGCTGAGACCCAGAGAGGGGGAGGAACAGAGAAGCTGGAAACGTGATCCTGAAAAGCAGTATGACTTCTCTCCCCAGCTGAATGCTGATGAGCTGGGAGAAGAGTGTGAGATGATGGACGTTTCAGAAGAGTCTGAACCCACCATTGAGAAGCAGTGGGAAAGCTGTGAACCTATGGATATTGGTTTGCCCAGTGAGCCTAGTGAGAGGTTAGAAGTTATGGACACAAGCTGAAAGGTGGGAAGAATTTTGATACTTTTTCTTACTGTGATTTGTGGTGAATTCCTGAGACTGAGTTTGTTTTAGTGTACAGCAGAATTGTCTGACTTTCAGTGCTAACCTCTGAAACATTCTGTTACATTACTTTTGCTATATACTGCTTGAACATTTAACTACGAGCCTTTTCCTTACGCTCCTCTCCACACAGCTGGAGACTAATTAGATACTGATAAGGTACTGCAGGGAACATCAGCCACGGAAGAGCTCCATGTATATAAGATCCTTAGCTGCAGTCAGCCAGAGCCAGCTAGCTTTAGCAGTTCACCTTTGAGCTTATGAAAAGTTTATTTTCAAAGCTACAAGAACTGTGTGTATTTTTCTTTACTGCTCTTTCCCAAGAAAGAGAGCATCGATGAACTTACCTTTACCTATTAAGGCTGGTGAAGAGGACTGAGTGGTAAAGACTGAAGTCCAGCCATAATTTTGGTTTTTGTTTCTTTTTCTTTGGGATTTTGAAAATAAGGGCCATTCTGACATTTGTGCAACCAGTGTGGCCAGGTTTTTGCACCAATGTATTGAGAAATATTACAGTCTTCTAAGAACCTCTGAGCAATCTGACTCTGGGTCAGGAATAAAAAGTCTATTTGCGTGTTTTGACTTTTCTATGGTGGGTTTATTTTATAGCCTCTTCATCCCCTTTGTCTTCTCCTAACCACATTGGCACTGTGGTGTAAACAAAATAAACAAACAAAAAAGACGTTGCTCGTTGCTCATGCAGGTCGAGGGAGTGAGGTGTTGTCGAGGCTGGGGAATAACAGGATCTGGTCGGCCAGAACAGGGCAGGCCTGAGTGCAGGGCCATGGGTTCAGATTTTTTGTTTGGAAAATCTGGTAACCCTATCCTGAGTGAACATCACATAATTGACTTAGCACACAATGGAAGGAATTCTTTAACAATGCCATTCACACCATATCTCCATTCAACATATAAAGCATTCATAACACAAACCTCACTAATTGCCAATTAATACAATAGATCTAAGTGGAATTCCAATTTTAGCAACAGCTTTACTCTCTTCCTTAAGTACCATATATTATAACAAGGCAATATAACCTTTCAAAAGCAAATTAATAGCTCAGTGTGCTTTACACAATACCATAGAGCTATTTGGTATCAAAACTAGCTTACAATTACCATGTTTCCCCGAAAATAAGACAGTGGCCCAAAAAACACACTAGTTCTTATTTTTGGGGTATTTACATGATCATCTCTCCCTTCCTCTCCTTCACCCCAATTCACCTCTTTCCTTTCTCTCCTCCACATGTGCAGCATCTTTCCTCCCCTCCCTTCCATTCCTTGTGCAATAGGACCCTTGCCCAGCTTCCCTTCCCTCCCTCCCATCCTTCGTGCAGCATAATCCTTGAGCGAGAAACTCCCCCTCCCAAGCACCCGCACCCACCACACAGCCTATGGGAATGGAAACTGATGGCAAATCCTGGACTAGGGCTTATTATTGGGGTAGGTCTTATTTTTGTGGAAACATGGTATTAATGTGGAGGGCCATAACTGAAAGAAATGCCTAAGTCTGATTTGGACATCGTATATTAATTGCCTGGTGTTTGATCATACAGACCGCCAGTACATATTCTTTATACCACATTCTCGACCATTCTTTGCCCAATTCTAAAATGTCCAGAACAAGATCTTTTGGATGTAGGAAGGGCCCAAAAAAATGATGGACTAGCCAGACATGGCAAGAGAGTAGTTGGGCACCTTACAGGGCACTACTGTGAACTTTACAAACAAAGGTGCCACATAAACATCTCACCAGAACTATATTATAGGTCATGGTGAGCCCCCTAAAACTCACTGTCTACAACCCCAATAACTCTTATGGCTGCAGATGCCACCTATATGGCAGGAGAGTAGGGTTTTGTTTTGATTTTTTTGTAGCCTCACATTTTTCTCTATGGTTCTCTAGCCTACCCTCTCCCCCAAAGACTACTTAAGCCTATGCCAGTGCTGATGTTCCAGAGGCAAGTATGTACATTTTTTTCATATTTTGAAATTTTATTGAAATTTAAATTTTACATGATGAAATAAACATATCATTAAGAAAACAAGAAGGTACAAAACATTCCCAAGAAAAGAAATATACAGGATACATTTGTGTAAAGCACCCCATTCATCGAAATATGATGTGTCTTTCTTAGAAGAATATCCAGCAGCTTGGGAAGATAGATTGAGGTAGAAGAGATATCAAGCATGGACAAGTTGCTGAGGTAAAAGTACATGGGTGTGGGCAAGTGTGAGTCCAGGCACACAATGATGATAATTGTGAGATTCCCAAGTAGAATGATCAGGTAAATCAATAAAAGCAGAAAGAAAAGAGGTACCTGAAAGTCTGGGAATTCTGGAAACCCCAAAATGATAAATTCTGTCACCATGGTAAAATTTGACTTTTCCATTGCATTCTGAGAAAAAATAGAAGCTTGCCCTAATTAAATATTCTATCCGAACAGTGATTGAATAGCATTCTTCTCTAGACAAATTAGCACTGCAATGCCTGCTCTGGATCACTAATGTGACCATTTATTTTTTTCATCAAAACGGGACATCTATTAATATTCAGTCCTGCCCCCCAATCCCGCCCTAGCCCCACCCCAATCCTGCCCTAGCCCCATCCCCAATCCCATCCTAGCCCTGCCCCCAATTTCTTCCATTCATTTTTCATTTATTAATTAATGGTAATCATAAAATTTTAAAAAACACAAAACAGCCTATACGCAGAGAAAATGTTCATTATCATTTATATTTGGGGTTTTTTCAACGATGTCACCTCAGTAACTATAGAAAAATAGACAAATATAGTGCAAAATATAGACAGCAGATATAAATTCTCAAAACTGACATTTTATCACTAAATTGAAAATAAAATTGTTTTTCTTACATAAGAACATAAGAACATAAGCAGTGCCTCCGCCGGGTCAGACCACAGGTCCATCCCGCCCGGCAGTCCGCTCCCGCGGTGACCCAAACAGGTCACGACCTGTCTGAATCACCAGAAGGGACCCCATTGCCACCTTGGTTTCTCATTTAAGTCCTATCTTCCCATCGAAGTCCTAACCCTCCGGTCTTGTACATGCACGACCTGGTTGGGTTCCTATACTTATTACCTGGTTAGCTTTCTATACTTGTGTTACATCCCAGCACCTCTCTCAGTATCCCATGATCCCTTTATCCCTCAGGAATCTGGGATAAAGGGATCGTGGGATACTGAGAGAGGTGCTGGGATGTAACACAAGTATAGAAAGCTAACCAGGTAATAAGTATAGAAACCCAACCAGGTTGTGCATGTGCAAAACCGGAGGGTTAGGACTTCGATGGGAAGATAGGACTTAAATGAGAAACCAAGGTGGCAAGGGGGCCCCTTACCTTTGCTGTCTGGTGATTTCATGAGTCTCTGGTTGCGTTTCCTTCTGATTGTGCATCCTATCTTTCATTTCTTTCTGCACTCAGGCCCAACAATTGTCCCTTTCTATTCCCTCCTTCCTTCCTTACTATGTCCTTAGAGCCCCCAGTGCCTCCTTCCTATGTCCTTAATGCCCCCAGTGCCTCCTTCCTATGTCCTTAGTGCCCCCAGATCCAGTGTCAGTTCTCCTTTGTACCTTTGTTCCAGGTCTCTCTCTCTCCCTCCTCTGTTATGATCTTGCCTCTCTCTGCTCTTCGTCAGGGGCTCTTCCCCTCTGTCTGCACCTCCCAAAGTCCTGCTTCTGCCTTCTGTCTTTCCCCTTTGGTCCAGGCCTTTCTTCTACTTACAACCCCCCCTTCTCTGCCATTTTCTCTCCTTCCTTCATCCCTCCTTCCTATGTCCCCTCACTGCCTTCTAGCCTTTATCCAACCCCATCCCAAAAAGCCTGCCAGCCTACCTCCCCCAAAGCCAGTCTGCCTGTCTCCCCCAAAGTCAGCCAGTCTGCCTGCCTATCTTCCCCAGAGACAACCAACCAGCCAGCCTGCCTCCTGCCTACCTCCCCCAGAGCCTGCCTGACTTCCCCAAAGCCATCTCTCTCTCTCCTCAGTTCAGGGTATTTCCCATCTCTACCCCATCTGGTCCAGCATCTGCCCTGTCTTCCCCCTCCCTTTTGGTTCAAGTCTGCTTTCCTGCCACTCCTGAAGGTCCTTTTCTATCCCCACCCGCAATGTCCAGATCCAGCGTCTCTGGCAATCCCCATCTATCGGGAAATCCCCATCTATCCGCTGCTTCCCATAACCAGAGAGGTCATTTTCTGTGCTGTGATTGCTGCCACCACCGCTGCTTATCGAGGACCAACAAGCTAATTACGGCAGCCTGCAGAGCGAACTTAGCAGGCTGCCACTGGGCTCTGTAGCATGTTCCCTCTGCCGCGGTCCCGCCCCTCCTCTGATGTCAGAGGTGGGACTGCTGCAGAAGGAACCTGCTACAGAGGCCAATGGCAGCCTGCTAGGTTTGCTCTGCAGGCTGCCATAATTAGCTTGTTAGTCATTGATAATGATGGTGGCGCTTTTAAAGGTGAGACAAGCAGGGAAGAGCAGGAGCAGGAAACTGGAGTGAGAGCTGTATCAGGCATGGGCCGCAGTGAGAGCTGTTTTGGGCCGCATGCGGCCCACGGGCCATATGTTGTGCAGGGCTGGTGTAGCGGATAACAGGAAAATAAATGTCTATTAAATGTTTAAAATGTTCCTTGATGCCAGCAATGATGGCAATAACAGTAAGAAGTTTGATCAGCTAGACACATTACATTACATTTGGGATTTCTATTCCGCCATTACCTTGCAGTTCAAAGCGGATTACAAAAGAATTATCCAAGATGTATTATAACAAGAACTTACAAAAAAAAACAAAAATTGGTCATTTTCAAAGAGAGTAAGAAATTGGTAAGGTTATTTATTTGAAGTGGTTGGCTTTAGTTAGAGGTGGAGTTTGAGACTTGCGGTATTATTTCTTTTTTCAGAGTTTTCTTGAAGAGTATGGTCTTTATTTCTTTTCTAAAAGTCTTGTAGTCGAGGGATGCCGTCAGTAGATTGGCGATTTGGTTGTCTAGTTTGGCTGCTTGAGTGGCCAGGAGGCCATCATATAGTTTTTTCCGTTTGACCTCCTTAATTGGGGGGTATGAGAATGGGGGTGTGAGTTTTCCTATGTCTGGTTGTGGTGTTGTGGATGAGGCGGTTATTCAGGTAGTTTGGACTGTCTCCATATAAAGTCTTAAATAGTAGGCAGTAGAATTTAAATTGTATTCTTGCTGGGATCGGAAGCCAGTGTGATTGGAGATACGCTTCTGTAATGTGATCATGTTTCTTTAATGAGTAGATGAGTCTTAGTGCTGTGTTTTGGATAGTTTGTAGTTGTTTTGTTATGGTTGAAGGGCATGGGAGGTACAGAATATTACAGTAGTCAAGTAGGCCTAGTATAAAGGACTGAACTATGAGCTGGAATTGAGTTTTCTCGAAGAATTTCCGAACTTGTCTTAAGTTTTTCATGACTAAGAAAGACTTTTGTATTGTTTTATTGATTTGCGGTTGCATGGTGCAGCATCTGTCGATAGTTATTCCTAGCAGTTTTAGGGTGGTTTGTATGTGGTAGTTGATTGTGTTGATTTCAATGTTGGTTATGGTTGGTATTTTGTTGTTTTCTAGGAGGATGAATTTCGTTTTATCTGGGTTCAATTTCAGTTTGTGATCTTTCATCCAGGTTGCTATTAATTTTAGTGTTTGGTATATTGTGTTCGTCATGGAGAGTTCAGGTTGATCGAAGGGTATGAGAATGGTAATGTCATCGGCATAGCTGTAGGAGGTTATGCCTTGTTTGTCCAGGTGAGAGCTGAAGGAGGCTGTATAGAGATTGAAGAGAGTCGGGGATAAAGGGGATCCTTGGGGAACTCCGCAGGGGTTTGACCAAGGTTCAGATTTTTGTTTGTCTGATTTTACTGTATAGGTTCTTGATTTAAGGAATCCTTCAAACCATGTGTATACTTTATCTGTGATACCTATTGTATCCAGGATTTGTAGTAGAATGTTATGGTCCAGTAAGTCAAATGCAGCGGTAATGTCTAGTTGTGTGAGCATCATTTTTTTTCCTATGCTGAGATGTTCTCTGGCTGTGTCCAAGAGAGATCCTAGGACATTGATGGAAGGACATTGCAGATGTCATTTAACAGTAGTTCATTAAACTAAAAAAGCAACTTCTGCAGTTTTTTTAATCAATGAATTCTGTTGGCAATTGTCTAAGATGTGTTCAGTTTTTATATATTGATATTAGGTTCAAGTTTTTAAAGAGGATGACATGGGGATAAAGTTTGTGCCTGTCCCCATGGGCTCTGTCACCATAAGTGCCCCTCAGGCTCTGCCACTTTCCTCGATCCATGGATACCCGTGGGTACCTGTCCCCTTGTCATTCACTAGCATAAACATTTTCTAAGGGCATTTTTTACATCCTTGTTTTTCAGGCTATAAATTAGAAGATTAAACATTGGAATTAAAGTATTATACAATATTGAAATAACTTTGTTTATATCCATTGATTGCATGGATGGTGGTCTAATGTACACACATATTGAAGTCAAACAGTAGAGACATACAACTGTGAGGTGGGAAGAGCAAGTAGAGAAGGCTTTACATCTCCCCTCTGTGGAACGGATCCTCAGGATGGTGGAAATGATATAGACATAAGATGTGAGGGTTAAGATAAAGCAGGGCACCCCTAGAAGACAACCTACAATATAAACTACATATTGAATAGATGAAGTGCTGCTGCAAGAAAGTTTTACCAGTGCTGATAGATCACAGAAGAAATGATTAATCTCATTGGAGTGACAAAAAGAGAACTGAGTAATACAAATATGAAAAGATGCAGGTAGCAAAAAACCAAATATCCATGTTCCTTTTCTCATGAGGATACAAACTTTCTGATTCATAATCAAATGGTATGACAGAGGTTGACATACTGCAGCATAACGATCATAAGCCATGACTGAGAGAAGTACAAATTCCATGCTAGTCAGAGATAGAAAGAAATAAAATTGTGTAAAACAGCCATTCATTGAAATATGATGAGTCTTTCTTATTAGGATATCCGGATATCCAGCAACTTGGGAAGAGAAACTGAGGTAGAAGAGATATCAAAAATGGACAGGCTACTGAGGAAAAAGTACATGGGGGTGTGCAAGCGAGAGTCCAGGCACATGATGATGATAATAGTGAGATTTGTCATTACAATGATCAGGTAAATCAATAAAAACAGAAAGAAAAGGGGTACCTGTAGCTCTGGAAATTTTGGAAATCCCAAAATGATAAATTCTGTCACTGTGGTAAAATTTGCCTCTTCCATTGGATTCTGAGTTTAAAATACCAACAAGTCATTCATTCAGTTTCATGAGTGAGGAGCCTTGTTGGAAAATCATAAAGGACTTAAATTTATCATTTCTAAGAACATGCCTTACTTCATACCTTTCGATAAACAGAAGAGCTTGCATCATCGGAGATCTGTTAACCTGTATTAAGAATGTATTATTTATTCTTGCTGTAAGTCCATTTGGGAATTGACCCCAGAAGATGAGTATATGAAATGAAGGAAGAAACATCTAATTGTGCTTTGTTACCTAGTGACATTGTGCGGTAAAAGAAAGCAGGCAAAGACCCAAATGGCTCATCCAATCTGTACAGCTGAGATTCAATAAGGCCCAGATTCTCTATTTAGTACCAATATCAGCAGCCGCCTAAAAAGCACTCACTGATGGCATGTCAGTCATACAACAGTGCGAAAGATAGGCATCAGAACTGTAGGCCAGTGTTTTCCAGGCCTACATTTCTGGCACATAACTTTATTGTACATTGTATCTACATAGGCACTTTACCACACCTAACATCACTTCTGGCATTAGCCATGCCCATAGTGTTAACTGCCGTAAAGCATCTATATAGATGTGATTCCAGAGCCTTTTTTTAGGCTCCGGTAGGTGCTTTAACTGTAATGTTTTATTTATTTGTTCTCTCCAACGAGCTCAGAATGGGTAACAAGGTTGACATACATAAAGCATAGACAAATTATGAATTTACATTTGTACAATAATGTTAGATATACAGAGTCAGGTTTAGCATACAATTTTGTCTTTAAGCTAACATACGTTTATTTCCATCTTCAGTTAATAACCAGAGTGGATCTAGTTCAGTCTACATTAGAATACATATGGTGTGAAGGGAGTGACTGGATTTATAAGAAGAGGTAAGTTTATTGCTTTCCTGGAGTTCAGAAGCCCTTTGAGTGATCTGATGTGAGGAGGCAGTTGATTTCAGTAACTTGGTAGGAAGTGGGAGTAGGAATAGTGTCTGACGCTCTGGAGTTGTAGGGCGCTTCCAGCAGGGATGTAAAGATATGTTTCCTCCTGGGATTGGAGTGGTCTGTTTGGGACGTATGGAAAAGTTTGGTTGATATGTTGCTGGGTGCCATTTTGTGGGTGGCAAGTCAAATCTGCGCAAGACAAATGCACGCAATCAAATACGCATAGACATTTCAGTGCAGGACAATTGTGCGTGACACAATTTCATGCAGGACAATTAGCCGCAAATACTATCACGCACACGATAACTGAGCGCACCACTTGCATGCATTTGACTATGAACCAACACAAAGCACAGTATACACAGAGAAAATGTTAATTATCATTTATATTCAGGTATTTTTTCAAAGATGTCAAGGCAAATTACTTTAAAATATGCATTGTCACCTCAGTAACAACTATAGAAAAATAGACAACTATAGTGCAAAATATAGACAGCAGATATAAATTCTCAGAACTGACACATTTTGATCACTAAATTGAAAATAAAACCATTTTTCCTACCTTTGTTGTCTAGTGGTTTCATGAGTCTCTGGTTGTACTTCCTTCTGACTGTGCATCCAATCTTTCTTTCTTTCTTTTTATTTTCTTTCTTTATTAGTTTTACAATTTTGACAATCAAAATCAAAACATAAGAAAAAATATTATGAAATCAGAAATATCATCAAATCTCCATAAATCAAGGAAAATTTTTGGATTACACAATATAGTTAGTCCACAATCAGATGGAGACGGTGCTGAAATTGCTGAAAATTTACAAATAATTTATGTGACCAGGAAAACCAAAAGGAGGCTCAAATGCCACGGAACATTCCTTATAAACGGTTTGAGAATCAGGATTAATTATCACTTACTATCCTAAAAAGTAATAAATTTAGATAGCTGCTGCGGTTCATAAAAAACATATCTGTTCTCTTTATAAATCATTGCACATTTACAGGGGTACCTCAGAACAACGGTCGCCCCCAACTGAACCACCTTAGGTCTCAGTATGAGAAACTGTTTCCTTCTCCTCTGTGTCGGACGTGAAACATCTTGGTACATTCCTACAATATTAGACAAAAAGGGAACATCTTTATATTTGAAGAATATTTTTAACATCCATTCCCTATCTGAATCAATGGCAAACTGTAGTAATAGTGTAGCTGGTACCTGAGTCTCAGTTTCCGACCTCTCTAGAAAATCAGTTAAATCCAAACTATCTGCAGATAAATTCTGCTGATTGGGATTTTGAGACCTAGATCTCACAGATAAATAATATATTTTAGAGAGAGGTGGATGTGAGGAATCAGGTACTTTCAAAACTTCACTTAGGTAATGCTTAAATATATCTTTTGCCGATATGGAAAATAATTTTGGAAAATTCATAATCCACAAGTTACTTCTCCTAATGGAGTTTTCCACCATTTCTTGTTTGAAATGTATACTTGCACTATATTTAACCCAAGTTAGTGCTTGTGCTTTCAATAATTTTATTCTGGTGTCACAGTCATTTGATTTATTTTCCAATACCGAAACTCTATTCTTCAAATCCAAATTTTCTGATAGTACTGCAGTACAATTTTGAGAGAGTTGCTGTATCTGGTTTCCCAGGGTAGACTGGAGATTTGAAATAGCCTCCCAAATCATTTACATATTAAAAACTTTAGGTTTAGGTAAGGGCAAAAACTCAGTTCTGGATGCCCCTGGTAAAGCCAAAGTACTTGCGTTTGCTGCAGATATTCCTGAAACAGCTTTTATCTGATCCTCTTCTCCTCGCGGCTGTTTAGATGAAACTGCCCACTCCCCCTGCTTCCATATGGCTCTGGGAACTTTGCTCTACCAGGCAAGCAGGAAGGCATCCTGAATAGGACTCAGCATCGGCTGCTCCTCTCCAACTACACCAGCTTCCACTTTCGCCGCATCAGGGCAAGCCGGAGGACTCTGTTCCTCCGGAGAGAGGCTGACACCCTCAAAAGAAGGGAGACGCGCCTCAACC
This sequence comes from Geotrypetes seraphini, assembly GCF_902459505.1. Taxonomy (NCBI): domain Eukaryota; kingdom Metazoa; phylum Chordata; class Amphibia; order Gymnophiona; family Dermophiidae; genus Geotrypetes; species Geotrypetes seraphini. The sequence goes on along the minus strand of NC_047099.1, from coordinate 14,729,047 downwards.
AGCGCTTCCCCTCCAGCCGAGGTATTACTCTCCAGATACTGCTGCGTCACATGGCTTTGCTGCACAAATTCGTCCATCGGGCCTACTATAGGTAATCATTCACCCGGTAACCCCGGGTGCTTAGACTTTCTTTTAACCATCTCTGGGGAGGAAAAAGACTCAAAGTCTGCTACAATGTCGGCATGCTGCTGCGAGATGACATCTTATCAAGCTCTGCCCCTCCTTCCTTCTTTCTTTCTTTCATTCACAATCTAGCCCCAACCCTTTTGGGTCCAGGTCTCTATCTCTTTTCCCTCTGCTTACCCTCCCCAGATCCAGTGTCAATTCTGGTATTGCGGTATACTAAAATAAAGTTATTATTATTTGTACCTACAACTAGCTTTGTTCCAGGTCTCCCTCTTTCTCCGTCCTCTGTTATGATCTTCCATCACTCTGTTCTTCCTCAAGTATCTCCCCCTCTGTCTGTACCTCCCATAGTCCAGCATCTGCCTCCTGTCTTTCCCCTTTGGTCCAGGCCTTTCTCTATCTCTCTGACTTTCTTCTGTTTACAACCCCCCACCTTTCTTTGCCTCTCTCCCTCCTTCCTATATCCCCCTCACTGCCTTCCAGCCTTTGTCCCACCCCCTCCTCCAAAGCCAGCCTGCCTGCCTGCCTCCCACCCTTCTGCACCGAAGCCTGGCCTAAGCACTGTTGATTCTTCCTTCCCCCATTCCACCACCAAAGCCAGCCTGCCTCTCTCCCCCCTATCGAGCTGAAGCTGGCCTACCCACCACTGATTCTTCCTCCCCCTTAGTCCGCTGCTGCTTGCCGCCCTCTGCTTCAGCAAATTCAAGAAAGGAAGGGAAAAACCAGGCGCATGCAGTAGGTCTGGCCCACAAGCCTTCCCCCAACATAAATTCTGACATCAGAGAGAAGGTTTCTCTCCAACATCAGAATTGACATCAGGGGAAGGCTAGTGGGTCAGTGGCGTGCATTCGCTGCAGACACCTGGCTCTTCCCTTCCCTTCCTGCAGTTGCGATGGCGAGCGGCAGCAGCAGGTAGGGAGCAGCAGCAGTAATGGGCGGTGGTCAGTCTGCATACCCCCTGACCTACAGGATGGGCAATTATTGGGGAGGCCATGGCCTCTATGGTACCCCAATCTGACGCCTATGATTCAACACACAAAACATTCATACCATAAACCTCACAAATCGCCAATTAACACAATAGATCCGAGTGGAATTCCAATTTTAGCCACAGCTTTACTCTTTTCCTTAATTACATCTATCATAATGTCATCACAAGTCAATATAACCTACCAAAAGCAAATTAATAGCCCAATGTGCTTTACACAATACAATGGAGCTATTTTATATTGAAACTAGCTTACAATTATTAATATATTGTATATAATCGAATATAAACTGAGATTTGGGGGCCAATAAATGGCCAAAAAAATTGGATTCTCAGTTTATGTTCTGTTCAGTGTCCATCTGACCACTGCTGAACCTGTTGCAAGCCCGCACCTGCCTTGTTATAAGCCATTGTGGTCCAGTGGTGGGCTAGGACAGGAGGGATTCCTGTCGCGGTGAACTCTGACACATCCCACTTTCCTCTAGCCTCCCAAATTAAAAAAAATACTTTAGCAGCTCTGGTTGTCCACTGGTAAACTGGGGCAGGAGCAATCTTCCTATGCACCTTCTCTATGCAGAATTGCTCTCTTAAATGGCTGCTGTGAGTTCTTACGGCAACCTAACAAGATGACCGTATTTTCACTCATATACCGCGCGGGGAACAGACATTATGTAATAAAATTTTAATATAGCGCGCACACGGGTACACCGTGCACGATAAAACCTCCTTCCGCCTACTCCGAACCGGCATCCTCCCCCCCGCTCGCATCACCTCCCCCCTCCCCTGCGATCCTACATCCCCCCCAGCACCGCAAAGACAACTCTTACCCGATTGGGCACCGGACCCAGCACCAATGCACAGGATGTGCCAGTGCCAGTGCCCGAAGATCCTCCCTCGTTGGGCTGGGCCGGGCTGGGCTGTGCTGGGCAGTGCGAGAGAGATCCTCCTTCTTCCTGTGCCGGGCTGGACTGGGCTTTGAGCATTTGCGCATGCTTAAAGCCTTCTGGTCTCGCTCTCTCCGAGATTATCTCGGAGAGAGCGAGACCAGAAGGCTTTGAGCATGCACAAATGCTAAAAGCCTAGTCCAGCCCGGCACAGGAAGAAGGAGGATCTCTCTCGCACCGCCCAGCCCAGCCCAACGAGGGAGGATCTCGGGCACTGGCACTGGCACATCCTGTGCATTGGTGCTGGTGCCGGTGCCCAATCGGGTAAGAGTTGTCTTTGCGGTGCTGGGGGGGATGTAGGATCGCGGGGTAGGAGGGGTGATGCGAGCAGGGGGGAGGATGCTGGTTCGCAGGGGGAATGCCGGATCAGAGTGAAAAAAAAAAATTTGTACAACGCGCTCACACGTATAACGCGCATAGTTATGCACAGTTTGTAAAATCGTGTATAACGCACGCGTTATATGTGTGAAAATACGGTAACTTATGAGGTTGTCGTGAGAAATTGTAGCAGCCATTTCAGATAGTGACGCTGCATGGGGAAGGAGAGTAGGAAGATTGATTCTGGCCCGGTTCACCACTTGACAAACCAGTGCTTAAAAGGTAGGTTTTTAAAAGTCTGGGAGGATAGAAGGAGGTGGGATGTGCCAGAATTGACTGGGCTCAGTTTATATTCGAGAATATATGGTAACATTTTATAACAATCATTAGCATGATCCACGATGACATTGAGCTGCACTTCCCCTTATGGCAGTGTCACACAAAAGGATCCTCTTTCTCTCTGTAGTTATATTCTAATATCCCAACTTTATAAAGTAATAAATAATTATGGTATCCTTTTATAAACCTGCGGTAGAAGCTGCTGCTGTGGTACACACACACACACACACACATGATTGCATTACCAGCATTTCAATACGTCCTTGCTGCCTAACATAAGAAGCTTGTTATAGAATCAATTCCTAAACTTTACCTTTAGTGTACACAGCTAGATCTTTTCAGTAAGAGACTCACAGATTAAGGTTAAAACATCTTTGGGAAAATTTAATGTATACAATTGCTATCAGCAGAAATATTTTCTAAAGGCGTGTTTTACATCCTTGTTTTTCAGGCTGTAAATTACAGGATTAAACATTGGAATTAAAGTATTATACAATATAGAAATAACTTTGTTTATATCTATTGATTGCATGGATGGTGGTCTAATGTATACACATATCACAGTCAAATAGAACAGACATACAACTGTGAGGTGAGAAGAGCAGGTAGAGAAGGCTTTACGTCTCCCCTCTGTGGAACGGATCCTCAGGATGGTGGAGATGATGTACACATAAGATGTGAGGGTGCAGATAAAGGATGGACAAGCTACAAGTACGCTCAAAATATAAACTACACATTGAAGAGATGAGGTACTGCTGCAAGAAAGCTTTAGCAATGCTGAGAAATCACAGAAGAAATGGTTAATCTCATTGAGTCCACAAAAAGAGAACTGAAGTATAAAAATATAATAAGATGAAGGTAGCAGAAACCCTAAGATCCATGTTCCTGTACTCATGAGGATACAAACTTTTTGATTCATAATCAAATGGTAAGACAGAGGTTGACATATTGCAATATAGCGATCATAAGCCATGATTGAAAGAATTAAAAATTCAGTGCCAGTCAGAGACAGAAAAATATACATTTGTGTAAAGCATCCGTTCTTTGAAATATGATGAGTCTTTCTTAGAAGGATATCCAGCAGCTTGGGAAGAAAGACTGAGGTGCAAAAGATATCAAGAAAAGACAAGTTACTGAGGAAAAAGTACATAGGGGTTTTCAAGCAAGAGTCCAGGCACACTATGATGATAATAGTTAGATTCCCCATTAGGATGATCAGGTAAATCAATAGAAGCAGAAAGAAAAGAGGTACCTGCAGGTCTGGAAATTCAGGAAACCCCAAAATGATAAATTCTGTCACTGTGGTAAAATTTACCTTTTCCATTGGATTCTCAGTTTTAAACACCAATAAGTCCTTCATTCAGTTTCATGAGTGAGGAGTCTTGTTGGAAAGTCATCAAGTCTTTGGGTTTTGATTGGATTTTAAATTTATCATTCCTATTCAGGTGCTTAATTTCTTACCTTTAATAAAGAGGAGAGTTTACATCATCTGAAATCTGGTAACCCAAATTAAGACCTGAATATTTATTCTTTGCTGTCGGTCCATTTGGGAAATGATCCCAGAAGTTTCATAAGTGAAATGAAGGATGAAACACCTAATTGTGCTTTGAGTGCTTTGTTTCTTAGTGACATTGTAAATGAAGGCAGATAAAGGCCCGAATGTCTCATTCAATCTGTACAATTGAGATTCATATAGTTGAGGCAACATATCAATGGAAATTTCCATTAGCAACCCAGCACATACTCCACTTCTCCATCTTTTTTTATCTGACCTTGCTAGTGTCATCCATATACTTCTGAAGTATGTTCAAAATTTGTGTTATTTTTCTGGCAAGCTGATGGGTCCCAGAGAAACCAATGTTGATGTCTTGGATCACTGAAGAATCCTAAAAGTTGAGAAGAATAGCTGTGCCCAGTAGAGATCATTAATTCATCTCTAGTTATATGCACACATGCAAAATGTTTGATGGTCTTTCCATCACAAATGAGTTCATGGTATACAGTGGTTGAAGATAAATAATTTATATGTATAAATAAAGTGCTGGCAAGGACCTTAGTCTATGCAAGTTTTTCTAAAGAATTGGGGGTTTTTCTCCCAGTGGACTTTCAATAGTAGTAATACATTATAGAAACATAGAAACATAGAAATTGACGGCAAAAAAGGGCCACAGCCCATCGAGTCTGCCCATACCAATGACCCACTCCCCAACTTTTACTCCCCTATAGATCCCACGTGAATATCCCATTTTCTCTTAAAATCTGACACATTGTTGGCCTCAATCACCTGCTGAGGTAGCTCGTTCCAATGATCGACTACCCTTTCGGTGAAGAAGTACTTCCTGGCATCACCTTGAAATTTCCCTCCCCTGACTTTCAGCGAATGCCCTCTGGTAACTGAGGGCCCTGTAAGACAGAAGATATCATCTTTCACCTCTATACGTCCCGTGATATACTTAAAGGTCTCAATCATGTCTCCCCTCTCTCTTCGTTCCTCCAGTGAGTACATCCGTAGTTTTTTTAGCCTTTCTTCATACGTGAGATCCCTGAGCCCCAAGACCATCCTGGTAGCCATTCGCTGAACTGACTCAATTCTCAACACATCTTTCCGGTAGTGTGGTCTCCAGAATTGAACACAATACTCCAGATGAGGTCTCACCATGGATCTGTACAGCGGCATTATGACTTCAGGTTTTCTGCTGACAAAACCCCTACAGATGCAGCCCATCATTTGTCTTGCCTTGGACGAAGCCTTCTCCACATGATTGGCAGCCTTCATATCATCGCTAATGATCACCCCTAAATCACGTTCCACTGTGGTCCTGGACAAGGTTTCACCATTTAGTGTGTAAGTTCTGTGCGGATTTTTTTTACCTAGGTGCATCACTTTACATTTTTTAGCATTGAAGCTTAGCTGCCAAGTTGACGACCACTGTTCCAGCTGCCGTAGGTCCTGCGTCATAATGTCAGGCACACTGATTTTACCTACTATGTTGCATAGTTTGGCGTCGTCAGCAAACAGTGATACTTTTCCTCTAAGCCCATGGGTCATATCTCCTATGAATAAATTGAATAGAATTGGCCCTAAGACGGAGCCCTAAGGTACTCCACTCATCACTGCTGACGTTTTGGAGAGGGTACCGTTTACCATCACCCTTTGAAGCCTACCGCTTAGTCAATCCCTAACCCATGTAGTGAGTGTATCTCCTAATCCCATAGATTTTAGTTTGTTCAACAGCCTGCGGTGTGGGACGCTACCAAAAGCTTTGCTGAAGTCCAAATATATCACGTCCAAGGACTCCCCGGAATCCAGATGCCTAGTCACCCAGTCAAAGAAGTCAATCAGATTAGATTGGCAGGACCTTCCCCTGGTAAATCCGTGTTGGTGTGTGTAAAAAAATTATGGGAGATGTCAGTTTGAAAGTGGTCCCCACAATATTAGGTGGTAGGGGTTAAGTGAAAGGCGTACTGAAAAACGCCAGGTCCCAGGTTCAGTTCCTTCACAGAAGTTTCATTAGGGATAAAATCAAATAAGAAGCACAGCCAGGGGTGATTATATAAAGAATATATTATAGAAATAGTCTTACAGAAAAGTAATATTTATAAGCATTACAATTAAGCAGAGAGCATTACACTTAAGCAGAGAGCAAGCAGTCTCACTGCCTTACAGAGGTCAGAGGCAGAGAGGGACATAGAAGCTTGCAGTTCTAGGAAGCTTCGTGTTCCATAGATAAAGGGAAGGATAGACAGAGAGAGGGAGAGCCAAGACAGAACCAGAGTGCCGAGCAAAGAGCCAAGAGATAGCTCCATAGAAAAAGAGAGAGAGAGCTGTGTGTTGCAGAGAGCAGGCTTTTATACCTTGGCTCAATATAGAAACCTGTATGCCCCAGTATCTTTCTGTTTAGAATTTGTAAACTGTTTGAAACAATGGTTAATTTAATTGCTAAGGAGGGTGAGATACCTGTAAGCATGGTGATGGGATTAAGTCTCTGGCTTGATCTGTGCACCATTGTCCTAAGCACCCTCTTAATCAAACATTAACACCTTTTAGCTAGCCATGATTCAAGCAGGGCTACTTGAAACTTAAAATATATCAATCAGGGCTACTTAAAACAGTTTCCCTGCACTAAGGGTCTATCTGCCTTCCCATGCCAGGGTCAGATTGATATAATCTCCCAGAGGCCTCTAGGCTGACAGTGTGGATCACGTAGATTTTCTTTGTCTAGAATTTTGTCGAGTTTCTGTTTGATCGGTGTTTCCATGAGTTTGCATACTATAGATGTGAGACTCACCAGTCTGTAATTTTCTGTTTCTGTTCTGCAGCCCTTTTTGTGGAGTGGAATTACGTTAGCTGTTTTCCAGTCCAGGGGTACTCTTCCCGTGCGCATGGAAAGATTGAAGAGCACGGATAGTGGTTCAGCCAGAACTTCACACAGCTCTCTGAGCACCCTGGGGTGTAGATTGTCAGGTCCCATGGCTTTGTCTACTTTGAGTCTTGAAAGTTTGTAGTAGACGCTACTGGGTGTAAACTCGTAATCGTGAAACACATCATTTTGGCTGTCTCTTGTCTGTAGTTTTGGACCAGCTCCCGGTGCTTCACAGGTGAATACTGAGCAGAAGTATTCGTTTAGTGGTTCTGCCTTGGTAGAATCAGATTCTGCGTAGTTTCCGTCTGACTGCCTAAGGTGTTCTATCCCATCCTTGTTTCTCTTCCTGTCGCTAATGTACCTGAAGAAGGATTTATCCCCTTTTTTAATGTTCCGTGCTAGATCTTCCTCTGTTCGAAGTTTGGCCTCCCTGACTGCTTTTTTGACAGCTTTAGATCTGGCCAGATAGTCTTCTTTTGCCTCCCTTTTCCCAAGATGTTTGTAGGTGATAAATGCTTCTTTTTTCTTTTTAATGAGGTCCGTTATTTCCTTGCTGAACCATTGTGGTTTTTTGTTTCTCCGGCGTTTGCTTACTGTATTTATGTAGCGGCTAGTTGCTTCGTTCAGGATGGATTTCAGATTTGACCACATAGTTTCCAGATTGTCAGTTTCTGCATGGTTTTGCAGCTCTTGATGGAAAAAAGTCTCTCATGTGGTCAAAATCTGCGACTCTAAAGTTGAGGACCCTCGTCGCTGTGTTTGATTTAGAGAAGCCTTTTCTGAGCTTGAGCCATACCATGTTGTGGTCACTGGAGGCCAGCGTGTCTCCTACTGATACCTCCGTGACACTGTCTCCATTTGTGAGTACCAGGTCCAGTATTGCCTGTTCCCTGGTGGGCTCTAATACCATTTGTTTAAGTTGTGCATCTTTAATGGGGGTTAATATTCTTCTGCTACCACTCGTAGTCGCAGAGAGTGTGTTCCAATCTGCATCTGGCATGTTGAAGTCCCCTAACAGTAGTGTCACCACGCAAAGTGATGTTCTCTATGTCCTCTATCAATTCCTTGTCTTTGTCTTCCTGTTGCCTTGGAGGTCTGTATACCACACCGAGGTAAAGGCATTTTTCATTCCCTCTGGCCAGGATTACCCAAAGTGATTCCCCTGTGTATCTAACCTCTGTGATTCTAGTAGTTTTGATATTATCCTTAGTGTATAGTGCTACCCCCCCTCCTAACTTGCCCTCTCTGTCCCGACGAAGTAGATTGTAGCCTGGTATAATCATATCCCACACATGCGAGACTGTGAACCAGGTCTCGGATATCTCTACTACGTCAAGGTCAGCATTCCTTATCTCTGTTTCTAGTTCCAGGATTTTGTAGCCCAAGCTGTGTGTGTTAACATACATTGCTCTCCAAATTTGTGATGAGATGCCTGTCCCCGTTTGTGTGGCTCTTGTTTTTTTGTGTATACTATGGGTACTTACCCTAGGCTCACAAGTGTGGGTGCAATATTCAGCTGTCTGATCACTATATAAAGATACGTGAATGACTTATCTACTTATCTTTGCATCTGATCTGATTAATTAGGACAACTGAATCTGCAGTCCTAAATCAGATGGGTTTTAGAGAATGATACGGTGACAAAATTCATCACCGTTCCCGTCCCCGCGGATAACCGCAGGAAACCATCTTCATGCCATTCTTTAAGGAGAGATGGAAGAAACAGAGCATTAATGGCCACAACCACTGACCCACAAGCTTTGCTTTGAAGAATGCTGGTGTAGAAGGACAGAGGATGAAATAGACACTAGAAAATGACATGGGATTATTTCCCGCGGTTATCCGCGGGGACAGGAACGATGATGAATTTTGTTACTGTGTCATTCTCTAATGGGTTTCCATGTAAGTCATGACTACTGTTTGGTTAAAGCTGTTTGAATAGTGATTTTATAGCCTTCTTCTCTAGTCAAATCAGTGTTGCATCACCCAGACCACTTTTTACTCCTTTCTATTTGAATACATTTCTATCCATGCAGGGGGCAATAGGCAAGAAGAATGGAAGTCCAGTTAGTCTGAAAAATAACTTTTAACCTCCGGATTCTATAAAAGCTGCTCAAATCTGGCCATTATACAATATCATATTGTTTCTTATATCCAACAAATGTTAACTGGGAATCATTGAGGCTTACATAAGATTCATAAGGTTAGCAACATAGACATTATGAATCATAGCAATACCATGATGAAATCAGATACATTTTTAACACCTTCCTAGAGTGAAGATAGGAGGGAGGCAGTTTCAAATTTGGGGGTCTTGGAACTTGAAAGTGCATTTGAAGAATAATTTCCTTCGAACTTGACACGGAGAGAGAAAAGGTAATTTATAGTGTTGATCTTAAGGTGGCCAAATAGGTTGAAAAGGTGAAGGCAAAAGTTAGAAGGATGCTATAGTGCATAGGGAAAGGTATGACAAGTAGGAAAAAGGAGGTATTGAATCCCTGTATAAGACTTTGGTGAGACCTTATTTAGAATATTATGTATAATTCTGGAGGCTACACCTTCAAAAAGATATAAAAGAGATGGTGTCGGTCCAGAGGAAGGCTACAAAAATTGAGCGTGGTCTTCATCATAAGGCGTATGGGGACAGACTTAAAGATCTCAATCTGTATACTTTGCAGAAAAGGCAGGAGAGGGGAGATATGATAGAGATGTTTAAATACCTACATGATGTAAATGTGCATGCATCGAGTCTCTTTCATTTGAAAGGAAGCTCTGGAATTAGAGGGCATAGGATGAAGTTAAGAGGTGATAGGCTCAGGAGTAATCTAAGGAAATACTTTTTTACAGAGAGGGTGATAGATGTGTGGAACAGCCTCCCGGAAGAAGTGGTAGAGGCAGAAACTGTGTCTGAAATCATGGGACAGGCTTGTGGGATCTCTTAGAGAGATGAAGAGGTTACTGGGGATGGACAGAGTAGAAGGACCATTTGGTTTTTATCTGCCATCAATTTTTAAAGGTTTCTATTTTTCTCTCATTCTTGAGTTATAGAAGGAGTGTGAAATTTGGATGGCTAAAGTTAGGCCATTTGAGCTTTCTTCATTTTAAATTTTATATTATACTTGACAGGCAGCCAGTGTAGCTCTATCAGCAGCGGACTGGCCCTCTAGCCACTGTGTTCTGGAGTAGCTGCAACCTCTTAAGTCCTTTCTTTCTTTTTTAAAAATTTATTTATTCATTTTCACATCAAAGAACAGAAAACTTTGATAAAAGAAATTAAATATACATCTTAAAAGAAAATACCAATAAGAAAAAAATGGGTGAAAACATTCACACCTATTAATAATACCATGAACATAGTCCACAAATAGAGGGGAGAAACCATACCCCAAGGGAAGTTGAACTTAAATAATTTATTTACGGTCATATATAACCATGTCCTATAGAAATACAGGGGTTCTTTTGGATTTTTACATTTAGTCCTGAGTGGTGGAAATCATGGAGGGGTCTGGAACCGTTATGACAGCTTTGCCTTCCAGAAAAAATTGCAATTAATCTGGTTCATAGAAGATATATTTGTTCGCCTGATAAGTAACACAACATTTACAAGGAAATCTAAGTTGATAGGTTGCTCCCAGACCCATAACTGACTGACAAAACATCAGAAATTTCTTCCTTCTAGCCTGCCTCCACTTTGAAACATCAGTGAAAATGGAAATCTTGTGGTCATAAAATTCAACATTCTCAGTTCTGTAAAAGAAACGAAGAACAGCTTCTTTGTCTTGCATAAAGACAAAGGTCACAAGCAGAGTAGCTCTCGCAGAGAGGATTCCAACATCCCGGTAAGATCCAAGTTTCCAGGATGTGTAGATGACTTATCTTTTTCTTCTTTCAGCAGATTAAGATAATACAATTTCTGCAGCGGAGGCATATTAGTCTCAGAAAATTTCAAGACCGATGTCAAAAAAGAATGAAAAAGTTCTCTAGGAGATTGCATTCTAGAAACAGGAAAATTGAGTAGTCTCAAGTTCAAATTCCTATTAGCATTTTCTAAATTTAAAATTTTCCTGATTAATAGATTTTTGTCTTTCATCTGAAGATTAGACGAGTGCAGAAAATGGAATAGTTTTTCCAATTCAGCCTCTGAGACCCCTGATTAAGTCAGCAGTGGTGGACATGGAGGTGTTGTGGGGAGCCATGGAGAGCCTTCATCAGTTATGCTCCCAGTTTATTACCTCAACTCAACAAACTGCAATTCAAATTAAAAATTGTGAGGAAAAAATTCAACTGCCGTCTGGTAGATGGTAATCCGGCAGGGTTTGAACTACCTCTGGGGTCAAAGGTGATACATCGGCTCCGACGGAGACTTACACCCCGACGCTTCCTGCTGAGTTGATGGTTTCCCCGACATCATCCCGAGACGGAGGGGCATTAAAGGCCCAATCGGGCTCAGCGACAAGTCACTGTCTAACTCCGAGGTCAATCTCCCTCGGAGTGCAGATCCGCCCAATCCAAAAGGAACAACATAGGAAGTAATAGCTGCCTGGCGTGTAACCAAAGAGGCAGAGGAGGCAGGGAGATCACTCCTCAGTTTCCCCCTGCGTTTCGGCACTGCAGAAAGGAAAACTCCGCTAAGAAAAGCAGGTAGGCAAAAACTTATAATAAAGAGAAAAAACCCCGTAAGTGGAGGAGCCTCTTACAACACTTCTCACCCTGTAACCATCTTGGCTTCCTTAAGTCCTTTCTTTGTCCTATATTGTAAGCACAACTTGGCATAGTGGTTGGAGTGGAGGAGTTGCCTAGTGGTTAGGGTTGGAGCCTCAGCACCCTGAGGTTGCAGGTTCAAGCCCAGCACTGTTCCTTGTGATCTTGTGCATGTCATTAACACTCCATTTCCCCAGGTATATTAGTCAGATTTGTGAGCCCACCGGTACAATAGGGAGAAATACTTGAGTACCTAAATACAAACTGCTTAGGCTATAAGCAGTGTATAAATACTAAAATAAAGCCCTCAATAATTGGCTACTACAGTGAAGTAGTTAGGGTGGGGGGCAACTGGTTCAGGGACGGGTTTGGTGGTGCCCCCCCTTCCTGTGCCCTTCTCCCATGTACCTCTTCAACTTCCCTGGTATGAGCAGCATCTATGCCCACACCTAGCATTGGCTCTCCCTCTGATGTCACCTCCTGAGTCATGGGACCCGGAAGTGACATAAGAGGGAGAGCCAAGGCTGCAGTGAGCAGGTTGAAGATGTTGATCACGCAGGTGAAGAGCTATAGGCACAGTGGGGGGAAGAGAAATGTATGTTATCACGTCACACCAGCGCTATGCGAATTCTGTCCGACGTTGCTCGTTGCTCATGCAGGTCGAGGGAGTGAGGTGTTGTCGAGGCTGGGCATAACGGGATCTGGTCGGCCGGAACAGGGCAGGCCTGAGTGCAGAGCCCATGGGTTCAGATTTTTTGTTTCTTTTAACATTGCCATTCACACCAATCACCTGTCAACCATACCTCCATTCAACATATAAAGCATTTCATAACACAAAACCTCACTAATTGCCAATTAATACAATAGATCTAAGTGGAATTCCAATTTTAGCAACAGCTTTACTCTCTTCCTTAAGTACCATATATCATAACAAGGCAATATAACCTCTCAAAAGCAAATTAATAGCTCAGTGTGCTTTACACAATACCATAGAGCTATTTGGTATCAAAACGAGCTTACAATTACCATGTTTCCCTGAAAATAAGACAGTGTCTTATATTAATTTTAGGCCCAAAAAACACACTAGGTCTTATTTTTTGGGGTATTTACATGATCATCTCTCCCTTCCTCTCCTTCACCCCAATTCACCTCTTTCCTTTCTCTCCTCCACATGTGCAGCATCTTTCCTCCCCTCCCTTCCATTCCTTGTGCAACAGGACCCTTGCCCAGCTTCCCTTCCCTCCCTCCCATCCCTCGTGCAGCATAATCCTTGCGCGAGAAACTCCCCCTCCCAAGCACCCGCACCCACCACACAGCCTATTATTATTATTATTATTATTATTATTAGGTTCTTATATCCCGCCATACCCAAAGAGTTCTAGGCGGTTTACATTCGTTACATTAGGATCCGGTCTGAGCCCGGATTTACAAAAATTTTATCGGAATTGCAGGTAGTGCGGAAGGAGGCACAGGTTTATCATAGTTGGGTTAGAAGATAAAATGGAGGGAGTGGGAAACCAGGAGAGGGGGGGGAGAGGGAGGTGGGGGTGGGGGGGGGGTGGAGTGTATGCGGGGAGGAAGGACTAAGGGTCTTGTTCGCGGAAGAGGTGTGTTTTGAGAAGTTTTCTGAAGTCTAGGTAGGTTGGGGCCTCTAGCATCATTGGGCTAGCCAAGGGTTCAGCCTGGCCGCCTGGAAGGCGAAGGTTTTGTCGATGAAATCTTTTGAGCTGGCATGATTTTATGGAGGGGAAGGTAAACAACTGGATTCTGCGGGATTTCTTGTTAGTGCAATACATATTGAAATGTGGGGAGAGGTATTTTGGTGAGAAAGGGAAACTGATGGCAAATCCTGGACTAGGTCTTATTTTCGTGGAAACATGGTATTAATGTGGAGGGCCATAACTGAAAGAAATGTCTAAGTCTGATTTGGACATCGTATGTTAATTGCCTAGAGTCAGCAGCCGCAAAAGAATCTATCTCGAAAAGTAAGTCCCAAATTTTTGGGGTTTTTTTTTTTTCGAAATTCGTTTCTCTGTCCATACTGGTGTTTGATCATACAGACCGCCAGTACATATATCTTTATACCACATTCTCGACCATTCTTTGCCCAATTCTAAAATGTCCAGAACAAGACCTTTTGGATGTAGGAAGGGCCCAAAAAAATGATGGACTAGCCAGACATGGCAAGAGAGTAGTAGGGCACCTTACAGGGCACTACTGTGAACTTTACAAACAAAGGTGCCACATAAACATCTCACCAGAACTATATTATAGGTCATGGTGAGCCCCCCAAAACTCACTGTCTACAACCCCAATAACTCTTATGGCTGCAGATGCCACCTATATGGCAGGAGAGTAGGATTTTGTTTTGGTTTTTTTGTAGCCTCACATTTTTTACCATAAATACAGTGGCTTATAGTCCTGGGTACTCCTCTCTATGGTTCTCTAGCCTACCCTCTCCCCCCAAGACTACTTAAGCCTATGCCAGTGCTGATGTTCCATTTTTTTCATATTTTGAAATTTTATTGAAATTTAAATTTTACATGATGAAATAAACATATCATTAAGAAAACAAGAAGGTACAAAACATTCCCAAGAAAAGAAATATACAGGATACATCTGTGTAAACCACCCCATTCATCGAAATATGATGTGTCTTTCTTAGAAGAATATCCAGCAGCTTGGGAAGATAGATTGAGGTAGAAGAGAAATCAAGCATGGACAAGTTGCTGAGGTAAAAGTACATGGGTGTGTGCAAGTGTGAGTCCAGGCACACAATGATGATAATTGTGAGATTCCCAAGTAGAATCATCAGGTAAATCAATAAAAGCAGAAAGAAAAGAGGTACCTGAAAGTCTGGGAATTCTGGAAACCCCAAAATGATAAATTCTGTCACCATGGTAAAATTTGATTTTTCCATTGCATTCTGAGAAAAAATAGAAGCTTGCCCTAATTAAATATTCTATCCGAACAGTGATTGAGTAGCATTCTTTTCTAGACAATTTAGCACTGCAATGCCTAGCTCTGGATCACTAATGTGACCATTTATTTTTTTCATCAAAATGGGACATCTATTAATATTCAGTCCTGCCCCCCAATTCCCGCCCTAGCCCCACCCCAATCCTGCCCTAGCCCCATCCCCAATCCCATCCTAGCCCTGCCCCCAATTTCTTCCATTTCATTTTTCATTTATTAATAATGGTAATCATAAAATTTTAAAAACACCAAAACAGCCTATACGCAGAGAAAATGTTCATTATCATTTATATTTGGGGTTTTTCACGATGTCACCTCAGTAACTATAGAAAAATAGACAAATATAGTGCAAAATATAGACAGCAGATATAAATTCTCAAAACTGACATTTTATCACTAAATTGAAAATAAAATTGTTTTTCTTACATAATGAACATAAGAACATAAGAACATAAGCAGTGCCTCCGCCCGGTCAGACCACAGGTCCATCCCGCCCGGCAGTCTGCTCCCGCGGCGACCCAAACAGGTCACGACCTGTCTGAATCACCAGAAGGGACCCCCTTGCCACCTTGGTTTCTCATTTAAGTCCTATCTTCCCCTTCGAAGTCCTAACCCTCCGGTCTTGTACATGCACGACCTGGTTGGGTTTCTATACTTATACCTGGTTAGCTTTCTATACTTGTGTTACATCCCAGCACCTCTCTCAGTATCCCATGATCCCTTTATCCCTCAGGAATCTGGGATAATGGGATCGTGGGATACTGAGAGAGGTGCTGGGATGTAACACAAGTATAGAAAGCTAACCAGGTAATAAGTATAGAAACCCAACCAGGTCGTGCATGTGCAAAACCGGGAGGTTAGGACTTCGATGGGAATTAGGACTTAAATGAGAAACCAAGGTGGCAAGGGGGCCCCTTACCTTTGCTGTCTGGTGATTTCATGAGTCTCTGGTTGCGTTTACTTCTGATTGTGCATCCTATCTTTCATTTCTTTCTGCACTCAGGCCCAACAATTGTCCCTTTCTATTCCCTCTTTCCTTCCTTACTATGTCCTAGAGCCCCCCAGTGGCCTCCTTCCTATGTCCTTAATGCCCCAGTGCTTCCTTCCTATGTCCTTAGTGCCCCCAGATCCAGTGTCAGTTCTCCTTTGTACCTTTGTTCCAGGTCTCTCTCATCTCCCTCCCCTGTTATGATCTTGCCTCTCTCTGCTCTTCGTCCAGGGCTCTTCCCCTCTGTCTGCACCTCCCAAAGTCCTGCTTCTGCCTCCTGTCTTTCCCCCTTTGGTCCAGGCCTTTCTTCTACTTACAACCCCCCCTTCTCTGCCATTTTTCTCTCCTTCCTTCATCCCTCCTTCCTATGTCCCCTCACTGCCTTCTAGCCTTATCCAACCCCCATCCCAAAAAGCCTGCCAGCCTAGCCTCCCCCAAAGCCAGTCTGCCTGTCTCCCCCAAAGTCAGCCAGTCTGCCTGCCTATCTTCCCCAGAGCCAACCAACCAGCCAGCCTGCCTCCTGCCTACCTCCCCCAGAGCCTGCCTGACTTCCCAAAGCCATCTCTCTCTCTCCTCAGTTCAGGGTATTTCCCATCTCTACCCCATCTGGTCCAGCATCTGCCCTGTCTTCCCCCTCCCTTTTGGTTCAAGTCTGCTTTCCTGCCTCTCCTGAAGGTCCTTTTCTATCCCCACCCACAATGTCCAGATCCAGTGTCTCTGGCAATCCCCATCTATCGGGAAATCCCCATCTATCCGCTACTTCCCATACCCAGAGAGGTCATTTTCTGTGCTGTGATTGCCGCCACCACCGCTGCTTATCGAGGACCAACAAGCTAATTACGGCAGCCTGCAGAGCGAACTTAGCAGGCTGCCACTGGGCTCTGTAGCATGTTCCCTCTGCCGCGGTCCCGCCCCTCCTCTGATGTCAGAGGTGGGACTGCTGCAGAAGGAACCTGCTACAGAGGCCAATGGCAGCCTGCTAGGTTTGCTCTGCAGGCTGCCATAATTAGCTTGTTAGTCATTGATAATGATGGTGGCGCTTTTAAAGGTGAGACAAGCAGGGATAGAGCAGGAGCAGGAAAGTGGAGTGAGAGCTGTATCAGGCATGGGCCGCAGTGAGAGCTGTTTTGGGCCGCATGCGGCCCATGGGCCATATGTTGTGCAGGGCTGGTGTAGCGGATAACAGGAAAATAAATGTCTATTAAATGTTTAAAATGTTCCTTGATGCCAGCAATGATGGCAATAACAGTAAGAAGTTTGATCAGCTAGACACATTACATTACATTTGGGATTTTCTATTCCGCCATTACCTTGCAGTTCAAAGCGGATTACAAAAGAATTATCCAAGATGTATTATAACAAGAACTTACAAAAAAAAACAAAAATTGGTCATTTTCAAAGAGAGTAAGAAATGGGTAAGGTTATTTATTTGAAGTGGTTGGCTTTAGTTAGAGGGTGGAGTTTGAGACTTGCGGTATTATTTCTTTTTTCAGAGTTTTCTTGAAGAGTATGGTCTTTATTTCTTTTCTAAAAGTCTTGTAGTCGAGGGATGCCGTACAGTAGATTGGCGATTTGGTTGTCTTAGTTTGGCTGCTTGAGTGGCCAGGAGGCCATCATATAGTTTTTTCCGTTGACCTCCTTAATTGGGGGGTATGAGAATGGGGTGTGAGTTTTCATATGTCTGGTTGTGGTGTTGTGGATGAGGCGGTTATTCAGGTAGTTTGGACTGTCTCCATATAAAGTCTTAAATAGTAGGCAGTAGAATTTAAATTGTATTCTTGCTGGGATCGGAAGCCAGTGTGATTGGAGATACGCTTCTGTAATGTGATCATGTTTCTTTAATGAGTAGATGAGTCCTTAGTGCTGTGTTTGGATAGTTTGTAGTTGTTTTGTTATGGTTGAAGGCATGGGAGGTACAGAATATTACAGTAGTCAAGTAGGCCTGAACTATGAGCTGGAATTGAGTTTTCTCGATGAATTTCCGAACTTGTCTTAAGTTTTTCATGACTAAGAAAGACTTTTGTATTGTTTTATTGATTTGCGGTTGCATGGTGCAGCATCTGTCGATAGTTATTCCTAGCAGTTTTAGGGTGGTTTGTATGTGGTAGTTGATTGTGTTGATTTCAATGTTGGTTTATGGTTGGTATTTTGTTGTTTTCTAGGAGGATGAATTTCGTTTTATCTGGGTTCAATTTCAGTTTGTGATCTTTCATCCAGGTTGCTAATTAATTTTAGTGTTTGGTATATTGTGTTCGTCATGGAGAGGTTCAGGTTGATCGAGGGTATGAGAATGGTAATGTCATCGGCATAGTTGTAGGAGGTTATGCCTTGTTTGTCCAGGTAAGAGCTGAGGGAGGCTGTATAGAGATTGAAGAGAGTCGGGGATAAAGGGGATCCTTGGGGAACTCCGCAGGGGTTTGACCAAGGTTCAGATTTTTGTTTGTCTGATTTTACTGTATAGGTTCTTGATTTAAGGAATCCTTCAAACCATGTGTATACTTTATCTGTGATACCTATTGTATCCAGGATTTGTAGTAGAATGTTATGGTCCAGTAAGTCGAATGCAGCGGTAATGTCTAGTTGTGTGAGCATCATTTTTTTTCCTGTGCTGAGATGTTCTCTGGCTGTGTCCAAGAGAGATCCTAGGACATTGATGGAAGGACATTGCAGATGTCATTTAACAGTAGTTCATTAAACTAAAAAAGTAGCTTCTGCAGTTTTTTTAATCAATGAATTCTGTTGGCAATTTTCTAAGATGTGTCCAGTTTTTATATATTGATATTAGGTTCAAGTTTTTAAAGAGGATGACATGGGGGGTAACGTTTGTTCCTGTCCCCATGGGCTCTGTCCCCATGGCTCTGTCACCATGGGCTCTGCCACTTTCCTCGATCCATGGATACCCGTGGGTACCTGTCCCCTTGTCATTCACTAACATAAACATTTTCTAAGGGCATTTTTTACATCCTTGTTTTTCAGGCTATAAATTAGAAGATTAAACATTGGAATTAAAGTACTGGTATTATACAATATTGAAATAACTTTGTTTATATCCATTGATTGCATGGATGGTGGTCTAATGTACACAAATATTGAATCAAACAGTAGAGACATAAAACTGTGAGGTGGGAAGAGCAAGTAGAGAAGGTTTTACATCTCCCCTCTGTGGAACGATCCTCAGGATGGTGGAAATGATATAGACATAAGATGTGAGGGTTAAAATAAAGCAGGGCACCCCTAGAAGACCACCTACAATATAAACTACATATTGAATAGATGAAGTGCTGCTGCAAGAAAGTTTTACCAGTGCTGAAAGATCACAGAAGAAATGATTAATCTCATTGAAGTGACAAAAAGAGAACTGAGTAATACAAATATGAAAAGATGCAGGTAGCAAAAAACCAAATATCCATGTTCCTTTTCTCTATGAGGATACAAACTTTCTGATTCATAATCAAATGGTATGACAGAGGTTGACATACTGCAGCATAACCGATCATAAGCCATGACTGAGAGAAGTACAATTCCATGCTAGTCAGAGATAGAAAGAAATAAAATTGTGTAAAAACAGCCATTCATTGAAATATGATGAGTCTTTCTTATTAGGATATCCGGATATCCAGCAACTTGGGAAGAGAAACTAGGTAGAAGAGATATCAAAATGGACAGGCTACTGAGGAAAAAGTACATGGGGGTGTGCAAGCGAGAGTCCAGGCACATGATGATGATAATAGTGAGATTTGTCATTACAATGATCAGGTAAATCAATAAAAACAGAAAGAAAAGGGGTACCTGCAGCTCTGGAAATTTTGGAAATCCCAAAATGATAAATTCTGTCACTGTGGTAAAATTTGCCTCTTCCATTGGATTCTGAGTTTAAAATACCAACAAGTCATTCATTCAGTTTCATGAGTGAGGGGCTTTGATGGAAAATCATAAAGGACTTAAATTTATCATTACTAAGAACATGCCTTACTTCATACTTTTCGATAAACAAAAGAGCTTGCATCATCGGAGATCTGTTAACCTGTATTAAGAATGGATTATTTATTCTTGATGTAAGTCCATTTGTGAATTGACCCCAGAAGATGAGTATATGAAATGAAGGAAGAAACATCTAATTGTGCTTTGTTACCTAGTGACATTGTGCGGTAAAGAAAGCAGGCAAAGACCAAATGGCTCATCCAATCTGTACAGCTGAGATTCAATAAGGCCCAGATTCTCTATTCAGTACCAATATCAGCAGCCGCCTAAAAAGCACTCACTGATGGCATGTCAGTCATACAACAGTGCGAAAGATAGGCATCAGAACTGTAGGCCAGTGTTTTCCAGGCCTACATTTCTGGCACATAACTTTATTGTACATTGTATCTACATAGGCACTTTACCACACCTAACATCACTTCTGGCATTAGCCATGCCCATAGTAGTTAACTGCCGTAAAGCATCTATATAGATGTGATTCCAGAGCCTTGTTTTAGGCTCCGGTAGGTGCTTTAACTGTAATGTTTATTTATTTGTTCTCTCCAACGAGCTCAGAATGGGTAACAAGGTTGACATACATAAAGCATAGACAAATTATGAATTTACAATTTGTACAATAATGTTAGATATACAGAGTCAGGTTTAGCATACAATTTTGTCTTTAAGCTAACATACGTTTATTTCCATCTTCAGTTAATAACCAGAGTGGATCTAGTTCAGTCTACATTAGAATACATATGGTGTGAAGGGAGTGACTGGATTTATAAGAAGAGGTAAGTTTATTGCTTTCCTGGAGTTCAGAAGCCCTTTGAGTGATCTGATGTGAGGAGGCAGTTGATTTTCAGTAACTGGGTAGGAAAGTGGGAGTAGGAATAGTGTCTGACGCTCTGGAGTTGTAGGGCGCTTCCAGCAGGGATGTAAAGATATGTTTCCTCCTGGGATTGGAGTGGTCTGTTTGGGACGTATGGAAAAGTTTGGTTGATATGTTGTCTGGGTGCCATTTTGTGGGTGGCAAGTCAAATCTGCGCAAGACAAATGCACGCAATCAAATACGCATAGACATGTCAGTGCAGGACAATTGTGCGTGACACAATTTCATGCAGGACAATTAGCCGCAAATACTATCACGCACACGATAACTGAGCGCACCACTTGCATGCATTTGACTATGAACCAACACAAAGCACAGTATACACAGAGAAAATGTTAATTATCATTTATATTCAGGTATTTTTTCAAAGATGTCAAGGCAAATTACTTTAAAATATGCAATGTCACCTCAGTAACAACTATAGAAAAATAGACAACTATAGTGCAAAATATAGACAGCAGATATAAATTCTCAGAATTGACACATTTTGATCACTAAATTGAAAATAAAACCATTTTTCCTACCTTTGTTGTCTAGTGGTTTCATGAGTCTCTGGTTGCACTTCCTTCTGACTGTGCATCCAATCTTTCTTTCTTTCTTTTTATTTTCTTTCTTTATTAGTTTTACAATTTTGACAATCAAAATCAAAACATAAGAAAAAATATTATGAAATCAGAAATATCATCAAATCCCCATAAATCAAGGAAAATTTTTGGATTACACAATATAGTTAGTCCACAATCAGATGGAGACGGTGCTGAAATTGCTGAAAATTTACAAATAATTTATGTGACCAGGAAAACCAAAAGGAGGCTCAAATGCCATGGAACATTCCTTATAAACGGTCTGAGAATCAGGATTAATTATCACTTACTATCCTAAAAAAGTAATAAATTTAGATAGCTGCTGCAGTTCATAAAAAACATATCTGTTCTCTTATAAATCATTGCACATTTACAGGGTAACCTCAGAACAACGGTCGCCCCCAACTGAACCACCTTAGGTCTCAGTATGAGAAACTGTTTCCTTCTCCTCTGTGTCGGACGTGAAACATCTTGGTACATTCCTACAATATTAGACAAAAAGGGAACATCTTTATAATTGAAGAATATTTTTAACATCCATTCCCTATCTGAATCAATGGCAAACTGTAGTAATAGTGTAGCTGGTACCTGAGTCTCAGTTTCCAACCTCTCTAGGAAATCAGTTAAATCCAAACTATCTGCAGATAAATTCTGCTGATTGGGATTTTGAGACCTAGATCTCACAGGTAAACAATATATTTTAGAGAGAGGTGGATGTGAGAATCAGGTACTTTCAAACTCACTTAGGTAATGCTTAAACATATCTTTTGCCGATATGGAAAATAATTTTGGAAAATTAATAATCCGTAAGTTACTTCTACCTAAATGGAGTTTTCCACCATTTCTTGTTTGAAATGTATACTTGCACTATTTTTAACCCAAGTTAGTGCTTGTGCTTTCAATAATTTTATTCTGGTGTCACAGTCCATTTGATTTATTTTCCAATACCGAAACTCTATTCTTCAAATTCAAATTTTCTGATAGTACTGCAGTACAATTTTGAGAGAGTTGCTGTATCTGGTTTCCCAGGGTAGACTGGAGATTTGAAATAGCCTCCCAAATCATTTACATATTAAAAACTTTAGGTTTAGGTAAGGGCAAAAACTCAGTTCTGGATGCCCCTGGTAAAGCCAAAGTACTTGCGTTTGCTGCAGATATTCCTGAAACAGCTTTTATCTGATCCTCTTCTCCTCGCGGCTGTTTAGAATGAAACTGCCCACTCCCCCTGCTTCCATATGGCTCTGGGAACTTTGCTCTACCAGGCAAGCAGGAAGGCATCCTGAATAGGACTCAGCATCGGCTGCTCCTCTCCAACTACACCAGCTTCCACTTTCGCCGCATCAGGGCGAGCCGGAGGACTCTGTTCCTCCGGAGAGAGGCTGACACCCTCAAAATAAGGGAGACGCGCCTCAGCCAGCGCTTCCCCTCCAGCCGAGGTATTACTACTCCAGATACTGCTGCGTCACATTGGCTTTGCTGCACAAATTCGTCCATCGGGCCTACTATAGGTAATCATTCACCCGGTAACCCCGGGTGCTTAGACTTTCTTTTAACCATCTCTGGGGAGGAAAAAGACTCAAAGTCTGCTACAATGTCGTCGTGCTGCTGCGAGATGACATCTTATCAAGCTCTGCCCCTCCTTCCTTCTTTCTTTCTTTCATTCACAATCTAGCCCCAACCCCTTTGGGTCCAGGTCTCTATCTCTTTTCCCTCTGCTTACCCTCCCCAGATCCAGTGTCAATTCTGGTATTGCGGTATACTAAAATAAAGTTATTATTATTTGTACCTACAACTAGCTTTGTTCCAGGTCTCCCTCTTTCTCCGTCCTCTGTTATGATCTTCCATCACTCTGTTCTTCCTCAAGTATCTCCCCCTCTGTCTGTACCTCCCATAGTCCAGCATCTGCCTCCTGTCTTTCCCCTTTGGTCCAGGCCTTTCTCTATCTCTCTGACTTTCTTCTGCTTACAACCCCCCACCTTTCTTTGCCTCTCTCCCTCCTTCCTATATCCCCCTCACTGCCTTCCAGCCTTTGTCCCACCCCCTCCTCCAAAGCCAGCCTGCCTGCCTGCCTCCCACCCTTCTGCACCGAAGCCTGGCCTAAGCACTGTTGATTCTTCCTTCCCCCATTCCACCACCAAATCCAGCCTGCCTCTCTCCCCCCTATCGAGCTGAAGCTGGCCTACCCACCACTGATTCTTCCTCCCCCTTAGTCCGCTGCTGCTTGCCGCCCTCTGCTTCAGCAAATTCAAGAAAGGAAGGGAAAAACCAGGCGCATGCAGTAGGTCTGGCCCACAAGCCTTCCCCCAACATAAATTCTGACATCAGAGAGAAGGTTTCTCTCCAACATCAGAATTGACATCAGGGGAAGGCTAGTGGGTCAGTGGCGTGCATTCGCTGCAGACACCTGGCTCTTCCCTTCCCTTCCTGCAGTTGCGATGGCGAGCGGCGGCAGCAGGTAGGGAGCAGCAGCAGTGATAGGAGGTTGTCAGTCTGCATACCCCCTGACCTACAGGATGGGCAATTATTGGGGAGGCCATGGCCTCTATGGTACCCCATTCTGACGCCTATGATTCAACACACAAAACATTCATACCATAAACCTCACAAATCGCCAATTAACACAATAGATCCGAGTGGAATTCCAATTTTAGCCACAGCTTTACTCTTTTCCTTAATTACATCTATCATAATGTCATCACAAGTCAATATAACCTACCAAAAGCAAATTAATAGCCCAATGTGCTTTACACAATACAATGGAGCTATTTTATATTGAAAGTAGCTTACAATTATTAATATATTGTATATAATTGAATATAAACTGAGATTTGGGAGCCAATAAATGGCCAAAAAAATTGGATTTTCAGTTTATGTTCTGTTCAGTGTCCATCTGACCACTGCTGAACCTGTTGCAAGCTCGCACCTGCCTTGTTATAAGCCATTGTGGTCCAGTGGTGGGCTAGGACAGGAGGGATTCCTGTCGCGGTGAACTCTGACACATCCCACTTTCCTCTAGCCTCCCAAATTAAAAAAAATACTTTAGCAGCTCTGGTTTTCCACTGGTAAACTGGGGCAGGAGCAATCTTCCTATGCACCTTCTCTATGCAGAATTGCTCTCTTAAATGGCTGCTGTGAGTTCTTACGGCAACCTAACAAGATAACCGTATTTTCACTCATATACCGCGCGGGGAACAGACATTATGTAATAAAATTTTAATATAGCGCGCACACGGGTACACCGCGCATGATAAAACCTCCTTCCGCCTACTCCGAACCGGCATCCTCCCCCCCCCGCTCGCATCACCTCCCCACTCCCCTGCTCAAAGCCTAGTCTAGCCCGGCACAGGAAGAAGGAGGATCTCTCTCGCACCGCCCAGCCCAGCCTAGCCCAGCCCAACCCAATGAGGGAGGATCTTCGGGCACTGGCACTGGCACATCCTGTGCATTGGTGCTGGTGCCAGTGCCGGTGCCCAATCGGGTAAGAGTTGTCTTTGCGGTGCTGGGGGGGATGTAGGATCACGGGGTAGGAGGGGTGACGCGAGCGGGGGGGAGGATGCCGGTTCGCAGGGGGAATGCCGGATCAGAATGAAAAAAAAAATTTGTACAATGCGCTCACAAGTATAACGCGCATGGTAATGCACAGTTTGTAAAATCGTGTATAACGCGCGCGTTATATGCGTGAAAATACGGTAATTTACGAGGTTGTCATGAGAAATTGTAGCAGCCATTTCAGATAATGACGCTGCATGGGGAAGGAGAGTAGGAAGATTGATTCTGGCCCGGTTCACCACTTGACAAACCAGTGCTTAAAAGGTAGGTTTTTAAAAGTCTGGGAGGATAGAAGGAGGTGGGATGTGCCAGAATAGACTGGGCTCAGTTTATATTCGAGAATATAAGGTAACATTTTATAACAATCATTAGCATGATCTACGATAACATTGAGCTGCACCTCCCCTTATGGCAGTGTCACACAAAAGGGTCCTATAGTTATATTCTAATATCCCAACTTTATAAAGTAATAAATAATTATGGTATCCTTTTATAAACCTGCGGTAGAAGCTGCTGCTGTGGTACACACACACACACACACACACATGATTGCATTACCAGCATTTGAATACGTTCTTGCTGTCTAACATAAGAAGCTTGTTATAGAATCAATTCCTTAACTTTTACCTTTACTGTACACAGCTAGATCTTTTGAGTAAGAGACTCAGATTAAGGTTAAAACATCTTTGGGAAAATTTAATGTATACAATTGCTATCAGCAGAAATATTTCCTAAAGGCGTGTTTTACATCCTTGTTTTTCAGGCTGTAAATTACAGGATTAAACATTGGAATTAAAGTATTATACAATATAGAAATAACTTTGTTTATATCTATTGATTGCATGGATGGTGGTCTAATGTACACACTTATTGAAGTCAAATAGAAGAGACATACAACCGTGAGGTGAGAAGAGCAGGTAGCGAAGGCTTTACGTCTCCCCTCTGTGGAACGGATCCTCAGGATGGTGGAGATGATGTAGACATAAGATGTGAGGGTGCAGATAAAGGATGGACAAGCTACAAGTACTCCCAAAATATAAACTACACATTGAAGAGATGAGGTACTGCTGCAAGAAAGCTTTAACAATGCTGAGAAATCACAGAAGAAATGGTTAATCTCATTGAGTCCACAAAAAGAGAACTGAAGTATAAAAATATAATAAGATGAAGGTAGCAGAAACCCTAAGATCCATGTTCCTGTAGTCACGAGGATACAAACTTTCTGATTCATAATCAAATGGTAAGACAGAGGT
This sequence comes from Geotrypetes seraphini, assembly GCF_902459505.1. Classification (NCBI taxonomy): domain Eukaryota; kingdom Metazoa; phylum Chordata; class Amphibia; order Gymnophiona; family Dermophiidae; genus Geotrypetes; species Geotrypetes seraphini. The sequence goes on along the minus strand of NC_047099.1, from coordinate 14,703,065 downwards.
TGACATATAGCAATATAGCGATCATAAGCCATGACTGAAAGAATTAAAAATTCAGTACAAGTCAGAGACAGAAAGAAATACATTTGTGTAAAGCATCTGTTCTTTGAAATATGATGAGTCTTTCTTAGAAGGATATCCAGCAGCTTGGGAAGAAAGACTGAGGTGCAAAAGATATCAAGAAAAGACAAGTTACTGAGGAAAAAGTACATAGGGGTTTTCAAGCAAGAGTCCAGGCACACTATGATGATAATAGTTAGATTCCCCATTAGGATGATCAGGTAAATCAATAGAAGCAGAAAGAAAAGAGGTACCTGCAGGTCTGGAAATTCAGGAAACCCCAAAATGATAAATTCTGTCACTGTGGTAAAATTTACCTTTTCCATTGGATTCTCAGTTTTAAACACCAATAAGTCCTTCATTCAGTTTCATGAGTGAGGAGTCTTGTTGGAAAGTCATCAAGTCTTTGGGTTTTGATTGGATTTTAAATTTATCATTCCTATTCAGGTGCTTAATTTCTTACCTTTAATAAAGAGGAGAGTTTACATCATCTGAAATCTGGTAACCCAAATTAAGACCTGAATATTTATTCTTTGCTGTCGGTCCATTTGGGAAATGATCCCAGAAGTTTCATAAGTGAAATGAAGGATGAAACACCTAATTGTGCTTTGAGTGCTTTGTTTCTTAGTGACATTGTAAATGAAGGCAGATAAAGGCCCGAATGTCTCATTCAATCTGTACAATTGAGATTCATATAGTTGAGGCAACATATCAATGGAAATTTCCATTAGCAACCCAGCACATACTCCACTTCTCCATCTTTTTTTATCTGACCTTGCTAGTGTCATCCATATACTTCTGAAGTATGTTCAAAATTTGTGTTATTTTTCTGGCAAGCTGATGGGTCCCAGAGAAACCAATGTTGATGTCTTGGATCACTGAAGAATCCTAAAAGTTGAGAAGAATAGCTGTGCCCAGTAGAGATCATTAATTCATCTCTAGTTATATGCACACATGCAAAATGTTTGATGGTCTTTCCATCACAAATGAGTTCATGGTATACAGTGGTTGAAGATAAATAATTTATATGTATAAATAAAGTGCTGGCAAGGACCTTAGTCTATTCAAGTTTTTCTAAAGAATTGGAGGTTTTTCCCCCAGTGGACTTTCAATAGCAGTAATACATTATCAGTGCAATATTCAGCTGTCTGATCACTGTATAAAGATACGTGAATGACTTATCTACATATCTTTGCATCTGATCTGATTAATTAGGACAACTGAATCTGCAGTCCTAAATCTGATGGGTTTCCATGTAAGTCAGGACTACTGTTTGGATAAAGCTGTTTGAATAGTGATTGTATAGCCTTCTTCTCTAGTCAAATCAGTGTTGCATCACCCAGACCACTTTTTACTCTTTTCTATTTGAATACATTTCTATCCATGCAGGGGGCAACAGGCAAGAAGAATGGAAGTCCAGTTAGTCTGAAAAATAACTTTTAACCTCCGGATTCTATAAAAGCTGCTCAAATCTGGCCATTATTCCATATCATATTGTTTCTTATATCCAACAAATGTTAACTGGGAATCATTGAGGCTTACATAAGATTAATAAGGTTAGCAACATAGACATTATGAATCATAGCAAGACCATGATGAAATCAGATACAATTTTAACACCTTTCTAAAGTGAAGATAGGAGGGAGGCATTTTCAAATTTGGGTATGTTGGAACTTGAAAGTGCATTTGAAGAATAATTTCCTTCAAACTTGACACTGAGAGAGAAAAGGTAATTTATAGTGTTGATCTTAAGGTGGCCAAATAGGTTGAAAAGGTGAAGGCAAAAGTTAGAAGGATGCTATAGTGCACAGTTCTTCAACCGCCGGTCCGCGTACCGGTGTCGGTCCGCAGGAAATTTTTGCCGTTCTGCGCAGGGCCGGCAAGATTGACTCACTTCAACTTCCTGCCGGTCCGCGCAGGACTGGCAAGATCAACATCTGAAGCGTATGCTGGGCCGGAGAGATCTTGGGGAGCCTCCGACAGTGACTTTCTCCCCTCTCTGCAGCTCTCCTTTACTTCCCAGCGCAGCGATTCACGAAAGTAGCCTCGGGGCTTTTGATGAGTCGTGGATGCCTTTGATGTTGCAACTTCCTCTTTCCTCAGAGGTGGCGCGACCCAACAAAGGACCCAAGGCTTCGTTAATCGCTGCTCTGGGAAGTAAGAAGAGCTGTTGGGAGGGGAGAAAACCATTATCAGAGTATGTGAAGCTGCTGGGCAGGGGAAAAAAGGGACAGCTGCTACTGGAGAGGGAGAAGGAGAGATGCTGCTGGGAGGGGAGGAGGGAAATGAATCTGGGAAGCTGCTGGGCAGGGGAAAAAAGGGACAGCTGCTACTGGAGAGGGAGAAGGAGAGATGCTGCTGGGAGGGGAGGAGGGAAAGGAATCTGGGAAGCTGCTGGGCAGGGGAAAAAAGGGACAGCTGCTACTGGAGAGGGAGAAGGAGAGATGCTTCTGGGAGGGGAGGAGGGAAAGGAATATGGGAAGCTGCTGGGCAGGGGGAAAAGGGACAGCTGCTACTGGAGAGGGAGATGCTGCTGGGAGGGGAGGAGGGAAATGAATCTGGGAAGCTGCTGGGCAAGGAAAAAAAGGGACAGCTGTTACTGGAGAGGGAGAAGGAGAGATGCTGCTGGGAGGGGAGGAGGGATATGAATCTGGGAAGCTGCTGGGCAGGGAAAAAAAGGGGCAGCTGCTACTGGAGAGGGAGAAGGAGAGATGCTGCTGGGAGGGGAGGAGGGAAATGAATCTGGGAAGCTGCTTGGCAAGGAAAAAAGGGACAGCTGCTACTAAAGAGGGAGAAGGAGAGATGCTTCTGGGAGGGGAGGAGGGAAAGGAATCTGGGAAGCTGCTGGGCAGGGGAAAAAAGGGACAGCTGCTACTGGAGAGGGAGAAGGAGAGATGCTGCTGGGAGGGGAGGAGGGAAATGAATCTGGGAAGCTGCTGGGCAAGGAGAAAAAGGGACAGCTGCTACTGGAGAGGGAGAAGGAGAGATGCTGCTGGGAGGGAAGGAGGGAAATGAATCTGGGAAGCTGCTGGGCAAGGAAAAAAAGGGTCAGCTGCTACTGGAGAGGGAGAAGGAGAGATGCTGCTGGGTGGGGAGGAGGGAAAGGAATCTGGGAAGCTGCTTTGCAGGGGAAAAAAGGGACAGCTGCTACTGGAGAGGGAGAAGGAGAGATGCTGCTGGGAGGGGAGGGAAGAGAATTACTGCTGGACAGGAGGAGGAGGGAAGGGAGAATGAAAAAAGGAAGGAAACAGCTGGCAGAGAGATTAGAGGAGGGGAAGGGGAGACACAGGCATGATAAAGTAGAGAGATTGATGAAAGGAAGGGGTCAGCAGAAAATTAAGCAGAGGGACAACGATGATAGATCTGGTGTAGGAGAGATAAAAATGAAGAGAGCAGTGAAGCTGGAATGAATCATGTAAAAAGGAGAGAGGGGGCACAAGCTGGATGGAAAGGGGAGAGGGGCATAGAAAGAAGACAGATACCATATGGAAGGGGGAGAGGACAGACAGTGGATGGAAGGGGCAGATGCTGGATTGAAGAGACAGAGAGGGCAGACACTGGAAGGAAGAGAGTGAAAAGAAGATTGAAAGCAGAAACCAGAGACGACAAAAGGTAGAAAAAAATAATTTTATTTCTATTTTGTGATTAGAATATATCAGATTTGAAATATATATCCTGCTAGAGCTGGTGTTAGACATAACTGGGGACTGCAAAACCCAGGCAGTGCTTCTTTAGCTTCCAGCTGGCTTAGGGCGCTCTCTGACCAGGGGGCAGTTGCCCTAGTTGCACTCCCCTAAAACTATTCCTGTCATGTGTGACTGCAGTATTCTGTTAGCATGATATTTCTGTGTAGCATTCTGTAATAATTTGGCTTGTTCAGTTTTCTTGATAGTAGAGGGGATATATGTGAAGGGGAGGGGAGACAGGGGTTTTGTTGATCCTGCTCTGAATTATTTGTATTTATAAAATGACAATTGTACAAAATATTGTTTCTTTTTATACTTTAATAAAATACATTCAATATAAAATCATAACTGAGGCTTGTGTGGATGAGATCAGATGATTTGTGGGGACCGACTCGCGGAGATGGGGCGGAAATGGGTTTTTTAAATTTTAGTCCTAGTAGTTTGCCGGTCCACAAAATAATTCTTTTTTTTCTGCCGGTCCACGGGTGTAAAAAGGTTGAAGAACACTGCCCTAGAGGGTTCTGGCAAAGGTTCAATTCTAGGATGTAGGGGAGAATTAGGGCCTGCTTGGCTAAGTGTACTTGTGTGCCTAGGGGCCCTCAAAGAATTAATCCTGCCCTGGCCTCCCTCCAGCGCCCGATTTAACCCCCCCCCCCGGTCCATCGCCACTGCTTACCTCCCTGCTGCTGCTGCTAATCGCGGCCTAGAAGCCTTATTCCCGACATCAATTCTGACGTCGGAGAGGACGTTCTGGGCCAACGTCAGAATTGACATCAGGAATAAGGCTTCTGGGCCGCGAATAGAAGCAGCATGGAGGTAAGCAGCGGTGGCGGACCGGGGTTTTTAAATCGGGCGCTGGAGGGAGGCTTTTTTTGTGTGCGGCAGGGAGGGAAGGAGGTAGGCAGGCTGGCTTTGGCACGGGAGGTAGTTAGGTAGGCAGGTAAGTAGGCATGCAGGCTGGCTTTGGGGGTGCTGGTGGGACAAAGTCTGGAAGGCAGTGAGGGGGACATGGAAATGAGGCACTGGGGGCACTAAGGACATAGGAAGGAAGGAGGGAGGGAATAGAAAGGGACAATTGTTGGGCCTGAGTGCAGAAAGAAAGAAAGAAATGAAAGGATGCACAGTCAGAAGGAAACGCAAGCAGAGACTCATGAAATCACCAGACAGCAAAGGTAGGAAAAATGATTTTATTTTCAATTTAGTAATAAAAATGTGTCAGTTTTGAGAATTTATATCTGCTGTCTATATTTTGCCCTATATTTGTCTATTTTTCTATAATTACTGAAGTGACATCGTTGAAAACCCCCCAAATATAAATAATTAACATTTTCTCTGCGTATAGGGTGCTTTGTGTTTTATTAAAAATTTTATGGTTACTATTATGAAATAATAAGATATTGTGTGTACATGAAAAATGAATGGAAGAATTTTGGGGCGGGATTGGGGGCAGGACTGAATATTAATAGATGTTCCGTTTTGATGAAAAAATAAATGGTCACGTTAGTTATGCCAAGGGTGGATCTTATCGGTAGTGTGTTTGAAGGTTTGTTATTGGGCTTGTTCTTTTCACAATTTTGTAAGTGGGATTGTTATAGGGTTATAAGTAAGATTTGCCTTTTTGTGGAGGAGGCCAAAGCAATAATGGACCAGACAATCCTGATGGTGTGCCTAACGAGGATGGGCTTAAGTTTGTAGAATGGCTTCATATTGTGCAGCTCAGATTTCATGCTCAGAAATGCCAGGTCATGCATTTGAGTTGCCAAACCACAAGGGCATGGTGCGATTAAGGGGTGAAGACCTTGGTGTACGAATAAGGAGTGGGGTTTGGTGTGATTGTATGTGATGAGTTTCAGGAGGCAACCAGGTTGTAACAGTGCTAGCAAAAGCTAGACAGATGTTTGGGTGCATGGACAGCAGGCCAGCAGTATGGCCAGCAGGACAATGGAAGTTTGCTGCCCCTCTAAAAATTTTGATGAGACATCCTTGTGAATTTTGTGTACATTTAAGTTCAGTTCAAAGGAAGGCTACTACAAGGATTGATGGTCTATGTCCTATAGGCATATGGGAACTGAGTTCATGATCTCCATCTGTTTACTTTGAGGAAGGGCATGAGAAGGGAGATAATAGTGATGTTTAAATACCTATGTAGCCTAACTATACGTGAGATGACTCCCCTTTTATTAGACAGCAAATCCAGCGTAAGAGGGCAGGGGATGCAGTACAGCAGTGCTGGGCTCTGCAGTACTGTATGGCACTACGTAGTTACAGAAGGTAAGGTAGATGCATGAAATAGTTTTGAAATTCCAGTAGGTGTAGGAGTAGTAGATGCATGAAATACTTTCTGAATTGGGGAAGGCATTGGATAGGCATATGGATTATTTGGGAGAGAGGAGGAGTTAATTGTTGCTGTGGAGGGGTATACTGGCTGGACATTTTGGTCTTTATCTGCCCTTATGTTTTTTCTAGGTGGTTTTGCTTGTGTGCTCAGAATGGGTTACGAGGTGCTGGCTAGGTGCTAGGAGCCAAACTGCTTTGTTTGACTCATTTTCTGCAATTTTGGATGCCAGAAGTGCTTTGCTCCTTTCTCATATGGAGCAGCCACATGTTCTATTAGTACTGTATGGTTTGTTCGTAGGATGATTTTGGAAGATAGTTCACTGGACATTTGCTGGTGTAGGGATTTTATGGAAGTTATGAAATTGGTACTGAAATTGATTGTATGTGCGTGTGATCCAGTGTCCATGTGCAGGGTTTACTTGTTTGTTTTTTGTATAAGGGTTTGGTGACATTGGTTTGCAGTATTGCCTGATGTGTGCACTTCATGATTTGTAGTGGTGCTCTGGCGGTTAGCTTTTTTGCGGCACTTGGCTGCTTATCGAGTGGGTGAGCTGGCACCTTCTCAACCTGCTATGGTGTTCACGGGGTAGCTGTCTGGAGATGTTGGGTTGACTGCAGGTTAAATGCAATTGCCTATTTCCTGGTCACCTGCTTTGGAAGGATCAGGAATTTGGATTCTTTTGTACATGTGTGTGGAGTAATGGGAATGTGCAGTATCATGTGTACCATTCTAGTGGCTGGGGAAGATTGTCTTAGCTGTTTCTGATTCGAGTGGGGCATGGACTATAGATTTTATGGTTAGGTGCATGGAACATTTGTTGGGAGTGACTCTTGCTAATCCTTTTCCAGCAAAGACAATTTCCTAATCTCCAATTCTGCTTTACTTCTGATTCTTTTGGTGGGTTGTGACATTTGTTCAGCAAAGGCAGAGGATTTCATACTGCCCCTGAGGCGGGATCTGTGGTCTGCTGTCTGTTTTCCCTAATGCCCCCATCCCTTTTGTTTTTGTTTGGTCCTCTATGGAGTGTGTAAGGAGGATTGGGACATGGTTGCTATTGAGTGGTTGAATAAATGGGTTTAATACTGAGCTTTTGCAGTTACGGATAGCTTTTGGGGGTTTAGAGTGGTATCTCATGAGTTTGTTGCAGCTGTTTTCCCTGGACATTATTGTCCTGATGCTGTCTACCTTTCAGGCATAGGTTTGGCCAATTTTATTGGGTACTCTTTAGGATTTGTTGGAGACTTGTTTTAAAGCTGTTGGCCGCAGATTAAGTGGTGGGAGAGCGGTAACAAGCTCGAGGCTATCACCGCTTGTGGCGGAAAATGGGGTTTGGCCCAATTGGGAAATGAGCAGTTAATAAATAAATAAATAAATGTAACACTCGTAGGCGATACCGCTGCGAGGGGAAGTATGGCCTTGCGTCACCGTGGATCATGTTTGGGGGGAGGGGAAGCATGGCCTTGCGTCACCATGGGTCATGTTTGGGGGGAGGGGAGGGGAAGCATGGCCTTGCGTCACCATGGGTCATGTTTGGGGGGGGGGGAGGGGAAGCATGGCCTTGCGTCACCGTGGGTCATGTTTGGGGGAATGTTATAAATTTAAAGACTTAACAGGAGCTAGATTCGACACCGAATAGCTCCCTGGGGGTATGTGAAATATGCATTGGGGGTTTGTTGGTTTTTGGACACAGATTGTATTGTAAGTGGAGATAATATTCAGACACATAAGCGGCCAAATATTTCTTCCAATAAAACTGAGTTGTGTGATTATTGATTGATGGTGATTAGCTTTCATTTGCAGGTGACGGGAATGCGAATGCTAATGTTAAGAAAATTAAATATACATCTTAAAAGAAAATAATACCAATAAGGAAAAAAATGGGTGAAAACATTCACACCTATTAATAATACCATGAACATAGTCCACAAATAGAGGGGAGAAACCATACCCAATCAAGGGAAGTTGAACTTAAAGAAATTTTTCACGGTCATATATACACATGTCATACAGAAATACAGGGGTTCTTTTGGTTTTTTACATTTAGGCCTGAGTGGTGGAAATCATGGAGGGGTCTGGAACCGTTATGTCAGCTTTGCCTTCCAGAAAAAATTGCAATTAATCTGGTTCATAGAAGATATATTTGTTTGCCTGATAAGTAATACAACATTTATAAGAAAATCTAAGTTGATAGGTTGCTCCCAGACCCATAACTGACTGACAAAACATCTGAAATTTCTTCCGTCTAGCCTGCCTCTACTTTGAAACATCAGGAAAAATGGAAATCTTGTGGTCATAAAATTCAACATTCTCAGTTCTGTAAAAGAAATGAAGAACAGCTTCTTTGTCTTGAATAAAGACAAAGGTCACAAGTAGAGGAGCTCTCGCAGAGATTTCAATCTGTGAGGATTCCAACATCCCGGTAAGATCCAAGTTTCCAGGATGTGTAGATGACTTATCTTTTTCTTCTTTCAGCAGATTAAGATAATACAATTTCTGCAGTGGAGGCATATTAGTCTCAGAAAATTTTAAGACTGATGTCAAAAAAGAATGAAAAAGTTCTCTAGGAGATTGCATTCTAGAAACAGGAAAATTGAGTAGTCTCAAGTTCAAATTCCTATTAGCATTTTCTAAATTTAAAATTTTCCTGATTAATAGATTTTTGTCTTTCATCTGAAGATTAGACGAGTGCAGAAAATGGAGAAGTTTTTCAATTCAGCCTCTGAGACCCCTGATTAAGTCAACAGTGGTGGACATGGAGGTGTTGTGGGGAGCCATAGAGAGCCTTCATCAGGTATGCTCCCAGTTTATTACCTCAACTCAACAAACTGCAATTCAAATTAAAAATTGTGAGGAAAAAATTCAACTGCCGTCTGGTAGATGGTAATCCGGCAGTGGGGGTCAAAGGTGATACCATCTGCTTTGACGGAAACACACACCCTGACGCTTCCTACTGAGTTGATGGATTCCCCGACATCATCCCGAGACAGAGGGGCATTACAGGCCCAATTGGGCTCCGCCCAATCCAAAAGGAACAGCATAAGAAGTAATTGCTGTCTGGCATGCAACCGAAGAGGCAGAGGAGGCAGGGAGATCACTCCCTCAGTTTCCCCCTGCGTTTCGGCATTGTAGAAAGGAAAACTCCGTTAAGAAATGCAGGTTGGCAAAAACTTATAATAAAGAGAAAAAAACGCAGAAAGTGGATGAGCCTCTTACTGCACTTCTCACCCTGACACCATCTTGGCTTCCTTAAGTCCTTTCTTTGTCCTATATTGTAAGCACAACTTGGCATAGTGGTTGGAGTGGAGGAGTGGCCTAGTGGTTAGGTTGGAGCCTCAGCACTCTGAGGTTGCAGGTTCAAGCCCAGCACTGTTCCTTGTGATCTTGTGCATGTCACTTAACACTCCATTTCCCCAGGTACATTAGTCAGATTGTGAGCCCACCGGTACAAATAGGGAGAAATACTTGAGTACTTAAATGCAAACTGCTTAGGCTATAAGAAGTGTATAAATACTAAAATAAGCACTCAATAATTGGCTACTACAGTGAAATAGTTAGGGTGGGGGGCATCTGGGGCAGGGGCGGGTTTGGTGGTGCCCCTTCCTGTGCCCCTCTCCCATGTACCTCTTCAACTTCCCTGGTATGAGTAGCATCTATGCCCACACCAGCATTGGCTCTCCCTCTGATGTCACCTCCTAGTCATGGGACCCAGAAGTGACATAAGAGGGAGAGCCAAGGCTGCAGTGAGCAGGTTGAAGATGTTGATCACGCAGGTGAAGAGCTATAGGCACAGTGGGGGGAAGAGAAGGTATGTTATCACGTCACACCAGCGCATGTGCGAATTCCGTCCGACGTTGCTCGTTGCTCATGCAGGTCGAGGGAGTGAGGTGTTGTCGAGGCTGGGGCATAACGGGATCTGGTCGGCCGGAACAGGGCAGGCCTGAGTGCAGGGCCATGGGTTCAGATTTTCTGTTTGGAAAATCTGGTAACCCTATCCTGAGTGAACATCACATAATTCAGTTAGCACACAATGGAGGGAATTCTTTAACATTGCCATTCACACCAATCACCTGTCAACCATACCTCCATTCACCATACAAAGCATTCATACCACAACCTCACTAATTGCCAATTAATACAATAGATCTAAATGGAATTCCAATTGTAGCAACAGCTTTACTCTTTTCCTTAAGTACCATATATAATAACAAGGCAATATAACCTCTCAAAAGCAAATTAACAGCTCAGTATGCTTTACACAATACCATAGAGCTATTTGGTATCAAAACTAGCTTACAATTACCATGTTTCCTCGAAAATAAGACAGTGTCTTATATTAATTTTAGGCCCAAAAAACACACTAGGTCTTATTTTTGGGATATTTTCATGATCATCTCTCCCTTCCTCTCCTTCACCCCAATTCACCTCTTTCCTTTCTCTCCTCCACATGTGCAGCATCTTTCCTCCCCTCCCTTCCATTCCTTGTGCAACAGGACCCTTGCCCAGCTTCCCTTCCCTCCCTCCCATCCCTCGTACAGCATAATCCTTGAGCGAGCACTTCCCCTCCCAAGCACCCGCACCCACCACACAGCCTATGGGAAGGGAAACTGCTGGCAAATCCTGGGACTAGGGCTTATTTTGGGGGTAGGGTTCTATTAAGACCTACCCTGAAAATCCTGCTAGGGCTTATTTTTGGGGTAGGTCTTATTTTCGGGGAAGCATGGTATTAATGTGGAGGGCCATAACTGAAAGAAATGTCTACATCTGATATAAACATAGTATGTTAGTTGCCTAGAATCAGCAGCCGCAAAAGATCTATTCTCGAAAAGTAAGCCCAAAATATATATTATATATATATATTTTATTATTATATTATATTATTATATATATATATATATTTTTTTTTTTTTTTTGAAAATCGTTTCTCTGCCGTACTGGTGTTTGATCATACAGACCGCCAGTACATATATCTTTATACCACATTATCGACCATTCTTTGTCCAATTCTGAAATGTCCAGAACAAGACCTTTTGGATGTAGGAGGGGCCAGAAAAATGATGGACTAGCCAGACATGGCAAGAGAGTAGGGGGCACCTTACAGGGCACTACTGTGAACTTTACAAACAAAGGTGCCATATAAACATCTCACCAGAACTATATTATAGGTCAAGGTGAGCCCCCCAAAACTCACTGTCTACAAACCCAATAGCTCTTATAATAATAATAATAACTTTATTTTTCTATACCGCCATAGTCAGGCGACTTCTAGGCGGTTCACATTGTAAGAAGGCTGGACAGTCAGCGAATGATAAGGAGCCTAAAATAGAAAAGTTACATAAACAAGGTACATACTAATTTAAGTTCCATGGGTAAAGGATACATGAAAATTGGAGCTTCCTGAGAGATTGAATAGCGTTTATGGGGGGTTTGTTTTAGTTTAAGGGTGGTCTGTTTTAGTCAATGAATTTGTCAAATAGGGCGGTTTTTATTGCTTTTCGGAATGCATTTTAAGTCAGTTTGGGTTCATTTATGCAGTTTCGCAACCAGACTTGTCTATTCGCTTGGAACATGAAGGTTCTGTCCAGGAAGGATTTGTATCTTCAGCCTGAGATCTTCAGCCTGAGGCAAAGATGTTTTTGTTTCTGGTTGTTCGTGTGGGGTTGTGCAGAACAAAGTGAGTTTGCAGGTAGGAAAGTGCTAGTCCCCAGACTTGCTTGAAACAGATATATGCAAATTTGAATAGTATTCACGCTTCTATTGGTAACCAGTGTAGTTTTTTGTAGTAGGGGCTGATGTGGTCTTTTTTTCTCAGTCCGAAGATTAAGCGAACAGCGGTGTTTTGTACTAATCTTAATTTTTTTACTGTTTTTTTGTGGGATACCCAGGTAGATGATGTTACAGTAGTCAAGGAGGGATAGGATCAGCGATTGCACCAGCAACCTGAAGGATGTTGGGTCGAAGGTGCCACCTATATGGCAGGAGAGTAGGGTTTTGGGGGTTTTTTTTGGTAGCCTCACATTTTTCACCATAAATATAGTGGCTTTTGGGCCTGGGTACTCCTCTCTATGGTTCTCTAGCCTACTCCCCCCCCCCCCCCAAGACTACTTAAGCTATGCCAAGTGCTGATGTTCCGGAGGTAGGTATGTACATTATTTTCATATTTTGAATTTTTATTGAAATTTAAATTTTATATGATAAAATAAACATATTATTAAGAAAACAAGAAGGTACAAAACATTCACAAGAAAAGAAATATACATGATATAACTTCCAATTAACACTTTCTTATCTAGTCCACAAAGTGAGGGAGTGCTAAAATAATAACGAATTTAGTTTTCACATGATTATTATTAAGGAAAAAAAAACGGCGCCTATTGTGGAACCATTTTAATTATTTTGAAGTACTCGTTTGAACATTGAGGGAAGTACTTGAGGCTACCACCGCTTTTCCAGAAACAAACTTAGACAATTGATTAGGTTCGAAAAACACATATCTTACATCCTGAAATATAATTAAACATTTACAGGGGTATCTTAGGAAAAACATAGCTCCTAACTGTAATACTTGAGAACGTAACAGTAAGAATTGTCGTCTCTTCTTTTGGGTAACTCTAGCTACATCTGGGTACATATAAATTTTTTGATTTAAAAATAAAACTTTCTGATACTTGAAAAATAATTTCAGTAGCCATTCCCTGTCAGAGTCCAACGCCAGTTGAATTAACAATGTTGCTGGTACAACTGCCTCAGCTTCCGATCTTTCATGGAAATTTGTTAAGTCCAGACTGTCTACTGATAGACCTTGCTGGGCTGGTGAACTTTTCTTCTTCCCCGAAGTGATATAGTATATTTTTGAGATCGGTGGGTATGAGGTTTATGGAACTTTTAACACTTCTCTTAAACATGTCAATTGCTGGTATAGATATCATTTTAGGAAAGTTTATTATCCTTAAATTATGTCGTCTGACAATATTTTCCTTAGTCTCTAATTTATAGTGGATATTCTCGCTGTCTTTAATCCAAGTATGACCTTGGGCCTCTACTATTTCTAAGCGTTTATTTTGTTCATTGACTTTATTCTCCAGAACTTTATTTTTCCCTTTTATTTCAGTCGAATTAGTCAGTATCTCTTTACATTGGGAAGAAATTTGCTGTACTTGGTTACCCAAAGTCTGTTGTAATGCTCCTATCGTGTCCCAAATAGTATCCAAATTTACTACAGCCGGTTTTGATAATAAAGTTAATGGTTCTCTACTCACAGAGTCCATATTTGAAGGAATAGCAGGTAGTTCCTCTTTCCCGTCTACCTCCGATGTTGAGCCGTTCCTCATTGATGCAAAAGATGGTAATAGAGGCTCTGCTGAGGCCGCGGAATCCATCTGTCGGCCACTACCACCCAGCAGGAATGTACATTTTTATTCTGATTTTTATGGTGGTGTGATGGGTTCAGTGAACATAGGGTAAGTGTGTGGGGTCTTTACTTTGTCCCTGCAGTGGTTCTCTGGTTACTTTGGACACCTTTTGGGCATGTATACCTGTTTTTAGATCACCTAAGTCACAACATATAAGTTCCATCGAAGCAGTCTCGTCAAACTTTTGATTATCCCTGCAGTATAACTAAGTCTAGGTCAGCCCATATTCTGCCCTAACCATTCCTCAAAAAATTCCCCTTTCTGCTCTGGGCACACAGCAGGTTTCAGAGGCCTAAAAAGTGTCTGGATATGTCTAAAAACCCATTTTGATTATTGGCACTTGGACGACCTGTCTTTTTTTATCATCCAAGTGCTGACTTGTGCAGGTTTTTAGATGTATTTTTGTTTCGATTATGAGCCCCATACCATATATAATGGAATATAAACTGAAATATTTGGCCCCAAAATGGGGTTCTCAGTTTATATTCTGCTCAGTGTTCATCTGAGCCCTCCCAGACCTGCGCCAGGACTGCTGTAAGCTCTGGTTGTCCAGTGGTGGGCTGGGACAGGAGGGATTCCTCATATTTCCTGGCTCAGTCAACTCTGACATATCCCACCTCCCTCTAGCCTCCCAGACTTAAAAAAAACAAACAAAAACCCCTACTTTTAAAGCCCTGGTTGTCCAGCAGAGACCCTGGGCAGGAACAATCTTCCTATGTACCTGCTTTATGCAGAACCGCTATATTAAATGTCTGCCATGAGTTCTTATTGCAACCTCATGAAGGACTGGCATTGAATGTTAGTTTTAATTTTTTAAGTTTCTGAAAAGTGGCTTATTATCTCTCTAAATGTATTTTATTTAGTTTCTCTATCATAATGAGAATATTTATGAAGTATTTTAATGTTTATCTTTGACATTTATTTTTATTCCTACAAACCTTTTTTCAATTGTACATATTTATAATAAGCGTGCTATGCCCTCCTGTGGCCATATGGTTCCTTTTTAGTTGTTTTGGTCAGTTCGTTTTTATTAACTGTTGTTGTTTTTTTTTTACTTTTTTTGACTCTTTTTTTATTTAGTTTGATGAATTTGGGGTTCATATTAATTTTTAATGTGATTTTTTTATTTTTTTTTATAGCTTCCATGATGTTTTTTATGTTTCTATTTCCGTTTTTTGAGATGTGGTATTTCCCCTTTTGTATTTTCATTTAGGGCTCCTTTTATCAAGCCACGCTAGCGGTTTAACGTGCGTAATACCGTGCACTAAACCGCCGGCCATGCTAGCCGCTACTGCCTCCCTTGAACAGCTGGTAGTTTTTAGGCCAGCGCAGGGGTTAACGTGTAATTAAATGTCGCGCGCGTTAACTCCGCTAGCGCGGCTTGATAAAAGGAGCCCTTAGTTTTTATGTCCTTATTGTATTTTCATTTCAGTTTTTATCCCTTTCCCTTAGTTTTATTCTTATTTTTGACTTTTTGATTTTCATTCATTGGTAGTACAACGTTTTTAGGCACCATCATGTGAATTTCTTTTTCTTTGACATGTCATTACATTGAATGTCTGATATTTTAATCGGCAGTCTCTAGCAGCTTGTTTTCACCGTATGCACATTGCTATTGGAGGCGTTTTTCACAGTGATTTTCTGTAAGTAGAGTCTCTTCTCTTTTACTTACCTTTGGTGTATTTTGGGTTCGCATACATAGTAGTGGCATTTACCCTTTGTTTTTGAGCAAAGGTTTGGATCCTTTTCTCTTTTCTCACTATTCTTTTTATTTTTGCTGGTCTGCACTCACAATTGCAGGTGGCTAGGTTATGGCGGTTTCTGCACTTTATGAATCTTGGGTACTTTGGCGATAGCATCACCAATAGATTATACAGCACAGTGTTGACTGGATACATTTTGGTTATTATTTTGCCTCTGCTTTCCCATGTTTTTACCCATTTAGTTTTGTATTCCATTTTACCTATTTTTGAAGTAAACATCGGATGTTAATCTGTTCACTTTTACATCAAACCTCGAGGTATGTTTAGTTTGTTAGCTATTAGTGATGTGCTATATTTAGCTTATATGAATTTGCTTTTGGCCAATGTAATGATAAGGGCAAGATTTTCTATTTAAGAATGTTTTTATTTTAATATTTATTTTGATATACCTCTTTATTTAATATGCACTCACATATTTTTTACTTGATATATATTTTAAGATATTTTTTATTTGATAGATATTTTAACATTTTTTAGAGGAGAGATTACTGTTTTACCCCTACATTACCATATATATCTTTTAGTGTATGTGTTGCATATATATTTGATTAAGGCTTCCTTAGACGCCATTTTACTGTGGTTTTATGTGTTGATATGATGCATTGCTATGAAATTCAAGTTTAAGTTTCAAGTTTCAAGTTTAATATTTATTTGATTAATCGCCTTGTCAATATTCAAGGTGATTTACACATGAATAAAAATTACAGAATAAAAGAAATTTTAAAACAATTAAAAACTGACTAGACACAGACGATAACTAGACAAACTGGAAACAAAAGGAAGGTAGGGGAAGAAGTTACAATGTAATTGAGCAGAGTGGGAAACCAAAAATGGAAAACACAAAAGGATGGGATGAAAAATAGATGAATATGAGGAAAAAAGACAGTTAGGTCCAAAATTTTGTTGAATATTGATTAAAAGGAACCAATGGTATTAGATTACAAAAGCATCGTTAAATAAGAAAGTTTTCAGTTTATTTTTAAATTTGTCTAGATTGATTTCTTCACGTAAATAGATGGGGAGAGAATTCTAACTTTGGGGAGCTGTCACTGAGAAAATATACTGACGGCGCGTATTTATTATTTTTAACGAGGGAATCATTAGTAAATGCTGTTGGTCTGATCTTAGGGTTCTATTGGAGGAATAAGGGATTAATAATTTATGAATAAAGGCCGGAGTATTAAACAGAAGAGATTTAAATGTGAGCAAACAAAGTTTGTAAGTTATTCTGTGGGCTACTGGTAGCCAGTGGGCTTCCTTAAGAAGAGGAGTTATATGGTCGAATTTTTTAGCTTTTGAAATAAGTCTGATAGCTGTATTCTGAATAATCTGAAGACGTTTGATTTCTTTTTGTGCTATACCATTAAACAAAGCATTGCAATAATCTAATTTTGAAATAACAAGAGAATGGATGAGAATTTTCAATGAGTCATTGCTAAATAGCTGAGAAATAGAGCGTATCTGTCTCAGTCTAAAAAAAGAAGACTTGATAACACTGCTAATGTGATCATGAAAGGAGAGTTTATGGTCCAAAATTACACCGAGTATTTTGGTTTTTTGTACAACTTGCAAAGGGAGTCCATTAATAGAGATTGGCAAGATAAGTTTAGGGTTGTCTTTCCAAGGAAAGAGCAGTGCATTGGATTTATTGATATTTAATGCTAATCGGTTATTGATTAACCAGTGGTGAATTTTTTCAAGTTTTGTGTTAATTAGGGTTATATCAGAAGGGTTATTAGGATCTATAGGATGCAGAAGCTGTATGTCGTCTGCATAAGCAAATGTATTGAAACCAATTGATTGACTTAATGTCAACAAAGGAGCAAGAAATATATTAAATAAGAGAGGAGATAGTATAGAACCTTGAGGAACACCATGCGTTGTAGAAAAAGTATCAGAAATTGTATTGTTAAAAGAGACAGTTGAGGAACGATTCGAGAAATAAGATTGGAACCAGGATAGAACTTGGCCCGTGATGCCTATTGTTTGAAGTCTATGTATTAATAAATCATGATCGATCGTGTCAAAAGCTGATGAAAGGTCTAAGGAGACTAAAAGAACTGACTGATGATGGTCCAGAAAGTAATGAATAGAGGTGGTCATACCTATTAAAGAATGTTCAGTGGAATGGTATTGCCTGAAACCAGTCTGATTAGGGTGGAGAATGTTAGTTTTTTCGATAAAGTCAGAAATTTGGTTATAGACCACCTTCTCCGTTAACTTGGATAAGAATGGGATATTGGCTATGGGTCTATAGTTTGCACAATCCTCAGCACTAATTTTATGATTTTTTGAAATGGGATAAATAATTGAATGTTTCCAGTCATTTGGCATAATGCCTTGTTTTAAACTTTCACTAACTAAAGTATGTATTATTGGACCAAAAATGCAAAAATATCGTTTTAGGAGAAAAGGAGGAATAGAATCGGTTTGTGAACCTTTTATATTAATGGTTTTGATGATAGATTCTTAATATTATGGTTGATTTGTAAGTTATTTTATTGTTTTTATGTTTTAATATGATGCTTTGTATGAAATTCTTAATACATGTAATGGTGTTTCTTTTTCTTCTTTTTATCTTTTTGTTTTTGATGATGTCTTTATAGGATGTATTTTGATATGTTTTTTAATTAATTGTATGTTTTCATTTTCCTCTTTGGTGATACTACGAAGTATTCTTCTGGCCATTTCTTTCTATTAATTTTTTATTATGATGCACTTATAAATATTAATATATGTGTCTATGATTGTAGACTCCTGATGCAGGCCATTAGGCCAAAACATGTACATGTCGAGTCTCTGTTGTGATATTAAGAAATAAAGGAAGGTTGTTTGCGAAACATCTGGAGCTCACCAGTCTTTATTTGGACTCTTCTACTCCTTTTGTGTCTACATATTGTGATTGTGGATTTCATTCTCCTGTTTGACTCCATCTTTATATTACAACCATTAGCATGACCTTTGATGACACTGAGCTACATCTCCCCTCATGGCAGTGTTACACAGAAGGGTTTTCTCTGTAGTTGTATTCTAAAATCTCAATTTTATAAAGTAATAAATAGCTACGTTATCACACACATGCCTTTCTTGCTGCCTAACAGGAAGCTTCTTATGGAATCAACTCCTTAGCTTTTACCTTTACTGTACACAGCTAGATCTTTTGAATAAGAGACTAAGGGCTCCTTTTATCAAGGTGAGCTACAGGGGTTAGTGCGTCGGACATTTCATCACGCGCTAACCCCTGCGGCAAGCCTAAAAACTAACACCTTGAGATGGATAAACTGGACATACTGGCCTCACTTGTGTATGCTGGACACTACAGACATTTTTAACCTATATTTTCCCATAGCCTAAGCCAGCTTTCCTTTCAGATGGAACAGCCTGTACCTTGCTGTCTGTGAATGCATGTATCCTTTGAAATGCTAACCCAGCTGGCCTTTGCTGCAAAGTTCTTGTCTCCATTCCCTGCTGGGAGGATACTTCTCCAAGGTTCTGCTGAGCTGTTATCAGTGCTGTATGACTTCACATATGCAAGGCACCCTGGAAAGCCATAAAACATTTATAACAAGCAACAATCCCTGAAGGATGATGGGGGAGTAGAGATGGAGAAGCCTGAACGAGCCTGGTAACCAGGCTGTCTGTCTGCAAGTTATGGGAATCAGGCACAGCTGGGGTGCTGGAGGTCACCCTTGCCAACTTTCTGCATAAGACTATCTACAAGGATGCCATCCTGAAGATGTACAGCGTTATAAAACCACAAATTAGCATCAGCAAGGTAATAAGGACCTCAGAGCTGGAGGAAGAAAGTTCTCGAATAATTCTCTCTTTCTGCTCGGGCCCCCCTCCTGGGGAGGGGAAGTGAGAGAGGTGTGGACTGGGGAAAGGAATAATTAGGTATACTTTTTTGTACCAATAGGGAAGAACATGACCAGAGTTCGGGGATGTGCTTTTTGGAACAAAGAGAGAATTTCTCTATATAACAATCCATGTATCACAGGTAGAGCCAGAGAGATTTACTTGCTTATGCCAGTGGGTGTGCTAGCCCCCTGTTCGGCATATGGGTGTAAGTTCTACTCTCCATTGCATATTCTGAACTGACAATATATTTCTTTCTGCTATGTCTTTGCTGCTGTAATTTTGTAAGTCTTTATACTAACAATAAAAATATTGTCTGTTTTGGAAAATACAATGCTGTCTCATACTCATTCCAATGAGGTAAAATAAGCAGCATTTACTTCAGCCTCGTCAATGGAGGTGTTAGCGACTAGCACGGCAGGCAGTTGAATGTGCGGTATTCCGCACGTTAACCGCCTACCACACCTTGATAAAAGGAGCCCTAACAGATTTAGAATAATACATTTAATACAATTACTATGAACAGCAACATTTTCTAAGGGCGTGTTTTACAACTTTGTTTTTCAGGCTGTAAATTACAGGATTAAACATTGGAATTAAAGTATTATACAATATGGAAATAACTTTGTTTATATCCATTGATTGCATGGATGGTGGTCTAATGTACACACTTATTGAAGTCAAATAGAAGAGACATACAACCGTGAGGTGGGAAGAGCAGGTAGAGAAGGCTTTACGTCGCCCCTCTGTGGAACGGATCCTCAGGATGGTGGAGATAATGTAGACATAAGATGTGAGGGTTGAGATAAAGCAGGGACAGGCTAAAAGTACTCCAAAAATATAAACTATGCATTGAATAGATGAGGTGCTGGTGCAGGAAAGCTTTAGCAATGCTGAGAAATCACAGAAGAAATGATTAATCTCGTTGGATCCACAAAAAGAGATCTGAGAAAAAGGAATACTATAAGATGCAGGTAGCAGAAATCCTAAGATCCATGTTCCTGTGTTCATCAGGATACAAACTTTCTGATTCATAATTAAATGGTATGACAGAGGTTGACACACTGCAGCATAGCGATCATAAGCCATGACTGAAAGAAGTATAAATTCCATGCCCGTCAGAGACAAAAAGAAATACATTTGTGTAAAGCACCCATTCATCGAAATATGATGTGTCTTTCTTAGAAGGATATCCAGCAGCTTGGGAAGATAGATTGAGGTAGAAGAGATATCAAGCATGGACAAGTTGCTGAGGTAAAAGTACATGGGTGTGTGCAAGTGTGAGTCCAGGCACACAATGATGATAATTGTGAGATTCCCAAGTAGAATGATCAGGTAAATCAATAAAAGCAGAAAGAAAAGAGGTACCTGAAAGTCTGGGAATTCTGGAAACCCCAAAATGATAAATTCTGTCACCATGGTAAAATTTGAGTTTTCCATTGCATTCTGAGTGTAAAACACCAATAAGTCATTCATTTAATTTCATGATTGAATAGCCTTGTTAGAAAGCCATTAAGGTCTTTGGATTTAATATGTATTTTAAATGTATCATTACTAACAAAGTGCTTAATTTCTTACCTTTTAATAAACAGGAGAGTTTATTTCATAGTTTATTTAAATTTTGATTAAACGCCTATCCAAAGGTACAAAGCGTTGTACATAGTAATTTAAAATAGCTGGGAGATGAACATTTTAGATAATTAAACATAAACCAAGAAAACAAACATACTTATAACATATATCATCTGAAATCTTGTAACCTACATTAAGGTCTGGTAATCAACATTAGAACCTGAATATTTATTATTGCTGTGGGTCCATTTGGGAAGTAATCCCTGAAGGTGAATATGTGAAATGAAGGAGGAAACACCTAATTGGGCTTACTGTGCTTTGTTACCTAGTGACATTGGAAACGAAGGCAGACAAAGACCCAAATGGCTCATCCAGTCTGTTCTGCTGAGGTTCATGTAATTGAGATAATTAGTGGATGGAAATCTTCATTATAACCCAGCACCTACTCCCCTTCTCCATCTTTCCTATCTGAGCTTGATAGTATCATCCATATACTTCTGAAGTATGCTCACAATTTGTGTTACGGTGACCTTCTCTACATTTCTTACATATAGGTCAATTCTATCCTTTATCCATCGTTCTTTCAACAGTCACTACTTATGCTAAAATCTTAAAAAAAACATTAATTCTTTAAACATTTCTGAGCATAAATGGGGTCATTAGAATATAGATTTAGGAGTTTAAATGGTGTCTTATGAAGTTAACTCATGCCAGAAATTGTGTGTGGTATGAGGTGGTGTGTTCATATGCAGTAGTCATGCTCATGGTCAGAGCTTGGCTGGAACATGGACAGTGTCCCGATTTGCCTGCATACTTTATAAATTGAGTATACTGTATACCTATACAATGTTCATACTAACATTGATGCCCACTCTTGAGGAGGCATCATGCCTACACTTTCAATCTAGATGTAATTTTAGTAGGTTTTATGCAAGAATTTTATAAAGATACATAGATGCTAATGTGTCCTTATAAATTAGTCTAAAATTAGGTGTCTTCTACTAATATGTAAATTCAGCAGGGATATATATAACTTACAATGGGGTCATTTTATTAAGGTTCGCTAACCGATTTAACTTGTGCTAAAGATTAGTGCATGCTAAAGGCTAAGGTGCTCATAGAATATAATGGGTATACCAACACTACACAGGGTAAGTATAAATAGAGCTTCCACACTATGATTTACTTACAAAATACAAAAAATAGAAGCTTGCCCTAATTAAATATTCTTTATTATATCAAATCTCTTTAAATTAGATCACATATATCTTCCAGTCTATCAAAATGGATCCACAGTACACAAATGAAAGTTAAAACATTATAAACCGCCTAAGCAAACACTACAGCGGTAGAAAACCTGGAACCTACTCAAAATCCATCACAGCAAAAGTTCATGTTGTTTTCCACTTTGTTAAATACTTATTGCATACTTGTTACACTCCTTAGACATAAGCTCATAAGACAAAGTTGGTAAAATGTTCAGACTGAAGCCAACTTTATGTCCAAACTGAAGCCAACCCATCCCATGTGCCTAAGACCTCGCCCATAGGATGGGCCTAAGGCAAATGGGCCAATTCTGGTTGGCCCAGTTGCCTAAGACCCTTCCTATGGGCGGGCCTTTGTCACCTGGGCCAATCAGACCCTAGGCCCCTCCCTGGTATATCCTTCAATGCACCAGGAAGGGGAAGGCCCACCATTCCAAGAATGGTGGGCCTGCTGGCTGGCCAGACCGGGGACCCGTCCGGCCGACCAACATTAAGGTTAGTGTGGGGGGGGGGGTCCAGGGTGGTGGGGAGGGGGTCTGGTTGGGTTGATCTAGGGGGTGGGGTACATGGGGGTGGGGGGCCATCTTCGGCAGGAGGGCCTGAGCTCCCTCCTGCTGGTATTGTCGGTGGCATGTTCGGGGGTGGGGGATTCACCTTCCGGCAGGAGGGCTTGGGCTCCATCCTGCCAGTTCAGGGGTGGGTGGGTTTGGGGTTCACCTTTCAGCAGGAGAGCTTGGGCTCCCTCCTGCCAGTTAGGGGGTGGTTCGGTGTTCGCCTTCTGGCAAGAGGGCTTGGGCTCCCTCCTGCCAGTATTCGGGGGTGGTTGGGGTGCCGGCAGGGGGGCTTGGGATCCCTCCTCCCAGTATTCGCGAGGGGGGTGCAACTTCAACAGGAGATATTGGGCATCTCTCCTGCCAGTATTGGGTTTGTCGGAGGGGGGTTGGTAAAAGAGATTGGGCATCTCTCCTGCCGGTTTATGGCAGTTTAGTGGTGATCGCAATCATGGCAGGAGAGATTAGGCATCTCTCCTGCCACGATCATTGTGGTGGGGGGTGAGCAGGTTGCCAGGGCTTTTGAGCTGATCGTGGCTCAGTGGAGGTTATTAATTTGTCTCTAATTATATACACAGACAAACACAAAATGTTTGGTGGTCTCTCCATTATAAATGAGTTAATGGTATACAGTGGTTGAAGGTAAATAATTTATATGTATAAATAAAGTGCTGGCAAAGGACCTTAGTCTATACAAGTTTTTCTAAAGAATTGTTTTGTTATTTTCCCCAGTGGATTTTCCGTAGCAGTAATACATTATCAGTGCAATATTCAGTTGTCTGGCTGCAGCATAAAGAATGATTTATCTATTTATATCTGATACTCAGTGACCTGATCTGATTAATTAGGACAAGTAAACCTATAGTCCTAAATCATATAGGCTATTTGGATAAAGCTATCTGAACAGTGATTGAATAGCATTCTTCTCTAGACAAATCAGCACTGCAATGCTCCATTAAGCAATCAGGCTCTGCCCAGTCCTCCTTGCCCTTTGCTTCAGGAGACAAACGGACATTCTCAGCAGTTTCAAATGCTTCCCCTTCCCCCACACCTTTCCACACCTGCTACCTTAGGTTTAAGAACATTCCTTTTCTCAGCAGGGCTCTCCTGAGAATTCAAGTGGCTGGGGTATGAAGGAGCAGGTAGCTTTCTGCCTACGGAGGCTGTCTGTGCTTTCCTATTTCCTCGTGGCTCTGAGAACCTTGACTATAGCCTCTCTGATAGAACATCTGGGCTCAGTTTAATCTGCACGTTCTCTGACTGCTTGGGGACCTTTCCCTCTGATTGGCTGCACAGCCTGTTCCTCACTAAAATGAGACACATCTCCTCTGTTAATTCTTAGGGCTAGAATGATGAACTTATCCGATCGGGACTGACCCGTGCCCGATCCGGGCAGGTCCGATGGATTCTTCAAAGCCTAATATGCAGATAGGGGCGCTTGCCGGCACGGATCGCTGGTGTGCAATCCCGACTCATGCAAAGACCATCTGTAGATGGTCTGCACTAGTGCTGTCCGATTCAGGAAAAAAAAATTCAATTCGATTCGATTCAGCTTATTGAATCCATTTTTTGATTTGATTTTCCTTCCCAGTTGGGTGTTTTTTTCAAACATCCTAGTGGGCTTATTTTACAACCTCTTCACCCCATTTGCCCTCTCCTACCCACACAGGCGCTGTGGTGTAAACAAAATAAACAAAAAAGTTTGTTCTTTTTGCTCATTTTTTAAAGCTGATGTAGGGAAGCAATCAATCCATGTAAGAAGTGTGGGCAGGAATAACTAAGTACAGGGCCAATAATGTTTTTTCTGCGGACATTTATGGTGTTAGCAATACTGTTAGAATTCACAGAAAGGGCACAGAACAAACAGTTGCATGGTGGCAAGTCAAATGCGCACAAGACAAAAGCGCGCGGACAATTGAGCGCAAGACATGTCTTCGCGTATTTGTCCGCACACATTTGTCTTGCGCATTTGACTATGAACCCAGTTGCATTACTATGATAGGGAAAGAGGGAATACACATAGGAACAGTATAAGCCCTATTAACAGACAAGATGATTATTAATACCCTGGGACTCTTATTAGATGATACTCACAAGAGGCCGGAGCAGGAGGTGCACACAAAGCTTCCAAAGGTGATGTCAATTTATGTCACCCCATGCTGCTCACACTCAAAGCAGTGGCGGTTTGGCTCCTTTGCAGGCTTCTTCACCATAATGGCAGTGACAGACAACGAGGTGAGGTACGCGGAACTGTTTCTAGACTGGGGCCCCTTCTACTAAACCTCGTTAGTGGTTTTTATTGCCGGGAGCCGCGCTGAACACTGCACGCAGCTCTCGACGCTCTTAGGAACTTTATGAGAGTCAGGAGCAACACGCAGCATTCAGCGCGGCTCTAAGTGATACAAACCACTATAGCGATTTAGTAGGAGGCCTAGCCTTCACTCGCCCACTGCTTCTCTCACCAGCCGCAAGCCACCATAGGAAGTGGGGGAACTAACCCGTCCGCACGACCATCTACCAATCATCTACTAGCTCTCTCCCCGAAGGGGAAGGGAGAAGGCGAGAGCAACACCCACTCACACACTTCAGATACAATCTGTGCCATGCATAACCCCACCCCGAAGCAACAGCAGCCAATCCGTGGGCACCAAATCAGGTAGGCCGATTTTTTTTTTTTAAAAAAGGGAATCGATTCGAATCGATTCACCCAAAGTGAAGCAGTGAACCGATTCGAATCATGAATCAGGCAGTACTAATCTGCGCATGCGTCTAGACCCGTCTGAGCCACGACTTAAAAAAACTTTTTAGCCCAGTGAGCCCGTGGTTTTAACCCACTTAAACCCACGGGTTAAAACCATGGATTTGCAGTGCGGGGAAGGGCAGGAGAGATTCAGGGTGACAGGCAGGAGAAAACCGGGGATGAGCAGGGTGGTGATTCGGGGTGAGCAGGCAGGAGAAATGGGGCAGAGCAGGCCAGCGATTCAGGGCAGAGCAGGCAGGAGAGATCCTGGGAAGAGCATCGGGGCAGCAGGCAGGAGAGATTTGGGGCAGCAGAGAGCAGGGCGTGCAGAGAGTAGGGCTTCTATGGAGCTGAAGAGTCGGAAAGACATTTTTGACTGGTCCCCAGCAGTCGCTTCTTGGGTTAATCGGCCAGCCCAGCCATTTTTTTAAAATTTAATTGGTGAATTGCATCTCTGTCTACTTTGCATGCGTTTCTCCTCATTTGCATACACAGATTCGAAGTGGATTGCAGGAGAGGTTAGTGAATTGGGCCGGAAGGAAATCTGGTCGTAATCAGTACACGATCAGTTTGCTTTGTGAATCTAGCCCATAGTGTCAGATCTTATTCTCTGGAGCTAACAGATATTCTGCTCAGTCTTCTTTGCAAGGGAGTAATAGTGAGTGACACTTTCTTGTCTGACTCTGGTAGAAATCTCCATTCTGCCTTGTATCCACTGGGCTGTCTATTAGAGAATGACACGGGGAAAAATTCTGTCCCCGTCACCGTCCCGTCCCCGGACCACCATCCTCTGCACCGCCCCATCCCCGCTGGTCCTTTCACCGCCCCCTCCCCGTCTCTGCTGTCCCCCTTCACCGCCACGTCACCGTCCCCGCTGTCTCTTTCACCACCCCGGCCCTGGCCCCGTCTTCAGCGTCTTCTCCTCTCCATCCCCCCACCACTAGCACCCTTCACGTGGTCCAGCAGCTCCCTCCCGCCAGCCAACCGTGCATTTCCCTCCCTCCCTCCTTTTCCCTTACCTTTTCTTCTTGAAACTGGCAAGTTCTATAAGGCTACAAGCTGTATTACAGCCGGATCCTTGAAGTTGCGTTGGGTTGCCTGCTTGAAAAGTCTCCTCCGATGCAACCGGAAACAGGAAGTTGCGTCAGAGGAGACTTTTTCCAGCAGGCAATGCAACGCGACGCGACTTCAAGGCTCCAGCTGTAATACAGCTCGTAGCCTTATAGAAATCACCCCGCGTTCACTATTTGTTCACCGCCCCGTGCTACCATTCACTGCTCCACGGGGCGGTGAATGGCCTTGTCCCCGAACTCGTGGTGACCTTTTTGGTGGGTTACCCATGGCTAGCCGCGGGTAACAACCACCGTGTCATTCTCTACTGTCTATACCACAAACCATTTACTATGTTTAATTGTGTACTTTACTTTAATTTTAATCTGTACCTTGTTCAAATAAAAGTTTTCATCAAGATCATCAGTTCCACATTTTTTTTGTTTTAGACAAGACACAAATGCCATTTAACAGTAGTTCATTGAAATCCAAAAGCAGTTTCTGTAATTTTTTTTAATCACTGAATTCAGTTGCTAATTATCTAAGATGTGTTAACGTTTTACATAGAGAATGACAAGAGGATAAAGTTTGTTCCTGTACCAATCCCCACCCCTTCCCAATGGGCTCTATACCTGTCCCTGCCCCACAGGCTCTACCCCTGTCCCTGAACTGTGGGTACCTATCCCTGTGTCATTCTCTAGTATAAATATTTTCTACATCTTTGTATTTCAGGCTATAAATTAGAGGATTAAACATTGGAATTAAAGTATTATACAATATGGAAATCTCTTTTTATATCCATTGATTGCATAGATGGTGGAAGTCAAATAGAAAAGACATACATTTGGTTCCCCCCCCCCCTGGCCTCCGCTGGGTAGCGCAAGTGCTGGGCAGGGTGACTAGGCTGATTAATGCATGCCACTCTAAAGGGAGAAATGGCCCTTCAAGGTGAAAAGTAAACTGCACTAAATTAGTTTCAATACACAATGCAAAAACAAAATAATTCTCAAAACAGGAGAGTTTTGCAAGGTAAGTTCACATTTACTTATTCTTTTTAGAAAAGGGGTCAATCCTAGGCCTTTGGACAAGTTTATCAGGTAGACTATATAATGCTGCCCAAAAAAGCAAATAACCAAAAGAAAACCCCCCCTTAAAACTCTGGCTTTCCAGTATCCAGCAAAGTCTTTAGCCAGACTCAAATAGTTCAGTATGTGATGTGTCCACAGTCCCAAAAAGGCTCAAGAACCAAAAATTGTCAGTGAAGCAAAATAACTCAGAACAGAAAAGTTCAAAACATTCCAGCTATATTGTGAGCTGGCAAAAGACCTCAGCCCAACAAGATACCTGGACTCCAATAGTTCAAACACAGTCTTCTTCACCAGGTTCTTGCATGCAGTTGTAAACAAACCACATCTCAGTCAAGGTAAAACAGGTGGAGGGGCATAATAATAATTTTTTAAAAAACCGTCTAAGTCCCCTTTTGGCCTAAGGCCTTAAACATCGAAAGCAGAAGCAGGGAAAATGTCCATTATCAAAAAAAAAAAAGTCTAAATGAGGTTTTTTTTGATAATGGCCTGCCTCTACATTCAGCTGTTTAAACGCCCAGACCACCACTACGTCTAAACTTACACCATATAATCAACCTAAAAAAAGCCTAAGCCCCAAACGTCCAAAACAAGAGCTTTTAGGCAAAGGAGGAGCCAGTCCTTCGCCAAAAGCTGGATTCTGTAACCGGTGTCTGTCAAAAACAACACCGGTTACAGAATCCCCCCCCCTTTACAATGATCCGGGCAGGAGGGAACCCAAGCCCTCCTTCCCCTGTTCGTGTCGTGTGGTTCGGGGGTGCCGCAGGGCAGGAGGGCTTGGGCTCCCTCCTGCCCCAATAGTGTGTGTGTGGGGGGGTGATGTATCGCGGCAGGAGAGATTGGCCATCTCCCCTGCCGTGGGTCATGGCAGTTCAGGTAGAGGGGTGATCGCATCATGGTAGGGGAGATGAGATTTCTCCTGCCATGATGGTTACGGTGGGGGTGGGTGTGTAGGTTTCCAGGCCGCTGAACTGATCGCGCCAGCCGCCATCAGCTCAGCGGCCCCTTTTTCGGCACTGGTCTAAGTCAAAACGTATAAGTGCTGACTAGGCAACCTGTCAAAATCTTTGGTTATATGTGTTGTACGCCTAAGTGTAGGTCGGCCCACCTCCCGCCCTTTCCCCTCCTCTAAAAACGCCTCTTTTCTCTCTGTGCGTTTAGAGGCATGGGAAAGGCCTAAGCTGGTTTTAGATACATCTAAAACCAGCTTTGATTATGGCTACTTGGACGATCAGGCTTTTTGATCATCCAAGTACCCATATAGGCCACTTTTTAGACTTTTTTTTTTATTATTATGAGCCCCTTATTGTTCCCAATGTCTGCCTTCCACAAACATGGGCAGGTTTTTCTGCTCCATAGAGTTAATTGTAGGACAAAGGTTGCTGTGTAGCTTCTATCACTTTTTCTTCATGAAACATAAAAGAAAAAGAGTCCCTCAAAATTATCCCACAAACTGCGAGGTGGGAAGAGCAGGTAGAGAAGAATATGGTATGGAGATCCTCTATGGTATGGATCTTCAGGATGGTGGAGATGATGTAGACATAAGACATGAGGGTTAAGATAAAGCAGGGCATCCTTATAGGGCACCCTACATTATAAGCGATACATTGAAGTGTTGAGGTGCTGCTGCAAGAAAGCTTAAGCAGTGATGAGAAATCACACAAAAAATGATTAATCTCATTGGAGCCACAAAAAGAGAATTGAGAAAAAAGAACAACATATTTTGAAACTTCTGCATTTAGACTTCTGGTTCAATCATTGCTACTGAGCCTTCTGGATTATTGTAATATTATTTGGCTACCACCAAGAAAAATATTACCAGAATGAAAATTATCCAGAATACTGCGGTAAGATTGATATACATAGGTGTGGGGGCTATATGAGCGGGGGGGAGGGGGGGTTGGGGTGAAAATTGTAGGGAAAATGTGCATTTTCTATATTGACCATTCTTAGTAGTTGATGTCTAAACTATTGATGTGCCTGACGGTTGATGTACATTGTCTGTTGTATTTTATGAAAAAATTTGCAATAAAAATTTAAATTTGAAAGATTGATATACAGCCTGAAAAAGTACGACCACGTGACCCCTTTTTATCATGAATAGCATTGGCTTCCCGTAGAGGCACGTATCATTTTCAAGTTGGGCTGCTTATGCTATAAAGTCTCCTTTAGCCAGGCTCTATTGTACTTAACTGACAGATTTATTATGGCAGTTCACAAGAATACTAGAAAATTACATGTTCTCTTTGTTTTCCCCTCAGTTAAAGGTTGTAAAAGTAAGAAGTATCATGAGCACTTGATTTCCTTCCAAGCAGCTTCTCACAATAAGACCTTTTGTTCACTGCTATTATCATCTTACTCTTATGAACATTTCAGAAAGAAACTTAAGACCTTCCTTTTCTCCAAATATCTGATTGACTAGCTGTTCCCGATCTTTTCCTTGTTAATTCTATAATTTTTGTAAACCGCATTGAACTTATGGTTATGCGGTATAGAAGCATGCTGTAACATAACATAACATACAAGATACAGGTAGAAGAAGCCCTATGATCCATGTTCCTGTGCTCATGAGTATACAAACTTTCTGATTCATAATCAAATGGTATGATAGAGGTTGACACGCTGCAGCATAGCGATCATAAACCATGACTGAAATAAGTATAAATTCCATACCCATCAGAGAAACAGAGAAATACAATTGTATAAAACATCCATTCATATAGTCATTGGCATTCTAGAATGTTACACATTTTAACAATGGAAAGTATGCAATTATTAGAATGTGACACTAGACAGGGAAGACAATTTTTTACTATTTGACAATCTTATTTAGATACATTAACATCATGCACTCGCAGTCGCATATTATTTAATATGTAATTACAGTTCTAAAATGGGGAAAAAGGGGGAGGGAATTGGGTATATTTGCTTTTAGTGATAATGTTTATTATATGGAGGTAAGCCTTGAAGACGTACACAAGCAGATAGATAGATTAAAAACTGACAAATTTCCGGGGCCGGACAGAATCCACCCTAGGGTATTGAAAGAACTAAAGGAGGAAATAGTGGAACTACTACAGCAGGTTTGTAATCTATCCCTGAAAACAGGCATGATCCCATAGGATTGGAAGATAGCTAATGTTACATCCATTTTTAAAAAAGGATCGAGAGGTGACCCGGGGAACTACAGACTGGTAAGTTTGACTTTGGCTCTGAGGAAAATGGTGGAATCGCTAATAAAAGACAGCATCGATGAACATCTAGAAAGGAATAAACTTATGAAAACAAGCCATACCTTAAGAAGGATATGGTGATACTCAAGAGGGTTCAGAAAAGAGCGACACGATTGATAAAAGGTATGGAAAATCTTTCATACGCTGAAAGATTGGAGAAACTGGGGTTCTATTCCCTGGAGAAGTGAAGACTTAGAGGGGACATGATAGAGACTTACAAGATCATGAAGGGCATAGAGAAAGTGGAGAGGGACAGATTCTTCAAACTTTCGAAAATTACAAGAACGAGAGGCCATTCAGAAAAATTAAGAGGGGACAGATTCAGAACCAGTGCTAGGAAGTTCTTCTTTATCCAAAGGGTGGTAGACACCTGGAATGTACTTCCAGAAGGTGTGATAGGACATAATACGGTATTGGGGTTCAAGATTTTTAAGATTAGGAAGATTAATAACGGATCTTTGAATGTCAAGCCGTTTAAGTTTCAGTTGATTATGTTTTTATATTTATTTTTATTTGTATCTATATTTATTAGAGACCCCTCCTGAGGAAGGGCACGAAACTCGAGTCGAGGGGCTCGGTTTCTCTCTATGATTCCTGATTGATTACATGCATGAGCAGTTTCAAAGCACTAGCACTTTTTTCCATTTAATCTATGGTTGCCGAGTTACCTGATAAGGAGCCTCCCATCAACAACTTCAGATAAGTCACCATTTGATGTCGTTACAAGTAAATGAATAATGGTAAACAAGGGAGGAAGTGACTGTAAAGATTGCGATGATGGTCCCTCCGGCAACCATACATAACATAACATAACATAACTTTATTTTTCTATACCACCTTAATCGAAAGAATTCTAGGCGGTTTCCACAAAAGAGTAGTAAAAAATGAATACAACCTGTTGTATTAAAAAGACTTTAAAAATTTAAAATTAATAGGATGAAATTAATTATGTTTTAATTATGTTTAAAAAATAAAGATAAAAGCACAGATTAAGAGATGAATTTATCAACTAATATTGTCTTGATTTCTTTTCTAAAAGCGCCATAGGACAACATGGTTCCACTGATATAGTTACCCAACCAGGACTGTTGTTTGCTTGCTTGATTGCACTGAATACCATAGGTTGTAGGGTCTGAGCACTTTACACAGCAATAAGGGTTTAATCTTTATTCATTGATTTATACGTTTTTATCTTTTTATCTCTTTAATGGGTATTTAAAGGATTTTGAACTGTGATAATGGATTGCACATAGTAATGTTCCCATTTGCTAAGGTCATTTCTGCCACAGACAGAAAAGAGCTGATATTCCATTTTCCGCATTAATGGCCACTAGTGGATGGCCATTATCAAATGTTATTTAATTAATTTATTTGATTTTATATCTTGTCCTACCATGAGAGCTCAGAATGTAACAAAGCATGGTAAAACATAACATGACACAATGGCATTTTATGATCCACCTTGTAGCTCCCTCGTTTCTAGAGTGTCTATTACCTACGCCAACTAAAACGTTCCTTGCATTTGTCCCTATGGCTAAGGGGTCCTTTTATTAAGCTGCGGTAGGGGTTTAACGCGTGTAATACCGCGCGTTAAACCACCTGCCGCGTTAACCGCTAATGCCTGCATTGAGCAGGCGTTAGTTTTTTAGCCGGCCGCGGGGGTTAGCGCGTGATGAAATGTCCGACGCGCTAACCCCACTAGCACGGCTTGATAAAAGGACCCCTAAATCCCTGTTTCACATCAGGGGTAATTAAAGAAATATTTTAAATTAAACTAGGTCTAAAAGTGAATAAGAGAGATTGTGATCTATATATAGATCTGATTAAATCTAAGTGTTTGATCCTAAGATTGTTGATAGAAAAAGTTATCCAATCTATGACTCATATGCATCTTTGTATAGGTGGCTTTTTAGTGTGCTTTTACATTTTTCTAAAGAAGTTTCAGCACGTAGATAAATTGGTAGCTTGTTCCAAAGCTGGGGTGCTAGGATAGAAAAAAATTGTAGCTCTTCTAGTGCCTATTATTTTCAGAGACGGAATGGTGAGCGGATGCTGATCTGTTGATCTTAGAGATCTAGCTGGAGAATATGGTATTAAATAACGATGTAAGAATATTGGTGTATTGGTTTGTTGAATTTTGAAGGTTAGCAGTGCAATTTTATATATTATTCTGTCAATTTTCCAAGCTGAAGAGCCTTAACCTCTTTAGTATTTCCTCATACGAGAGGTGTTCCATCCCCTTTATCATTTTGGTTGTTCTTCTTTGATCCTTTTCTAGTGCTGTTATATTCTTTTTGAGATAAGAAGATCAGAACTGAATGCAATACTCAAAGTGAGTTCAGACCATTGAGTGATACAGAGGCATTATAACATTCTTAACCTTGTTTACCATCCCTTTTCTTTTTTTGTGTTCAAAACTTTTATTAGCATATGTTAAAATACAAAAAAGAATATAAACACAACAGCATCAACAGCATGGGTAGTACAAATGATCAGTGTCTGAGCAATAGAGAGAGAATCCAATCATCAAAGGTGTACACTAGGTAAGGCTCAGTGACAGCATACAGAAGGAAAGAAAGAAAAAGATGTCAACCAATGGCAGTAATAATGTACAATTAGTTGGATAGCGCCCAGATCAGAACTCTAATAGTGGGTCCCAAATCTCATGAAATTTAGCCATGGAACTGAACTTTTCAGCATGAATACGTTCATATTTAATAAAAGAAACAGTAGCCCACCATGCAGTGTAAGAAACTGAATGTAATGACTTTCAATTGGATAGGATTACTTTTAGTGCAACTGTAATTAATCCTCTCAGTAGAAGAGCCTCTGGTACAGTGAGGGGGGAAGAGAGAGCTCCAGACCCAAACACAATAATAGCAAAGGATAATGGGTGATGAATATGTAGAATTGTTGTTATTGTCTTCCAAACTTGACTCCAGAAGGACTTCAAGCATAGAGCATAGAGCAGTCAAGCATAGAGCAGTCAAGCATAGAGCAGTCAAGGAACATATGTTTAAGAGAGGCCCCATTCATATTGCAGGACCAACATACATCAGGATACTGAGGTCCCAGTTTAGCAAGCCTATGAGGAGTCCAAAATGCTCTATTCATGATGAAGTAAGCAGTTTGCATCATGGAAGAAGAGTGGAGCGTGTTGTTGGTGGAGGTCCACGAGTCAAACCAAATGTCATCAGTAAAGGCCATGTTTAATTCTGTATGCCATACTTCACGCAGATGGGAGTCACAAGCATATTTCTAAAGTTGAAGAATCTTGTACCATTGGGAGGCTTTGTGTCTTTTGAAGACAATTTTGTCACAGAGAGATTTAAAAGAGGGGCATATTTCAAAACAATTCTTAGTACATCATTTTTAATAGAATGGGTGAGCTGGAGCCAGCGAAAAAATTGAGAAGGAGGAAGGTTATAAGTTCTGCAGATTTTATCATAAGTGTACCACTGCTGACCGTCATATAGCTGTCCTATGTATCAGAGACCACAATTTTGCCATAATTTCCATGATACCAGGTTGTTTTGGATGTGGATTTTAGGATTGTTCCCTAGTGGGGCTAATAAGGAATTTTCCCATTTAACTTCTGAAAAACCATCCACTTCTCTTATAACTTGTACAGTAGACATAATAATAGGGTGGTCAGTCAAAGTAGATAGGTTGCACATGGAAGGGAGATACTTTAACTGTATCAGACATGAATGAATTTCAATTAAGTGCCATGGTGGTATAGTGCTCTCATTCTCAGTATACAACCATTTAGCCACGTGCCGCAAAAGAAAGGCCATATGATAGTTAATTAGACTCGGAAAAGAGACTCCGCCATTACTTTTGGTACATTTGAGTTTGTGGAGACTGATCCGAGGAGTTTTATTAGTCCATAGGAAATTTACCAATAGGTTCTCCATTTTTTTTTAATATGTTTGTCACGGGAAAAGACAGGGGATCATACTGAGCACATATGTGATTACAGGAGTCATCACCATTTTTATAGTGTCTAGGCGGCCCCACTAGGACATTTTAACTAGGGTCCATTGAGTAGTACGGCGTTTGATTTTATCCAAAAGATATTCAACATTAAAATTAATAGTATCTTCTAAGGAAGGACCAAAGTACACACCTTATTAGGCGACCAAAGAAAGTTCATCTTTTTGATGTCTTTGCCCACCTCCAGACAATTTAGCGGCATGATCTCAGATTTCGTCAGATTCAGTTTATAACCTGAGATATTAGAGAAATCTTGTATGACGTCCAGAATCTGAGGTACAGATGATGGAGAAATATAAATAAGCACATCATCCACATGTGTGGACAGTTTCACTTCAACGTCAGCTACACGATATCCAGTAATATTCTTATTGGTTCTCAATGCAATCAACAGAGGTTCCTTGGCAATATTAAATAATAATGGGGATAGCGGGTACCCCTGATGTACCTCTAGCCGGTAGGAATGGTGGAGAGCAGAGATTGTTAATATAGATTTTTGTTGACGGGTTAGAATAGAGCACCTTAATCAAAGATATAAAGTAAGGCGGGAAAAGGTACCAGTGCAGAACCTGAAATATATAAGACCACTCAAAATGGTTAAATGCATTCTCTGTATCTAATCCCATCGCTATCATTGGAGTTGGAAATATGCCGGATTGATGAATAATATTTGCAAAAGTCAAGTATTGTCACTGGACAGGCAACCAGTCATAAAACCTGTCTGGTCAGGGGCGATGATGTCATTTAGTTATAATTTTCGCAAAGATCTTGGCATTGGTGTTAATCAGTGATAAGGGTCTATAGTTCTTAACATCAGTGGCATCCTTGCCAGGTTTGGGAAGGACTATGATACCTCCGTAAAAGAGCTTTCACCCCAGCCATTTTGAATGAGGTCTACAAAAAGTTCAAGGAGATACGGAGAAGACGTGGCATAAATGCTTGATAAAATTCAGTGTTGAATCCATCAGGACCTGGTGCCATTTTTGGCCAGAGAATGAATTGCAGTAGAGATGTCAGATAAAGTTATTGGTTGGGCAAGGGTTTTAAAATGATCTTCAGATAGTGTGTCATGTGATAATGCCTCCAGAAAAGACTTAGCTAATACAGTATCATCAGGTTCTGAAGAGTATAAGTCACAGTAGAATTGTTGAAATAATCATACAATAGTAGATGCATCAGTAGTAGAGGAGCCATCAGGTGTATGGAGGGCAGCGACAAAAGTCCTGGTGGATTTTACTTTTAAATATTGGGCCAATGAGTGACCACAACAATTGTTCTCTAGATAGTAGGTGGCGTTCTTCAATAACAGCTGATGTGTGGTCACTTGACTAGTGAGCATACTATGTTGTACTGTGAGATCACGGAGATTAGCTAGTATACTAAAATCACCCGATAATTGAATATGATCTCTTTCTAGTTGTTTAATATGGTCTTCTAATTCTTCTATCTTCTTCAGTTTCTGTTTCCAGCAATATGCCAAGAAGGTTATGATACGGCCTCTGATGAACGCCTTAAAAGTATCCCAGGTATTCACAATAGTGGTATCACCGGCCTGATTAGTAATGAAGAAATCATCAATTGCAGTGTTGATATGCTCCACGAAATCTGGTTCTTGTAAGAGTGATCCATTAAACTTCCATTGTTTCTAACACCTGGAGTTGGATAGGTTGTGTAGGCATAGTGTGACTGCCGCATGGTCCGATATTATAATTCCTTTGATATTGGAGAACTTCACAAATGTGGAGAGCGATGAGCTAATCAAGAAAAAATCGATACGTGAAAATGTGACATGAGGCATGGAGTAGAAGAAAAAGGATTGATATCGAGGGTGCTGTATCTTCCAGGGGTCCATCAGATCCAAATTAATAATCAGGTCCTGGAGTTTATACCACAATCTAGATTTTTTATACGGGGAATGTGATATCCTATCCATACCAGGATCTTGGATCATGTTGAAATCATCTCCTAAGATGAAACAATAATCTGTAGTGGACGATAGATGAGCATAAAAATCTGGGTCATCTATCTTAGGATCATAAATATTGAGACAAGTAATAGAATTCTCAATTACCTGAATTAAGACCCTAACCCATCTACCATTCATGTCAGAACTATGAGATACCAGACGGATATTGGGTCTATTTCATATTATTGTAAGAACACCATTCCGATTTTCAGTCACGGGAGAGTACAAAGTTGGCAATGCCCAGGAAAAAGTAAATTTGGGGGCATCAGTAGCTAACAAGTGAGATTCCTGAAGGAAAACTATATCAGGTTGTAATCTGTTAAGGTATTCTTTGATTTTCTATTTAGTGGGGTTATTCAGTCCTGTAACATTTAAAGAGCATAGTTTCAATGACATATAATAATGAATTGAAAGCAATCATAAATATTGCATAACATCAAAAAAGGTACATAAAGCAATGTTACTCAAATTTCATAGCAGTAGGTATTGGTGCACATACAAATGAATAAGTCAGCAGAAATGTAGGTGGACAGAAAATAAGCAATCCATATAATTCTTCCTCCCATTATCAGGGCAATCATATATGTCACCAGCCATCTCAGGACAATGGGCCCTGAGCCACTGGGACAAGAATTACTCTTGTACGCCGCTGCGGGCAGCACAAGGAAAAGAAATGAAGAGAAACACCGCAACACCGGGTAAGTAAGGTTTCTTGTCAAAAACTTGGGTTTTATTCTTTCACTCAAAATAAACATAAAATTTGTCAGGATGTTTTCTGCGTATAGGAATAGTCCCAAGCAAACAATAATCAAAAATATATGAGCAAACAGCCTCTCAGCAGATTCTGTCCAGAAATATAGTTCCCAACTTCATAAAGCACAAGTCTTTCTTCAAAACTGGGCTGATTCCACAGCCAATACACAGTTCATACATTTAAAGAAAAAAAACTCCAAAACCAAAAACAGACTTTAAAGCTGAATACTTCAGCCTTAATCAGAGCTATGGTTTTAACTCCTCCAACGGCGGACGTGCTGGTCAGGCAGTGTGCTCCACGTGATGACAAACTGCCAAAAATAGGTCCACTTTCCCACCACTTAATACGCGGGGCAAACCCCACTGCCTGGTCGGCCACAGTCCTTTTCTCTCCCAAAGAGAAACAAAAGGTTGCAAAAACAAAACAGTCTTTTTAAGTTCACTTAGGAGCTTCACCGCTCTTCAGCTCCCCAGGTTAACACAAAACTTGGAAGTCACTTGCTTTTCATGCAACAAACTTCCACTGGTAGGACTTCATGCAAAGGCTCAGCAAATGGCTCCGGGTCCAGCTCCATATCATGAGGCTCTTCAATCATACAGTAAGGTGCCTCCTCTCCAGCCTCTGTCAGCTCCATGCATTCTGGCAGTTGACAGTTATCTAGAGCTCTCAGTCCTGAGCGCTGCTGCCTGTCCTCCTTCTCTCCCTCCACCCTCTGACTCTCTAGAAGCTTAGTTCTGTGAGCAAGTAGTTTGCAGCCCCGCCCCCAACCCTCAGGTGAAAAGGATTTTCTGTGAGTTACCTTAAGATTGAGTGGGGGATGGGCCACCTGCACTTCTGCTCTCTGGCTCCCTCTAGGGGTCATGGAGGTTTGAATCAAATGGAGGTTTAAATGGGTTTGTAAGAGAAGGGTTTGCCTTTAAACTATGCACTGCTCTAGGGCCACTCCTAGCAGGCATAGGCTGCATACCACAATATATATTATCAGGGCAATCATATATGACATATATAAACAGTGACATCGGAAATGCGCTACTACTATAATACAGCCAGATGATAGGATATGCAAAGACATCTTTATATTGAACATAGAAAGATTCCAGCCTTACTAATGCCATTCCAAGCCTAACAGTAAGACAGAAAGGGTTGCACAGAAAGAGAGACAAAAAAGTAGAAATAAAACAGGAGCTGCTAAGATAAAGGTAAAAAGAGAGAAGGGAGAAGAAAAGATGGGATAGAAAGACCACAAGGGCAACCAGCAGCCGGGACAAAGCTGGCAAGACAACAAAATGGAATACCAAGAAAGCTGTTTCATTAATAAGGTAATGCAGGAAAAGCATTGATGGCATGAAAAATGATACCAAGCACAAGAAAGCACCCAGCCCCCTTTCCTCCCTACACTGAAAAGCTCTGTACCCAACCCCCTTCTCTACCATGCTCTGAACCCAGCCTCCTTCCCTCCCTGCCCTGCAAACCTCTGCCCCCTTATTTCCCTACCAGGCATCCAGCCCCACTCCCTGCCAGGCTATGCAGCCAGCCCCCCTCACTATTTGCCAGGCTCTGCACTGCACCCTGTCCCCCCTCCCTGCTAGGCTCTGCACCATTTACCATCTCCTCTTCCACCTCTGGTGGTCTAGTGGTAGGCCAGGACAGGAGAGATCCTTACCATCTCCTGGCCTGGCCCAGCCGATACTAATTATTTTTTTTACCCTCTGCGTACCTTTTCTGTTATCCCTGATGGTCCAGCGGTGTATGGGCAGGAGCTAACTTTCTGAGCTCCTGCCCTGCATACCTTCTTCCGGGCTCGGGGCTCACGGCACAAAGGCAAGCAGGAACGAGCTTCTCGAGCTCCCGTCTGGCCCTGTACCGCTCACTCAATGGCTGCCGCCAGGTCCTGTGAGAACTGGTGGCAGACATTCAGCAAATAGCACAGGGCCGGGTGGGAGCTTGAGAAGCTTGCTCCTGCGTGCCTGTGCACCACAAGCCCCGAACCCGGAAGGAGGTGCACAGGGCAGGAGCACAGAAAGTTTGCTTCTGCCCATACACCACTGGACCACCAGGTTTAACAGAAAAGGTACCCGAGGGGAGGGTTGTAAAAAAAGTTATAAGTATTGGCCGGGCTAGGAGACAGGAGGGATCCCTCTTGTCCTGGCCTATTAGAGGCCTGCATCAAGTCCGGGAGGGGGGTCGGGTGATGACCCGAATATAGGACGAGAACCCCATTTTGGGGCCATTTTTTTGGCCCACAAATCTCATCCTATATTTGAGCATATACAGTAAATAGTGAAAAGGTTGAGTAACCGTGAGCTAAATTTAAGTGCTTCTTCTTGTTATACACATTTCTCTTTGCACATTGTGGAAAATTAATATCAGATCTATGATGAATACACCACCCCAGTAATGGGCATGAAAGTAATGTGAGTAATGTCCAGGATGTATGAGGTCTGAGTAGTTTGGTATATATTGTATCAGTTTGCTCTCTTTGGGTTTGGATACCAGTGAGGACATATAAAGCTTTGGGCTATGAGAGTAATGAGCCTTGAGTGGTGACTCTGAGGTTCCTGATACAATTAAGTCTTGAGGTTAAGATTTGTGGATAATTTAAAAAAAGCCCAGGACATTTTGTTAAAGGTTTGATTATCCCTGAGGAGCATCTAAGTCCTAAGCCCACCCTAAGTGCACACAAAACACACCTCTAACATGCCTCTTAAGACACATATGTCAAAAACATGGCCGACCCCCATGGCCATTTTATGTGACGCCTTACACTAGACCGGGGGTATCCATCCCACAGGCTGCAGGCAGCTGGCTTGAGGGTGATGCAACATTTTGCTAATTGCTACCTTCAGATGTTTACCCTTTGGACAGCTCCCTCTTACTCAGTGCTGCAGTTGTTTCTGTGCACAAAGCTGCGGGCTGCAGCTTCTCGCATGTCCTGCAGCTCACCCGGAAGCCTTCCCTCTGACATTGCGACATCAGAGAGAAGGCTTCTGGCTCAGATGCAGGACGTGTTTTGAGCACAGAAACAACTGCAGCAGTGAGGAGGAGAGAGCCGTCCAGAAAGTAAACACCCACCGGAGGGAAGCAAATACTTGAGGCACAGAATGGAGGGAGGGAGGCATGTTGGGACTCCAGAAGGAGGGAGTACAAACTTCGGACAAATGATGGAAGGAAGAAGGGAGGGGGCATGAACTTGGGACATAGAATGAAGGGAAGGGGGGAGAATGGGAGAATGAGTAAAGAGATGCTGAGGGAGGGAATAGAAAGGGAGAATTGGGTGTCATGGAGGGAAAGATAGATGGTGCACATGGGGAGCTGAAGAAAGGAGAATTGTTGGGCAGAGAGAAGGAGGGAGAGATAATTATTGGACAGCAGTGAGGTAGAGATTCATGTCGAAGAGAGAGATGTCTAACCACTGGAATGGGAAAGAGAGAGAGAGAGATATGCCAGACCATGGAATGGAAGGGAAGGAGGGGAGAAGAGATGCCAAACCGCAGAAAGAAGAGGAGAGAAGGAGAGAGATGTTAGACCTCAGGTAGAAGGAGGGAAGGAGAGGTCCTAGACCATGGGAGAGGAGTGAGATTCCAGCCTATGGGAAGGAGAGATGCCAGACCATATGAGGGGAGAAGGGGGAAGACAGAATTGTATGACCATGGGAGAGGGATAAGATGGTACACAGGGATGGAGGGGAAGGGGAGACAGATGGAGGAGATGTACACAGCAATGGGTATGGCAGGGAAGCGATAAGACAAAATGCTTCTTATGGATAGATCGAAAACCAGAGGACATAATTTGAGGTTGAGGGGTGGTAGCTTCAAGAGCAATGTTAGGAAATTCTACTTTACAGAGAGGGTGGTAGATGCCTGGAATGCGCTCCTGAGAGAGGTGGTGGAGAGGAAAACGGTGACTGAGTTCAAAGAAGCATGGGATGAACACAGAAGATCTAGAATCAGAAAATAATATTAAGTATTGAACTAAGGCCAGTAATGGGCAGACTTGCATGGTCTGTGTCTGTATATGGCCATTTGGGGGAGGATGGGCTGGACAGGGCTTCAATGGCTGGGAGGGTGTAGATGGGCTGGTGTAGGTTTTGATGGAGATTTCGGCAGTTGGAACCCAAGCACAGTACGGGTAGAGCTTTGGATTCTTGCCCAGAAATAGCTAAGAAGAAAAAATAAAAAAAAATTAAATTGAACCAGGTTGGGCAGACAGGATGGACCATTCGGGTCTTTATCTGCCATCATCTACTATGTTACTATGTTAAAAAGATCAGTTCATGGCTCCAACACAGTCTGTGTTGGGGGCGTCTTTTTTCAACATCAAGTCTGTATATGAAAGGACTCAGACACTATACACTGCAAACAAAACCAATATAAAAAGCGCATCTTTCTGGCTTCCTAATGTAGCCTAGCGAAACACAGACTGTGTTGGTGCCGTGAACTGACCTTTTCAGATAAGGGGTCTACTGTTAAATATCTCTTGTAGAGCTATAACATCTGCCACCCCAGCAGAAGCAAGCTCACTTGCTCCATTAAATGTGTTATGATTAAAATCTAAGCACTTTCACATTTTACAATTGCCCAGGGGACTCTTCCTTTTTGCAGGCTTTAGGCTTCAAACAGGGAGCACCTCTGCTCTCTCCCCTTTAGCCTTTTGGGGCTCAAAAATATCTCTTACTGCAGTTTCCTGGGTATGAGATTATCTGGCTCCTCTCCTCTCCCCTTTCCCTTTCCCTCCCTCTATTCCTTTTCCCAAAGGCTGTTTTAAGCCTGTACTCCCCTTGTGTGGGGATGAGGAACTCAGCTTGTTAGAATCACCAAACTTTCCTACAGTTCCCTTCCCCTAACCTTTAAAAGGATAACAACTCCTTTATCTCTCTTATGCTATTCTGAGGTTGACCTTCCCTTTCAGTACATTCATTCACACCTCCATGCACCACTGCTGACCAGGAAACACTCCCTCCCAGTCCAAGGGATTCCATACCAGGTAGTTTCTTACACTCTGAGCTCTAAACCCCTTTTGCAGTTCCACATGTTTACCAGATAGGGAAAAGACAAAAATAATGTCAGGAATGTGTTTTAATCACCACACGCTGTAGCTTTTAAATTTAGACAGCTAGCTCTTGTGAACATGAGACTAACAGATTTAAAAAGGAAAACTGAGATCAATTGATACATAAAATGATAGGGTTACCACGTATTTTTACCAAAGTACTTCCTAGGCTATGTATTTACCTTCCAAATTCTGTATCCTGCGCTTTCTTTTAGAGCTTTCTTAGCCACAATTAGATTGCCTTTTCAAAGTGGTTCGTACGTATGTTTTAGTTCGGCTGCGTACAACACACCATTTTTCTTTTTCTTTTTAAGCGTCCTTTCTTTTTAAGTGTCATTACTTTCTTTTCAAGCATCACTACACTCTGAGGTACTTTGTCACATTTTTTTCCACCCAATTACTGTGTCTCCACCTTTTTTCTCACATGCTACAATCTTATCGCCAGTTCCTCACCATATTTTCATTGGCTCTGATTACATATTGATGTATCTTACCACCAGTCATGACATCATTCGTTTCTGTACAATATCACATTAACCCTTCCTTTTGTTATTTCCCTTGGTCGTCTCATTTCCTATTAACTATTGTTTTTCTTCCCCTTTCCTTCTTCCTGGCTCTGTTTGTACTGTGCATTTTGTCTACGTTAGTTGTATTGTTTCCCCGAATGTTGCAATTTTTATTGCTTTTAGCTTTGTATTAAGATTAAGTGATCCATCAGATTTTAAATGAACTTGAAACTTGATCTCATTCATTTCAATTATCACATACTATCCAGTGATGCCTTTATGCACACAGGATACTATGACATGAAACTCATTATAATATTATTCATAGGACCCCTGAAGAAGACATTCTGTCGAAACATGGACCATGTTGGATCCAGGCTCCAAAGCTTTTCAGCAGGCTGTGTCCTAGAGGTTTTTTTGTGATTTGCCAAGTTTTAATATTATTTTAATATTAATAAAGTTTATCTCAGGAACATCATTTCTCCATATTGGTTTTTTTTTTTTGTTTCTTCTTGGATTTGGTCTGTGGAGATCATTGGGTCAATTCTCTTGTTTTCATGTGACCAGAATTTACTTCCATTGTTACAATTGCTTTCAACAGAAATATTTTCTAAGGGCATTTTTTACATCCTTGTTTTTCAGGCTGTAAATGAGAGGATTAAACATTGGAATTAAAGTATTATACAATATAGAAATGATTTTGTTTATATCCATTGATTGCATGGATTGTGGTCGAATGTAAACACATATCAAAGTCAAATAAAACAAACATACAACTGTGAGATGGGAAGAACAGGTAGAAAAGGCTTTTCGTCTCCCATCGGATGAACGGATCCTCAGGATGGTGGAGATGATGTACACATAAGAAGTGAAGGTTGAGATAAAGCAAGGAATTGCCATAACTGCCCCCTCAATATAAACTACACATTGAATAGATGAGGTGCTGGTGCAAGAAAGCTCTAGCAGTGCTGAGAAATCACAGAAGAAATGATTAATCTCATTGGACTGACAAAAAGAGAACTGAGTAATAAAAATAAGATAAGATGCAGGGATCAGAAAGCCTAAGATCCATGTTCCTGTACTCATGAGGATACAAACTTTCTGATTCATAATCAAATGGTAAGACAGAGGTTGACATATTGCAATATAGCGATCATAAGCCATGACTGAAAGAATTAAAAATTCAGTGCCAGTCAGAGACAGAAAGAAATACATTTGTGTAAAACACCCATTTATCGAAATATGATGAGTCTTTCTTAAAAGGATATCCAGCAGCTTGGGAAGAGAAACTGAGGTGCAAGAGATATCAAGAATGGACAGGTTACTGAGGAAAAAGTACATGGGGGTATGCAAGCGAGACTCCAGGCACACAATGATGATAATAGTCAGATTCCACATT
This sequence comes from Geotrypetes seraphini, assembly GCF_902459505.1. Taxonomy (NCBI): domain Eukaryota; kingdom Metazoa; phylum Chordata; class Amphibia; order Gymnophiona; family Dermophiidae; genus Geotrypetes; species Geotrypetes seraphini. The sequence continues at coordinate 14,658,791 of NC_047099.1, read as the reverse complement.
AGGATGATCAGGTAAATCAATAAAAATAGAACGAAAAGAGGTACCTGCAGCTCTGGAAATTCAGGAAACCCCAAAATGATAAATTCTGTCACTGTGGTAAAATTTGCCTTTTCCATTGCATTCTGAGTTTTAAACACCAATAAGTCATTCATACAGTCTCATGGGTGAGGAGCTTTGTTTTGAAAGTCATCAAGGTCTTTGGATTTTGACTGGGTTTTAAATTTATCATTACTAACAATGTGAGTTTGCATCATCTGAGGTCTGATAACCTGCATTAAGAACTGAATATTTATTCTTGCTGTGGGTCCATTTGGGAATTGATCCCAGAAGTTGAATATGTGAAATGAAGGAGGAAACGCCTAATTGTGCTCCCTGTGCTTTGTTACCTAGTGACATTCTAAATGAAGGTAGACAATGACCCAAATGGCTTTTCTAATCTATACAGGTGAGATTCATGTAGTTGAGTCAATAAGTGGATGGAAGTTTTCATTAGCAACTTAGCACCTACTTCCCTAATGCATCTTTCTTATCTGACCTTGCTAGTGCTGTCCATATATTTCTTAAGTATGCTCACAATTTGTGTTACAATGATTAAGTCTATCATTCTTGGAAATAGGTCACTTCTATCCTTCAACTATGCTTCTCTCAACAACCACTATTTTTGCTAAAACCTTTTGAAAGAGGGTGATTCTGTAAAGCATTTCTGATCATAAATGGGGTCTTTAGAACACTGATTTAAGAGGTTAAATGGGCTCTCATGAAATTAGATCATGAAAATAACTGTGAGTGGTATGAACTAGTGTGTACTTGTGCAGTAGATGTGGTCAGAAGCAGAGCTTGACTGGAACATGGACAGTGTCCCATTTTGCCTGTATACTTTATAAACGGATTATACATAGTCTGTTATTGAGAAAAAGATAAGGGAAGCCACTGCTTGCCCTGGATCGATAACATGGAATGTTGCTACTATTTGGGGTTCTGGAATCTTGCTACTCTGATATTTTGGAATGTTGCTACACTTTGGGATTTTACCAGGTACTAGTGACCAGGATTGGCCACCGTGAGAACAAGCTACTGGTCTTGATGGACCATTGGTCTGACCCAGTAAGGCTATTCCTATGTTCTTGTGTTAAAATGCATGCTAATGTTGATGGTCACTGTTGAGGAGGCATCATGTCTACACTTTCAATCTAGATGCAATTTCTGTAGGATTTGTGCAAGATTTTACAAAGACACATAGGTGCCATGGGATGCTTAAAATTTAGGCTAAAATAGGTGTCTTCTGCTGATGTGTAAATGCAGCATGACCATACATAACATAGTATATGTTATGTATGTGGATGGAAATTTTCTGTATGCTAAGATCAAATTCACTGTGGTACAACTGCAGCTTTTAAAATATGATTTCTGGCCACCTGCTAATATTCTTATTGATGTTTGGTACTAGCAAAAAGTTATAGGCTCTTTTATAAAGCTATAATAAAAAGTGGATTTAGCATGTGAGTCTTTACTGCCACCTGTTTCATAGGGTTCATAGTCAAATGCGCGCAAGACCACACGATAACCAACAAACAAGTTCACTCAGAGTTTTAGTATTATACCCTCGGTTTTCTTGCGATTGTGTAGCGCACATCTTATATAGCTTTCAAAAGTAGCGACATAAAAATATACGGTCCGCGTGCGCGTGAACCGAAAATATAAACATGTGGAAGTACATTTGCTCTCACCAGAGGCGAGTAAAATCCGCGCAAGACAAATATTCGTTATAATAACTTTATAATAATAATAACTTTATTTTTCTATACCGCCATAGTCAGGCGACTTCTAGGCGGTTTACATTGTAAGAAGGCTGGACATTCAGCGAATAACAAAAGGTCTTAATACAGTACAATAAGTCAACTTACAATACCGTACCATGAGTCTAAATACAATACAATACAATACAATACAATGCATTACAATGAGTCTAAATACAATACAATACAATGAGTCTAAGTACAATACAATACAATGAGTCTAAGTACAATACCATACAATGGGTCTAAATACAAACAATAATCTAAGAGGGAAACTTACGTATTAATTAGAGTTCTATGGTTAGTGAGTACCTGAATACTTTAGTACTTACATGTTGATTGGGGTTCTATGGGTAGAGCTTTACCTATAACGGACACGTTCAGGCAGCGAAAGGAGGGCGGGCTGTTCGGAGCACATATATAAAGAGGAAACGTAACCATAGTAACGAAAATGCATTCACGTGACTAATATTCAAAAGGCAAAGAGGCAAGGGGACCATACTGATAACGTGGTGACGTGATCACGTGTTAACGTGCTGAACGTGCGTGTGCCCTTCGTTCACCGCACTGAATTGTCGTTGTGCTGAGTTATCCTTGCGCTCAATTGTCTCATGCAGAGCTATCCTTGTGCTCAATTGTCTCGCACGTTATTATCTTTGCGTGCTATTATCTATGCGCTGATTTGTCTTGCACACATTTGACCTGTCACCGTTTCATAGGGTAATGACTAATCACAGCATTGATTACTACTGAAGCACGTGTTTATAGATTAACATGGTTCATAGACAAAATCGCGCGAGACAATGGCGCGCCGACAACCGAGCGCAGGCAATTGAGCGCAAGGTTGATGGCGCGCCAAAGAAAAGCACTATTTTAAAGGGTTCTGATGGGGGGTGTTGGTGTGGAACCCCCCTATTTTACTTAACAGACATCGCGCTTGTAACCCCCCTCATTATACTTGAAACTGAACTTTTTGCCTGTTTTTTAGGGAAAAAGTTCAGTTTTAAGTATAATGTGGGGGGTTACAATCCCCCAAACCTCCCACAACGCCAGCGCAATGTATGTTAAGTAAAGTGGGGGGGTTCCCCCCCCACATCCCCCATCGGAGCCCTTTAAAATAGTGCTTTTCTTCGGCGCGCCATCAACCTTGCGCTCAGTTGTCGGCGCTCAGTTGTCGGCGCGCCGTTGTCTCGCACGATTTAGTCCCGTCACCGATTAACACAGGTATCAAGCATGTGCTTACTGATTAACATAAGCATGCCCACTCTCAACCCCTCAGCCAACAAATAAAATATTGTTTTTAGCACATAGATAGTACATGCACGTGTCCACCTTACTGCAGGACACCTGAGCACACCCCAAAGATTTATTGGTATAAATACATGCACCAATATCAGATACACAATGGTGCCTAAGTGAAAACAGACACCTAACTCCAAAACACACCCACAATCTATGACCTAACAATGCCCACATTTAGGGCTCCTTTTACAAAGGTGTGCTAGCATTTTTAGCGCACACACTGGATTAGTGCATGCTATAGCACACGCTAGCTGAAAAACTACTGCCTGCTCAAGAGTAGGTGGTAGCGGCTAGTGTGCACGGCATTTTAGCGCCTGCTATTCCGTGCATTAAGGCCCTAATATACCTTCGTAAAAGGAGCCCTGAGAGGAAGAGGAAAATACGGTAAACTCTGGTATGAAGGAAAATACACTCATAAAGTCCTTGTATGATACAGGTGAAGCACAGTAAGTCCTTTGGATAACGCTAAAGGTGAAGAAACCAGACCTCAAATGAGAAAAATCCCCTTTCTCCCCTCCTGCTCTAATAAATCAGTATATTAATAATCTAAAAGACATTTCTGACTACATTTGCCAGCTGTCATATACTGGTTGGGAAATAACCTGCTGGGCTAAGCAAAACTTATGAGGAGGAACAAACAAGCAATACTTAACTCTTTGAATGGCAACAGGGCCTCACATCTGTTATGATATTATAAAAAGATGCCTTATACCGACACTACTTTCACTCTCTCAACCCTCAGAGATGCCACCAGGGGATCAATTGATCATATCCTCTGGCTTTATGCACCTAATCTTCATAGGGTTGATACTATATTTTTAGGTATGTTTTCAATTTTATGATTTTATTATTATTAACTCTTATTGATAATTTTTAAAACAATAAATATACTAAAGAGTATTGATACTTAGCTTTGTACGGAGTGGTTGTTGGAAAGGGATAAACAAGCCAACATGTTTCACCCGTAAAGGGGGTTTCCTCAGGGCTATTACCCCTGTAAACAAAAAAGGCTGGCTTGAGTAAAAAACTAAGTCAAATAACATACACTTATAAATATAACAATTGTATCTGTACCTTGTTTATTCGTTGTTCACGACGTGACCACCCGATCTAAGTTTTAAAGATGGCCGCGGCGTGGTTAGTAACATCCTTAAATAACCCACAACCCGGATGTGGGCGGAGAAAGGGGAGGGATGAATATCCCAACCGATGCTGCACCCAAAACCCGGGAAGGGGATTGTTTATACTGTATCAGCTCATGATTCTTTACCTCCTATATTAATTAAAGAGGGGTAAATAAACTCCCAGGAAAACATCATAGCAGGGATGGCCATTCCAGTTCTAAATTCAAACCGTGGGGAACAACCGTATTCAAACGGTATATCCATCTTTGCTCCAGGTAATTCAACCTGGCTTCTAGATTACCCTCCATATCTGCTATACTTAAATTGTCAATAATTCTCCACCTAATGTGGTCTAACTGATGTTGTTTAGACTGCCAGTGGTGAACTAAGGGAGCTGTCAAATTTCCCGTCACAATTCTAGATTTGTGCTCATTGAGCCTCACTTGGATAGCACGTCGGGTACGTCCTACATATACCAGAGGGCACGGGCAGATGATAATGTATATGACCCAAGATGACTTACAGTTAGTGTATGTACGGGCTTGGATAATTCTCCCCGTTTGTGGGTCACACCATTGGGTACCCGCAATGGTCTTGTCGCACCATTGGCATTGGGTACAGGGGGAATGAAAACCCAGAGAGGGATAAACAGGAGTACGGCGTTTTAACAACTGTCCAATGGTGTTACCTTTTGTGAATGTAATAAGAGGGAACTCTTCTAGACCCCTAAGGTTTTTCAAAATGGACCAGTGCTGCTTTATTGATCTCACTATAGTGTGTACTACCACAGAATAGGGCAATACACACACCATTTTCGTCTCCTTCCTACTAGATTCAACATCCTTCCCTGACTGTTGTAAAAGGGTTTCACGGTGAGAAAACCGAGCCCTTAAATATGCTTGGCGTACACATTTTTGCGGATACCCCCGGACGCTAAATCTATGACTAATGTCTTTTGCTACCCGTTGGAACTCGTTAAGCTCAGAACATACTCTTCTCGCTCTTAGGAATTGACTAATGGGGAGACTAGTCTTAAGCTTATGGGGGTGAAAACTAGCAAAGTGTAACAAAGTATTCCTCGCCACAGGTTTTCTATAAAGGGTGGTCTGAAAAGATGTCCCCACCCTATGTACTGTAATGTCTAAAAAATCAATCATTTGGAGATTGTAAGTAGCTGTAAATTGCAGGTTATTATCCACTGAATTCATCCATTGTATAAAGATTTGTAATTCAGTCTCTGATCCAGTCCAGATGAAGAAGATATCATCTAAGAACCTAAGCCATAGTTTTATGCTGGAGCTGTATTGTGGAGATGTATAGATATTCAATTCCTCAAATCGACCCACATAGAGGGTGGCTACTGAGGGGGCAAGGGTGGCCCCCATCGCAACTCCCCGGACTTGTTTGTAATAGGTCTGTTCATATGAGAAATAGCTATCTTCTATAACCCACTTAGCCAATGGCATTAGAAATTGTGTAGTAATTCTTTGCGGTTCTTGTCTAGCATCTAAGGTCCTTCTGATGATGTCCATGGCCCCATTCTGTGGAATGTTTGTATATAGGGACACTATGTCAAGAGTTACCATCCAACATTTGGATGGAAGGTCTATGACTTCATCAAGCTTTCTAATGAAATGTGAAGAATCCTTCAGATATGAACGGACCCGTGTTGCTGCTTGTTTTAAGAAAATGTCCAGGAACTTGGATAATGGCTCCAGAATACTGTTTCTCGTATTCACTATGGGTCTACCCGGTGGGTTTTGAAGGTTCTTATGTATCTTTGGTACAAAACGAATTATGGGAGTCTTAGGAAATTTTTCCAAAAGGAATCCGTATTCATGCTTAGTAATAAGCTTGTCTTCATATGCCTTAGTGATATAATCGAATATGGTCTTCGCCAGTTGATCTCCTGGATTGGTAGTGATAGGAGTATAGGATATAGTATCCCCTAATTGTCTTAGTGCTTCCCTTTAACACCTATTCAGCAACAAGTGTTGCAGCTTGGTTTGGGGTTCGTTATAAAGGAGAAACCTGATTTTTTCAAGTTAAAAATTGCTTTTCACAGATTTATCCGCACTATACAGATTAAAATATTCTTTCAAAATGAACAAACAGATATTCAAAGTTCAGCCTCTGAGGACAAATCCATCTGTAGGGGTAAATCCAATTGGACCCCCCCGGTTGATCCAGTTGTAGCTACATTTCGGGACCTTGTATTGAACGATCTGACCCAATATGAGAAGAACTACAAGTCTAACTCATTGAGATACAATCTTTCGCACCCCCAATACTTAGCTATAAAAGAACTGGCGGTACGAGATGAGATCATCATTCATCAAGCAGACAAAGGGGGGGCGATAGTAGTTCAAGACCGTTGTAGCTACACCATGGAAGCACTAAGACAATTAGGGGATACTATATCCTATACTCCTATCACTACCAATCCAGGAGATCAACTGGCGAAGACCATATTCGATTATATCACTAAGGCATATGAAGACAAGCTTATTACTAAGCATGAATACGGATTCAAATGATTGATTTTTTAGACATTACAGTACATAGGGTGGGGACATCTTTTCAGACCACCCTTTATAGAAAACCTGTGGCGAGGAATACTTTGTTACACTTTGCTAGTTTTCACCCCCATAAGCTTAAGACTAGTCTCCCCATTAGTCAATTCCTAAGAGCGAGAAGAGTATGTTCTGAGCTTAACGAGTTCCAACGGGTAGCAAAAGACATTAGTCATAGATTTAGCGTCCGGGGGTATCCGCAAAAATGTGTACGCCAAGCATATTTAAGGGCTCGGTTTTCTCACCGTGAAACCCTTTTACAACAGTCAGGGAAGGATGTTGAATCTAGTAGGAAGGAGACGAAAATGGTGTGTGTATTGCCCTATTCTGTGGTAGTACACACTATAGTGAGATCAATAAAGCAGCACTGGTCCATTTTGAAAAACCTTAGGGGTCTAGAAGAGTTCCCTCTTATTACATTCACAAAAGGTAACACCATTGGACAGTTGTTAAAACGCCGTACTCCTGTTTATCCCTCTCTGGGTTTTCATTCCCCCTGTACCCAATGCCAATGGTGCGACAAGACCATTGCGGGTACCCAATGGTGTGACCCACAAACGGGGAGAATTATCCAAGCCCGTACATACACTAACTGTAAGTCATCTTGGGTCATATACATTATCATCTGCCCGTGCCCTCTGGTATATGTAGGACGTACCCGACGTGCTATCCAAGTGAGGCTCAATGAGCACAAATCTAGAATTGTGACGGGAAATTTGACAGCTCCCTTAGTTCACCACTGGCAGTCTAAACAACATCAGTTAGACCACATTAGGTGGAGAATTATTGACAATTTAAGTATAGCAGATATGGAGGGTAATCTAGAAGCCAGGTTGAATTACCTGGAGCAAAGATGGATATACCGTTTGAATACGGTTGTTCCCCACGGTTTGAATTTAGAACTGGAATGGCCATCCCTGCTATGATGTTTTCCTGGGAGTTTATTTACCCCTCTTTAATTAATATAGGAGGTAAAGAATCATGAGCTGATACAGTATAAACAATCCCCTTCCCGGGTTTTGGGTGCAGCATCGGTTGGGATATTCATCCCTCCCCTTTCTCCGCCCACATCCGGGTTGTGGGTTATTTAAGGATGTTACTAACCACGCCGCAGCCATCTTTAAAACTTAGATCGGGTGGTCACGTCGTGAACAACGAATAAACAAGGTACAGATACAATTGTTATATTTATAAGTGTATGTTATTTGACTTAGTTTTTTACTCAAGCCAGCCTTTTTTGTTTACAGGGGTAATAGCCCTGAGGAAACCCCCTTTACGGGTGAAACATGTTGGCTTGTTTATCCCTTTCCAACAACCACTCCGTACAAAGCTAAGTATCAATACTCTTTAGTATATTTATTGTTTTAAAAATTATCAATAAGAGTTAATAATAATAAAATCATAAAATTGAAAACATACCTAAAAATATAGTATCAACCCTATGAAGATTAGGTGCATAAAGCCAGAGGATATGATCAATTGATCCCCTGGTGGCATCTCTGAGGGTTGAGAGAGAGTGAAAGTAGTGTCGGTATAAGGTAATTAAGGTGATTTACAACACCACCTTAAGTCAAGAAAGTTCTGTGATTTCACCTTATACAAAGTTGAAGTACTTAGGCCAATCTTCCAAATTATAAAAAGATGAACACATCTCATGGTCAAAAATAGAATTCTCGAGAATATCATTTAGTAAGACGTGTCTTGTGATAAAAGGGCAGAGGGGTGAGGCTCGAAATTGCTGATATGGTAGATTAAAGGGACATTTGCGGGAAAAGGATAGGCCTTACGGTAAACGGAACAGACGTATAGCGTGACACAAATGTATAAACCAATAAATGAATTTACAGATGTAATGACGTGTAAGAAAAGAGCCAATAAAGATTTATCGTGATTTAGACCAACGTGGTGCTGACCACCAAGAAATGTATAAAAACAGGCCTTTAAGAGGAAGTAAGCAGAACAGACATCAAAGGATCCTCAGGCCTGAAGATCACATTCTGTTACTCTATATGCTGAATGATTTATTCTTGTAAGCTGTTACTGATTTGTTAATAAATATCCTTATTGATTGATACCAGTATATAGAGTGTGAGGTCTCTATCTCGGTGTAGGCTCCGACAGCAGCCTACTTCAGCCCTTAGATTGGTGCTTCTACAAGGCACCTAACATTTAGAGCAGGCCTGCAGAACTCCGGTCCTCGAGGGCTGAATCCAGTCGGGTTTTCAGGATTTCCCCAGTGAATTTGCATGAGAGCTATTTATCTGCACTGCTTCCATTGTATGCATATTGATCTCCTGCATACTCATTTGGGAAATCCTGAAAACCTGGCCTGGCGAAGGCCCAAGTTGTGCAGGCCTGATTTAGAGAATCATACCTATCAAATTAGATGCTTAACTGTTCATTAATTTCAAATTAATGTTAATTCTGATGTGTTAAATGCCAAATATCAAAGGAATTCTATGAGTGCTGGAGCAGCATTTAGCCCCCTGGCTCAAGGTAATAGCCTCTACTGTAGCTTAGTAAAAGGGGGGCTGATACTCTTTGAAATTAGCACACTAGTATATGCCTATGATGGTGTGCAGCATAAGATTAATAAGCCTACTAGATATCTGAGCTATTGATAAGTGATAGAGCTTTGGCTTTTGGGCTGTTAGGTTCCCATAGCTTAAGACTATACACTGGGGATATACTTAAATAAAAAACTTTTATCGATACACTTTATTGATTTTGTGCATTCCTCATGTGTTTTTTGCTTTCCACTTTCTGCTGAGAAACTTTTTGTTCTACTTAGTCAAAGCAAGGCAGCTCAGGCTGGCTTCACCAGATGAGAACTGCCATTAAAGGTTAAACACTGTTAGTATAAATAAATGTTTACATCCTCAACCCTGAGGAAGTGGTTGAAATGTGTCAGGAGGGGTGTTGCTGCAATAAAAAGCTAAGTGAAAATTATAATAAAAAGAATATGGTATAAATAAGAATACTATCTAAAATAATGTATAATTAAAATAAAAAAGAAAAACAAGGGAAGAGGATTGATGAAGAATGTGGCCACTACAGTTACAGTATATTACTCTTATGTCAATCTGAGGATCCCCTGGAGAAAAATAATCATGTGTTCTATTTATTTAATCTGCTATTAAGAAAATATAGTGTTCTTGAAGTTTATATAGATTGGCCTACGTTTAAGGCATCTGTACAAAATTCTGGGCGTATGCGGTAGGTGTTCATTTCCAGAATCAGACACTTACCTCCTCTTCTATTAACCTGCACTAGCAGTTTTCTAGCATGGGGAGTCGCGCTGAGTGGCCAGCAGTGCTCCTGACACTCGTAGAAACTCAATGGTGGAACTCTATATGTCTCCTTGTGAAATATGAATGTCTTTTTGCTGAATGCAATAATTCCATGTCCACTTATGCCAAAATTTGGTCTCCCGTACTTGAGTATTGTAAAGCAGATCCTTGACTTCTACATTTTTATAATAATATTTGCTGCATCACACCTTACCCTTTATCAACTGATCTCAGGCATCTCTCTGGTTGTCATATATCTCATGTTGTATATACCATTTTCTTTTATTTTACATTTTATGTTTGGATCAGCATGTCTGTTTACTCTGACTCATTACTCTGACAGTTATCGGATCATTTTGTAATGGCCACTGGTTTAAACCATACACTTGATAACTAATTCTCTGTACCTTCATTGCATAAATACAGTTCTTATCTCCTGTAAACTATTCTGAACTGTTTTCTGATACTCTGTAACTTCGCTGTATATGTACAGTCTCTTCTCCTGTAAACCGCTCTGAACTGTTTTGTGGTATTACGGTTTACAAAAATAAAGTTATTATTATTATTATTATTAGAATACATCACCTATTTGGTGTACACCCTTTTCTTGAACTAATGTATTCTCATCTTTTTCCTTTTTATGCATTTATTCATTTGTGATTACTTTTTCACTGTGGATACACTTCACATTTGTTAATGCTGTTGTTATTCTGTGTTCCTTGTTAGAACACCCATATTGTTGGCTTTGTATTTCTTCTCATATATAACATCAATTAAACTCTTTGAACTAAAATAAAAAGAAAGTAGAAGAACATTTAAGGAAAAACATCAGGAAGGTAATTAAAAATGTTTTACAAATAAAGCTAGGTCTAAAAAGTGAAAGGAAGAAGTTGTGCCTATCTATAGATCTGGTTAGATTTAAGTATTTGAGGCTGAGATTGTTGATAATGGGCTACTGGGCTTGATGGACCATTGATCTGACCCGGTAAGGATATTCTTATGTTCTTAGGATTCCTAAGGTAGTACCAAGAGAATTCCTGTAGGGTCAGAGACACTATTTTGAACTCAGAAATCATTGGCAAGAACATCTGTAAATCTCTTCAACCTCACCACTATATGGCTACGTGAAAAATATAGGCGCAGCTCCCATATCTAAATTTGCACATAATTTTTTTTAAGTTCAATATGTTTATTTAGTTTATGAAAAATTAACAAAGAAGTACATGATGGAAACATACAGAATGATAACAAGTCAAAATAGAGAAATGAAGAAATAACAGTCAAGCATAGAGGAACAACAGTCAATAGTACAAGATGTTATTAGTACCGGTATACAATCAGTAAGTGTGTGCAGTCCAAAATAACAGCAACAGAATATCACATCAAGCAAGATGAGTTAAAGAGTCACAATAAGAAGACAATAAGTGCCAGACAGCATGTGCAGGAATAGTACCTCTTTTCTCAGCAAAACATTTTTCATATCTCATTCATAAACAAACATTATTCCACCAGGAAACATAAGACAAATTGTCGGCATGTTTCTAATTGGTAAGAATAAGTTTCAGAGCAACCATTAACAGGAATCACAATAATTTAGCAGCAGAGTCGTCAAGCTGAGTGCTTAGGTCATACCTACCATAAATAATAATAGCCAATGTCAACTCTTCCTGGAGACTAAAGATCACAGAAATAGTTTTCCAAATTTGAAGCCAGAACGTGTTGACAGGAAGGCGGTGTTCCCACATCAGCCTTACATGACCAGCAACAAGAGATATCAGAATTAGGGATTTTAGCAAGTTTGTAGGGTGTCCAAAAAGCCCTGTGCATTAAGTAAAAAATGAACTGTGTAATGGAAGAGGAATGGAGTGATGAGTAAATCTCTTTCCAAATTTTGGGCCAGACTGAAGGTCTCATAGATACTCCAGTATCATGTGCCCAAACATCCCATAAGCCTAAAGGTGAGTTGGATTTCATATCAATGAGTAAAGAATACCACGCTGCAGATTGACCCTTGGGTTTACATGCTACTAGCTCATACAATCTCCAGATTGAAGGTTTCGTAGTTGTAATAATGGACATGTTATATCCAGCCTTAATAGCATGGCACAATTGAATCCATCTATAGTAATGCGTATGAGGGAGATTGTATGATCGGCATAAGGTTTCAAACGGAATCCAAGAACTGTCGCAATATAAGTGAGTGAGAAAACATATACCAGATCTCTTCCATAGAATCCAGTTGAGAGGTTTTCCTTGTATTTTAATTTTAGCATTGTCCCATAAGTATACATAGGGAGTATCACCCCACTTCGTTTTCAGCAATTGATCTGTGGACCGGAGAGCCAATTTAGTGGATTGAATTGGGTTAGAATAAATGGCCAATTTGCACATAATTTTTAATTAATTCCAATTCGCATTAATTGCTTTTTAAAATTCCAATTTTTGGCATGAAGTTCCATGCAGTTAGCAAGGCAAAATGAAAACTGAACAATCTCAATGAATTACAAAGCATTAAACATCTAAAATTTTTACAAATAAGTACGTTGTTGACAATTTTCTGACATGTTGGCAAGAAGAAGAAATAATTAAGCTGCCCTTTTACAAAACCACAAACACTGTTTTCAGCACCAGCCAGGGTGCTGCTCCTGATGTTCTTAGGAACTCTATGAACATTGGGAGCAGCGCAAAGCATTCAGCGCGCCGGCTGGCGCTAAAACCGCTTTTACGGTTTTGTAAAAGGGGGTAAACGCCTAAAACATTTGTCACATATTGCTGCCTGATATAACAGTAGCCGTTGGAAATGTCTTTTATGTGAGCAACCTTTAACAGATGGAGAAACAAATAGAACAAGTTTACGCTGTGAATTTTGTGAATTGTTAAATATAAAATGGTCTACTAAATAGATAGGTGCTTGACCATGCAATACTTAATAACTTATACAACCAAATTTAAATAGAACTTTCGTTTCAACTGGCATCCAGTGTAATTTGATAAAATATGATGTAATATGGTCTATAATATGCTTCAATAAAACTTCTGTTTGCAAATTGAGTGTGCACCCAAATTTTCATGTATCATTTTTAGCTTCTTTTATAGAATTAAGGGATGTATTTTCCATAGTCTTTGTACATACTACTCATTAATCTTTGCACCTAACATGCTGTAAGGTTATTGGGATAGTCTATGGGGTCCTTTTACAAAGGCGTGGTAGCGGTTTAACGTGCGGAATACCGTGCATTAAACCTCCTGCTGCGCTAGTACCTAACGCCTCCATTGACGAGGCGTAGGGATTTTAGGCTGCTGCGGGGGTTGGCGCGTGACGAAATATCCGATGCGCTAACCCCCGTAGCGTGCCTTTATAAAAGGAGCCCTACATTGTAGTCCTACATTGTAAGTACTGTAAATATATGCCACTGTTGTATACTCAATATGATTGTATCCAACACCTTATCATGGCTTATATCTCTAAGCAAGGCTGAAGACAGATTAAATCACTTTATACTTAATTGTATGGACCTTCAGACTGCAGCCGGGCACCCAATACTACTAGTTACTAACCTCTTCATCGGTCCAACTTTTATTGAGTATAAATAATATTTTGGTTTTAATTTTGGTTTTTATCATTATCATTATTTTTTCAATATAAAAATAGAAGTGAACGATGAAGGATAGTTCGCTAAGTTAAGTGGCCTTCTTCTGTTTTTATATTGAAAAAATAATAATGATTAAAAACAAAACAAAATATTTTTGATACTCAATAAAAGTTGGACCGACGAAGAGGTTAGCAACCAGTAGCATTGGGTGCCCGGCTGTGGTCTGAAGGTCCATATAATTAAGTATAAGGTGATTTCATCTGTCTTCAGTCTTGCCAAGATAAGGTGTTGGATACAACTACATTGCCAAGATATAAGCCAAGATAAGGTGTTGGATACAACTATATTGTAGACACGGTTGCTATACTTATTGTGGCAAAGGATCTTCCTGCCTCAATAAGTATAGCAGCTGCGGCTGCCAGTCCCCCAGAACAATCAAGGAGGTAGGAGGGTGATCAACCCCTCCTGCCCAAAGACAACCCACCCCCTATGATGATCGTTGAGGCAGGAGGGAACCCAACCCCTTCTGCCTGACTCTGACACCACTCCCCGATTTTCGCAGAGGCAGAAGAGAGTCCAACCCCTCCTACCCAAAGATGACCCCAGCCAGTGTTCCCGCTAAGCTGCGCTGGCGTGCGCTGGCGCACAAAATATTACATCGCAGCGCACAAGTTTCACGTCACAGCGCACACTCGAGCGGAGGTGAGAGGAAGCGGCGGCGGTCTGCCCTGATCGCCTAAGATGCAGCAGCGGCAGCATCCCCGTAATTTACGGGGATCATGAAAGGAGCCGCCGCTGCTGCATCTTAGGCGATCAGGGCAGACCGCCGCCGCTTCCTCTCACCTCCGCTCGAGTGTGCGCTGTGACGTGAAACTTGTGCGCTGCGATGTAATATTTTGTGCGCCAGCGCACGCCAGCGCAGCTTAGCGGGAACACTGGACCCCACCCCCAATGTTCACCAGCAGGAGGGTTCCCAACCCCTCCTGCTAGAAGGCCCCCCACTCCCCAGAATCTACCTTGCAAACACCCCCCCCCCCCCGCCCTTGGACTCTCCCCCACTTACCGTACTAGTTGGCCGGCCAGACGGGTTCTCCTAATGTCTGTCCAGCAGGCCCGCTTCTTTTGAGATGACTCATGCACCTAAGGCCATGCCCATAGGAGGGGCCTTAGGCACCTGGGCTGATCAGGCCTTAGGATAGTGTGTGATGGGCTGGGGAGGGGCGGACCCACCTCATTTTGACAGAGGTATGCCTGAAACCCCATCTGGCCGGCCAACTAGTACGGTTAGTGGGGGGATCTTGGGGGGTTAGAGAGGGATGGTTAGAGGAGGGGTGTTAGTGAGGGGGGTCCAGAGGAGGGGGCCTTCCGGCAGGGAACCCTTATGCCAGTGAACATCGGGGGTGAGTTCATCTTCAGGCAGGAGGGGTTGGGCTCCCTCCTGCCTCCACGAACATTGGGGGTTGGGCTCCCTCCTGCCTCTGCAATCACTGGGGGGTGTCTCTGGACTGGAGGGGTTGGGCTCCCTCCTGCCTCTGCAATCACTGGGGGGTGTCTTCGGACAGGAGGGGTTGAGCACTCTCCTTCCACGATCGTTTGAGGAGTCTGGTGGCCGCAAAAGCGGCTGCTATACTAATCGCAGCAGGGAGATCCCTTGCCGCGATAAGTATTGCGGCCGCATCTAGAGTAACCCGGTTCTGTAACTGGCATCTATAAAATGGTCGTCAGTTACAGAATTGGGTTTATTGTAAGCGAGTCTAGGCCTGATTCTGTATAGGACGCCCTGCTTTAGAGGGTGATGGGGGAGGGTCAGTCAGGAAGTGCTGGTGTCCGGCTTCCCCTCCTGGTGTCTGGCTTCCCCCCTGGCGTCCGGCTTCCCCCAGGCCTCCCCGCACTGTTTACCTTATAGGAGCAGCCTGCAGAGAAGATCGCGGTGCTAGCGATCTTTGCAAACTACTTCAGAGCTGTTTCCTCCTCCGTGATCCTACCTCTGATGTCAGAGGAGGGGCGGGATCGCGGCAGAGGAAACAGCTCCGAAGCAGTTTGCAAAGATCGCTAGCACCACGATCTTCTCTGCAGGCTGCTCCTATAAGGTAAACGGTGCTGGGAGGCCAGGGGGGAAGCCAGACACCAGTGGGAGGCCAGGGGAAACATGCAGGCCTTCCGGGAGGGGGTGAGCAGTCCTTCGGGGGGGGTATTGGGGTGGGAGGTGGAACAGGCATGCAAGTCTTCGGGGGGATGCAGGCCTTCAAGGGTGGTGGCACAGGTCTCCAGGGGGGATAGTCAGGCCTCCAGGGGAGGCCTTTAAGGGGGGGCATGCCTTTAAGGGGGGACAAGCCTTCAAGGGGGGAGACAGGCCTTCTAGGGGGGGGACAGGCCTTCAGGGATGGGGGACAGGCAGGCCTTTAGGGGTGGGGTGCAGGCCTTCAGGGGGACACAGACCTTCAGGGGAGGGGGGACAGACCTTCAGGGGAGGGGGCCCTGGTGTAGAAGTACACAGAGGGAGGGAGGGAGGGAAGGGGGGATTCAAAGAGACTGGGACCAACAAGATTTGAATAATGACCAGAAAACAAAAGGTAGAAAAACTAATTTTATTTTCTGTTTTGTGATTACAATATGTCAGATTTGAAACGTGTATCCTGCCAGAGCTGGTGTTAGACCACAAACGTGAGCTAGGATTTAACAGAGAGGAAAAGTCTTTTTTGTTTGTTTATTTTTTTTACACCACAGCGCCAGTGTGGTTAGGAGAGGGCAAAGGGGGTGAAGAGGCTATAGCATAAACCCACCAGGATGTTCGAAAAAAACACTCAATTGAGCAGGAAAATCAAATTGAATCGAAAAACCAATTCAATAGGCTGAATCGAATCAAATTTTTTTTTTTCCTGAATCAGTCAGCACAGCTAGGAGCATACATATGGCAGTGGTCTCCTCACTACCTCCTTGATTTTTATTTCATACTTAAATATTTTAAAGTGCTCTGTGCTCTAGTAATAAAAGCTAATCAACACTAAAACTTATCTATATAGTATTTTTTTTGTTCACATCGGGAAGGGACCTGTCATTTCGACATGTTTGGCCCAAAGACTTTTTCAAGAAAAGTCCCCTAGAACATAAAATTAACCATTCAATGTATTATTCTTACAATATTTAAACATATTGCACAAATCTATTGAACATATCTTTTAAATAATCTTTTTAGAAGGAGCAAACTAATCTTAAAGTTAGTAATCTGAAAAATTACCCTTTCTATATTTTCTCTGCATCATCCCGATCTATTGTTTGTGAGCCAAGATGGCTGCATTTTTTCTTTCTCAATAAATCCTCCCCTTCACTGACATCAGAGATACTCGGCAGCGAATCAGGACTAACACCAGCGACGTCCATTCTATTTCTTGATTTAACCCCCCCCCCCCCCCCGGTTCCACTGTATTTAAAGTATATATCCAACGCTGTTCACTAAAATTTAATTTTTGTTTATAGTTTCCTCCCTCCCACCCTTCTTTTATGTGGATGTCATCTATCGTATGGGAACACTGTGTCCAATGCTGTGTCCATTAAGAATCCTAGACTTGTGTTCATTAAGCCTAATATTTACTGGATGGCTTTTTCTCCCTACATAGATTAAATCACATGGGCAGACTATACTATATATTACATTATGAGTTTTACATGATGTTCTAGTTTTTGATCTTATAGTCATATCCATGCCCGGAGGTTGCCTTTCACTCCCTTCAACTGCTTTTTCACACCACAAGCGATTTTGACATTTCACATATTATTTTACTTCCACACTTCCCTCATACCCCCAGAATAGCTGGATCATTCTAGCCGTTCCCCTATATTATTTCCTCTACTGTATGCTATTGTAGGAAATTCTTCAAAGAGTTCAGGGATGATCCATAGTATGTGCCAGTGTTTTTTCATACAGGTCACAAGATTATTGGAACCATTATAGAATGGAAGAACACAGATCAATCTAGCGTTGTCATGTTGCGGTTGAATTGTTGTATCTTGAGGTTGTATCATAGCATGTTAATTCAACAATAATTCCCGATTAGCATATTTAGCTCTAAGAAAAGCTCTCCGCACAGACTTCGGGTATCCTCTTTGTAATATATGTGATTCCAATTCTCATGACTGATTCAAAAATTCTTCCTCTTTGGAACAAATTCTCCGTAATCTAAGGAACTGGCCAACAGGCAGATTAAATTTCAGCTTGTAGGGATGATGGCTGTGAAATTGAAGTAATATATTCCTTTCAACTGGTTTTCGAAACAATGTAGTTTTTAAACACATGTGATCTCGAGTGATGGTAAGGTCTAGGAAATCTATTTGCAAAGAATCATAAGTTAAAGTAAACTTTATATGTGGATTCAGTTGGTTCAAAATATGTACAAACTCTTTCATAAATACCTCCGTATTGTTCCAAATAAAAAAGATATCATCAAGAAACCTTTTCCATATCATCACTCCCCTGAATTGTTCTAGGGGATATATCAGGTTATCTTCCATCCTCACTAGGTATAAGGTTGCCACTGATGAGGCTAGAGTTGCTCCCATTGCTACCCCCACAAACTAAAAATAATTAGCTGAGATTACTATTTCTGCTAATTGCATCAAAAAGTCAGTTTTTATCCTATGTTCATCTTCCCTCTTGTCCAGATGGTATCCAATAGTCTCTATTGCTGCCTGCTGGGGTATCTAGTGAAGTTATATCTAAAGTAGCAAGGATCACGGGGCTAGTGAGGAGGCCACTGCCATATGTTCTTAGCCATTGAAAACACTTGGCTAACAATTGGCACATCTGAAGCCTTTAGAAAAATAGTAAAAAGGAACAAAAGGCAAATGAATATATATGACATTAACAGTTTTCAGCAAATAAGCATGGTTCAAGACTGCCATTTTTTGTTTGCGAATTTGAATAATATGTGATGAAGGTTTTTTTTTGCCTATGGTAGATGGTATGAAGCAGAGCTAGAGAATCTCAGGTCACTTCATTAGACACATTAGAAATGGTTCTGAGTTCCTTCTGAGGCTTCTTTTCTTTCACCTAGATTTTCTCTGTGATTGTTAGTACATGTATATCAATTGACTGGAGTATGGTTTATTGTGTCTTACAGTGGTAGGTACCTCCAGTCTTCCTTAGTTTACATATTTGACTTTTATAAGCAGATCATAAAACCTTCCTTTAGCTGTTGGCTCCTTTGAAAATGTACAGCACCTAAGTTTATAAATCAGAAAATAGTAGTGTGATAGGCAAGGGACCTGTTATGTAATGCAGTGGCCATAGGAGGGAGCTCAACAACCAGACTTGGCTGATACAGGGCTGGTATACATATGCTCATTGGCCACCAGGGGTGGGAGTGCTCTTTGGTACTGTTTCCAGGACAAGGAACAGGGAAGACCAGGCTTTTGTATAGTGAGAACCATGCTACTAAGAGGCTTAGCTGCTAGCAACCAGTTTTGTAGCACTGGGGAAAAGGGGAAAATCAAGGTTGCAATCTCTTGGGAGAGAAGAACCTTTCCTTTGCTCAAAGAAGAGAGAGAGGTCCTAGAAGAGGTTCCTGCAGTAACCAGGGTTGGGAACCTTGGGAGAAGTTGTTCTAGAATTTTCTTAACCCCTAGACCAGGGCTGCCTAAGTCCGGTCCTCAAGATCTACTGACAGGCCAGGTTTTCAGGATATCCACAATGAATATGCATGAGAAATATTTACTTGCACTGCCTTCTTGGTATGCAAATCTCTCTCATGCTTATTCATTGTGGATATCCTGAAAACCTGGCCTGCCAGTAAATCTCGAGGATTGGACTTGGGCAGCCCTGCCCTAATCAAATGCAGGTGAACTTGATCAGAATACAATGGAACTGCCTGAGCCTAAAGCCTGAATGGAGAAAAACTGCCTGATGTGGGAAGGAATCCATAGAAGAAAGATGGTTCTATAAACCCTAAGTGATTATGGATAATGAGAATGGATAAAGTTATCAGAGGACTGTTCAAAGAAAGAAAGTACTGTATATCACAGAGAGTAAAGGTACTGAGAAAAGTTTTTAGCTCTCTGTTTGTGTTATTAGAATAGTGCTAGAGAGGGTAGTAAGCCAGCACTGATTTATCAGATAGGTTGCATGGTTAATGCAGTAATACTGGGAGAAGTTAGAAATCAGCATTGTATTATTTTGTGTTAAATGTTTCCTTTGGCTATTAGCTGGGGACGGAGGGTGACATGTGAAGTGAATCAGTAAAGATTGAATGTTATTCAGGGTGTGAAGGCAGATAAGCAAACAAAACAACCTCTTCTACTTAGTAGAAGTAGTGCAAGCAAGAGCAAGAAAGGAAAGTTAATAGGGCTCCTTTGCATATGATAAAGGAGCTAAGTGGACTATACTTCTAAAGCCTTGTTCTTTAATGGATATATGAGAGCAAGAAAGGTTGTGATACTGCAGAGATCACAGAAAGGCAGATTGTGTAATAAAAAGTGAACTTCTGATAATGAGAAGGGTATTGGAATGAACTCACCTTGAGTATAAGGTTACCTGTAACATAGTAACATAGTAACATAGTAGATGACGGCAGATAAAGACCCGAATGGTCCATCCAGTCTGCCCAACCTGATTCAATTTAAATTTTTTTTTTTTTTTTTCTTCTTAGCTATTTCTGGGCGAGAATCCAAAGCTTTACCCGGTACTGTGCTTGAGTTCCAATTGCCAAAATCTCTGTTAAGACTTACTCCAGCACATCTACACCCTCCCAGCCATTGAAGCCCTCCCCAGCCCATCCTCCACCTGGAACTAAAGACCTCTGGAAGGAATTACAGCATTACCCAAAGATCCTAAGCTTTCTTGCTTAGAAATGAAGACTCTCTCTGGAAGATGCAGCCTAGTCATACCTGCTGGAAGTGTAGAAACTGTTGAGCTGGTCCAAGATCTGAAAAGATCCTAGAAACTTCCATCAATTTAAGATTAGGGTTAGATGTAGGTGAGGTTAAGTGACAGTTTCTTCCTACTTTTTCAGGAATGAGCCCACACCTTACCACAATAGTCACATGTATTTTTATAAATTATTTATATATTTTTTATTATTTATATTATATTATCTATATATTTTTTATTATTTATATGTATTTTTATAAATTATTTCAATAGTCCAAATAAAATTTACTCAGTGCAGATTGTGATTAAACATAATACACAGTAGAATCATAACAACAAAGAGTTAGGTTTTCAACTTTGGTAGAAAACATATCTAATGTTCATGCCTAACAAATTCCACAGTTAAGAAGTAAAAACAACAAACATACAATTAAAGAATTTATTAAGCTTCTATAATGGGTTGTGCATAAAAGAACTCAGAATTGGTATAAGCCCTTAAATAAACAATGTTATATTAATGAATAAGTCACAGCAACATTCATCCTGAGATACATGATAGTAATCCACCCGTGTTCCTACTATGTTTGAGGTGCTTCACCACTGTTACAGAATACATGTGCTTTATAATATTTTCTAAAGTACTCGTATAAAATTGAGCTACATTAATGCTTTGCCAAAGTTCAGACCCATGATAATAAGCACAATCAAATATTAGCAGATTCTAAAAGCGAAGATTATAGCTAGAAAATGATTTCGTTGATGCCTCTTTGCCTAATCTTGCAGACCCTTGAAGAAAATAAGCCAGAATACATGAAGGATAAGATCTCCCTCTACACACTTCTAAAGTCACAAAGGATGTTCTATAGAAAGTATCCCTAACCACACACTCTCCAAAGTCACCAATCCCGTGGCGGCCCACCAGGTCCTTGACCTGTGAAGTGAATTCTTGACCTTTATAATCTACCTCTACTTCTATAACCTACCTCTGCTGCTATCTGTACCCCTCAATCTCTTTATCCTTTAGGAAGGTTTGGATAGGTACCTAAAGGATAAAGGGATTCAGGGGTACAGATAGCAGCAGAGGTAGGTTATAGAAGTAGATTATAAAGGTCAAGAATTCACTTCACAGGTCAAGGACCTGGTGGGCCGCCGCGGGAGCAGGCCGCTGGGCGAGATGGAGCTCCGGTCTGACCCAGTGGAGGCAACTTCTTATGTTCTTATGTACCCATCAATGACACTTGTCAGGAGTAGACCACACCATCTGTAATGCACTCTTAAGCCCTGATTCTATAAAGGGTGCCTGGTCTCAGAAGCCGACAGGCATCCTAGACAGAATCATGCCTACAGTGAACCTGATTCTTTAAGCGACGTCCATGTTACAGACGCCGGTTAGATAAACAGGTTCACTGTAGGCACTGCTGCTGAGCTTATTGCGGTGGCAAGGGATCTCCCTGTTGCGATAAGTTTAGCGGTAGCACCTGTGGCTGCCAGTCCCCCACAAACACCCCCCAGCCCGCCCCCCTGAATGAAACTGGCAGGAGGGTGCCTAATGATATAGCTTTCAATCCTTAACCCTACTCCTCTGCCCTCCAACCCAGCCAACTGATTAACCGTTTCCCTTAACTATATCCATGGCATCCTGTTTGTCTTGCTTGTTTAGATTGTAAGCTCTTTCAAGCAGGGACTGTTTTCTTACTCTTTGTGATTCAGTACAGTGCTATGTGTGCCTGGTAGCGCTATAGAAATAATTAATAATAGTACCGTATTTTCGCGGATATAACGCGCGCGTTATACGTGATTTTACGTACCGCGCATACCCCTCGCGCGTTATATGCCTGAGCGCGGTATAGAAAAGTTTTTAAACATAGTTCCCACCCCGCCCGACGCCCGATTCACCCCCCCAGCAGGACCGCTCGCACCCCCACCCCGAACGACCGCTCGCACGCGCTCCCACCCGCACCCGCATCCACGATCGGAGCAAGAGGGAGCCCAAGCCCTCTTGCCCGGCCGACTCCCCGACGTCCGATACATCCCCCCCCCCCCGGCAGGACCACTCGCACCCCCACCCCGAAGGACCGCCGACTTCCCGACAATATCGGGCCAGGAGGGAGCCCAAACCCTCCTGGCCACGGCGACCCCCCCACCCCCACCCCGCACTACATTACGGGCAGGAGGGATCCCAGGCCCTCCTGCCCTCGACGCAACCCCCCCCCCCCCAACGACCGCCCCCCCCCAAGAACCTCCGCCCGTCCCCCAGCCGACCCGCGACCCCCCTGGCCGACCCCCACGACACCCCCACCCGCCTTCCCCGTACCTTTGTGTAGTTGGGCCAGAAGGGAGCCCAAACCCTCCTGGCCACGACGACCCCCTAACCCCACCCCGCACTACATTACGGGCAGGAGGGATCCCAGGCCCTCCTGCCCTCGACGCAAACCCCCCTCCCTCCAACGACCGCCCGCCCCCAAGAACCTCCGACCGCCCCCCCAGCCGACCCGCGACCCCCCTGGCCGACCCCCACGACCCCCCCACCCCCCTTCCCCGTACCTTTGGAAGTTGGCCGGACAGACGGGAGCCAAACCCGCCTGTCCGGCAGGCAGCCAACGAAGAAATGAGGCCGGATTGGCCCATCCGTCCTAAAGCTCCGCCTACTGGTGGGGCCTAAGGCGCGTGGGCCAATCAGAATAGGCCCTGGAGCCTTAGGTCCCACCTGGGGGCGCGGCCTGAGACACATGGTCGGGTTTGGCCCATGTGCCTCAGGCCGCGCCCCCAGGTGGGACCTAAGGCTCCAGGGCCTATTCTGATTGGCCCACGCGCCTTAGGCCCCACCAGTAGGCGGAGCTTTAGGACAGATGGGCCAATCCGGCCTCATTTCTTCGTTGGCTGCCTGCCGGACAGGCGGGTTTGGCTCCCGTCTGTCCGGCCAACTTCCAAAGGTACGGGGAAGGGGGGTGGGGGGGGTCGTGGGGGTCGGCCAGGGGGGTCGCGGGTCGGCTGGGGGACGGGCGGAGGTTCTTGGGGGGGGGCGGTCGTTGGGGGGAGGGGGTTTGCGTCGAGGGCAGGAGGGCCTGGGATCCCTCCTGCCCGTAATGTAGTGCGGGGTGGGGTTAGGGGGTCGCCGTGGCCAGGAGGGTTTGGGCTCCCTCCTGGCCCGATATTGTTGGGGAGTCGGCGGTCCTTCGGGGTGAGGGTGCGAGTGGTCCTGCCGGGGGGGGGGATGTATCGGACGTCGGGGGGGGGGGGCATCAGGCTTTCAGAATGGGGACAGACCTTCAAGGGGGACAGGACTTCAAGGGGGGACAGTGCACGGAAAGTCAGGGGGGGTGAACGGAGAGTCGGGACAGCGCACGGAAAGTCAGGGCAGTGCACGGAAGTCAGGGGGGTGAACGGAGAGTCGGGACAGCGCACGGAAAGTCAGGGCGGGCGAAAGGAGCGTCGGGCATCATGCGCGTTATATGCCTGAGCGCGGTATAGAAAAGTTTTGGTACATATCATCGTGATTTCTGCGCGCTATACCCCTGTGCGCGTTTTACACAGGTGCGCGTTATATCCGCGAAAATACGGTAGTAGTAGTCCTGCCAGAAATCAGCTACTGTAGATTTTCTGACCCCGGAGCCCCCACATGCGCTCCCCCCCCATATGCTCCAGCATATGCGGAACACCCCCACCACCCTCACCCCACCTCTCCTAACTCCTCCCCAGATCTTCCTCTAACCTTTGAATGTTGGCCAGATGGATGGGTCTTCCCACTATCCGGCCAGTAGGCCTGCCTCCGTCAAAATGAGGTGGGCCTGCCCCTTCCCAATATACTATGGGATTTACTGGGGAGGGTCCTAAGGCCTGATTGGACAAGGTGCCTTAGGCCCTACCTATGGACGGGGCCATAGGCACATGGGCCAACCTAAGATTCTGGGCCAATCAGGCCTTAGGCCTCTCCCTGGTGCGCCGAGAAAGGGCAAGCCCTCCTCATTTTGACAGAGGTAGGCCAACATTCAAAGGTTAGAGGGGGTCCAAGGAGGAGTTAAGAGGGTTGGGGGATCTGTGCATGGGGGGGGTCACACATGGGGAGTCCCCAACATCAGGAAATCTACGGTGGGGGGGTTTCCAGCAGGAGGGATTAGGCACCCTCCTGCCGGTGATCTTCAATGGGGGATGGGGCTGAGTCAGCAGGAGGGACTGGTCATGAGTCAAATCTCTTTCATTTGAAAGGAAGCTATGGAATGAGAGGGCATAGGATGAAGTTAAGAAGTGATAGGCTCTGGAGTAATCTAAGGAAATTTATTTTTTACAGAAAGGGTGGTAGATACTTAGAACAGTCTCCTGGAAGAAGTTATGGAGACAGAGACTGTGTCTGAGTTCAAGAAAGTCTGGGATAGGCAGGTGGGATAGAGAGAGGAAGAGATAATGATTACTATGAATGGACTGGCTGGATGAGTCATTTGGCCTTTATCTGCCATCATGTTTCTATGTGTCCAAATTAAATACCATAATATGCCCTATTATGTACTATTATTTCAATCTTTTACTGTTGTAATTATCTGTTGCCTATGTTCATCTTATTCTTGTACACCACCTTGGGTGAATTTTTTTCCTCTGGAAGTTACCGTATTTTCGCGGATATAACGCGCACCCGTGTAAAACGCGCACACGGGTATAGCGCGCAGAAACCACAATATTATGTATAAAAACTTTTGTATACCGCGCTCACGGGTATAACGCGCATGCTGCCCGACTGTCCTTTCGCCCGCCCCGACTCTCCTCTGGCCACCCCGACTCTCCTTTCGCCCTCCCCGACTCTCCGTGCGCTGTCCCGACTCTCCGTTTACCCGCCCTGCCCTGCCCCCCCGGCAGGACCACTCGCACCCCCACCCCGAAGGACCGCCGACTCCCCGACAATATCGGGCCAGAAGGGAGCCCAAACCCTCCTGGCCACGGCGACCCCCTACCCCCACCCCGCACTACATTACGGGCAGGAGGGATCCCAGGCCCTCCTGCCCTCGACGCAAACCCCCCTCCCTCCCTCCAACGACCGCCCCTCCCAAGAACCTCCGACCGCCCCCCCAGCCGACCCGCGACCCCCCTGGCCGACCCCCACGACACCCCCACCCCCCTCCCCCGTACCTTTGCTAGTTGGCCGGACAGACGGGAGCCAAACCCGCCTGTCCGGCAAGCAGCCAACGACGGAATGAGGCCGGATTGGCCCATCCGTCCCAAAGCTCCGCCTACTGGTGGGGCCTAAGGCGCGTGGGCCAATCAGAATAGGCCCTGGAGCCTTAGGTCCCACCTGGGGGCGTGGCCTGAGGCACATGGGCCCAACCCGACCATGTGCCTCAGGCCGCGCCCCCAGGTGGGACCTAAGGCTCCAGGGCCTATTCTGATTGGCCCACGCGCCTTAGGCCCCACCAGTAGGGATACTTTCTTGCTGTCTAACATAGGAAGCTTCATATGAAATCAACCCTTGAACATTTACATTTAGAGAGCCAGATTTTTTTAATGTGACTGACATATTTAGATTGGAAACCTTTATGATCACTTGATACATACTGTACAATTGCTTTCAGCAGAAAGTAGAGAATGAAATAGAGGACAAAGTTTGTCTATGTCCCCACTCTGTCCCCATGACTACCCCATCCCCATGGACTCCATCTCCATCCCTGCAAGCCCTTGTGAACTGTGTCCTTATTTGTACAAGCTTCAAATATTTATGATTTTATATTTAAACATTTTTATTAAAGTATTAAAAGGGGCAATATTGTCTTTATGAATCACAAATAGAGCTTTCCATTTCTATCTGGTTTTGGTACAACCTTCCAAAAAATTCAGTTGCCTATGTTTCATCATCATCTGAGAAGATAATTGGATTACCTTTCAGATGTGGGTATAGAAGAAAACCTAAATGGTGTAGCGGATGAACAAGAAAATAAGTGTCTATTAAATGTTAGAACTGTTCCTTAATGGCACAATAATGGATGAATCTGTTAGAGAAACAGTAAGTGCATCACAAGCAGGAGGGATGCCCAATCCCTCCTGATGGAACTCCCACCCCCACTCTGATGGAACTCCCACCCCCACTCCCTGAATGATTGTGGCAGGAGGGATGCCCAATACCTCCTACCCGGCACCCCTGAACCCCCTCTTGAATGATCGTAGCAGGAGAGATGCCCAGTCCCTCCTGCTGACACCCTTGCATGGCATAGTACAGGAGTTACAGTAATTGTGATGAGTCCGCAGGAAAGAGTGATCATAACGTGATCAAATTTGAGCTGATATTGGGAGTGACATCACAAAAGAAATCTACTATACAGGCATTTCATTTTTGAAAGGGTGACTATGATAAAATGAGGAAAATGATTAAAAAGAAGCTAAAAGTACGAGTTGCAAAGGTAAACCAGGCGTGGATGTTATTTAAAAAATATCATCATGGAAGCCCAGACCAGATGTATTCCACATATTTAAAAAAGGTGGGAAGAAGAAATGACAGTTGATGTGATTAAAAGATGAAGTGAAAGAGGCTATTATTGCCAACAAAACATCCTTTAAAGAATGGGAAAAGGGTCCATATAAAGAAAATAAAAAGAGACACAAGCATTGGCAAGTTAGATGCAAAGCATTGATAAAGAAAGCTAAAAAAGTATATGAAGAGAAACTTTCAAAAGAGGCAAAAACTCCTAACAATTTTTATAGGTACATCAGAAGCAGAAAACCTGTGATCAAGAAGCAAAAGGGGCACTCAGGGAAGATAACGTCATAGTGAAGAGACTGAATGAATTCTTTGTTTCGGTTTTTATAGAAGAAAATGTAAGAGATCTACCTAAAATGGTTTTCAAGGGTGATGATGTGGAGGTCCTGAAAGAAATCTTGGTGAATCTATAAGATATACTAAGCCAAATCAACAAGTTAAAAAGTGATAAATCAACCATCCCAGGGTACTAGAATAACTCAAACATGAGATTGCTGACCTGTTAGTGACCTGTCACTAAAATTGTCTATGGTACCTGAAGATTGGAGGAGATCCGGGAAATTACAAACCGGTAAGCCTGACTTCAGTGCCGGGCAAAATGATGGAAACAATTATAAACAATAAAATTGTGGAACACATACACAAGCATGATTTAATAAGAGAGTCAGCATTCAGCCGAGGGAGATCTTGTCTCAACAATTTGCTTGACTTCTTTGAAGGTGTGAACAAACATGTGGATAAAGGTGAATCAGTTGATGTAGTGTATCTAGATTTTCAGAAAACTTTTGACAAAGTTCCTCATGAGAAGCTCCTGAGAAAATTAAAGAGTCATGGGATAGGTGACAAAGTTCAGTTGTGGATTAGGAAAATGGTTATTGGGTAGAAAAAAGAAGGTAGAATTAAATAGTTATGGACACAGTTAGGTATTGAGCCTTATACAATAGTGCAGTGGTTCCCAACCCTGTCCTGGAGGAACACCAGGCCAATTGGGTTTTCAGGCTAGCCCTAATGAATATGCATGAAGCAAATTTGCATGCCTATCACTTCCATCATATGCAAATCTCTCTCATGCATATTCATTAGGGCTAACCTGAAAACCCGATTGGCCTGGTGTTCCTCCAGGACAGGGTTGGGAATCACTGCAATAGAGTGCCATATATAGAATCTGGTAGAATGTGTATAAATAGGGTCCTTGATTATGTCCCACTCATGCTCTGTCCACTTGTATTCCCACAGCATTTACATGTTACATTAGCTTTGTGTGCCATTTTAGTTAGTGCTTGAGTCTTACTGGCACTTTTGTGAGCAAGCCTGCACATAAACACCTAAGTGCTTATTTTCTAGACATTTCCATATATTTTCAAGTGCAAAAGCTTATCACACTTTTATAAACAGGCTACAAATCCTTTCTTTAGCCATCAACTCCTTTGAAAACTGGCACCTAAGGTTGTAATTCAGAGAATAGTCACTTATTTTATTTCTTCTCATTTATTATTTACAGACAGGTAGGTTTTCAATTACGGTTGAAAACTCTTAAACAACCCAATGATCATTCCTAACAGATTCCACACTCAGAGAAAAAAAAAAGTAGAATTAAACAGTTTATTGACCTATAATGGGCTGTGCACAAAAGAACACTGGAAGGCAAATCAATCAATATCGCCAGAATATTAAAAATAAAGAGTCACACTTCCTTTCACAAAAATAATCAATTTCAACATGATTCAGCAGGCTACTGGAGGCCAATGCAGCACATTCAAAGGTGACAATATAAAATTGTATTTGTTAGAAACACCTGGAGGGGCATAATCGAAAGGGACGTCTAAGCCGGCCCATGTCCCACCCAACTTCCGCTCTCGACACTCCTCCCGAAACGCCCCGTTTAGCTTTGGTCATTTAGCGGCACTATGTAGGCCTAGGTCATTTAGAAATATGTCCAAAACTCATTTTTATTATCGGCACTTGGACACATTTGGGAATTGTTCGTCCAAGTGCCGACTTAGGCCGGTTTTTGGACATTTTTCTCTTTCGGTTATGAGCCCCTTAACATTTTAGCTGAACAAATTTGTACAGTTGGTACAAGCAACAATAGATACTTTGAAGCCCTGAAATAAAGAATGTTATATGAAGGAATACACATGGACTCCGCCATTTAACATCTGCTGAGCATGAATGAGGGGAGGGTGAGGATAAGGTGGGAGTAGTAGAGGAGGGTGTGGAAAGGGAATGGTTAAATGTGGATAGTTGGTAACAGACAGAGTAGGACTGGGATTGGAGAACAAGGAGGGGGGAGTTAGGAGTAGGTAAAGTAAGGGAAGTTTTTTGTGGGCTTGATTCAGGGAGGGTAGGCTGGGAGGTGGGATGGATGGGAGAATTGTCCCACCCTGGTAGGCTTGAAGCATATTCATTGGGGAAATCCTGAAAACCCGACTGGATTGCGGCCCTCTAGAAGGGACTTTGAAATCCCTAGCTTGAGGCATACATGAGAGTTGGGCTAAGGGTCATGGCTTGCAGGGATCAGAAAGGAGGAGATGGTGGTTAAAGACATGAGCCGGGTTCAAAGAATATGTTGGACATGAGTGTAATACCACCTCATGAATGTTTGATTAGTTGAGCTAGATTTTGTAAACAGAGCCTTAGTTAGGCATCACTAGGTACCCTAATTGATGCCACCTAGTGACTCCTAACTAAAATCAGTGCCTAACCTAAATTAAATCAATTAGCTTAAATAGTGTGGTAATTGACCAAGCCATTGAAGTAAATTGAATGATTTATTTATAAAAAAAAATAAAATTAAAAGTTAAGTGCGAAATTCCGCATACCTAAATGGATGCACCTTCCAGCGCCTATCAATGCCTACCCGAAAGGTAGGTGTTAGTTAGGGCTGAAAAATAGGCACGGTTGATTTAAGGCATGCAAGTTAGGCCTGGACAAACCTGCTCTAATAAATTAGCACATATCTTCAGAATGCTTTGCGACATCTATGCACACCTAGGCACCATTAGGTGGGATTGCATATGCAGCACCTAGCATACCGAGTGGAGAATATAATTTAAGCACTGCTGGAATCTGGCCCTAAGGGTCTCCTATTGAGTATCCCTAACCATACCCTCTCCAAAGGTCATCAGGCTCCCACCTTCTTAGGCTCCCACCATCTCTGGCGTAACCCCCACCTTCTGTAATGCACTCCCTGAAAGACTTTGCTTAACACAGGACAATGGGACTCATTTCCAGACACATTGTAGGCGCTGCTCAGCATGGTTATCAATCAACCACTAGGAGCCATTTATAAAATCACACCTAGTGGCACTCCATCAGGTCAGCTTTTCACGCTCGTAATTTGGCGGCACCTATGGCAGATGCCTAACAACCATGCCTATTCTCCACCCATAACCATGCCTACTTTTTCAGATAGGTGTCATTACATATCCTTAGATGTGGGAGGGTACCTTCACTTAGACATTGCTAGGCATCCTAAGAGTTTGGCACGGAACGCTTAAATTGTTTAACTAATCTTTTTTTTTTTTTTTGATTGGCTGAAAATCAGTGCGGTCAATTACCAGTTAAAAAAAAAAGTGGTGTGAATCCCAAACGTAGGTGTCCTTTTTATAATATTGCTCACAGTGTTCTGTACATTATTATGGGACTTGTAAGTTTAACAGATTCTTTTACTAAACTACAGAAGAGCTTCTTACTGTGGGCTGGTGACATAAATGCTCTGATGATCATTCATTTCCTATGAGCATCGGAGCATTTACCTTAAGAAAAGCCTTACTGGGTCAGACCAATGGTCCATCAAGCCCAGTAGCCCATTCTCATGGTGGCCAATCCAGGTCACTAGTACCTGGCCAAAACCAAAGGAGTAGCAACATTCCATACTACCAATCCAGGGCAAGCAGAGGCTTTCCCCATGTCTTAATAACAGACTATGGACTTTTCCTTAAAACCAGCAATGCTATCCACTTTTACCACTACCTCTGGCAACGTGTTCCAGAGCTTAACTATTCTCTGAGTGAAAAAATATTCCCTCCTATTTGGTTTTAAAAGTATTTCCCTGTAACTTCATCGAGTGTCCCCTCGTCTTTGTCATTTTTGACGGAGTGAAAAATTGATCCACTTGGACCCGTTCTACTCCACTCAGGATTTGGTAGACTTCGATCATATCTCCCCTCAGCCGTCTCTTTTCCAAACTGAAGAGCCCTAACCTAAACAAAATCCAGGAGCCAATAATAAAGACTTGTGTTAAAAATCTGTGTGAAAAGAAAAACTCCACAAGTTGTTCTCTTCTATAATGTCACATCATCATATCTTAGCATTAGTATATGCCAAGAATGTATACCAATGTGTAATAATAAATAGTGCTCAGTCACCAACCAAAAGTGTCATAAAAATGCCAGCACTGGTTGCAAGAAAGGGACCATCATAGCACTAAGAAGTCCCTTTTTCCGTCCTCCAAATAGATCAAAGTATATCAAATAAGTAAACAATACTTATCTGAAAGCAGTGTGAACTTGCTGACAGTCATGCTGGACATGAAAAATTTATCTAATCCAAATGCTGTGTCTTGTGACACTTTTGGTTGGTGACTGAGCACTATTTATTATTACACATTGGAATACATTCTTGGCATATACTAATGCTAAGATATGATGATGTGACATTATAGAAGAGAACAACTTGTGGAGCCTCACCTAACTTTTCCAGCCAGCAGTAAGAAGCTCTTTCATGGTTTAATGCAACCAAGCATAAGGAATCAGGAGAAAGTGTGACTCTTCATCCACTCTTAAATGTACCAAATGTTCAGAAGCTATTTCCATAGATATTATAATCCTTCGTTCTCAACACCCTTGTTTTGCATTATCTAACTGTCCTCCTAAACTTATTGACACCATGTTTGTGATAGCTCTTATGCACATTTTGAAAAATTGGAAGTCACCCGCACTATTAGACTACACCTTCTGGTGGAACTCCTTGAGCATGTACCACAAATTCGAATCATATGCATATGAAAAGAACATGATATCCCGTTATTCTACAAATTTGATGCGAAATAAATCACCTTGGTTATTCTTAGACTAGCTTTATAGCCCGTTACATTAACGGGTGCTAGAATATGTGTGTGTATGTGTCCGTCTTTATTTCTTTCTCTCTCTCTGTCTCCTTAGCCACTTTCTGTATTTCTGTCTTTCTTTCTTTTGGCTGTCCACCACCCCCCTTGCGTGTTCCCCCTGTCCATTCTCCCTTCCTTTTACCTCCCCTGTGTCCACCACCACCCCTTCACTGCTCCCCTTAACCAGCAGCAGCCCTTCTCCGTTTGTTTTACCTCCCCCCTGTCCATCAGCACCTCTTCCTGTTCCCCCTGTCCAGCAGTAGGCCTCCCTTCCTTTTTTCCCCCCTGTCCATCAGCACCTCTTCCTGTTCCCCCTGTCCAGCAATAAGCCTCCCTTTCTTTCCCCCCCGTCCATCAGCACCTCTTCCTGCTCCCCCTGTCCAGCAGTAGGCCTCTCTTCCTCCCCCCCCCCGTCCATCAGCACCTCTTCCTGCTCCCCCTGTCCAGCAGTAGGCCTCCCTTCCTTTTTTCCCCCCTGTCCATCAGCACCTCTTCCTGCTCCCCCCCTGTCCAGCAGTAGGCCTCCCTTCCTTTCCCCCCCCTGTCCATCAGCACCTCTTCCTGCTCCCTCTGTCCAGCAGTAGGCCTCCCTTCCTTTTTCCTCCCCTGTCCATCAGTACCTCTTCCTGCTCCCCCCCTGTCCAGCTGTAGGCCTCCCTTCCTTTCCACCCCTGTCCATCAGCACCTCTTCCTGCTCCCCCCCTGTCCAGCAGTAGGCCTCCCTTCCTTTCCCCCCCTGTCCATCAGCACCTCTTCCTGCTCCCCCCCCTGTCCAGCAGTAGGCCTCCCTTCCTTTCCCCCCCTGTCCATCAGCACCTCTTCCTGCTCCCTCTGTCCAGCAGTAGGCCTCCCTTCCTTTTTCCTCCCCTGTCCATCAGTACCTCTTCCTGCTCTCCCTGTCCACCAGTAGGCCTCCCTTTCTTTTCCCCTCCCCTTTCCAACAGCACCTCTTCGTGCTCCCCTTGTCCAGCAGTAGGCCTCCCTTCCTTTCCTCCCCTTTCTCTATCCCCCCAACAGTCCAGCATCTCTGTATTTACCATCAACCAAGCATCTCCCCTCTGTCTCCTCCTGTCAGCCGCTGCCATGGTGTTCAGCTCCGGCGCGTTGCTCAAAGGCGCCGTCTTCTGATATCGTTTAGATTTTTACATGTCACCGCTGAGCTGGAGGCAGTGGCAGCGCCGCTTTCCCTCTCAGCGGGCCGGTTTTTTTTTTAAATTTGAAAGTCGCCGCCGCTGCTGCAGCTCCTCTCTCGATCCTGGTGCAGTTCGAGAGAGGAGCCGTTACGATGCACAGTGAGAGCCGGGGTTGAGGAAGGCCGCCGCAGCTATGTAAGTTTTTTTTAAAATTTGAAAGCCGCCGTCGCCGCCGCAGCCTGGGCCGCGCATGCGCACTCGTATTTTCGTGAGCCCTCCTCCCCTCCCCTCCCCCTTTCCCTTCCCGCGGTCCGTTTGGCTGCGGTCCGGCCTGTGGAGGCGATTGACTGGTGACGTACAACTCGCGCATGCGCACTAAAAAAAACGGGACATCTCAGGGAACACAAGTTTCAAGTTTATTAGGATTTTATATACCGCCTATGAAGGTTATCTAAGCGGTTTTTACAATCAGGTACTCAAGCATTTTCCCTATCTGTCCCGGTGGGCTCACAATCTATCTAACGTACCTGGGGCTATGGAGGATTAAGTGACTTGCCCAGGGTCACAAGGAGCAGCGCAGGGTTTGAACCCACAACCCCAGGGTGCTGAGGCTGTAGATCCAACTACTGCGCCACACACTCCTAACACGATTTTTTTAGTGCGCATGTGCGTCTACCATTTTATTATATTAGATTCATATGTTCATTCTACCTTGTAGATACTTTTGCCTCTCTCTCTTTCTCTCTCTTTTTCTCTCTCTCTTTCTTCATCTCTCTTTTTTCTTTTTACTTCATCCTCTTTGCTTCTCTATCCTCTCTATTTCTTTTCTTAGCAGTTTCAAATACTCTGAATTCTTCTTACTAATCTATTATATGCAAATGACTGCAATTATGATTTCTTTTGTTCTACATCACTATTTCTTATTCAATTTTTATGTATTTGAACTGCTTTCTGTATATTACTTATAATATTCAATAAAATTATTGAACTCAAAAAAAAAAAAAAGAAATAACAAACTTGATAGTCACACAAACGGAGTAACACAAGCTGCACATATTGTAACAAGACTTCCTTATCCAATCCTACCCTAGCTAATATATATTCGTGAACTCTTTTAAGTTCAAGTGCAACTTTCTTTAAATTAGTCCCCTTATTTCCTATCCTATTCCAAAGTGTTTCACCTTTGCTTGCACCTTATGCTGTCTTTTAAGACGTTCTATTACATATTATATTGACAATTTAAGTAGCATACTATGCCATATTGTGTACTGCTATTTGACTATTTTATTGCAGTAATTAGCTGAATCTTATGTTCACCTTACTTTTGCTGTGCCCTGAGTGATTCTTTTTTCAAGAAGTGATAAATAAATCCTAGTAAATTAAATATGTCTGTGTCTAAGCACAAACACACATGCTTTCATTGCCAGCATTTGAATCCTTTCTTGCTGCCTCACATTGGAAGCTTCTTATGGAATAGACCCCTTAACGTTTACATTTAGGGCTCCTTTTACGAAGGTGCGCTAGTGGTTTTAGCACACGCTTAGCGAGCACTACACGCTAATGCCTCCATAAAGCTGGCATTAGTATTTTCCATGTAGCACGGGGTGAGCACTCGCTAATCTTCAGCGCGCGCTAAAAACGCTAGCGCACTTTCATAAAAGGAGCCCTTAGTCATGCATTTAGTTTTACATTTAGACTTATGAATTTAACACTCGCAGATTTAGATAGGAAACATAAGAATAGCTTTACTGGGACAGACCAATGGTCCATCTAGTCCAGTAGACCATCTTCATGGTGGCCAATTCAGGTCACTAATACTTAGCAAAAGCCCAAATAATAGAACCTTTGGGATCACTTGATCCATACAATTGCTTTCAGCAGAAACATTTTCGAAGGGCCTTTTTAACATCCTTGTTTTTCAGGCTGTAAATTAGAGGATTAAACATTGGAATTAATGTATTATACAATATGGAAATAATTTTGCTTTGGTTCAATGATTGCACAGATGACGGTCTCAAGTACAAACACATCAAAGTCAAATAGAAGAGACATACAACGGTGAGGTGAGAGGAACAGGTGGAGAAGGCTTTACGTCTCCCCTCTTTGGAACGGATCCTCAGGATGGTGGAGATGATGTAGATGTAAGATGTGAGGGTTGAGATAAAGCAAGGAAATGCTATAAGAGCTGCCACAATATAAACTGCACATTCAACAGATGAGGTGCTGGTGCAAGAGAGTTTTAGTAATGCTGATAAATCACAGAAGAAGTGATTAATCTCATTGGAGTGGCAAAAAGAGAACTGAAGAATAAAACTAAAATAAGATGAAGGTATCAGAAACCCTAAGATCCATGTTCCTGTGCAAATGAGGATACAAACTTTCTGATTCATAATCAAATGGTATGATAGGGGTTGACATACTGCAGCATAACGATCAAAGGCCATGACTGTAAGAATTATAATTTCTGTGGTGGCCAGAGCCAGAAAGAAATACATTTGTGTGAAGCACCCATTCATTGAAATATGATGAGTTTTTCTTAGAAGGATATCCAGCAGCTTGGGAAGAGAGACTGAGGTGCAAGAGATATCAAGAAAGGATAAGTTACTGAGGAAAAAGTACATGGGGGTTTGCAAGCGAGAGTCCAGGCACACAATGATGATAATAGTGAGATTCCCCATTAGGATGATCAGGTAAATCAATAGAAGCAGAAAGAAAAGAGGTACCTGCAGCTCTGGAAATTCAGGAAACCCCAAAATGATAAATTCTGTCACTGTGGTCAAATTTGCCTTTTCCATTGAATTCTAAGTTTAAAACACCAATAAGTCATTCATTCAGTTTCATCTGTGAAGAGCCTTGTTGGAAAATCATAAAAATAAATTGCTTAATTTCTTACCTTTCAATAAACAGGAGAGTTTGTTTCATCTGAAATCTGGAAACCTGCATTAAGACCTGGATATTTATTCTTGCTGTAGGTCCATTTGGGAAGCGATCCCAGAAGGTGAATATGTGAAATGAAGGAGGAAATACCTAATTTTCTGTGCTTTGTTACCTAGTGAAATTGTACAGTAAATGAAAATAGACAGGAAAACCCTAATGGCTCATTCAGTTTGTACAGTTGCGATTCATGTAGTTGAGGAAATAAGTGGTTTGAAATTTTCATTAGCAACCCAGCACTTATTCACCTTCTACATCTTTCTTATCTGACCTTGCTAATACTCAGTAGCGTACTAAGGGGGGGGGCGGGGGGGGGAAGTCTGCCCCGGGTGCCAGCCCTGAGGGGGGTGCTCCCAGCCTTGCTGTTCAGTCCCCCCAACCCCCGAAGGACCGCTTGCCCCCCTGGCCTCCCTGCACCACCTATGAAGCAGCCCGCAGCGGGATCACGATGTCAGCGATCCCTGAGCTGCTTCGGCGCTGCTTCTTGCACCACGGTCCCGCCCCTCCACTCCTCTGATGTCAGAGAAGGGGCGGGACCGCGGCGGAGGAAGCAGCTCCGAAGCAGCGAAGGGATCGCTGACATCGTGATCTCGCTGCGGGCTGATTCAGGTGGTGCAGGGAGGCCAGGGGGCGAGCGGTCCTTCGGGGGGGGGCTGAACTCAAGGCCGGGAGCACCCCCTCAGGGCCTGATTCAGGTGGTACAGGGAGGCCATTGGGGGGTGAGCGGTCCTTTGGGGTGGGGCGGGCAGGCAGGCTGGCAGGCAGGCCTTCAAGGGGGAGGGAGGGGTGACAGGCAGGAAGGCCTTCAAGGTGGGGGGGACAGGCAGGCCTTCAAAGGGAAGACAGGCAGGCAGACCTTCAAAGGGGGGACAGGCCTTCAAGGGGAGGGTCAGGCAGGCAGGCAGGCTTTCAAGGGAGGGACAGGCCTTCAAGATGGGGAGACAGGCAGGCTTCAAGGGGGGGATAGGCCTTCAAAGGGATCAGGCAGGCAGGCCTTCAGGGGGGGACAGGCAGGCAGGCAGGCCTTCAAGGGGGGTGCGGGTCTTTAAGGGGGTGCAGGCCTTCGGAGGAGGGGTGCAGGCCTTCAGGGGGAGGGTGCAGGCCTTCGGGGGGGAGTGCAAGCCTTCAGGGGTGGGATGCAGACCTTTAAGGGAGGGACAGGCCTTCAGGGAGGGGGGCCCTGGTGTAGAAATACACGGAGGGAATGAGGGGGTTCAAAGAGATGCACATATACCGGACTTTGGTGGGAAGAAATAATGGGTCTGAAAATAGAGAAGAGGGGGAGATGATGGACCATAGTTTTTAGAGAGGGAAGGAACAGAAAGGGAGAGAAGTTGGACACAAGGGATGGTGTGGAGGGGGGATAGAGATACTGGATAGGAGGGTAGTTGTGAAAAGAAAGGGAGAGATGGTGGACCCTGGGGTGGTAGGGAAGGAGGGAGAGATGCTGGATGAAAGGGTAGTTAAGAAAAGATAGATCTGTGGAGGGAGATGAAAAAAGGATAGATGCCAGACCTCCTGAGGAGGGAAGGGAAATGAAGAGGACAGATGGATGGTTAGCATGCAGAAAGAAGGAAGAAGGAGATCCTGGCAAGCAAGTTATCAGAAGACAACCAGAGCCTTGGACCAATAAGATTTGAAAAATAACCAGACAAAAAAAGGTAGAAAAACTAATTTTATTTTCTGTTTTGTGATTACAATATGTCAGATTTGAAATGTGTATCCTGCCAGAGCTGGTGTTAGACCACAAACGTGAGCTAGGATTTAACAGAGAGAAAAAGTCCTTTTTGTTTCTTTATTTTATTTACACCACAGCGCCAGTGTGGTTAGGAGAAGCCAAAGGGGGGTGAAAAAGCTATAAAATAAACCCACCAGGATGTTTAAAAAAAAACAAAAAAAACACCCAATTGGGCAGGAAAGTTGAATCAAAAAACCAATTCAATAGGCTGAATCGAATCGAAATTTTTCTTTTTCTTGAATTGGGCAGCACTAGTTTGCACTACTGTCTTAGACTTTAGGACCTGGGATTGGAGAGAGATGGCATCCTCAGTACTTTATAATGCAAGTGAAACGAGGATTTGGTCAGACTTTTGAAGGGTCTGCAGAAGAAAAATATTGTATAGGCCGGGGACATGAGATAGCAGGAAACGGGAACTTTTCTTCCTTCTATTTTTGTGAATGGCAAGGCTGAGGATGTCAGAGAGTTCAATTAAAATATGTGCTTTATAAGAAAATATAATAATGTGTTTTATAAAGTTTATAAGCATTGCTGGCCTACCCGTTGAGGTGTTCCTAATGGTGGTGGTGGTGGCGGCAGCGTATCAATGTGTTGAGAGGAAGAGGTGGTCTGGGAAATTCTGCTGAGCAAACTCTGGGCCCATTTCCACCCCCCAGTTAGTCCACTCAACTCAACAGGTTCACACACTGAGTGGGTCTTTGGGTGTTGTGCCTGGGTAGTTGTTTTGGGATCTCTTCTAGTGGTTTGTCAGTATCTCCTTGTGGTCCAAGGAAGGAAACTTTGTTAACCTTAGAATTGACCTTCAGAATATGTTTGTAACAGCGCTGCTTGTGTGGCCTTAGACTATGTAGTGATTGAAAGAAAAAAACAGATCTTTGCACATTTTTGCACTATATGGTGGGTGTATGAGGAGATTCACATTTCCTGCACAGCTAAGTCCTTGTGAAGGTACCTTGTTCTTTCTGTATTTGACATCTAGCAAGGTTTCTGTTTGGAAGGAAAGAACTAAGCTTAAAAATGAAGTGGCCAGAAGTTATGGTAAAAGCAGATAGCATTGCTGATTTTAAGAAAGGTTTGGACAAATTCCTGGAGGAAAAGTCCATAGTCTGTTATTAAGACATGGGGGAAGTGTCTGCTTGCCCTGGATCGGTGGCATGGAATGTTGCTACTCTTTGGGTTTTGACCAGGTACTAATGACCTGGATTGGTTACTATGAGAATGGGCTACTGGGCATGATGGACCATTGGTCTGACCCAGTTAGGCTATTCTTATGTTATGTTCTCATCTCTAGGGGCCTTTGGTTTCACTTCTTATTTTAATGTATTTTTTTTCTGGGAACTTATCAGTGTTTTTTATAATGGGAACAAAAATGGAAGAGAATTAATGTGTGTGGAATGGGGGGGGGGTAACTAATTTCTTCGGCTAAATAATTAAATCCACCTCAACCAGACATAGGAGAACTCACACACCATTCACACACCCTCCAACCAAAAACGTCAAAAGAAAAAAACTGTTCGACAACCTCCTAACACTCGACCCCCAACTCTACAACCCATTGACCTTGACCACAGACTACAAAACCTTCAAAAAAGAAATAAAAACCCTTCTATTCAAAAACACATAAAACCGAACTAACACAATCAGAATTGTCCCAAGCATCACCTGCAACTACTCCATATGTACTTCTCATGTCATGACAATTCAGACATAATTTATGGTTACATATATGAGGTTCAATAAAAGAAAATTTTCAGTGCCTGTTTCTATTATGACCATTTATTTTTCATGATTATTACAAAAAATATTTTTTTACATGGGGGTGTGTCAAAAAAATGATGGGCCCCGGGTGCCACATACCCTAGGTACGCCACTGCTAATACTGTCCATATACTTCTGAAGCATGTTCACAATTTGTGTTACAATGATTATGTCTATCATTGTTGGAAAGAGGTCACATCTATCTTTCAACTATGTTTCTTTCAAGAGCTACTATTTATGCTAAAGCCTTTTAAAAATATGGTTCTGTAAAACATTTTTGATTATATATGGGATCTTTAGAAAACATATTTAAAGGTTAAATTGGCTCTTATTAAATTAGATTAAAAATGTTGAGGGGAATCAGCTGTTGTGTACTTGAGCAATAGGCATGTGCAGGATCAGAGTTTGACTGGAACATGGACAGTGTCCCCATTTGCCTGTATACTTTATGAAATGAGTATACACATACAAACATTATATACTAATGTTGATTTGTGAGGCAGCATCGGGTCTACACTTTAAATTTAGGTGTAATTCCCATTGGATATGTGCAAACTTTTTATAAAGATACATAGGTGCCCATGAGGTCAATTTTCAATTAGATGTTTAAGTCTGAATTTGTATGTTTGCTACAAAATATTCAAAGTTGGAGGCAGAGAAATGTTAATTTTTCAATGGGACGTCCAAATAATTTTTTTCCAAAAATTGTCTACTTGAGCACCTTGGCCGTAAAAATGTCTAAACCGCCAGTATGTCTATCTTTGACATTTTTGACTGAACCACGCCGAGGATACAGACTTAAGACCAGTGAGGAAGCTGAAGAAGGAGAAATCTGCAGTCGTCGTGGGAGACTCAATCCTGAGAGAAGTGGACAGTCACGTAGCAGGAGGGAGAGAGGATCGGCTAGTGACCTGTCTCCCAGGAGCAAGAACGAAGGACATCACCGACAGAATCGAGAGGATCCTGGATGGCGCGGAAACAGAAGAGACAGCAGTGATAATCCACGGGGAACCAATGATGTCAACAGGAGAAATTACAGCAGGACTACGCTAATTGAACAGTTCAAGATCCTAGGAAGGAAACTGAAGCTGAGGACACAGAAGATAGCATTCTCAGAGATTCTGCCAGTACCGAGGGCAGACGTGAAGAGGCAGACCGAGCTACAAGCAATAAACGCTTGGTTGAGGAGATGGTGCGAAGAAGAAGGATTCCTTTTTGTAAGAAACTGGACAACTTTTTGGGGGAAGAACAAGCTCTTCAGGAGGGACGGACTACACCTGAGCAAGGCAGGAACGAGACTGCTAGCAAACAGCGTCAAGAGAGGAATTGAGCAGGCTTTAAACTGAGAAGAAGGGGAAAGCCGATAGTCGACCTGACGTCGACGGTTCGGACAAGAGTATCCAAAGAAGATACTGAGCGGGAAAAATGCTGGGAACAGGCAAGAGACGAACAACAGAAGCTGTTGACCAACAAAAAGGGCAAACAGATAAAATTAGAGGAACAGGAGAGATCAGGAAATCAGGTTGCAGACGAAAAAGATACACCAAAAAATGAGGAAGAAAGGAACAGAAAAGACACACCAAAAAATGAGGAAGAAAGGAACAGAAATGAGGGACTGGCAGCCCAAATAGGGGATGGTAAGAGGAGCAAAACACATGTAAAACCAGCAGAGAAAAGAAAAGACCAGGACTTAAATTGCTTGTACGCTAATGCAAGGAGCCTAAAGACCAAAATGGGAGAATTAGAAGCCATAGCCAAAAAAGAAAACCTAGACATCATTGGAATCACGGAAACATGGTGGAATGAGGATAACCAATGGGATGAAGTGCTGCCAGGGTACAAACTCTATAGAAGAGACAGGACCCAGAAGAAGGGTGGAGGAATAGCACTATACATAAAAGACACCATTCCCTCGTCCGGAGTGGATATAGAACCAAAGGCGGAAGGACTGGAGTCATTATGGGTCAAATTACCAGGAAAAAGTGGCTTTGACATAAGATTGGGTCTATACTATCGTCCACCTGGACAAACGGAAGCAAACGACAAAGATCTGGCAGCAGAATTGAGGCGGGAAGGCAACAACAGGAATGTGACAGTAATGAGAGATTTTAACTACCCCAGGATAAACTGGAATATTGGAAACTCAAACTGTGCGAGGGAAACAGAATTCTTAGAGGCTGTGAGGGACTGCTTTATGGATCAGCTTGTCAAGGAACCAACAAGAGGATATGCCACTCTTGACCTAATCCTCAACGGAATAGGGGGACCTGCAAAAGAAGTGGAAGTAGTAGGACCACTAGGAAACAGAGATCACAACATGATCCAGTACAAATTAGGAGTAAATACAGCAAAAGGGAAGAGAACCACAGTGACAACGTTCAACTTCAAGAAAGGGAACTATGATGCTATGAGAGCAATGGTAAGAAAAAAACTTAGAAACAGCTCAAGGAAAACAGAAACTGTAGAGCAAGCCTGGTCTCTATTCAAGGGCACAGTGCAAGAAGCACAACATATGTACATCCCCAGATTTAGAAAAGGGTGCAAAAAAAACCGAACAAAAGACCCCGCATGGATAAACAATGAGGTGAAGAAAGCGATAGGAGACAAGAAAAAATCATTCCGGAAATGGAAAAAGGACCAAACTGGGGAAAACTGGAATGAACACAGGAAACGCCAAAGAGAATGTCATCAAGTGGTTAGGAGAGCGAAAAGAGAATATGAAGAGAGACTGGCCAGGGAGGCAAAAAACTTCAAATCATTCTTCAGATATGTTAAGGGGAAGAAACCAGTGAGGGAGGAAGTAGGACCGTTGGATGATGGAGACAAAAAGGGAGTGATAAAGGAGCAAAAAGAGGTAGCCGACAGGTTAAACAAATTCTTCTCGTCAGTCTTCACAAGCGAGGACACATCCAGTGTACCGGAACCCGACGTGATCTTCCATGATGACCAAGAAGAAAAACTGTCAGCAATAGAGGTGAGCCATGAGGATGTCCTCCAACAGATAGATAGATTGAAAAGCGACAAATCACCAGGCCCGGACGGAATCCACCCTAGGGTACTAAAAGAACTAAGAAATGAGATAGCGGGAATACTCCAACGCGTTTGCAACCTATCCTTGAAAACTGGAGAGATTCCGGAGGACTGGAAGATAGCAAATGTTACACCTATCTTTAAATAGGGGTCAAGAGGAGACCCGGGAAACTATAGGCCAGTAAGTTTGACATCGGTTCCAGGCAAGATGCTAGAAGCACTGATAAAGGACAGCATCTGTGAGCACATCGAAAAAAATGGGCTGATGAAAGCGAGCCAACATGGCTTCTGCAAGGGAAGATCGTGCCAAACAAACTTACTGCACTTCTTTGAGGGGGTAAACAGCCAGTTGGACAAAGGGGAACCTGTAGACATCATTTACCTTGACTTCCAAAAGGCCTTTGACAAGGTACCCCATGAGCGGCTACTTAGGAAGCTGTGGAACCACGGGGTGGAAGGGGAAGTACACAGAAGGATCAAACACTGGTTGGCAGGCAGGAGACAGAGGGTTGGAGTGAAGGGTCACTACTCGGGCTGGAGGAAAGTCACGAGCGGAGTTCCGCAGGGGTCTGTACTTGGACCGCTGCTGTTCAATATATTTATTAATGACCTGGAAACGGGGACAAAATGTGAAGTTATAAAATTTGCGGACGACACTAAACTCTGTAGAAGGGTTAGAACTATGGAAGAGTGTGAGGACCTACAAAGGGACCTAAACAAACTGGAGGAGTGGGCGAATAAATGGCAGATGAAATTCAATGTAGGGAAATGCAAGGTCATGCATATAGGGAGAAAGAACCCGATGTTCAGCTACCAAATGGGGGGATTAGTATTAGAGGGAAGTAACCTTGAAAGAGATTTGGGTGTACTGGTGGATACAACAATGAAATCAACAGCGCAATGTGCAGCAGCCGCGAAGAAGGCAAACAGAATGTTGGGTATTATTAAAAATGGTATTAAGACCAGAACAAAAGAAGTCATCCTGCCGTTGTATCGGGCAATGGTGCGCCCGCACCTGGAGTACTGTGTTCAGTATTGGTCACCGTACCTTAAGAAGGATATGGCAATACTTGAGAGGGTCCAGAGGAGAGCGACACGAATGATTAAGGGCATGGAAAACCTTTCATACACTGAAAGATTGGAGAGGCTGGAGCTCTTCTCCCTGGAAAAGCGGAGACTCAGAAGAGACATGATAGAAACCTACAAAATCATGAAGGGCATAGAGTAAGAGGGCATTCGGAAAAATTGGAAGGGGATAGATTCAAAACAAATGCTAGGAAGTTTTTCTTTACTCAGCGGGTGGTGGACACCTGGAATGCGCTTCCAGAGGACGTAATAGGGCAGAGTACGGTACTGGGGTTTAAGAAAGGATTGGACAATTTCCTGTTGGAAAAGG
This sequence comes from Geotrypetes seraphini, assembly GCF_902459505.1. NCBI lineage: Eukaryota > Metazoa > Chordata > Amphibia > Gymnophiona > Dermophiidae > Geotrypetes > Geotrypetes seraphini. The sequence continues at coordinate 14,614,695 of NC_047099.1, read as the reverse complement.
GGATAGAGGGGTATAGATAGAGGATTACTGCACAGGTCCTGGACCTGTTGGGCCGCCGCGTGAGCGGACTGCTGGGCACGATGGACCTCAGGTCTGACCCGGCAGAGGCATTGCTTATGTTCTTATGTTCTTATGTTCTTATGCTTATAAAACTTTCCAAGTTAGGAATGTCCAAATCAACACTAAACTAAACTAAACCTTAAGTTTATATACCGCGTCATCTCCATGGAAGTGGAGCTCGACACGGTTTACAGGAATTAAAAACAAAGAAAGGAACTCCAATGGAAGGAAGGACGGCTTTGTAGACAGGAAGGAGAGAGGGGGAGGGAGGGGGTAGTTACATTTTGGAGAAAAGCCAGGTTTTCAGATGCTTTCTGAAGTGTTGGAGGGAGGTCGAACTCCGAAGATGGGCAGTAAAGCTGTTCCACAGCTCGGTGATCCTAAAGAGGAGGGATGTTCCAAGTTTTCCTGTATGGGAAATGCCATTTAGAGAAGGGAAGGATAGTTTGAATTTCTGAGTGGATCTGGTGGAGTGAGTACTCGAGAGCCAAGATAGAGGAAAGAGGGGAGGAAGGATGCTTTGAAGAGATTTGAAGGTAAGACAGGTGCATTTGTAGTGAACCCTGAGGAAGACTGGGAGCCAGTGAAGCTTAGACAGAAGCGGGGAGACATGGTCGAATTTGCCTTTTGAGAAGATTAGTTTAGCTGCGGTGTTCTGAATCCGCTGAAGTCTGATAAGACTTTTCTTTGTTAGGCTTAGGTAGATGGAGTTGCAGTAATCAAGTCTGGAAAGAATGATGGATTGGACAAGGACAGCGAAATGTTGTTGGTGGAAGCAGGATCTGACTTTCCTTAGCATATGAAGATTGAAAAAGCATTTTTTTACTAGGGAGTTGATGTGGTCGTTAAAGGACAATGTGGAGTTAATGATGATTCCCAGAACTTTGCTAGAGTGCTCAAGCTGCAGATTGGTGCCAGAGGAAAGTGGGATGAGGGAGGGTAGCTGATCCAATTTCGGGCCAAGCCAAAGTAGTTTTGTTTTAGTCTCATTTAGTTTCATTTGAACGGTGAGAGCCCAGGATTGGAGATTTGTTATGCAAGTTGAGATGTTATCAGAGAGGTTGGTGAGGTTAGAGTCAGTTTCGAGAAGGAGAAGGACACCATTTATATGCAGGAAGTGCCACATTTCTAAGTAACTGGCCACATAGACATGCCAACAGAGCAGTGAGGCACCTTACAAGGCACTGCTGTGAGCTTCACATAAAAGTGCCAGATACACATCTCTTCATATACCCCATATAATTTATGCTTACTCCCCCCCCCCCCAAAACTCCTCTAAAACCTACTATACCTACCTGTCTCCAACCCCTTTAGCCCTTATGATTGCAGGTGGCACTTATTTGTCAGTGTAGTAATATTTTGGTGGGTTCATACTTTCCATCATAAATTTTGTGGTTAGAGTAGCTTATGGCTCTGGCTCTTCCTATCTATGGTTCACTTGTTCACCACCTAGCTACTTAAGACACCTGTGTGGAGTTCTACTAGGCTTTCCAATACCAGTTGCTACTGTTCTAGATATAAGTATAGACTGTTTCATTCACATACTTGAGGAGTAAAAGAGGATCAGGGACCATTGGGGGGAGTCTACAGGGTTATAACTTAATGCATCCAGTAGTTTGGGTAACTTTTTGGAGAAAAAAGTCATCAGTGTCGCTCCTCATAATGGAGACACAACAACTCTCCATTATCACATTCGCAGCCCCCTCTTCTAAAACATAAAATAAGGAGGTGAGGCATATCACAAGTCTAAAACAACTCAACTTTCATGTTTTTCATGCTAAATTGATCTCAAATATAAACAAATGAAATAAAAAAATAACCTTTTAGTATAGTTCCCTATAATTTCAGAGTCAACTAACATATCTTGAGAAATATATATTTATCTTATAAAAAAAGGTCTAATGTCTCAACTTCCTCAAGTCCTCAAATAAGAACATAAGAATTGCCGCTGCTGGGGACCAGTGGTCCATTGTGCCCAGCAGTCTGCTCCCGCGGCGGCCCTTAGGTCAAAGATCAGTGCCATAATTGAGTCTAGTCTTACCTGCATACGTTCTGGTTCAGCAGTAACGTGTCTAACTTTGTCTTGAATCCCTGGAGGGTGTTTTCCCCTATAACAGCCTCCAGAAGAGCGTTCCAGTTTTCTACCACTCTCTGGGTGAAGAAGAACTTCCTTACGTTTGTACAGAATCTTTCCCCTTTTACCTTTAGAGAGTGCCCTCTCATTCTCTCTACCTTGGAGAGGGTGAACAACCTATCTTTATCTACTAAGTCTATTCCCTTCATTATCTTGAATGTTTCAATCAGGTCCCCTCTCAGTCTCCTCTTTTCAAGGGAGAAGAGGCCCAGTTTCTCTAATCTCTCACTGTATGGCAACTCCTCCAGCCCCTTAAATATTGTAGTCGCTTTTCTCTGGACCCTTTCGAGTAGTACTTTGTCCTTCTTCATGTACGGTGACCAGTGCTGGACGCAGTATTCCAGGTGAGGGTATACCATGGCCCGGTATAGCGGCATGATAACCTTCTCCGATCTGTTTGTGATCCCCTTCTTAATCATTCCTAGCATTCTGTTTGCCCTCTTTGCCGCTGCTGAGCATTGTGCAGACGGATTCATTTACTTGTCTACCAATACTCCCAAGTCTCTTTCCTGAGGGGTCTCTCTGAATACTGCACCGGGCATCCTGTATTCGTGTATAATATTTTTGTTACCAACATGCATCACCTTACACTTATTCACGTTAAACCTCATTTGCCATGTTGCGGCCTTTTTCTCGAGCATGTTTATGTCACATTGCAGGTCTTCGCAATCCTGTGTCTTCACTACTCTGAATAACTTCTGTAATTTAATCACCTCGTTTGTTGTACCAATATCCGGGTCGTTTATAAATATGTTGAAGACACGGGCCCAAGCACCGAACCTGTGACACTCCACTCGTGATGCTTTTCCAGTCCGAATATTGTCCATTTACCCCCACTCTCTGTTTCCTATCCGCCAACCAGTTTTTAATCCACGTATTTCACCCTCAATTCCATGGCTCACAATTTTTCAAAGTAATCATTCACGCGGGATCTTGTCGAACGCCTTCTGAAAATCCAGATATACAATGTCGACCGGGTCACTGTTATCTATCTGCCTGTTTATTCCCTCAAAGAAGTGCAGTAAGTTTGTTAAGCAAGATCTTCCTTTGCTGAAGCCATGGCAGTAAACAGTTGTTTGCATTATCCACAGCTGGTAATCTATCATATATTAATACTGCCGTCAGGGCATGGCCATTACCAGAAATTAGCACGAGTCGTTTCTTCCACATATTCCTTAGAGTAATGGCTCATGTGCTAATCATGCATATTATGTGACTGTGCTGATTAGCATGGACATGCCCGCTCTCTACCCCAGACATGAACCCTCATCCAAAAAATAAAATTTTGTTTTGGCGCATGGGTAATGCACGCATATGTCCACTGTAATGTGGGACTCCTCAATACACCACATGGTAGGCCATTTTAAGCCATTGTTAGGAAAGGAAGTTATAAATGTGGGCTACTATTAAGGTGGGTTATTTTACCACAAGAATGGACATACTGGGACAGATTGAAGGTCCATCAAGCCCAGTATCCTGTTTCCAACAGTGGCCAACCCAGGTCTCGAGTATCTGTCTAGATTGAAAGTAGTAAGGGTAGGCCTCATTGATAATTTTCCCCTTATTCCACACAAATATGCTGAAATAAAGCAAACAACCTTCAAGATCTCCAGGGAGATGACAAGGTACCCAAAATTGCTATTCTATAGAGTTACATACCTTATATACATTAGCTCTTATGTCTAACTTTTAGATGATGCTGAACTTATCTCTGCTAAAAGCTGTTTTAAAAGCCGACACCTAAGCTAGTCACAGGCCAAATTCTACAACTCTGTTTAACAATTTTCTGCAATGTTCCAAAAATATCCCCTACCCACTCTCCCTTTTTATATATTCACTTTACCAGTTAGCTGCTGAGCCTTATACAATAGCGTACAGCAAGTTTCACATGGATATTCTAAATGATGTCAATAAACTGTACAACTGTTTATTAGTGCCCCATTATTGCTAGTTAAGGGTTCATTAAAAAATTAACTTGTGTGTGTTATTTGGGCATGCAAACACACTTTGGTGCAATGTTGGGAACCATATATAGAATCTGTTAGAATGTATATAAATAGGGCCCTTGATTATGTCCCACCCATGCTCTGCCCATTTGTATGCCCAAGACATTTACTCACTATATCAGTTTTTTGTGTGCCATTGAGATAGCGCTTAGGGGTGTTTCTGGCACTTTTATGAATCAACTTAAGTGCTTACTTTCTAGAAATTTACATACATAGTAAAGGGGGGGGTAAATAAGAAAATCTAGATCATAGGATTTTCCTCAATGAGATCATCAGTAAATAGCATGTACATTTGTGTGAGGGAATGGTAATGCTGTAGAACCTTTTCAGTATTGAAGTCCTCCAAGCAAAATATGCTCATCCTTCTTCCAGATCAGTGTTCTTCAACCACTGGTCCGTGAACTGGAGCTAGTCCACAGAAATTTCCTGCTGGTACGCAGGGCCGGCACATGCATTGGGCCCGAGACAGTGTTCTTCAACTGCACGATTGATGCGGTGATATCTTCAGGCCGGCTCCCCTCTTCCTTACTGCCGTAGTGCACAAAGCCGCTGGCAGCATCCTGTGCCTGAACCGGAAGCCTTCTCACTGACGTCGCAACGTCAGAGGGAAGGCTTCCAGATGAGGTGCAGGACGCACGAGGAGCCGCTGCCCACGGTTTTGTGCAATGTGGCAGTAAGGAAAAAGGGAGCCGGCCTGAAGATAATAATAATAATAACTTTATTCTTTTATACCGCCATAACCAAAAGTTCTAGGCGGTTTACACTAAAAGGAGCTGGACAATCAGCAAAATACAAAAATACAGTACAAAATACAAATATTCATAAAATAGAATTTCAATAATAAAACTCACTAAGTAATAAACTAATCGAACAAAGTGGTCTTAATTAATTTCTGAAAACAGCAATAGGATAACATAGGTTTGCTGAATACATTTAGCTAACCAAGATTGTTGCCTAACAGCTTGAAATGCTAGGGTCCTATATAACAGTGTTCTTCAACCTTTTTACACCTATGGACCGGCGGAAATAAAATAATTATTTAGTGGACCGGCAAACTAATAAGACTGAAATTTTTAAAAATCCCATTGCCGCCCCATCCCCGCGAGCTCGGTCCCGTTAACTATCTGATCCCATCCGCACAAACCTCAAATAGTTATGATTTTATATTGAACATATTTTATTAAATTATAAAAAGAAACAATATTCTGTACAATTGTCATTTTATAAATATAAATAATACAGGGCAAGGATCAACAAAACCCCCGTCTCCCCTCCCCTTCACATATATTCCCTCTACTATCATGAAAACTGAATAAGCCAAATTATTATAGAATGCTACACAAATATCATGGTAACAGAATACCGCAGTCACACATGGCAGGAATGGTGTTAGGGGGAGTGCAACTAGGGCAACTGCCTCCTGGTCAGAGAGAGCCCTAAGCCAGCTGGAAGCTAAAGATGCACTGCCTGGATTTTGCACTCCCCAGTTATGTCTAACATCAGCTCTAACAAGTTACATATTTTAAATCTGATATATTCTAATCACAAGATAGAAATAAAATTATTTTTTTCTACATTTTGTCGTCTCTGGTTTCTGCTTTCATTGTCTTTTCACTCTCTTCCATCCAGCATCTACCCTCTGTCTCTTCAGTCCAGCATCTGCCTCTTCCATCCACTGTCTGCCCTCTACCCCTCCCCCTCCCATATGGTATCTGCATTCTTTCTACGCCCCTCTTTCCTACACCAGATCTAGCATCTTTGTCCCTCTTTCCTTATTTTTCATCTGACCCACCTTCCCAGCATCAATCTCTCTCTTCTTTGTCATTCCTCTGTCTCTCCCCTTTCCCTCATCTGATCTCTCCATTCCATCCTGACTCCTTCCCCTCCTCTAATCTCCCTGCCAGCTGTTTCCTTCCAATGTTCCTCCTCCCCTGTCCAGCAGTAGCTTTTCCTTTTCTTCCTCTTCTTATCAAACAGTAACTCTCTTCCCTTCCCCTTCTCCCCTGTCAGCAGTATCCCCTTCCCCTCCCTTGTCCAGGAGTAACCCTTCTCCCTTTCCTCCTCCCCTTATCCAACAGTAATTCTCATCCCTTCCCTTTCCCTTCTCCCCTGTCAGCAGTAGCCCCTTCCCCTCCCTTGTCCAGGAGTACCCCTTCTCCCTTCCCTCCTTCCCCCTCCTCTATGTAGGCTAGAGGCAGCTCTGTGTGCTTTTAATTTTGTCACACAGATGCCCCTAAGCAGTATTTTAGCCGCGGTTTCATGAGGCAGCCTCGGGGCCTTTGGTAGGCCGGCCCGTTTCAATGATGCGATGTGGGCCAGCCTACCAAAGGCCCCGAGGCTGCCTCATGAAACTGCGGCTAAAATACTTCTTAGGGGCAGCTGTGTGCCGAAGTTAAAAGCACAAAGAGCTGCCGCTGCTTGTCTGGGAGTGCTGAGACATACACGGCAGGAGTCGGTGGTGGAAGGCAGGAGTTCCGGCATAGTGACGGCAACAGTAAGTTGCATGTCAGCTGACGCCGGCACCTTTTGCTGCGGAGGGGACCCGAATCCTTTGCAGACCGGCAAGATTTTTTTGCGGACCCTCACCGAACCGCGGACCGGCGGTTGAAGAACTGTGCTATATAACACCGGGGGTGGCATAAAACGGACAGGCGAGAGCAGGCCAGAAGGTAAGGCACAGCATGGAGCATACACAGCATGGGGCTCATAATCAAAAGAGAAATACGTCCAAAAACCGGCCTCAGTCGGCACTTGGACGAACATTTCTCAAAAACGTCCAAGTGCCGATACTAAAAACAGGTTTTGGACATATTTCTAAACGACCTAAGCCTTCATAGTGCCGTTGAATGACCAAAGCTAAATGGGACATTTCGGGAGGAATGTCGAGGGCGGGAGTTGGGCAGGACATGGGCCAGCTTAGACTTAGTCGTACAGCATGTATAACCGAAAGTTATACAGCTCACGATCGATGAAACTTGGACATTGTGACTTAGACCATGTAAAACATGGTCTAAGGCACAAAACCCACCTAAACTCACCAGATAAGCACTAAAAACACATAATACAGACCCCCACACACTACCCCAGTGATCACCGACACCCCCCACTCCCATAAAAATATTAATCACATCTTTAAATTTCTGCCTCCAGACCATCATCACCTGGCCACCTGGCATAGGAAAGCCTAGTTGTCCGGCACAGAGGCAGCTTAAGTCATCTTGGGGATAGGTTAGGGACCCATAGAGAGGAGGACCCATGCCCATAAGCCCCTGTGATCACTGCATTGATACTTAAACATGTGCACTCCCCTATATACCCCCAAAACCCATTTTTACTGGCATATAAGTGGCTCCTGCAGCCATAAGGGCTATTGGGATGGTAGATAAGTGGGTCTAGGGGATTCTGGAGGTGATTTGGGGGTCTCACCATAACCTATAAGGGATCTGTAGGGAGGAGAAGACATGGCACCCTTTTTGTGAAGTTCACAGCAGTGCCCTGTAAGGTACCCCACTATTTAGGTGCCATGTCTGGGTGTGCAGTCCATCACTTTGCAGACCCCTCCCACGTCCAACAGGGCTTGATCTAGGCGTTTGGACTTGGACGGAAAGTTGGACGAAAATGTGGTATATAAATGAACGATTTAGCGGCTTGGACGATCAGATCGGCAGGATGTATAATTTAGACGATTTTCAAAACAAAAAAAGTTGGACGTATTTTTCAAAAATGTGTCTTAAGCTGTTTTTTTTACTTTGGACGACTTGCGAGATGGACGTAAATGGACTTAGACGTCCTTTTCGATTATGCCCCTCCATGTGTATAATGAACACCCCCCCCCCCTTGCTCTTTGAGGCCTCACTACTTAAATAGTATCCTAGGCCAGGGGTGCCAATACATCAATCGCGATCGACCGGTAGATCGGGAAGGCAACGTGAGTCGATCGCGGAGCCCATCCCGTGCTAGACTCGTGTTGCCGTCCCGATCTACCGGCCGATCAGCCTTCCTCTCCGGTACGTCAAAGACGCCGCCGCCGGGCATCCAGTTTAGTCTGTTTTTTGTCATTTCGGTGGGGTGGGCGGGGGTTGATGGCGGCGGCGGCAGCAGCCTGAAAAAGAAATCATCCTGGCTGGGGTCGGTGTCATGCTCCGGAGCTTCTATAGCCTTCCTATCTGGCCCTCTCCCTTCTACTTGTATCCGGCCACACCCCCTGCTCCGCGGCTCTCTTCAGCAACTCAGGAGCAGCGATCGACACAAGCTTCTGATGTCGGGGCCTACCTTCTGCAAGTCCCGCTTGTTTCAACTTCCTTTTTCTACAAAAGCGGGACTCGCAGAGGGAAGGCCTCGATGTCGGCAGCCTGTCTTGATCACCGTTGCTGACGAGTTCTATTCTATTCTAGAATGTTGCCTGAGTAAGACCTGGGCTTCAGTGTCTCTCTCTTATATTTTTAAGTTTTTAGTTATATTTAGTTTTCTTTGTTGGTTTCTAGTTTATTTTGTTCCTTTCATATACTTTATTCATAGTTTTACAGGGTTCTGCACTTTTTTCTCTTAATTTTTTGCTCGGGCGAGTCAGAAAATATCTTGGAAAGGAGGAGTTTGACAGTTATAGAATTGCAGCATAACTGTCTACAAACCTAAAGGCCTAGAATGGTGCATTTTCAGCAGAGGCCCTTCCTGCGTCCTTCCTTCCTTCCTTCTCCCCCGATTCAGTATGGGATAACGGTGAGTACAAGTAGACGCCAGGTCCGCACCGAAACCAGCGGCTGGCAGCAGAAGCAGCGGCGGGGACTTAAGAACACAGCTCTGCCTCTCCCCCGATCCAGCAGGGGCTAATCGGTTGAGCACGAAGAGACACCGGGGCCGTACCGAAACCAGCGGCAGGCAGCAGAATCAGCAGTAGGGACTTAAGAGCACAGCTCCGCCCCTCCCCGATCCAGCAGGGGATAACGATGAGCATAAGGAGATGCCGGGGCCGCACCGAAAAGAGCGGCAGGCAGCAGAAGCAACGGCGGGGACTTAAGAGCACAGCTCTGCCCCTCCCCCAATCCAGCAGGGGCTAACGGTTAAGCACGAGGAGACGCTGGGGCCGCACCGAAACCAGCGGCAGACAGCAGAATCAGCAGCACGGACTTAATGAGCACAGCTCCGCCCCTCCCCCGATCTAGCAGTGGATAACGGTGAGCACAAGGAGACGCCGGGGCCACACTGAAACCAGCGGCAGGCAGCAGAAGCAGTGCAGAGACTTAAGAGCACAGCTCCGCCCCTCCCCCAATCCAGCAGGGTTCTATACCATACTAGATATTGGATCTGAGAATGGTGGCAGTTGACCGTTTAATGCAGCTGATGCACCGAGATGTCAGTGGCGGATGTCTGGCTGTTGCAGAGGTCATCTGATCCAAATGTTCGGGACAGCTAGGGAAATCCAAAGCACCATTTTTATTTATTTTATTATAATGTATCTTTAATCTATCTTCATTGTAAACCGCTTTGAATCTCACAGTATAGCGGTATATAAGCAATCAAATAAAATAAAATCAAATCAAGAGGGCTGAAGGGCAGGGTGTGTGGCTGGATGCAGGTGGCAGGGAGAGGGCCAGATGCAGGACTCATGGATGAGGGAGGAGAATGAGAGAGAGAAAGAGAGAGGGGAGGGAAACAAAAGGAAATATTTCATACTGGGCTGGGCCGGAGTGGAGGGAGGGTGGAAAAATTCTGGCTACAAGAAAAGGGCGGAAAGCTGAAAATGGAGATAGTGACACAAAGAAGAGAAAGGGTAAGCAGGACCTACTGAATAAGGATAGAGATACAGAGGGGACATGAAGAGGAGGTGAAATAGAGACATAGAAGTAATGCTGAAAAAGGGGTGGGTAGGAGATAAAGACATTGAAAGGGCAAATGGTGAACATGGGGTAAAGACAAGGACAGAGACAAATGAAGATTCTGAAAAAGTGGTGAGATAGGGATAAAGGTGAGATGGACACAAAGAAGGGTGATGCTGGAAAATAGGTGGAATGGTAATTCTGACAGACACAGAAGGGAAATGCTGAATCAAGGAGAGATGGGGCTCAGGCTGGATGGAATGGGGAAAAATGCCTGGTTAGCCCGGAACTTCCTCTCCTATGTCAGATTTGACGTCGGGGAGCGGAATGCTGGTCAGCACAATGCTTCTGCAGGGAGAGCTTGGGGCGGCGGTGGCTTGGGGGCTGTTCCCTAATGGCGGCGGCGGCAAACTGAGTGGCTTGGGGGGAGGGGAGGGAGAAATAAAGAAAGGGGGCAGGCAGGGAGACAGAAAGAAGGGGGAACAGGGAGACAGAAAGAAAGGGAGGCAAGGAAACAGAAAGAAAAAGTTGGGGGAGAGAATGAGGTCTGGAGGAGAGGAAACATACAGGAGGCTGAAAAAAGGGAAGAAAAATTGGATGCAGTCAGAAGAAGAAAGTGCAACCAGAGACTCATGAAATCACCAAACAACAAAGGTAGGAAAAATGATTTTATTTTCAATTTAGTGATCAAAATGTGTCCGTTTTGAGAATTTATATCTGCTGTCTATATTTTGCACTATGGCTCACTTTTACTAAACCACAATACCGTTTTTTAGCACAGGGAGCCTGTGAGCATTGAGAGCAGCGCAGGGCATTCAGCGCAACTCCCTGTGCTAAAAACTGCTAGTGTGGTTCAGTAAAAAGGGAGGGAGTATATTTGTCTATTTTTGTATGGTTGTTACTGAGGTGACATTGCATAGAGTCATCTGCTGTGATCTCTTTGAAAAAACCCCAGAATATGAATGATAATTAATATTTTCTCTGCCTTTCAGTGGGGTTTTCTCTGCCCTTTGTGGGTTTTTTTTAATTTAAATTTCATTATTGATAATATAGAAACATAGAAATAGATGGCAGATGAGGGCCACGGCTCATCCAGTCTGCCCACCCTAATGACCCTCCCCTATCTTTCCTCTGTGAATAGAACCCACATGTTGATCCCATTTAGTCTTAAAATCAGGCACATTGCTGGCCTCAGTCACCTGAAGTGGAAGATTATTCCAGCGATCAACCACCCTCTCAGTGAAAAAGAATTTCCTGGTGTCACCGCGCAGTTGCCCGCCCTTGATTTTCCATGGATGCCCTCTTGTTGCCGTGGGACCCTTGAAAAAGAAGATATCTTCCTCCGCCTCGATACGGCCCATGAGATACTTGAACGTCTCGATCATGTCTCCCCTCTCTCTGCGCTCCTCGAGCGAGTATAGCTGTAATTTATCTTGCCGTTCTTCGTATGGGAGATCCTTGAGTCCCGAGACCATTCGGGTGGCCATTCTCTGGACCGACTTCAGTCTCAGCACATCCTTGCGATAATGCGGCCTCCAGAATTGCACACAGTATTCCAGGTGGGGCCTTACCATGGATCTATACAATGGCATAATGACTTCAGGCTTACGGTCGACGAAATCCCTGCGTATGCAACCCATAATTTGCCTTGCCTTGGATGAAGCATGCTCCACTTGCTTGGCAGCCTTCATGTCCTCACTGACGATCACCCCTAAGTCTCGTTCTGCTACCGTTCTTGTTAGGATCTCGCCATTAAGGGTATAAGTCTTGCATGGATTTTGGCTGCCCAGGTGCATAACTTTGCATTTTTTGGCATTGAAGCTGAGTTGCCAGGTCCTAGACCAGCGCTCCAGTAGGAGTAGGTCATGCATCATGTTGTCGGGCATTGAATTTTTGTCCGTTGTGCTTTTGCCCACTACATTGCTTAGTTTGGCGTCATCGGCGAATAATGTTATTTTACCTCACAGCCCTTCTGCCAAGTCTCTTATAAAGATGTTGAATAGGATCGGGCCCAAGACCGAGCCCTGGGGCACTCCACTGATCACCTTCGTCATCTCGGAGTGGGTGCCGTTCACCACCACCCTTTGAAGCCTACCTCCAAGCCAGTTCCCAACCCATTTAGTCAATGTGTCGCCCAATCCTATAGAACTCATCTTGCTCAGCAACCTTCGGTATGGTACGCTATCGAATGCTTTGCTAAAGTCCAGGTATACGATGTCCAGGGACTCCCCAACATCCAGCTTCCCCGTCACCCAGTCAAAGAAGCTGATCAGGTTGGATTGGCAGGATCTCCCCTTAGTAAATCCATGTTGACGGGGATCCCATAGTTTCTCCTCATTCAGGAACGTATCCAATTGGCGTCTGATTAGAGTTTCCATTAGTTTTCTCACTATTGATGTGAAACTCACTGGTCTGTAGTTTGCTGCCTCCATCTTTAAGCCTTTCTTGTGGAGTGGAATGACATTAGCCATCTTCCAGTCCAACGGGACGCTGCCTGTACTAAGGGAGAGATTGAAGAGCAAGGACAGCGGCTTCGCCAAGACATCACTCAACTCCCTAAGCACCCTGGGGTGCAGGTTGTCAGGCCCCATTGCCTTGTTAACCTTGAGCTTTGACAGCTCACCGTAGACACTGCTGGGCGTGAACTCGAAATTCCTAATTGTTTCAACTGAGTCAACCCTTGCCTGTAGCTGAGGGCCGTGCCCCGCCGCCTCTCGGGTGAAGTTGGGCTTTTTCCGAGTCCTTTTCCACATAGTATCCATCTGGTTTCCTAAGACATACTATCCCGCCTGAGTTTTTGCTTCTGTCACTGATATACCTGAAGAAGGATTTATCTCCCTTCTGGATGTTCATCGCTAGAGACTCCTCCATGTGGAATTTAGCCTCCCTAACTGCTGTTTTGACGGCTTTTGACTTGGTCAGATAGTCAGTTCTAGAGTCCTGTTTCCCCGATTGTTTGTAAGAGATAAATGCTTTTTTCTTCTCCTTGATGAGGTCTGAGTTCTCCGCAGTGAACCACTGTGGCTTATTGTTCCTTCGCCGTTTACTTACTAATTTAACATAGCGGTTTGTCTCTTCCTGTATGGTGGCTTTCAAAATTGACCACATTTCTTCCACGCTATCGGTTTCTGCTTGGCTTTGTAGCGCCTGGTGAACGAAGTCACCCATGTCTTGGAAGTTTGTGTCCTTGAATTTGAGGACCTTGGTCAGTGTAGTAGATTTAGTGAAACCTTTCCTAAGATTGAACCATACCATGTTGTGGTCACTGGAGGCCAATGTGTCGCCCACCGAGACCTCTGTGACACTTTCTCCATTGGTAAGTAACAGCTCCAGTATTGTCTGATCCCTTGTTGGGTTAAAAACCAGTTGCCTGAGACATGCTTCCTTCATAGAGTTTAATAGACTCCTGCTGCTGCCAGAAGCAGAGGAAAGTGTGCCGCAATCCACATCAGGCATGTTGAAGTCACCTAACAATACTGTGTCCCCACGCAAGGTGATATTCTCTATATCACCGATTAATTCCATATCCAGGTCATCCTGTTGTCTTGGAGGTCTGTAAATTACGCCAAGATACAGGCATTTGTCCTTCCCTCTGGCCAAATTAACCCAAAGGAATTCCCCAGTGTACTGGACATCTGCGATTCTTGTGACCTTAATGTCATCTTTAGTATATAATGCTACACCTCCTCCCATTTTGCCCACCCTGTCCCGGTGAAGCAAGTTGTAACCTGGTATGACCATGTCCCATCCAGGTCGGCATTCCTGATTTCTGTTTCCAATTCCAGGATCTTGTTTCCCAGACTGTGTGCGTTGACGTACATAGCCCTCCACGTTGTATTTTTGTTACGTCTCAGTGGGGATATTCCCGCTTGAGCTTCTTGGATACTTTTAGCATTATTCACATGTTTTGTACTCTCCCTAGACCCAGAACTACATCGTGCACCTGTCCCGGACTCCCCAGACCCAGAACTACAGTGTGTACCTATCCCAGACTCGGAAATGTGTGTACCCTGTGGGGGTGTTCCTGCATGGGCTACATGAACTCCTTTAGTACAATTTGCAATGTGTGTACTCCCGCTGGACCCAGAATTACAATGTGTACTGCCCTTAGATCCGGAATTACAATGTGTACTCTCTCCAAACCCAGAATTGCAATGTGTACTACCCCTGGACCCAGAATTACAATGTGACCCAGGATTATAATGTAACCCAGAATTATAATGTGAGCCAACCCCAGACTTGAAAATGTGTATACTCGCTCCTGACCCAGACCCAGGATTTCGGTGACTACTTACCTCAGCCTCAAAAAAGTATTGGCAGTTTAGCTCGCCGGGTAGGTTGTTTGTGCCCGTACCCTCCCCTAACATACCTAGTTTAAAGCCCTGTGAAGTAGGCGGGCTAGACAGTGTCCAAGGACGTTCTTCCCTCTTCTGGTCAGGTGTAACCCGTCTTGTCCCTGTAGTCCTTGCAATGCCTCTCCATGGTGCAGGAACCCGAAGTTCATCTCCTTGCACCATCCCAAAAAGTATGGGCACCCCTGTCCTAGGCTATCTTTCCACTGCCCTATTTTCTAACCTGCTGATTTTTAACATGGTGGATAAATCATATGTCACAATCATTAATTAAATTTTTAATCACATTGTTACATAATGTTCAGCCACAAAACGAAGCATTAACTGAGTTAGGCAAAACTGTCTGATTCAGAGTATCTGATAGAGCTTTGGTTAAAATTGCCTCCTTTTCCCTGTAAACAGTTATAGGAAAGGTAGAAGTTTAATTAGAGAGAGAAAGTTTAATTAGAGAGAGAAAAATCTAGTAAAAAACCAAAACCAAACATGGAGGAAGGGAGACGACAAAGGTAGGGGGAATGATTTTATTTTCAATTTAGTGATTGAATTGTGTCAATTTTGAGAATTTTCATCTGCTGTGTATATTTTGCACTGTTGAGGAAGAAATGCATATGTTTCTTTTTCTCTGAGGTTGTACTGCATGCAGAGTCTTGCATCTTAGAGTTTGTTTGTATATATTAGTACTTTTAGTTTTTGGTCCCGTATTTGCATGTTCTGGTAGGAATGAATGTTGAGAAGCATACAGTGTGCTTTGTGTAGTTTAATTTTGTGGTTAACCATTATGTGTTGTTAATATAAGATTATATTGTGTGTGTATATATATGAAAAATGAATGGAAAAAATAGTGTTACAATTAGTAGTATTATGGGGTGGGTTCTGGGGTGGAGATGGGCGGGGTCTGGCCTACAACTTAGCCCAGTGTTCTTCAACTGCCAGTCTGTGGACCGGTGCCGGTCCACAAAATAATTATTTTATTTCCGTCGCTCCATAGGTGTAAAAAGGTTGAAAAACACTGTTCTAGGTAGTTCTTCACTAATAAAAGTTCCAACTTTACTTCTACATAGATTTATGCTCATTTTATAAATTATACATTAATGATAAACAACACTAAAAGGCCTTCCAGTGCCTGGTTGGAAATATGCTAACATACATATACATTGGCAAGTTAAAACCTAAAGCAGCACCAAGCAAATTCCTATAGGGTCGGAGCCACTATTTTGAATTCAGAAAGCACTGGCAGGAACATCTGTAAATTTCCTCTACCTCACAACTACACAGCTATTGAAACCTGGGTTACCTCTTTGGGGTAATGATGACTCGAGAGTATTATGCATTTATGGTGGTATTCTAAACATTTATTTACATTTGCTTTTTTGAATTTCTTAATTGTTGATTCCTCTATTTTTAAGTGACAAGATGATCTACAGACGTCAGTATTTCAATTAAGTACATGAGGTCATATACATATTGTATATAAAAAAAACTATGTTCTCACTGCATAGGATTCTGTAATTATGTACCAGGACATAATGATGTTGTGTCTGAATGTTCACATTTGTGGTTTGGGCAAGGTGCAAATTTATGTGATTATATTATAATATTGCATAATCTATGCAAGTTATTTTGCATACAAGGCATGAATATTTATACCAGCTGCACGTATAGGTAGTGTATATGCCTCCAAGGCTGGCATTTGTTAGCTGCTTTACACTAGTATTCTGTCAGGAAAAGTAGGTACATGTATTTGTTTGTAGAGCAGGAATTCAAACAAGTTCTTTTGTAGAGCTAAATTCTAGGTGATACTTAAAGAATTAACCTCCATGTTTCTACCTTCTGCAGTTGAAGTCACACAGATATTGAGGAAATTCTATAAATGACACCTAAAAATTGGTGCAGAAAAAAATAGCACTGGGTGTCTATATCAATGCCCGACTTTAGGTGGACTTTATAAAATCAGGGCCTTAATGTTATTCTTTAAACAGAGCCCAAAGTTAGGCGCCATCGAAAGAATAGCGCTTAGCACAAGAACTGTGATTAATTTTAGGAGCATCCATTAAACACCATCTGAAACATGAGCAGATCCCACCTTAATCTATAACTATGGGCTAGATTCACTAAGCAAATCGGTTTGCAACCCCTTTACGACCCAATTTTACTCCGGCCCAATTCACTTACCTCTCAGCCAATCCAATTCTGATCCTCACATGCAAATGAGGGGAACGGCATGCAAAGTAGGCAGGGACGTGATTCACAAAACAAATTTTGCAATCCAATTGGGCTGGCCGATCAACCCAAGAAGCGACTGCTGGGGATCAGTCGCAAACGTCCTTTCCGATTCTCCAGCTCCATTGCCGCCCTGCTCTCTGTTACCCCAAATATCTCCTGCCTGCTACCCCAAATCTGTCCTGCCTGCCGCCCCAAATCGCTGCCCTGCTCTCTCCCGAATTGCCGCCCTGCTCTTCCCCGAATCTCTCCTGCCCTTCCCCACACTGCAAGCCCGTAGTTTTAACCCGCGGATTTAAAGCGGGTTAAAACCACAGGCTCGCTGGGCTACTAAAAGTAAAGTAAAAGGTAAAAAAAAAAGTCACGGCTCACACGGGTACTAGACACATGCGCAGACCGTCGGGATCGCACACTAGCGATTCGTGTCGGCAGATTCCTCTGATCACCCCCATTTGAATATTGCCGGTTTGTGAATCCATCAGACCTGCCCGGATCAGACACGGATCGGTCACGATCGGGCAGGTTAGTGAATCTAGCCCAAAGACTCTTCCTGTGAATGGTGTTGAGCTAGTCCAAGTTCTGAGAAAGTCCTAGAAACTTTTAACCAATTGAGACTGGCACTAGATCCAGGTGAGGGTCAGTGGCAGTTTCTTCCTACCTTTTGAGGAATGAGCCCAGACCTTACTACAGTAGTCACATATTTTATTTTTTTTCTCATTTATTTTTGTGAATTGTTTGTATCTCATCAATCCAAATAAAATTTCCTCAATGCAGATCACAAGACAAGTCTAATCATATAAAAAATGAGCAATCACAATACAGAGTAGAATCAGAGGTAACAACAAAGAAGTAGGTTTTCAATATTGGTAGAAAACATACCTAATGTCTACGTCTAACAAATTCCACAGTTCATAAGTAACAATCAAAAACATACAATTAAACAGTTTATTAAGCTTTTATAATGGGTTAAAAGAGCACAGGATTGGTATAAGCAATAATAGATACTTTGGAGCCCTTAAATAAACAATGTTATATTAATGAATGAATCACAGCAACATCCATCCTGAGATAAATGACAGTCATCCACCATGTTCCTACCATGATTGGGGTGATTCACCAGTATTATGTGGTCTACTATATTTTTTAAACTACTCAAGTAAATTTCTGCCCTGGCAATGCTTTGCCAATGCTCAGACCCATGATAAACCCATGAAATATATGCACAATTTAATATTGGTGGATAATTATAGAAAATATCATATATAGAAAATGGCAATGCAGATGCCTTTTTACCTAATCTTGCAGACCCTTGAAGAAAATAAGCCAGAATACTTGAAGAACAGGATCTCCCTCTACACACTTCTGAGGTCACTAAGGGTTGTCTGTAGAGTATCCCTAACCACACCCTCTCCAAAGGTCATCAGACAATGTGATTCCCATTAATGACCCTTCTATGGAGTAGCCCCCACCTGGCACTGGTCAGATGAACCTTTTTTGTTAATATCATTACTATCCTTTGTAAATCATTCTGTCAACCACTTGACCAGGTTATATGGTAGCTCTTTGACATTGACAACCTCCTTGTAGATCCTCTGTTAACCTCCTTTGCCAAGTTATACTGTAGCTCACAGACTTTGGTCAGTTTTACCTCTTTTTTAAACCATATAAAATTGAAAGGCTCATGTGATATTGTAATAAAAATGTATGTTATTATGTTATATTATATTATACACTCCCTTAAAGGCATTGCTTAACACAAGACTATAGCTACGTCAGGAAGCAGGTGAAAGATTGGATCTTCATACAGGCCTTTAATGGAAAAAAATAACTTAATTTGATAGTCACACAAGGAGTAACACCAGCTGCACATAGGGGGTCTTTTACTAAGGCGTGCTAGACTTGCCCACTCCTATCCTTGCTAAGATATATTCATATACCCTTCTGAGCTGAACTGCAACTTTCCTTAGATTAATCCCCTTAGTTTCTTTGTTATCACAGTGTTTCACCTTTGCTTGCATCATAAGCTACCTTTTAAGATGTTCTATTATCTATTACATTAACAATTTCAGGAGTGTTTTGTTTGAATGTTTTACTGCTGTAATTGTCTGTCTATGTTCAATTACTCTTGCAGTGCATTGCCATAGGTGGCTTTTTTCAAGAAGTGGCAAATAAATCCTAAAAAATAAATATATATGTGTCTACATACAAAACACACATGATTGCATAAAAGCATTTGAATATAGGAAGTTTTTTAGGGATTCAACCCCTTAACTTTTATATTTAGACATCTAGATGTTTTGAATAGGATACTTCATTTTACTTGGGATCATTATTTGTACTGTACAGCATTCACACGATATGCTTCAAAAATATAAAGAAAAGACTGAAGGTTTTAATATAATTTCCTGATTTTTCATGAGCACTGTTCTATAAACGAAAAACGGTGAACTGCAGATCCTCATTGCACATCATCACCGTGGAACATCTATGCTAAACATAAGTAGCAATGTAAAGCTGGTTGTTTTGTGAAGTTGAGTAATGTAATGTAATGTAATGTAATTTATTTCTTATATACCGCTACATCCGTTAGGTTCTAAGCGGTTTACAGAAAATATACATTAAGATTAGAAATAAGAAAGGTACTTGGAAAATTCCCTTACTGTCCCGAAGGCTCACAATCTAACTAAAGTACCTGGAGGGTAATAGTGAAGTGAAAAGTAGAGTTAGAGGAAAAATAAAAATAAAATAAACATTTTAAAAAGACAGCATTGATCTAAATACTTTGGAAGGTAGAAGAGAGGAGAGAAAGGAATAGAAGCAGAATGGGTCAGCGTCAGTGATGAAGTGGAGCAAGTAAGTTTAGGAGGAGCGATTGACGTATCCAGAAAGGGCTTCTTCTGGCCGACAGTCCCAGGATGCCTATGTCTCCTCCCCTGCGATGTTCTCCCATCCATGCATTCCCTCCCAGACACACTGCCCGTGCCCCAGCCGCTCCAAGGAGGCTGCCCCAGATGAGGTCCACGGTGAATGCAGGTGAATGTAGATATACAGGTGGGAACATACATGTGCGATGATGGTTCCCAGCAGTCACACACACGGTTATAGCATTTTGCTAATGACCTGGTTGGAGGAGCACTGAGAACATTGTAAAGAGTCTTTCACTTAACAAAGGTTGTGGATATAGAGCATTTAGAAAGCATACAAAAATATTTTTTTTAAAATAAGAAGCATTACAGCATTATATTTTTGAAGCATATAGTGTTGAATAGGAGACTGACATATTTAGAAAGGAAATCTTTGGGATCACTTGATATATACAATTGCTTTTAGCAGAAACTAGAGAATGACACATGGATAAAGTGTCTATTATGGTAAATGTTAGGAATGTTCCTTGATGCCAGTAATGAAGGCAGCAAAAATAAGATCTTGAGTAGCTGGGCATATGAAGGAAATATGTTGCAGATGGCAGACAAGACACAAATGTCATATCAATAGTTAATTGAAATCCAAATGCAGCTTCTACAGCTTTTTTTTGTAATCATTGAATTAAGTTGCCAATTGTCTAAGATGTGTTTAGTTTTATATACTGATACGGCTTTCAATATTTTAAAAGAATGTACAGGGTCAAATTTTTCCCCTTGTCTCTACAGACTCTATCTCTATCCCCATCCCATTGAACTTTGAACCCATCCCTGACCCCTTCCCATCCCTCAGGTCCTGGATGCCTGCGGGTACCCATGCCTGTGTCATTTTCTAAAATAAATTTCTAGAATAAACATTTTCTAAGGGCATTTTTTACATCCTTGTTTTTCAGGCTATAAATTAGAGGATTAAACATTGGAATTAAAGTAGTATACATTATAGAAATAACTTTGTTTATATCCATTGATTGCATGGCTGGTGGTCTAATGTACACACATATCGAAGTCAAATAGAAGAGACATACAACTGTAAGGTGGGAAGAGCAGGTAGAGAAGGCTTTACGTCTCCCCTCTGTGGAACGGATCTTCAGGATGGTGGAGATGATGTAGACATAAGACGTAAGGGTTAAGATAAAGCAGGATATCCCTATAAGGACCCCAAAAATATAAACTATATATTGAATAGATAAGGTGCTGGTGCAAGAAAGCTTAAGTAGTGCTGAGAAATCACAGAAGAAATGATTAATCACATTGGAGTGACAAAAAGAGAAGTGAGGAAAAAGAATAACATAAGATAAAGAAGCTAGAAACCCTAAGATCCATGCTGCTGAGCTCATCAAGATACAAACTTTATAATCCATAATCAAATGGTATGACAGAGGTTGACACACTGCAGCATAGCGATCATAAGCCATGACTGAAAGAAGTACAATTTCATTGCACGTCAGAGACAAAAATAAATACATCTGTGTAAAGCACCTATTCATCGAAATATGATGAGTCTTTCTTAGAAGGATATCCAGCAGCTTGGGAAGAGTGACTGAGGTGCAAGAGATATCAAGAAAGGACAAGTTAATGAGGAAGAAGTACATGGGAGTGTGCAAATGAGAGTCCAGACATACTATGATGACAATAGTGAGATTCCCCATTAGGATGATCAGGTAAATCAATAAAACCAGAAAGAATAGAGGTACCTGCAGCTCTGGAAACTCAGGAAACCCCAAAATGATAAATTCTGTCACCGTGGTAAAATTTGCCTCTTCCATTGAATTCTGAGTTTAAAACACCAACAAGTCATTCATTCAGTTTCATGAGTGAGGAGCAAGGTCTTAAATTTATCATTACTAAAAATGTGCTTAATTTCTTACCTTTCAATAAACAGGAGAATTTGCATAATCTGAGATCTAGTAACTAACATTAAGACCTCAATATTTATTCTCACTGTAGATCCATTTGGGAATTGATCCCAGAAGCTGAATATGTGAAATGAAAGAGAAAATACCTAATTGTGCTTTGTGTGCTTTGTTACCTAGTGACATTGTAAATGAAGGCAAAAACCCAAATTGTTCATCCAATCTGTACAGTTGAGATTTACATAGTTGAGGCAATAAGTGGAAGGAAATTTACATTAACATCCCAACAGCAAAGTCCCTTCTCCATCTTTTCTATATGACCTTGATAATGTTGTCCATATACTTCTGAAGTATGCTCACAATTTGTGTTACAGCAATCTTCTCTACAATTCTTGGATATAGGTCACTTCTATCCTTTAACTATCATTCTTTCAGCAGCAACTAAGAGGGTAATTCTCTTTAATGCAAATGTAAAAGGTTAGGGGCTCTTTAAGAAAGCAGCAGAAAAAAGTGGCCTTAACGAATTCTTACTTGGTTCTTTCCCATTTGCTAAGGTCATTTCTTCCACAGCCAGAAAAGGGCTGATTTTCCATTTTCTGAATGAATGGCATCCGAGTCCTTGCTATCAATTGTTTTGTAGGGTACTGGCTCATGCGCTAATCACTCAGTATGTGGATGTGCTAACTGATTAACACTCTCAACCTCCAGACATGTCCATTTAAGCCAACAAATAAAATATTGTTTTCTGGATAATACTCGGACTGGAAAAGCGTCACGAGTGAAGCGCCGTAGGGTTTGGTGCTTGGGCCCTTGCTCTTCAACATACTTATAAAAGACCTGGAAATTGGTGCGACGAGCGAGGTGATTAAATTTGCGGACAATACGAAGTTATTCAGAATAGTGAAGACACAGAAGGACTGCGAAGACCTGCAATGTGACATAAACACACTCGAGAAATGGGCCGCAATATTGCAAATGAGGTTTAATGTGGATAAGTGTAAGGTGATGCATGTCAGTAACAAAAATCTTATACACGAATACAAGATGTCCGGTGTGGTACTCGGAGAGACCCCCCAGGAAAGAGACTTGGGAGTACTGGTTGACAAGTCAATAAAGCCGTCCTCGCAATGTGCGGCAGTGGCGAAAAGGCTAACAGAATGCTAGGAATGAATAAGAAGGGGATCACAAACAGATCGGAGAAGGTTTTCATGCCATTGTACCGGCCCATGGTACGCCCCCTGCTGGAATACTGCGTCCAGCACTGGTTGCCATACATGAAGAAGGACACAGTACTACTTGAAAGGGTTCAGAGAAGAGCGATTAAAATGGTTAAGGGGCTGGAGTTAGTTGCTGTACAATGTGGTATTAGAGAAACTGGGCCTTTTCTCCATTGAAAAGAGGAGACTGAGAAGGGACATGATCGAAACTTTCAAGATAATGAAGGGAATAGACTTAGGAGATAAAGACAAGTTGTTCACCCTCTCCAAGGTAGGGAGAATGAGTGAGCACTCTCTAAAGTTAAAAGGGGATAGATTCCGTACAAACGTAAGGAAGTTCTTCACCCAGAGAGTGGTAGAAAACTCAAATGCTCTCCCGGAAGCTGTTATAGGGGAAAATACCCTCCAGGGATTCAAGACAAAGTTAGACAAGTTCCTGCTGAACCAGAATGTGTGCGGGTAAGGCTAGACTGTTAAGGCACTGGTCTTTGACCTAGGGGCTGCTGTGGGAGCATGATGGACCACTGGTCTGACCCAGCAGTGGCAATTTTTATGTACTTATGTTCTTATGCACATTGGTAATGCACAAAAATGTTCAGTTTACTGCAGGACACAAGCATACCTGCACCCCAAGGTATGCCAGCAGCATTATATGTTATTAGGTGTCCTAACGTTTTAGCACAGTATTTTTATGCAAGATTTTTTTTGGCATACATACGTGCATCGTAATTATGTGCACAACGGTGCCTAAGTGAAAAATAGGCACATAACTCCAAAACACACCAATGATATGTGTTATAACCATGCCCACATTAGATAGCTGCTTCTACAAGGCACCTAACATTTTGAGAATCACACCTATCAAGTTAGATGCTTAACTATCAATTAATTCCAATGAATGTCAGTTATGAGATGTTAAGTGTCAATTATCTGCCCTGAATAGGCCTAAGAACATAAGAACATAAGAAGTTGCCTCCACCGGGATCAGACCAGAGGTCCATCGCACCCAGCGGTCCGCACCCGCGGCGGCCCATCAGGTCCATGACCTGTCAAGTGTTCCCTGCCCTAAAAAAAACCTATCCTTACTTCTATCTGTATCCCTCAATCCCCTTTTCCTTCAAGAATTTATCCAAACCTTCTTTGAATCCCTGTAGTGTCTTCTGCCCCACCACTACCTCCGGGAGTGCGTTCCATGTGTCCACCACTCTCTGGGTGAAGAAGAACTTCCTGGCATTGGTTCTAAACCTATCCCCTTTCAGTTTCTCCGAGTGCCCCCTAATAAATTAGGCCTCCGAGGCCTAATAAACAATTAAGTTAGGCACCTATATCAGCTGGGCAGGCTGAAGTAGGTTGCTACCCCTAGACTCCAATGGACTCCCCTGGACCCCAATGGACACCCGCAGACCCCAGCACATGCCCACAAGACCCAAGTAGGCCCCCTTGACCCCATAAGATGCCCCCAGATGCAGGTAGCTACTAGGGGAAGGCTAACATGCAATTTAATTTTCAAATGTACATTTTCTATAGTACATAGATAACTGGTTAATCATGTTCCACACAGAGGAGAAAAGTTTTGAAAACAGAAAAAAAATCAAAATTAAAATATGTCTCAGAATGGCTTGGATGTGAAAACAAAATATAAGAAATTCAAGATTCAGCTAAATTCAAGCCAAAATAAAACATGTTTCATATGGCTTTTGTTTTGGTCTTCATGCACTTTAAAACAATTCCAGCAGTATACTATAGTCACTCGCAGCATAGACATAACACACACACTGGCTTCACATGGTTAGTAATATCTTAGCCTAAACAAGACTTTCAACACTATGAATGTTAATGAATGAATTAAAATCATACTCATTCCCCCTCCCACCACAATGCACTTACTATACCGCCTTTAACTTTAATAGTAGATAAAGGCAATGCGCAATCTACAACTTAAAATAATGGAAAGGAACTACAAATCTTGATAGGACAGTGGTTGGCAAACCGCAGCTCGCTAGTCGTGTGCAGCTCTGTAGCCACTTGAGTGTGGCTCACGGCTCAGCTAGCTAGAGCAGAAGTGCCCAACCTGCTTCCCTTCCCCATAAAGAAGACGCTGAAGCGCCGGGCTGACCAAATTTCTCCACCCGACATCAATTCTGACATCGGAGAGGAAGTTCTGGGTCAACCAATGGTTGGCCCGGAACTTCCTCTCTGATGTTAGAATTGACGTTGGGTGGCGAAAGTTGGTTGCCCCGGCGCTTCAGCGTCCTCTTTGTGGGGAAGGGAAGCAGGGAGAGCTCAGAACTCAGTGGTGGCCTGTTCCCTGATGGCAACTGCAGAGGTGGCAGCCTGTTCCTCGGTGGCATTGGCAGCCTGTTCCCCAATGGCGGGGGAGGGCAGGGAAAAAGAAAGAAAGAAAGGGGGGCAGGGAAACAGAAAGAAAGAAGGGAGATGGGAGACAGAAAGACAGGGAGACAGACAGAAAGGGGCATGCATGGAGAGAGAAAGACAGAAAGAAAGAAAGAAAAGGGGCATGGAGAAAGAAAGAAAGGGGGCACGGAGAGAGAGAAAGACAGACATACAGAAAGAAAGGGGGCATGGAGAGGGAAAGAAAGAAGGGGGCAGGGTGAAAGAAAGAAAAAGTTGGGGGAGGGAATGAGGTCTGGAGGAGAGGAAGCATACAGGAGGCTGAAAGAAGGCAAGAAATATTGGATGCACAGTCAGAAGAATAAAGTGCAACCAGAGACTGATGAAATTACCAAACAAAGGTAGGAAAAATGATTTTATTTTAAATTTAGTGATCAAAATGTGTCCGTTTTGAGAATTTATATCTGCTGTCTATATTTTGCACTTCTACTAAACCACAATAGTGGTTTTTAGTACAGGGAGCCTATGAGCATCGAGAGCAGCGCTAAAAAACGATATCACGGTTTAGTAAAAAGGGAGGGGGTATATTTGTCTATTTTTGTATAGTTGTTACTGAGGTGACATTGCATAAAGTCATCTGCCATGACCTCTTTGAAAACCCATGGAATATAAATGATAATTAACATTTTCTCTGCGTACAGTGTGCTTTGTGTTTTTTAAAATTTTATTGTTGATAGATCATATTGACTTGGCCACGAAGGTAAGGAGGAGGGATGGAGGGAGGGGAGCTGATGAAAGATATCTAGTAATTCTTGTAGGCTTGACACTGCAGGGAATTATTTTTGTAAAATTATGTTTTGTTATGTGACTGGCATTATTTAGACTTTAATTTCTTTGAATGAATAGAATGAAAATGATATAAAATTGCTTGCTTGTTTTTATGTGCTTGCGCTGAAGGGAAGTGGAGAGAGAGTGGGCTGAGGACACTGAAGGGAAATGGAGAAGAGAGAGTGGGGAGAAGACGCTGATTTATAAATTGACAATTGTAAAGAATATTGTTTATTTTTATACTTTAATATAATAAGTTCAGTATAAAACTATTCGAGACTTATGTGGATGGGATCCAATCTCATCAGCTTCTTTGACTGGGTAACAAAACAGCTAGACTCGGGAGAATCTGTGGACGTCGTATACCTAGACTTCAGCAAAGCTTTCAATAGTGTCCCGCATCGCAGGCTGTTGAGCAAGATGAAATCAATGGGGCTGGGAGAAACACTAACTACATGGGTCAATGACTGGCTGAGTGGCAGATTTCAGAGGGTGGTAGTTAATGGTACCCTCTCTAAAACATCGGAGGGTTCAGTCTTGGGCCCGCTCCTTTTCAACATATTCATAGGGGACCTAACTCAGGGGCTTCAAGGTAAAATAACGTTATTCGCTGACGATGCCAAACTATGCAATATAGTGAGAGACGGCAATTCACCCGATATTATGACACAGAACCTACATTTATTGGAGCTTTGGTCCTCGACCTGGCAGCTGGGCTTCAACGCTAAGAAATTCAAGATCATGCACCTCGGCAGCAGAAATCCATGCAGAACTTACACCTTGAATGGTGAGACCTTAGCTAGAACTTCAACAGAACGAGACTTGGGAGTGATCATCAGTGCAGACATGAAAACTGCTGATCATGTGGAGAAGGCTTCATCTAAGGCAAGACAGTTGTTAGGTTGCATCCGCAGGAGTTTCGTCAGCCGGAAGCCTGAAGTCATAATGCCATTATACAGAACCACGGTGAGACCTTATTTGGAATACTGTGTGCAATTCTGGAGGCCATACTACCGAAAAGATATGCTGAGAGTAGAGTCGGTGCAACGGATGGCCACCAGGATGGTCTCGGGACTCAAGGATCTATCGTATGAGGAAAGGCTGAAAAATTTGCGGCTGTACTCACTCGAGGAACATAGGAGACATGATCGAGACGTTTAAGTATATTACCGGCCGTATCGTGATGGAAGAAGAGATTCTCGTTCTCAAAGGATCCTCAGCCACAAGAGGGCATCCGCTCAAACTCAGGGGCGGGAAATTTCATGGCGACACCAGGAAATATTTCTTCACCGAGAGAGTGGTTGATCTTTGGAATGAACTCCCGGTGCAGGTGATCGAGGCAAACAGCGTGCAAGAATTTAAGAGCAAATGGGATGCCCATGTGGAATCCCTTAGAGGGTTAAGCCAAGGGAACCTGTCACCAGGAGTGGGATCCCTAGGATAGTAGACTTGGGGGTGAGTCAGTAGAGTGGGCAGACCTGATGGGCTATGGACCTTATTTGTCATCATCTTCTATGTTTCTATGATGGTTTACTGGGACAGGGACTGAGCTCGTGGAGACGGGGCGGGGATGGAGACAAACTTTTTCCCTGTGTCATTTTCTAGGCTCTGCCATGAATTGATTTTGACTACATGCGGATGAGTGGTGTCACTGGTTGACGTAGCTGTTGTAGCACAAGTGGGCGCGGGGTATGGCTCTCAAAAGAAATCATTATCATTGTACTGCTGATCTTTGGCTCTTTTGACTAATGAATTTGCCTACCACTGTGATAGGATATAACCAGCCATATTAAGGACACATACATACAAATGTGGAGGGGCATAATCAAAAACAAGTCCCCTTTTGGCCTAATGGCCTAGGTACACAAAGTAGGCAGCAGGGAAATGTCCATTCTTGAAAAAAACATCCAAAATGTGGGGGGGTTTCGAGAATGATCTACATGTGGTCTAAAACTCATGGCTCGGGGGCCACATGTGGCCCGCCAGGTACTATTTTGAGGCCCTCGGTATTATATTATAAAGAATGATTCTTTATGGAAAATTTGTGCCTTAAGTGTCCGGCGGTCGCGTTCTGGAACATTGCCTGTCTAACTGCTGTAACCTTACACAAGCACTTTCCTGCTCCACCTCACAATTGCATCTCTTGTCTCATGCAGTTGATACTGTGATAGTTTTTCACTTTCTGCATGTTGCACTGCTTTCAGCTGTGTATAGCTAAAATTATCAGAAGCAGTTTAGAAAAGATTTATAAACTATAGTTTATTTGTAGGTATTTACCTCATGCAAAGTTGTCATTTCTTTAATAAGGCATTAACTATTTTTTCTGCGGCTCTCCAAGTATCTACAAATCCAAAATGTGGCCCTACAAATGGTTTGAGTTTGAGACCACTTGTTTACCTGTACATTCAGCAGTTTAATATTCCAAATCACTACTACGTGTATGTTTAGAATACATTCCCGCCCAAAAAAATCGCCCAAGTCCCAAATGCGCAAAACAAGACTTTTTAGGTGAAAAAGGGGCCAGTCCTTCTCCTAAAAGCAAGATTCTCTAACCGGCGTCTGTCATAAACAACGCCGGTTAGAGAATCATGGAGCTGTCACCCCCCAAACGTTTGCAGCAGGAGAGATGCCCAGTCTCTCCTGCTGGAACTCCTCCCTGAACTGGCAGATATTCAATGGCAAGAGAGATTCCCAGTATCTCCTTCTGGAACCCCCCCCCCTAGAACCGACAAATCTTTACTGGCAGGAGAGATGCTCAGTCTCTCCTGCCGGACACCCCCTGAACCTGTACAATCTTCACCGGTAATAGAGATACCCAATCTCTCCTGTCGGACACCCCCACCTTCCTGATGCACCAGGAAAGGGTCTAGGGCCTGATTGGCCCAGATGTCTAAGGCCCCACCCATAGGAACCTGGGCCAACTGGAATCTTAGATTGGCCCAGGTGCCTAAGGCCCCTCCTAAGGGGTGGCTAGCAGGAGAGACTAGGCATCCCTCCTGCTGGTGGAGATCGCGTGGGTTCGGGGGTGTCCGGTAGGAGAGATTGTGAAGATCTTCTAGTTCCAGAGGGGTTTTAGCAGGAGAGATTGGGCATCTCTCCTGCTTGTGATGATCGTGTGGGTTTGGGGGGTTCCAGCAGGAAAGATTGGGCATCTCTCCTGCAGCAATGTGTCGGGGAGGGAGGTGTGGTTGGTGGTGGCAGGAGTGATTAGGCATCTCTTCTGCCACGATTATTATGGGTGTGAGGGATGGGTTGTCTTGGCCACTGAGTTGATCGCAGCAGCTGTGATCAGCTCAGAGGCCCGATCTGGAACTCATACCTGTTTAGACCTCATCTAAGTTAAAACGTATAAGTTCTGTCTGGCAACCAGTCAAACTTTTTGATTATGGCTACCGGACGACTAAGTCTAGGTTGACCCACCTCCCGCCCTATCTACACCTCCAAAAATGTCCCTTTTCACTCTGGGTGCACAGAGGCAGTGCAAAGGCCTAAGCTGATTTTAGATACATTTAAAACTAGTTTCAATTATTGGTACTTGGACGACCTGTCTTTTTGACTTAGGCTGTTTTTTGGACTTTTTTTTTGTTTTACTTTGAGCTCCATAATATACAAATCCAAAAGAAGGAAAAGGGAATTAATACAGAGATTCCAGGAAGCACAGCAGTCAAAACCCCGAGAAGCCCCTCCTTCAGTCCCTAAAAAGTTGCTCAAATAGCCATGTTTTAACTAGGATTTGGAACATTAAAAAAAAAAAACTCACTACGGATCACCAAAGGTAATGAGTTCCATAATGCTGGAATAATGAAGAAGAAAGCACTTTGTCATGTGGACTCCAAGAGGCAAATTCTATAAAGGACGTCTAAAGTTAGGCATCCGTAGTTTAGACATCTACCTTATTTTTCGCTCCATAAGACACACTTTTTTTCCACCCAAAAGTGGGTGGCAATGTTGGTGCGTCTTATGCAGCGAAGACACTTTTTTTTTTTTTTTTTAACACTCCACCCCCATCCATCATGTTTCAGGTGTTGTTCCAACTGCCCATGGACTATTTTTGATGAGAAGTTTTATTATAACAGTAATGATTTCACATATAAAAAACATAAAATAATTGTAAAAAATGAAAAAGAGAATAGCATGGACTCTTGGCTTTCCAAGTTCCAAGAAAATTTATGGGGATTTCTCAGTTATTTTGAGTTCCTGCATACTGAAACTCTCACAGTATGCAGTTGCATCAGAGGAGAAGCTTCCACCCGCAGATGCATGCGACTTCAGGCAGACTCCGGCAGCGGAAAGAAGGAGGGAGATGCTCGGACTATGTGAGGGATGCTGAAGTGGGGTGGCGAGAGGGAAGGGTGGTGGTAGAAAGGAATGTAACAGATGCTGAAGGGGGTGGGGAGAAACAGATGCTGAAGGGGGTTGGGAGGAGAAGATGCTGAAGGGAAATGAGGAAGACAGAATGGGGAGAAGACGCTGAAGGAAAATGGGGAACAGAAAGTGGGGAGAAGACGCTGGAAGGGAAGAATTTAAGTGATAGTATATGTGTGCGCTGAAGTTATGAATGTGTGACATCGACATTCAATCTGTTGGGGTGTTTCACCAGTATCATAGAATATTTTCTAAACTATTCATGTAAATGTGTGTTCTGCCAAAGCTTTGCCAAAGCTCAGACCCATGATAGACCCCCTCCTGAAATATATGTACAATTGAATATTGGTCAATACTTATAGAGTCCATAGCCATAACATAGTAATGCAGATGCCTCTATGCCTAATCTTTCAGACCCTTGAAGAAAATAAGCCTAATTGGCAAAATACCTTTAATAACCTCAACAATTGGTTAAAAACTTCCAGAGGATGTAATAGGGCAGAGTACGGTACTGGGGGATAGAGGGGTATAGATAGAGGATTATTACGCAGGTTCTGGACCTGTTGGGCCGCCGCGTGAGCGGACTGCTGGGCACGATGGACCTCAGGTCTGACCCGGCAGAGGCATTGCTTATGTGCTTATGTGCTTATGTGGGTGATAGGCACTTATTTGAATCTATAAAACCTAGCCACCTTTCACATTGTCCTACACTAATATAAAGGAGCAACCTAATAGGAAATACTGAAGGGTTTCAATTCCCCATTTGACAGCAACACATTCCTTTTCTGTAGCTGAGTATTATTATTCTATTTTGGACAGTTTTTGGTTTAACTATAATAATGGATGTTCCTCACTTTCAAAAATTTGACTCAGAAGTACCCCCAGCCCCACCCCAGAAGCATCTATTTGCAATACAAATTCCAGCTTACATTCCTAAGAACAGGCTCTTTACATAGGGCATTTTTTTAGTTTATTGAAGGCTGGGTCCTCTGGTCTCAAGTTGTCTTTGGATATGGTTTTTCTCTAAGGGAATTTTCTCTGGGATGATTCACTTCCCATGATTGGACATACACCCCATCACATAGTCACACACACAAAGAGTAACACAAACAACATATACTATAGCAATACTTAATTGCTCACTCCTATGGTTGTTACGATATATTCCTACACCATTCTGAGTTGACATCAACTTTCCCTAAATTAGTCTCCATAATTCCTTTCTTATCACAATGTGTTTCACCTTTGTTTACACCTTATGCTGTTTTTAAAGATGTTCTATTACATATATTGACAATTTAAGTAGCATACTACAACATATTACATACTGTTATTTGAATTTTTTTTCTTTATTGCATTTCAAATATTATATGATAACAACATCAATTCAAATAAACAGTAACAGTTGAATCAATGCAAAGATATAATTCAGAAGAAAATAAAAAAATTTTTCCCTTGCTCTGTTGGTCCACTAATGCTTCCTTTTACAAAACTGTGATAGCAGTTTCTAGCGCAGGGAGCCGCGTTGAATGGCCCGCGCTGCTCCCGATGCTCATTGAGTTCCTATGAGCGTCGGGAGCAGCGCGGGTCATTCAGCGCGGCTCCCTGTGCTAGAAACTGTTATCGCAGTTTCATAAAAGAGGGGGTAAGTGTGTGGGAGAACATAAGAATTGCTGCTGCTGGGTCAGACCAGTGGTCCATCGTGCCCAGCAGTGGCCCTTGGGTCAAAGACCAGTGCCCTAATTGAGTCTAGCCTTACCTGCACATGTTCTGGTTCAGCAGGAACTTGTCTAACCTTGTCTTGAATCCCTGGAGGCAGTGGCGTACCAAGGGGGGTGGGTGGGGGGTGGTTCGCCCCGGATGAAAGCCCTGAGGGGGTGCTCCCGGCCTGAGGTCATTGGTGTCTGGTCCCCCCCGATGTCTGGTTCTTCCCCTCTAGCCTCCCCGCACCATTTAGAGTAGCGAAGCAGCCTGCAGCAAGATCGCAATGCCAGCGATCTTGCGCTGCTTCGTGCTGTTTCCTCCGCCACGGTCCCGCCCCCATCCTCTGATATCAGAGGATGGGGGCGGGACCGTGGCGGAGGAAACAGCACGAAACAGCGCAAGATCGCTGGCATCATGATCTTGCTGCAGGCTGCTTCGCTACTCTAAATGGTGCGGGGAGGCCAGGGGGATGAGCGTTCCTTTGGGGTGGGGCGGGCAGGCAGACCTTCAGGGGGAGATGCAGGCCTTAAAGGGGGGGACAACCCTTCATGGGGGGAGACAAGCCTTCATGGGGGGAGACAGACTTTAGGGAGGAGGACAGGCAGGCAGGCCTTCAAGGGTGGACAGGCCTTCAAGGGGGGGTGCAGGCCTTCAAAGGGGGGACAGGCCTTCATGTGGGGGGACAGACCTTCAAGGGGGGGACAGGCCTTCAAGGGGGGGGGGGTGCAGGCCTTAAAGGGGGGGACAGGCCTTCATGTGGGGGGAGCAGACCTTCAAGGGGGGACAGGCCTTCAAGGGGGGGAAAGGCAGGCAGGCCTTTAAAGGGGGCAGGCCTTCAAGGGGGGACAGGCCTTCGGGAGGGGAGGGTGTAAGCCTTTAAAGGGGGTACAGGCCTTCATGTGGGGGGACAGACCTTCAAGGGGGGGGACAGGCCTTCAAGCTGGGATTTAACAGAGATAGGAAAAGTCCTTTTAGTTTCTTTATTTTATTTACACCACAGCGCCAGTGTGGTTAGGAGAAGCCAAAGGGGGTGAAAAAGCTATAAACCCACCAGGATTTTTGAAAAAAATCACCCAACTGGGCAGGAAAATTGAATCAAAAAACCAATTAAATAGGCTGAATCGAAATTTTTTTCCTGAATCGGGCAGTTTGCACAACTGTCTCAGACTTTAGGACCTGATATTGGGGAGAGATGGCATCCTCAGTACTTTATAATGCAAGTGAAACGAGGATTTGGTCAGACTTTTAAAGGGTCTGCAGAAGAAAAATATTGTATAGGCCGGGGACATGAGTCAGCAGGAAATGGGAACTTTTCTTACTTCTATTTATGTGAATGGCAAGGCTGAGGATGTCAGAGAGTTCAGTTAAAATATATGCTCTATAAGAAAATATAATAATGTGTTTTATAAAGTTTATAAGCATTGCTGGCCTACCCGGTGAGGTGTTCCTAGTGGTAGTGGTGGTAGTGGTGGTGGCAGTGTGTCAATGTGTTGAGAGGAAGAGGTGGTCTGGGAAATTCTTCTGAGCAAACTCCGGGCCCATTTCCACCCCCTAGTTAGTCCACTCCTCTCAACTGGTTCACACACTGAGTGTGTCTTTGGGTATTGTGCCTAGGTAGTTGTTGGGATCTCTTCCAGTGGTTTGTCAGTATCTCCTTGTGGTCCAAGGAAGGAAACTTTGTTAACCTTAGCATTGACCTTTTGTAACAGTGCTGCTTGTGTGGCATTAGCTATGTAGTGATCGAAAGAAAAAACCAGACCTTTGCACATTTTTGCACTATAGGTGGGTGTATGAGGAGATTCATATTTCCTGCACAGCTAAGTCCGTGTGAAGTTCCCTTGTGCTGTATTTGACATCTAGCAAGGTCTCTGTTTGGAAGGAAAGATCTAAGCTTAAAAATGAAGTGGCCAGAAGTTATGGTAAAAGCAGATAGCTTAGCTGGTTTTAAGAAAGATTTGGACAAATTCATGGAGGAAAAGTCCATAGTCTGTTATTAAGACATGGGGGAAGTGTCTGCTTGCCCTGGATCGGTAGCATGGAATGTTGCTACTCTTTGGGTTTTGACTAGGTACTAGTGACCTGGATTGGCTACCATGAGAATGGGCTACTGGGCATGATGGACCATTGGTCTGACCCAGTTAGGCTATTCTTATGTTATGTTCTCATCTGTAGGGGCCTTTGTTTTCACTTCTTATTTTAATGTATTTTTTTTCTGGGAACTTATGTGTTTTTTTATAATGGGAACAAAAATGGAAGAGAATTAATGTGTGTGGAATGGGGGGGGGGTGGTAACTAATTTCTTCAGCTAAATAATTCAATCCATCTCAACCAAACATAGGAAAACTCGCACACCATTCACACACCCTCCAACCAAAAATGTCAAAAGAAAAAAACTGTTCGACAACCTCCTAACACTCGACCCCCAACTTTACAACCTATTGACCTTGACTACAGACTACAAAACCTTCAAAAAAGAAACCCTTCTATTCAAAAAACACATAAAACCGAACTAACACAATCAGAACTGTCCCAAGCATCACCTGCAACTACTCCATATGTACTTCTGATGTCATGACAATTCAGACATAATTTATGTTATGTTATGTTATGTTTGGAATAATGGTTACATTTATGAGGTTCAATAAAAGAAAATTTTCACTCCCTGTTTCTATTCTGACCATTTATACCGTTTCATGGTTATTACAAAAAAATATTTTTTACATGGGGGTGGGGGGGGGGGGGTGTCAAAAAATGATGGGCCCCGGGTCCCACATACCCTAGGTACGCCACTGCCTGGAGGGTGCTTTATAAGGCCAGATTAATTCAAATTCAAATCATAATAGGAAACCAATGGCATACCTGACTTAAACCTAGTTTTATATTCAGGAGCTTTCCTCCTATGAGTGAGCAGGGGTGCTAACAGAAATCAGATCTTTACCTTTAATAAACATTGACAGTTGTGATGACTCAAAGAAAACATATTTAGCTCCCTGAAACTTAACACAACATTTGCAAGGAAATCTAAGTACAAAAGTGGCCCCCAGTTTTAATACCTGTGGCCTCAGTAAAAGAAACTGCTTCCTCTTCTTTTGGGTAACTCTGGAAACATCCGGATACATTCCAACTTTCAGTCCTTAATCCAACCAAGAAAAATAAAGTGTTGGCATTAAGAAGCCTCTCTTCTCTGAATGCGTTAGGAGAGTGAGATTGCGGAATCTGCCAAAATAGGCACTTTGAAAAGCACTCCAAAATGCAACTCTCAAGACCCACTCCAATGATGTCGGGCAAACTCAAGCCCCCAATCTCTAAAGTTCTTTCATACAGCAAAGGCCTTCAAGTTTATCAGGAGAAAAACAAACTTCTCCCTGTCTCATGCAGTGCTTGAAGCTGCTTAGCTTCAGCAGAGCCATTAAATAATTTTACTGCCTGCAGTGGCAGCCATCTTGAACAGCACAAGAACCCACATCGAAGAAAACCAAAATATCCAGCACCTGGAAAAGTTAAAAGTAAAACTTTTACCATCTCTGAGCTCCCGACAAGCTCTCACTAACCCAGCTTAGCTTAGAGTCACAGGCATCAGCAAAAAGCTGCAAAGCACAAAAAAATCCCACTATTTTTTCCCCTAAAGGCAACAAGCAGCCTTAATGGCTTCCAAAATAGGTTGTTCAGGCAAGTCTCCCAAATCCATGGCTTCAGACTCATTCTGCTCTGCCAGCTCACTGTTCTCCTCAGGAAATACCATCTCAATGTCCTCTGGTTCTGAGGACAGGAGAGCCTCATCTTGCTTGTGTGCTTATCTGGGCTGCCTTTTCAACTGAGACTTCCAGTCATTCAAATCTTCCAGAGCTTTACAGTCATGCCCAGCCCTTCCAAGTTTCCAAGTTTATTTACATTTTAATATACTGACCATCAACGTGTATCTGGCCAGTTTACAAAGCCAAAAGCATAAAAGTAAAATGTAAAAAGGGGGTAAAAAAAAAAAAAGATGGAATATAAAGTAGAAGACAATGACGTACCTGGACTTGAGGGAGTTGGGGAAAAGGAGAGTTAATAATTACATCGTAAAAATAAAAGGAAATGAAGGTATGAGGGGAGGGGGAAAAACACCAAGGAATGGAGGTCACTTCATTGAAGCGATTCTTTTGTGGAGTATGTTGCAGTTAGAGAAGGTTATTATCAGCGCTATGGAGCTTTGCTCTGACTGCCTCTCTGCCTGATAAGTCAACAATTTCAAGATGGAGGAGCTTAAAGGGACAGAGCCCTGTTTTCCCTGGCTGTGTTTGGAATGTAGTGAAGGCAGTGTTCTGTGTAATGAGTTTTGTCTGGACTCAGCATGGTTACTATATTCTTGATTTTGCCCATTAGAGTTACATTGGTCAGCCCTAACCAACTTAACAGAAGTGTTTCTGTTTGTTTTAACTAGCACAAGCCTGGTATGCAAGTTGGGCTTGTGACAAGGGTGGTGGTGGGAGGGAGTGGGCATCTCTTCTGCTGGCCAGCTTCATGGTGGGTTGTTCCCTGCTAGAGCCACTCAGCTGATCATGGCAGGTAGATTTTCTTACCACAATCAGCTCAGTGGCCACATCTATTTGAAATGTAGGTCAGCATTTTGCTGGCTTACAGTTCAAGACAGTTCAAAAAGCAGTTTAGCCTCTGGTTAGCTCCTCCCTCCTCTCAGCTGGCTTGGCGTCTCAAGTGATCGTTGATTTTGACGATGTGGGTCTTATCTCTCCTGCCCTAGCTCGGCATAGGGTTCCTGAAGAAGGGACTTTTTGTCTCTCGAACCTGGCTCGGTTGAACCTATTGAATTGGCTCTCCAGGATGCACAGTGATTATGGACGCTTGAACCAAATCTTAAGCTAAGTCTTATTTTTCTTCTTGCTGGAGTTGGCTGGAGGGGGAGGGGGTGTTCTCTTAGCGGGCTTCCTGCTTATTACTGCACCTGTGTGATTTATAAAACAATTATCACTACTTGAGTTATTCTCACTAGTATTATTTATTTTGAGCACATGTGAGGTGTCCAGTGATGGTGTGCTGGCAGGGGTTGGATAACCCCTGCCATCCACGTTAAGCGCTGGAGGTCTTCTCCTATCACTGACTTTACACACTGAGGACACCCCGCTACAGAAACATTTAATCTTAGTTTACATGTATTGTTAGTGATCAGGTAGTGTTTACCCCTTTGAAAACTCATTTGACTAAAACTGCTTTTTGAATTGGCTTACATTTAAGGCATTTATTATGGCCCTAGGCAGATGCCTAGAGCTGCTTAAGCTCACCGAAGGCCACCTATGAGTGAAACCATGCCCATGCCTAGCCTTGGGTGAGCTTAAGTGTCCTGAAGTGTCTCCCTGCACCTGAGACAGATGCCTACATTGTAGGTTTTCTGCCTTTTTTTGTTTTTTAGAAAACGGGCATCATGATTGGCTAGTTAGACATTGGTAGGATGCCTAGTGCTGCCTACAATTGGGGTACTGTTTATAGAATTTGCCCCTAAGTGTCTATAAATATTCAAAATGTTCATTCATGTCAAAATGATGGATGAATCGGTTGCAGTAATAGTAACAAGTATCTGGGCAAATGATGGAAGGATGTTGCAGAGGGCAAGACAAGACACAAGTCATTTAACAGCAGTGCGCTGAAATACAAAAACAGTTTTTGCAGGTTTTTTTAAATCATTGAATTCAATAGCCAGTTGTCTTAAATGTGTGAAGTTTTTACATATTGATACTACAGTAGTCTTAAGCTTTTTAGAGAATGACATAGGGGACAAAGATTGTCCCTGTCCCCACCCCCACCACTCAGACTCTTTACTCATTTCTGACCTGTGGACACCCACAGGTACTCATCCCTGTATCATTCACTAGCACAAACATTTTCTGAGGGCATTTTTTACATCCTTATTTTTCAGACTATAAATTAGAGGATTGAACATTGGAATTAAAGTAGTATACAATATAGAAATAACTTTGTTTATATCCATTGATTGCATGGATGGTGGTCTAATGTACACACTTATTGAAGTCAAATAGAAGAGACATACAACCATGAGGTGGGAAGAACAGGTAGAGAAGGCTTTACGTTTCCCCTCAGTGGAACGGATCCTCAGGATGGTGGAGATGATGTAGACGTAAGATGTGAGGGTTGAGATAAAGCAAGGAATTCCCATAACTGCCCCTTCAATATAAACTACACGTTGAATGGATGAGGTGCTGGTGCAAGAAAGCTTTAGCAGTGCTGAGAGATCACAGAAGAAATGATTAATCTCATTGGAGTGACAAAAAGAGATCTGAGAAAAAAGAATAACAAAAAATACAGGTAACAGAAGCCCTAAGATCCATATTCCTGTGCTCATTAAGATACAAACTTTCTGATTCATAATCAAATGGTAAGACAGAGGTTGACACACTGCAGCATAGCGATCATAAGCCATCACTGAGAGAAGTATAAATTCCATGCCCGTCAGAGACAGAAAGAAATACATTTGTGTAAAGCACCCATTCATTGAAATATGATGAGTCTTTCTTAGAAGGATATCCAACAGTTTTGGAAGAGAGACTGAGGTACAAGAGATATCAAGAATGGACAAGTTACTGAGGAAAAAGTACATAGGGGTGTGCAAGCGAGAATCCAGGCACACAATGATGATAATAGTGAGATTCCCCATTAGGATGATCAGGTAAATGAATAAAAGCAGGAAGAAAAGAGGTACCTGAAGCTCTGGAAATTCAGGAAACCCCAAAACAATAAATTCTGTCACTGTGGTCAAATTTGCCTTTTCCATTGGATTCTGAGTTTTAAAACACCAAAAAGTCATTCATTCAGTTTCATGAGTAAAAAGCTTTGTTAGAAAATCATGAAGGTCCTAAATTTATCATGACTAAAAATGTGCTTAATTTCTTACCTTTCAATAAACAGGAGATTTTGCATCATCTGAGATCTGGTAACCTCCACTAAGACCTGAATATTTATTCTTCCTGTAGGTCCATTTCAGAATTGATCCCAGGAGGTGAATATGTGAAATGAAGGAGGGAATACTTAATTGTGCTCTGAGTGTTTTGTTTCTTCGTGGAGTTGTAAATGAAGGCAGACAAAGACCCAAATAGCTCATCCAATCTGTACAGCTGAGATTCATGTAGTTGTGACAATAAGTGGGTGGAAATTTTCATCAGCACCCAGCATGTACTTTCTTTCTCCAGCTTTTCTATCTGACCATGATTGTATTGTGCATATACTTCTGAAGTATCCACAGAGTGAAGACACCACAGTTCAGGTACCCTCCCTTCTCTAACACCCATCTGAAATTTAACCTCCCAGTGAGACTATTTTTACGAGCCAGAATGGTATGCTCTTCTATACAAGTTTTCAATGTAGCTGCGAAAGATCTCGAGCAACGTTTTCAGGCTAGAAACTATTCAAAAAAATCAATTAGACAGGCTTATAAGAGCATGTTATGCATAGAGAAATCTACTTTTGAAAAAATAAAATAGAAAAAACTACAATTAATAAATCTATTTGTGTACTTCCTTATTCTGAAGCTTCTAAAAGGGTGGTTCTTATAATTAAGGCAGACTGGCATATTCTGCAAAATTATGAAATATTTCAGGAAGCCCCTATGTTCGCCTTTACCTGAGGCAGAACTCTGGGTCAGATGTTAATCCGCTATAATAGGGAAGAATCTATAGAAACAACAAGGGATGTCCATAGAAAATGTGGAAGATGCCAGTGGTGTGAACAAACAATAGAAGGTGAAGTATGGCAAGACTCACAGACAAGGAAGAAAATTTGGGCTACCAGAAATACCACTTGCTATTCAGCAGGGGTAGTATAAATCTTAATATGCCCTTGCAATTTAATTTATGTGGGGCCCCGTGTAACTTAGACTTGAGCATAAATCCCGTATACATACAGAAAACATTCAAGCGCTAATAGTACAACACTGGTTGCAGGAAAACCATAATATTGCAGATCGCTGGAGGGTTATTAACTCAATTCATAGGCAGAGGAGGAACACTTTTATGTTGGGGGTGCAAGCTCCACCCCAGACCCCACCCAAGCTCTACCTCAGATCCTGCCCCTATAATAGTACTAATTATAGTACCATTTTTTCCATTCACTTTTCATATATGCACACAATATAATCTTATTAACAATACGTGGAGGGGCATAATCGAAAAGGACGTCTAAGTCCATTTGCGTCTAAGTCGCAAGTCGTCCAAAGTCAAAAAAACAGCCTAGGACACATTTTTGAAAAATACATCCAACTTTTTTTTGTTTCAAAAATCGTCTAATTATATGTCCTGCCGATCTGATCGTCCAAGCCGATAAATCGTCCATCTTTATACCACATTTCCATCCAACTTTTCATCCAAGTCAAAAATGCCTAGAACAAGCCCTGTTGGACGTGGAAGGGGTCTGCAAAGTGATGGACTGAACATCCAGACATGGCACTTAAATAGTGGGGTACTTTACAGGGCACTGCTGTGAACTTCACAAAAAGGGTGCCATGTCTTCTCTTCACTACAGCTCCCTTATAGGTCATGGTGAGCCCCCCATACCACCTCCAGAATCCCCTAGACCCACTTATCTACCACCCCAATAGCACTTATGGCTGCAGGAGCCAGTACAAAAGGGTTTTGGGGTGTATAGGGGAGTGCACATGTTTAAGTATCAATGCAGTGATTACAGGGGCTTATGGGCATGGGTCCTCCTCTCTATGGGTCCCTAACCCACCCCAAGACGGCTTAAGCTGCCTCTGTGCTGGACGACTAGGCTTTCCTATGCCAGGCTGCCAGGTGATGATGGTCTGGAGGCTGAATTTTAAAGGTGTGATTAATATTTTTATGGGGGTGGGGGGATCGGTGATCACTGGGGTAGTGTGTGGGGATCTGTTTTATGTGTTTGCAGTGTTTATCTGGTGACTTTAGGTGGGTTTTTATGACTTAGACTAAGTCTAATCTGGCCCACGTCCCACCCAACTCCCGCCCTCGACACTCCTCCCGAAGCGCCCCGTTTAGCTTTGGTCATTCAGCGGCACTATGAAGGCCTAGGTCATTTAGAAATACGTCCAAAACCCGTTTTTATTATCGGCACTTGGACGTTTTGGGGAAATGTTCGTCCAAGTGCCAACCTAGGCCAGTTTATGGACGTTTTTCTCTTTCGATTATGAGCCCCATAATGTTTAACCACAAAATTAAACTACGCAAAGCATACATGTTTCTCAACATTCATTCCTACAAGAACATCTGGCCTTGGTCACACATGCAGAACACAGATAACCCTATGCAAATACAAGACCACAAACTAAAAGTACTAATATATACAAATAAACCCCTAAGATGCAAGACTCTGCATGCAATACCGAGAAATAAAAACAAATGCATTTCTTCCTGAACAGTACAAAATATAGACAGCAGATGTAATTTCTCAAAACTGACACAATTCAATCACTAAATTGAAAATAAAATCATTCCCCCTACCTTTGTTGTCTGGTGATTTTGTTTTTCCAAAAAATATTTTCCCGGTCTCTGACTGCACTTCCTTCTGTCTATGCTCTTAACTGTATATCCAGGGCCACCTTAACCATTTGATGTTTTTCTCTCCTTCACTTTCTGCTATACATCCATCTTTTAAAAGAACTGTCTTCTCATTCAAATTGGTAACCAAACTTCAGGATTGCAACCGTCACGTTTGAAAGTCACTCAGAGGTATAGAGTAGAGAATGACACGGGGAAAAAATCTGTCCCCGTCACTGGCCCACCATCCTCTGCACCGCCCCGTCACCGCCGTTCCCTTCACCGCCCCGTCACCGTCACCGCCATCCCTTTCACCGCCCCGTCACCGCCACTGCCATCCCATTCACCGCCCTGTCACCGTCCCCGCTGCATCCATATAAGCCTTAGTACTGTAATATTTAGCTTATTCCTTTCTTATAAATCAAAGTTCCTGCTGCTGAACTAGAGAAAGAGATGTTCAGCTGGCAGGGCTTTGTTTATAAATTTTTATCAACACAACTAATATACTATTTTATCCTAAAGCAAAAAATAAATAAATAAATATAATTTTTTTTTCTACCTTTGTTGTCTGGTTTCTGCTTTCCACATCTTCTCATTGAATTCCTTCCATCCACTGTGTGTCTTCTCTCTGCGTCTTCCATTTGCTGTTACTGTGCCTCTCCCTTAACCCCCCCCCCCCCAATTGGTCTAGCACCCATCTTCTTCCCTCCGCTCCCGCATAGTCTGGCATCTGTCTTCTTCCCACTCTGTCTTCCACATTTCCCTTGGGGGTCTGTTCCTCTCCACCCTCCTTCAATGTCTGTTCTATTCCTTTCCACCACCACCCTTCCCTCCCTCCTTTACCATCTGTTCCTTTCTACTACCCTTCAGCTCCTCTCGCGTGGCCTATCTACCTTCCTTCCTCTTATTTTCATGGCACGTTACAATGTAATTTGTGCAAGCCACTGGAGCCTGCAAGCTCGGTCCCTGTCCCATCCCCACAAACCATCTCGCTTCTGTGCTCCTATTTTCTCCATTTCTAATATCTCCCCTATGTATCTGTCATTGCCCCCCCTGTGTCCATATACCATCCCCATGGCATGTCCCCTTTATGTCTCTGTCCCTATGCCCCATGCACATAATTTCCCCTCTTTCTGTTACCTTCCTGTGTCCAGATTTCCCCTATCTTCCTCTTCCATACCAGTGTGTCTCTTCTTTTCAACCCCATCTAGCTTTTTTCCCTCTTTCTTCCCCCCACCCCCTGCTTCTAGCATCTGGCTCACCTGCCAGTC
The DNA here is from genome assembly GCF_902459505.1 of Geotrypetes seraphini. NCBI lineage: Eukaryota > Metazoa > Chordata > Amphibia > Gymnophiona > Dermophiidae > Geotrypetes > Geotrypetes seraphini. The sequence continues at coordinate 14,572,081 of NC_047099.1, read as the reverse complement.
CTTCCCTTTCTTTCCTGCTGTGGGTTTTTCTTTCCGACTTCATCCCCTTGGCCCAGAATCCTTTTCCCTTTCACTCCCTCCTTCCAATTTGAGCCGGGAACACTAGCGATCGCACGGTCCCCGCAGCCACTACCTGCCTGCCCAATCGATCCTAGTGTTTAGCCAGCTCTCTCCCTTCTCCTCACCTTAGTTTATAGGCTTTCTTTTTCGGCGACCTGCACGCTTTCCCAAAGAGCCGCGCACGCGCGGCTGCTCAGTGTTCAATCTTCTGCAACTTCCTGTTTCCGGTTGCGTCAGAGCAGAAGATCGAAACTGAGCAGCAGCGAGTGCGCGGCTCTCTGATAGCGTGCGGGTCGCCGAAAAAGAAAATCTACAAACTAAGGTGAGGAGAAGGGAGAGAGCTGGCTAAACACTAGAATCGATTGGGCAGGCGAGTGTGAGCTGCGGGGACCGCGCGATCCTTCATGCCTCACTGCGGGGACAAGACCATTCACCGCCCCGCGGGCGGTGAATGGCCTTGTCCCCGTCGCCGCAGCAACTGCTAGTTTTCTTCCCCGTTTTCGGCGGGTGACCCGCGGCTAAAATGCGGTGGCCGCGGGTAAACCGCCACCGTGTCATTCTCTAGTATAGAGTTCTTCAAGAAGAGAGTTGCGCCCTCTAGTGATGAACCAAAGTATATTTTTCAGTCGTTGCAACTTTATTAGTTCTGGTTACGCTCCAAGTTTGATTACAAAAGTAAATAAATAAATAAATGTCTTTACAGTCTTTCAAACACTTGTATGAAAATACTTTGTTTTTTCTTATCTTTACAAATCTTTTCAAATGAACATCGCTCTGTGAGAAAATTGAGAGCAGCTTGATAATTCAGTTTATAACAGGTTCGGGGTCTCTACGTGGCCCCGTTTCGATTCCTTCTTCAGGAGACCCTATTGTATGTAAATTGAAAAACCTTTTCAATGCTGATAAAATGCTTCAAGTTTGCGATGTGGTAACATCTGAAATATAGAATGTATATAAACAGCCGGGTATGAGAGTAGAAATTTCACTATCCTCACTACGGCAAAAATTCTAAATTAATTATAAAGCTACTATAGGAAGCGAGGCACAACAATACATACCGTCAAAAGAACGCTGTCGGTGCTGTGAATTTAAACTGTCAGAGAAAACATAGCATCAGCTGTCTGGTTTAAAAGAGTACAGGGGGAGGAGTTTATTACACGTCAGAATTAGAATTAGAACTGACGTGATTCCTAGAATGTTGGTGAATAAGTGATTCCTAGAATGTTGGTGAATAAGTGATGAGTTACTGTTTAACATTAAAAAATACATGGAAGATTTTAAATGTTATTGTAAAGACAGTGAAATATGACTGTGTGTAGCCTAAAAGCCTTGTTCATAGGAAAGCGATCCATTCCATATCACTATTTAGGCCATGAGGCTGCAGTGTATTTAAAGTGAAAATCCACTTTTGTTCTTGTCTCCAAAGTATATGGGCCACATCTGATTAAATTAATGACATTGAGCACTGAAAATTTGAGATCTGTGATCGCATGTTGGTGTAGTAACCAGTGCTGGACTAGGGGAGCCTCTTTTACTTCAGAGCGAATTCTACTAATATGTTCTCCAATCCTGATTTTGATGCAACGAGTGGTACAAACTACATATAAAAGATGGCACGGGCATTGAATCACATACACTACTTGTCTGGACTCACAATTTGTGGCAGAGGTTTTAATTTTGCTAAGACAGCTATTGTGTATGGACATGTGTTTTAAGGTGACACTGTATTGGCACATTTTACAGTGTCCACATGGAACATGTTGCCCTGCCATTTGTTCTACTGGATGTTTTACAAAATGGGATTGTACCAGCTGTTGTTTGAGATTACGTTGTTTGGAGAATGCAAAGCGGGGTATTTGATGGAATGTCTTGTGGTATTGCATAATACCCCAGTGTTTCTTAATGATCCTTTTAATGTCAAATGCTCTGACTGAGTACGGGAGGATTTAACATACAGTCCTCTTTTATATGCTTTTTTGATAACTGATGTTGGATACCCTCTTTTTATGAATCGCATTTTCATGTCATTAGCCCTGCAGATATACTCTTGAACTGTGGTACAGAGTCTTCTGAGTCGTAAAAACTGTCCTACGGGAATATTATTTCTTAAATGTTTAGGGTGAAAACTGCTGTATTCCAATAAGTTATTTCTGTCCGTGGGTTTACGAAAGATGGTAGTAGAAAAACTACCTTGATGTAAACAAATCTGTATATCATTACCAAACCCACGCAGACCAACCAGAACAAAATACAACAGGGTTCCACCTTAACATCCAATGTATTTAATCTGTCACATAGAAAGTTAACCACGGCAGAACTATCTGTACTAAACAAAGGGTTATCATTTGTGCCAACTAATCCATATCAATCTTTTGACACCAGAGTATCCATGTTTAAATTTATCAGAAAATGCAAACTCAAACATTTTTTTCATCTAGATGAGTCAACTGAAACATTGTCATCTACTACTGACAATGTATTAAGAACTAAATCTACATGGTGTCCTCCAGGAACAGTGGATTCTCATATACAAACTTTTGAGAATTTAGTATTAAAAGATATTAACATTTTGGAACAAAATTCACTTAAAATACGCCACAATTTAACTAAGTCTCAGCATCTTGCTTTACAATCCCTCATGTCTGATCATAACATTATTATCCGCCCTGCAGACAAAAGGGGAGGAATAGTACTTATGGACTCTGATCAATACGTAGCAGAAGCCTTACGTCAATTATCAGATCTAAATTATTATACTCCTTTACAAGAAGATCCTACCCCACACATACGAGATGCCATTTCCACACTTCTAGTATACGCCGTAGAAGCAGGGACCATTACAGATAAAGAATTTCAGTTTCTTTCATGCAAACACCCTAGAATCCCTGTAATTTATTTTGTCCCTAAAATTCATAAATCTCTCCATAATCCTCCAGGAAGACCCATAGTCTCTGGAATAGGCTCCATCTTAGAACCTTTATCTACCATTATCGATATGTATTTAAAAGATAGAGTTCCTTTAGCTCCATCTTATGTTCGTGACTCCACTAACATGATTAATATTTTAGAACAATATCATGATGTACCTGCACACGCCATCCTTATTACGTTAGACATATCAGCATTATATACTAACATCCCACAAAATGCCGCAATGGAAATTATTAAAGAGGAATTATCAGCATTGGATTTATCTCAACATAGAATAGATTTGTTATTACAATTAGCATATATTGCATTAAGTATGAACTATTTTCAGTTTGACATGCAATATTATAAACAAATCAAAGGTACGGCTATGGGGGCTAAGATGGCTCCATCTGTGGCATGTTTGTATGTTTCCAAATTCGAAAAAACTTTTTTATACACATCCAGATATTGGAATAATTTTTTACTCTGGAAAAGGTACATCGATGATATCTTTGCAGTATGGATAGGTACACCTATTGAATTTCAAACTTTTCTAGAGTGGTTAAATTCCTGTGACAGCAATTTACAATTCACCATGAGTACTAATGTGAGACAGTTATCATTCTTAGATATACAGATTTGTTTACATCAAGGTAGTTTTTCTACTACCATCTTTCAATGATGCTCAAGGCCCAGCAGAGGAGGAAGCCGATTTTCAAGAGTGCCCAGATGAGGGTAAGAAGCGGCGGGAGGGGGGGTGCCCAATTGTGTCGGGGGGATGTCAGATCGTGTCGGGGGGTGCCCAATCGTTTCGGGGGGTGCCCAATTGTGTCGGGGGGGGGTCAGATCGTGGCGGGGGGGGTGCCAGTTCAAGGCAGGGGGGGTGCCTGATCGCGGGGGGGCCTTCGAGGGGAGCAATGCTGGTTCTCGGGGGGGACGACGCATCAAAGCGAGTTTCCCCATGAGTTTCCATTATTTCCTATGGGGAAACTCGCTTTGATAAACGAGCATTTTGGATTACGAGCATGCTCCTGGAACGGATTATGCTCGTAATCCAAGGTACCACTGTATATGGATTTTGAGCACAGCTTTAAGAGGTTAAATGGGTTTTATGACTTTAGATCATGCCAAATATTGTGAGTAGTATGAACTGGTGTGTACCTCTGGAATAAGAATGCTAAAGGGTATATCCCTACCAAAAGTACATGCTAGCATTGATGGCCACTCATGGGAGGGGCAATTGATATCTCACTAATTGGAGTCTTAGGCCACTCCTAGTGCATCCCAGGATGCACTGGGAAGGAGGCCTTAGACTCTGTTTGACCCAGGCACCCAAGGCCCCTCCACCAATTAGAGCTTTAGGCCTCTCCCTGGTGTATCCCAGAATGAACTGTGAAGGAGAAGGCCCACCATTTTGGAAGAGGTGGGCCTGCTGGCAGGAGGTATTAGGCATCTCTCTTGTTAGTCATCTCCTAAAGGTATGGGGGGTTCAGGAGCTGTCAAGGGGGATATTAGGGTATGAGGGAGTGTTGGGGTGTGTCGGAGAATGTTGTTTGAGTGTCGGGAATGTGTTGGGGAGTATTGGGTAGGTAGTGAATGATGGGTTAGTGCTGGAGAATGTTAGGGAGTGATGGGGAATGTCAGGTGAGTGTCAGGTGGGTGTTAGGGAATGTCAAGTGGATGTTGAGGAGTTTCGGTGGGGGATGGATTTGTTGGGGGTTTGGGGGATTGACAGGGTTAGTGACAGGAGGGAGTTGGTAACCCTCCTGCCAGGGGACTTCAAAGGGGGTTCAGGTGTGGTGGCAGGAGTGATTGGGCATCCTTCCTGTCGGCCAAGTTCAGGGGGGGTCGGGGGTTCCTTGCTGCAGCCACTCAGCTGATCACTGCAGGGGGATTCCCTTGTTGTGATCAGCTGATGGGAATGGACCAGGCATGATTCTCTAACCGGTACCTGTGACATGAGCACTGGTTAGAGAATTGGACCAGTTAGGCAGTATTGGATGTCTGTCCCTTAAGGCAGATGCAATTCTTTATAGCACGCCGGTGTGCAATTCTCAGCCAGCTGCAGAATCTAGCATCCTATATAGGATTTCTCTCTTTAAGTGCAAAAACTTGCACTTTTATAAACAGACCACAAAGCCTGTATTTGAAAATTTACACCTAAGTATATAATTCAGAGAATAGTAGTCACATATTTTATTTCTTATTGTAAATTATTAGCATCTGATCAATGCAAATAAAATGTCTTCAGTGCAGATTACAATAGAACAAGTCTATTCTTATAAACAATAAGAAATTATAATACACCGTGGAATCAATACTAACAACAAAGAGGTAGATTTTCTATTTCAGTAGAAAACATAATACTCTTATTTATTTATTCCAATTTCTATCCTGTTCTCCCGGGGGCTCAGAATGGGTTCCAATTGATATTCACAATAAAAATTACAGGACAAACGCATTCCTAGAAGAAATCATGGATGAAGACATCAAGAGGGAAGGGAAGGGGGAGCACATGGGGAGAAGGATATGAAAGGCCGTCTGCTCAGCCCTTCACAAAATGACCTCAACGTCAATACAGTTGTTGGTTCATATAATTATTTAAGTTTAATGAATAATAAAGCAAATGACAGCTTACAGGAAATGCATCACAAAAAATGTACAGCAATTGCGGGAGCAGAGAAGGGACGCCCAGCTGCATGCTTGTCTGGGAGCTCTGAGTCTGCTCTAACTTGGGGCTAGATTCACTAAGCAAACTGATCATGTACCGATCAGTTTGCGAGCACTTTGCGACCCGATTTTTCTCCGACCTGATTCACATTCGACTGGCTGGCCAATCAAAAAACTAGCAACTGGTGAGGACCAGTCGCTTGTGCTAAAACCCTGCTCTCTGCCCCAATTCTCCTGCTGTGGTCACCCTGTTCTCTGCTCTCAGCCCTGACTCTCCAGCCCTGTTCAGCCTCGACTCGCCTGCCCTGCTCAGCCTCGACTCGTCTGCCCTTCCCCACAGTGCAAGCCCATGGTTTTAACCCACTTTAAACCCGCGGGTTAAAACCATGGGCCAGTCAAGTTAATTTTCAGTGCTTGGCCTGCTTCTCTTTGTCCTTTGACCCCATGCCAGGGCCTGATGATGTGAGAGTCCCACAGGGGTCTTCCTCAGATGGGAGGAGGAAAGTAATTGGAGGGGAGTCTGGAACAGAAGGAGAGAAGGAGTTTGAGGATAGCAAGGAGGATGCTGTTTGTTGGTGCTGTTCATTTGAAGAGGTGGCTCTTCAGCGTTTTCCAGAAGGTCATCAGTGAGTCTTGTGATCTTATCTGTGTAGGCAAATGGCTCCAAAGATGGGAGATGAAATGGCTTTATAAGCATTTGTGAGCTGTCTCCATTTGGAGGGATCATCCTGCAGGGATGCATAGTCATTTTTCTGCTTCAGAGTGGAGAGGGTGGGCAGGAGTGTATTGGGGGAGCTTGGATGAGATGTAGGCAGAGGTGAGGAGGTGGAATATCTTGTAGGCCATTACAAGGGCTTTGAATACACAGCATTTGTTAACTGGTAGCCAGTGTTCTGTGAGGAGGGCTGGGGAGATGGGGTCATGGTAATCAAAGTCATGTAGGTGGCGGATTGCAGAGTTCTAAACACGTTGGAGACGCTTGAGTTCTTTGGCTGTGATTCCATTGAAGATGGAGTTACAATAGTCTATTCTGGAGTGTACATAGACATAGAGGAGTTGGGCTAGGTCCGGTTTACTGATATATGGTTTGATTTTTTTTAGCTAGTGCAGGTAGTAGAAGGAGGTGGAGACCACTTGCAAGATATGGGCCTAACAAATTCCTATGGTTTATGAGTAACAATAAAAAACATTGAAATATACAGTTTATTGAGCTTCTTTAATGGGCTGTTATGATATGCAGGGTATGACTGCTAGGAGTGTCCCTATGACAGCAGGGCTAGTTGAGGCTGTTAGAGACATTCCACCTCTGGTAAAAACAGAAAATCCTGAAACTGGTGTTATTTTCTCCAAAAGCACCGGAGGGAGCAAGAGATCAGATTGATCTGTAGTGCAATACACTCTGAACTGAAAGTAAATGTGAGGAGTTGTCCTAGGGCAGGAGGACAGCGCATCCCAGACAGAGGGAGTATCCAAGCCACATGGCCAAGGAGAAGCCAGGGTTGAGGGTCAAGTAACAGGGGAAATGCCACAAACCATGGACTTATAAGAGGCAAATGGAGATCATCAAGTAACAGAGGACTGTTTGAACTAAGGAGGAGTGCAGAACTCTTTGTTAAAGATCCTACCCGTATGAACTTCTGTGCCTGCACTGCACATGGCTTAAAGAACACCCAGATCAGAGCACAGCTGAAGTAAAGATTGGGAAGCACAAAGAAGTCCAAGAGCTGTTTCCAAATGTTTTTCTTTTGTTTGTTACACGTATGAACTGATGCGGAAATGTCTTCTGATTGGGAGCATTCTGACACTATGAACTGTATCTTGATTTTTGTCTTTTGGAATTGTCTTTTAAATTGTTCTTTTTGGATTTTCTTTTGAGGCTTGGAAAAAGCCAGATACCTTTTTGAACTGAGTTGTAATAAAGCATAGTTCATATTTCAGTTACAGATGGTGTGTGGTATCTTAACGGTTAAATCTCCTAAAAATTTGTGCAACCTCTATAAGTGCACGCAAAAACCTGTCACGTGCCACTCAGACCCACTGCAGCCGGAGAGTGGCTGTGACATTGTGCATAAAAGAACACCAATATTAAAAAAACAAAGTCACACTTCCTTTCACAAACATTTAACAATAAAGATAATCAATTTTAACATGAGTCAGGAAGGTCATTGAAGCCAATGCAGCACATCCAAAGGTTACAAAATAATACCGTATATGTTAGAATCGATTAACATTTTAGATGAAAATGTTATATAATTAGTAAAAACAACAATAGATACTTTGGATGAACAATGTTATATTAATAAATGAGCACCACCAACATTTACCCTGAGATACATGACAGTCACCCACCCATATTCCTACAATAAATGGGGTGATTCACCACTATTATAGGATACACGTGATTTAGAATATTTTCTAAACTACTCATATAAATTAGTGCTTTGCCATTTTATATGCTGTCATTTTGAATATTTTACTGTTGTAACTATCTGTATCATATGGTGCAGTGGTTAAAGCTACAGTCTCAGCGCCCTGAGGGTGTGGGTCCAAACCCACGATGCTTCTTGTGACTCTGGGCAAGCCACTTAATCCCCCCATTGCCCTAGATACATTTGATAGATTGTGAGCCTACCGGGACAGACAGGGAAAAATGCTTGCATACCTGAATAAATTCATGTAAACCATTCTGAGCTCCCCTGGGAGAATGGTATAGAAAATTGAATAAATAGTGTGAAAAGTTTCAGCTTCTGATAACCAGAGCTGGTATTGTGATGCCACAATGCCTTATTCCACCAATAAGAGCCAACCTCATCAGTGATGTCACAATGGCTTGATTGCCCTATACTTGGCTCACTTCTACTACATTTTGATTTCTAGAGTGGTGCAGTGGTTAAAAGCTACAGTCTCAGCACCCTGGGGTTGTGGGTTCAAACCTACGCTGCTCCTTGTGACCCTGGGCAAGTCACTTAATCCCCCCATTACCCCAGGTACATTAGATAGATTGTGATTTCACCAGAAGAGACAAAGAAAAATGCTTGAGTACCTGAATAAATTCATATAAACCGTTCTGAGCTCCCTGGGAGAAGTGGTATAGAAAACTGAACAAATAAATACTCTGGCTGTAAAACACATGAGTGAATTTTTTTTTCCAAGTGGTAAATAGATCCTAATAAATAAATATGTACAGTATGGCCAAGATTCTCTATTACATTATATTATATTACATTAGTGATTTCTATTCCGCTTGTGCCTTGCGGTTCTAAGCGGATTACAAATTAGAAGATATCTGGACATTACCAGGAGAATTATATAAAAAAGATTCAGGTACATTACATGATACAGTTGAGAATTACAAATTAGAGGATATCTGAATTTATCCGATTGAATTACATAGTAAAGATTCAAGTACTTACAGGATACAGTGGAGAATAACGATATATTTGGATAACTGAAGAGGATTACCTAACATTGAAGGAAGAAGTTTATTGGATACATGTGGTAGATGCTTATTTAGGAGTCTGGATATTTTTTGGTAGGTATGGTTCGAGGGATTGACTAATGTGTTATTCACGGGGGAGAAAGCATGTACGAATGGGAGGAGATTAGTAAGTAAGGACGTGTTTTTTTTAATAGAACTGTTTTGATTTCTTTTCGAAACACTTTGATGTCTGTTGTTTTGATCATCAGTTTGGTGATGGTGGGGGTCAATTTTCGCTGCCTGTGTTGCTAGAAGGCTGTCGTAAGTTTTCTTACGTCGTGTACCATTATGAGGAAGGAAGGTGAATAGGTTCTGAGTTCTCCTTGATCTGGGTGAGCGGTAGCGGTATAGGCGATTGTTTAGGTAGCTGGGGGCAGTACCATGGGTTACTTTAAATAGTAGACAATAGAATTTGAATTGAGATCTTGCTTTTATCAGAAGCCAGTGAGAGTCTACATAGGCGGGAGTGATGTGGTCAAATTTGCTAAGAGAGTAGATGAGTCTGATGGCTGTGTTTTGAACGGTCTGTAGTTGTTTTATCATGTTGTTTGGGCATGGTAGGTAGAGGCTGTTGCAGTAATCTAAGGTATTAAGTGTGAGGGATTGTACAATGATTTTGTAGTGTTCTTTGGTAAAGAATTTTCTTATTTTTCATAGGTTTCGCATGGTGAGGAAAGCTTTTTGTTATGATTTTGTGGATTTGTGTCTGCATTGTGCAGCATCTGTCTAATTGTATTCCCAGAATTTTGAGAGTGCTCTGTATTGGATATTTGGTTGCGTTTATTTCCAGTTCTGTTAGGGATGGTTTTTGTTCCTTCTCTGCTTTGACATGCAGCTCCTGGTTGGATAAGGCCCGACTTAGTGCAGGAAGAGGTGGTCCAAGCGTACCGCGAGTGATTTCCTGCACTTGAGACGCTCCGGCTGCTCTCTCCTACCTCTCCCGCTGCCCACTTCAGGCTCTCCCATGAAAAACCGTATTTGCGGTTTTTCGAAATTTGCAGGGGTTTCTGGAAAGGAACCCCCGCGAATATCAGGGGAGTACTGTATTGACAGACCATCATAAAACATAATCTCTCATATCAAAATAGGCACAAAAACAGTTAAATTAAAGCATGATAAAAAATACATAAAAGGTAAAGCAGATCTTTAGGCACTGCTGGTAGGCGATTCAATTTAAAGTTATTTGCCATTTCAAACAGTATTTTATTAACTTAGGCATCGGTAGGGTGCCTTCCAGCACCTAAGTTAAGGCTCCATTCGTAGAATTTCCCCTATGTGTCTATGTACAAACACACATGATTACATACGGTAATTCAAACACTTTCTTACTGCCTAACAAGAAGCTTCATATGGGATCAACCCCTTAAGTTTTATGTTTAGACAGCAAGATATAAGATATAGACATAAAATTCACACTTGATTCATACAATTGTTTTCAGCAGAAACATTTTCTAAGGGCATTTTTTACATCCTTGTTTTTCAGGCTATAAATTAGAGGATTAAACATTGGAATTAAAGTATTATATAATATGGAAATAACTTTGTTTATATCCATTGATTGCATGGATGGTGGTCTAATGTACACACTTATTGAAGTCAAATAGAAGAGACATACAACCGTGAGGTGGGAAGAGCAGGTAGAGAAGGCTTTACGTCGCCCCTCTGTGGAACGGATCTTCAGGATGGTGGAGATGATGTAGACATAAGACATAAGGGTTAAGACAAAGCAGGATATTCCTACAAGCACCCCCAAAATATAAACTGCACATTGAATAGATGTGGTGCTGGTGCAAGAAAGTTTTAGCAGTGCTGAGAAATCACAGAAGAAATGATTGATCTCGTTGGATCCACAAAAAGAGAACTGAGAAAAAAGAATAACATAAGATACAGGTACCAGAAGCCCTAAGATCCATGTTCCTGTGCTCATGAGGATACAAACTTTCTGATTCATAATCAAATGGTATGACAGAGGTTGACACACTGCAGCATAACGATCATAAGCCATGACTGAGAGAAGTACAAATTCCATGCATGTCAGAGACAAAAAGACATACATTTGTGTAAAACAGCCATTCATTGAAATATGATGAGTCTTTCTTAGAAGGATATCCAGCAGCTTGGGAAGAGAGACTGAGGTACATGAAATATCAAGAAAGGCTAAGTTACTGAGGAAAAAGTACATAGGGGTTTTCAAGCAAGAGTCAAGGCATACAATGATGATAATAGTGAGATTCCCCATTAGGATGATCAGGTAAATCAATAGAAGCAGAAAGAAAAGAGGTACCTGCAGGTCTGGAAATTCAGGAAACCCCAAAATGATAAATTCTGTCACTGTGGTAAAATTTACCTTTTCCATTGGATTCTCAGTTTTAAACACCAATAAGTCCTTCATTCAGTTTCATGAGCGAGGAGCCTTGTTGGAAAGTCATATATCATTACTAACATCATACTTATTTTTTTTTTAATTTTCAATAAACAGGAAAGTTTCCATCATCTGAGATCTGGTAACCAATATTAAGATCTGGATATTTATTCTTGTTTTAGGTCCATTTGAGAATTGGTCCCAGAAGTTGAATATGTGGAATGAAGGAGGAAGCCCCTAATTGTGCTGTGTTACCTAATTGTGCTTTGTGTGTTTTTTTACCTAGTGACATTGTAAAAGAAAGCAGACAAAGTCCCAAATGGCTCATCCAAACTGTACAGTTGCAAATCATATAGTTGAGTCAATAAGTAGATAGAAATTTTCATTAGCAACCCTGCACTTATTTTCCTTCTCCATCTTTTTAAAAATCTGACCTTGCTAGTGTCATCCGTATACTTCTGAAGTATTTTCACAGTTTGTGTTACAATGATTATATCTACAATTCTAGCAAGTAGGTCACTTCTATCCTTCAACCATGATTCTTTCAACAGCCACTAAAACCTTTTAAAATGAAGTAATTCTGTAAAACATTTCTGATCATAGATCTTTAGAACATAGATTTAGAAGGTTAATAAGGTTCCTTTGAAATTAGATCATGCCAAAAATTATGAGTGGTATGAGCTCAGGTGTACTTGTGTAATAGAGCTTGACTAGAACATGGACAGTGTGCCAATTTGCCTGTATACTTTGTAAATTGATAACATTGGCACTCATAATTCCACTTGCTCTTACTTCAATCATCTCCAAACAATAAACATTATACAAATACCAAGAGTGGCAGTACCTTGGCTGCAGCTGTATTACAAAAACATATTTGTACAACAGTAACATGTGACAATACAAAAACAACTTCACATTCCTTCTCAGCTAGGCAGTACCGCACTAGCTGAAATTCTTAAGCTCAAACAAACGTCAACTGTTTTCTTAACTCCAAAATGCAAGGCCCTACCACAACTCATGGCAGTAATGGTGAGAGGATAGTTCTGGAGCAATTAGTATCTTATATAGAATCAACAGACATACTAAACCCAAAACATGATGGATTTCGGACTATGCGTAGTACTGAGACAGTCTTAGCAGGTTTTCTAAGAGAGGTTTATTCAATCCTGGTTAGTGGGAATTTTGCTAGATTTAAGTTCTGCTTTTGACTTGGTTGACCATGCACTTTTATTGACTCTTCTACAAGATATTGGTTTTAAAAGGAGTTGTCCTGGATTGGTTTTCATCTTTTCTTTGAGGATGTACTTTTTGGATAGTTGCTGGTGGAAAGATCATTAGAATGTGGGGTACCACAAGGTTTGGCTTTATCGCCAATTTTGTTCAACATATTTTTAAGTCCCCTTGCAAGACAAATTTAAGAATTTGGAATTAGTATGTATATTTATACAGATGGCACTTTTGGACAGCCTGAAAAATACAGAAGAATGGTTAGGAGAACACGTTGTATATCAGGGGACAAGGCAATGCCTCAATTGGACTTCTCTTTAGATCACCATTGTATTAAGATGGTAAATAGTTTTAGGTACATGGAAATCAAAATTGATTATCATTTGAACTTTCAAGAATAGGTCTCTTCTATGGTGGTTAAAGGATTTGGTGCATTGAGACGGCTTAGAAGTATTTGAAATTTTATAGATGAGAATCTTTATATACCTAAATTCATGCTTTTGTACTATCTAAATTGGATTATGGTAATCTAATATATGCAGGAATAACAGCAGGACAATTAAAACATTTACAAACAATACAAAATGCTATGATTTGGTTGTTAGGTCATGCACATATTAGAGATCATGTGACTCCTTTGTATTTGAAATTCCATTGGTTACCAATGGAATTTAGGATTAAGTTTAAGATCTTGATGGAACATAGTGCACTATATGAACTACAAACTTCATATCTTTCTAACTCCCCCCCCCCCAAACCTTTTACTAAACTGTGATAGCGGTTATTAGCGCAGGGAGCCACATTGAATGCTCCGCATTGTTCCCAACACTCATAGGATCTCTATAAGCAGCGCGGAACATTCAGCATGGCTCTCTACGCTAATAACTGCTATCGCAGTTTAGTTAAAGGGGGGGGGGGGGGAGGCTAGTACTATTTTATGCTCTAAGGTGATTATTAAGATCATTGAATGAAAACAGAGTAGCTGTACCTCATATGTCAAAAGCTCACCTTGCCTCAACTAGAAATTGTGCATTTTTCTATTTGGTTCCAACTTTATGAAATAGTTTACCTGTAGAATTGAGAAGCGAAGAATCTTTCCTAAATTTTAAGACATTTAAAGGCACATTATTTTCAATTGGTCTTCTTACATTGATGGGATTTGAATTCAGGACTTCAATTTGCTTTAATTAATTAATTAAATGTTTATTTTATCATTGTACATTGTTATCTATCTATATAAAATCGGAGGTATGTATGTGTGTGTGTGTGTATGTGCCGCGATCACACAAAAACGGCTTGACCGATTTGAACAAAACTTGGTATGCAGATCCCTCACTACCTGGGGTGATATGTTCTGGGGGTCTCGCGGCCCAACTGCACACGTGGGCGGAGCTATAAACAGAAAATCAGATTTCACCCATTCATGTCAATGGAAAAAATGTAAACAGCTGCCATTCTCACAGTAAATCAAAAACGGCTTGACCGATTTGAACGAAACTTGGTATGCAGATCCCTCACTACCTGTGGTGATATGTTCTGGGGTCTCACGGCCCACCTGCACACGTGGGCAGAGCTACAAACATAAAATCAAATTTCACCCATTCATGTCAATGGAAAAAATGTAAAAAGCTGCCATTCTCACTGTTATTCAAAAACGGCTTGACCGATTTGAACGAAACTTGGTATGCAGATCCCTCACTACCTGGGGTGATATGTTCTGTGGGTCTCACGGCCCACCTGCACACATGGGCAGAGCTACAAACATAAAATCATATTTCACCCTTTCATGTCAATGGAAAGGATGTAAAAAGCTGCCATTCTCACAGTAATTCCAACTATAAAACACTTTCTATGACACTATAACCACTAGGGACATCGTTTCTATTCTACCACGGACACCATACATATAGAGTTTGTATGTTCTAACTGTGTTTGTAACTGTTTCCTTCATGCACCCCAGTTCATAATGTTATTACATTACATGAGTACTCACATATGCTGAACTAGGAACACAGGTTCCATTCTGAACCGGGAAATAAATGCATGGAGTTTCTTTTCAACCTGAGTTTCCACATATTGAGTTGTTTAAATCATAGTAACATAGTAACATAGTAGATGACGGCAGATAAAGACCCGAATGGTCCATCCAGTCTGCCCAATCTGATTCAATTTAAATTATTATTTTTATTTTTCTTCTTAGCTATTTCTGGGCGAGAATCCAAAGCTTTACCCGGTACTGTGCTTGGGTTCCAATTGCCGAAATCTCTGTTAAAACTTACTCCAGCCCATCTACACCCTCCCAGCCATTGAAGCCCTCCCCTGCCCATCCTCCTCCAAACGGCCATACACAGACACAGACCGTACAAGTCTGCCCAGTAACTGGCCTAGTTCAATCTTTAATATTATTTTCTGATTCTAAATCTTCTGTGTTCATCCCACGCTTCTTTGAACTCATTCACAGTTTTACTCTCCACCACCTCTCTCGGGAGCGCATTCAAGGCATCCACCACCCTCTCTGTAAAGTAGAATTTCCTAACATTGCCCCTGAATCTACCACCCCTCAACCTCAAATTATGTCCTCTGGTTTTACCATTTTCCTTTCTCTGGAAAAGATTTTGTTCTACGTTAATACCCTTCAAGTATTTGAACGTCTGAATCATATCTCCCCTGTCTCTCCTTTCCTCTAGGGTATACATATTCAGGGCTTCCAGTCTCTCCTCATACGTCTTCTGGCGCAAGCCTCCTATCATTTTCGTTGCCCTCCTCTGGACCGCCTCAAGTCTTCTTACGTCTTTCGCCAGATACGGTCTCCAAAACTGAACACAATACTCCAAGTGGGGCCTCACCAATGACCTGTACAGGGGCATCAACACCTTCTTCCTTCTACTGACTACGCCTCTCTTTATACAGCCCAGAATCCTTCTGGCAGCAGCCACTGCCTTGTCACACTGTTTTTTCACCTTTAGATCTTCGGACACTATCACCCCAAGGTCCCTCTCCCCGTCCGTGCATATCAGCTTCTCTCCTCCCAGCATATACGGTTCCTTCCTATTATTAATCCCCAAATGCATTACTCTGCATTTCTTTGCATTGAATTTTAGTTGCCAATACTGAAACTTTTGGTTGCCACTTATTCCAACAGATCTTCCTTTTCAGTTTAAGAGATTGCAAATTCCAGTGAGACTTGCATTCTCTATCACAATCAACAAATCACAGGGACAGACTATTACATACTGTGGAGTGGATTTTAGATCCCCCTGTTTTTCCCATGGACAACTCTATGTTGCTTGATCAAGGGTGGGTTCACCCAAGAATTTATATGTTCTTGCTCCTGGAGGTGAAACTAAAAATGTTGTTTATAATCAAGTTTTGTGTTAGTTGTATTGTATTCATTTTGTCAAATATTTCACATTATAATTTGAATATTGTACTTTTTATTAAGCTGTAAAACAATAATTTCATTCACCACTATAAAGTATCTTTATTTCAATCCATTTACAGTGTTATTGCTATAATTAAATACCCGTGCAACGCCGGGGCATCAGCTAGTATTAAATATTATGCATCAGTGTAATCAGGTTTAAATATTTTTTTAATGTTTTTTTATTACCTTTTGATCCGGTGTCTGCTTCTTCATGGCTATCCTGAGCTGCAGGGAGGGAGAGCCATGGTGGATTGGGGCCCGGAACAGCTAGGCTGAGTCATTGCAGTTGTTTTGGGTCATGGCAAAGTCTGCCGTGACTGCTCGTTGTCGAGGGGTGGTAGAAGTGTGGTGCCGGAAGCGCCAGATGTCAGCTCGGACATGGACGCAGCAGCGGCAGAGGCTGTGTGGTGGCCATGACCGTGTACAGCATTGGTGGTGTTCACTGTGCAGACATGGGCTGATAATGTCAGCTTGCCTTTGCGTTCAACGTCATCAATGAGCGTCTGCACTTGCATGGAAGCGTTCTTATGCTGGAGAGCCTTTCCCAAGATTCTTAATTGCGGGTCATTTTTTTTTATTTTAAAGTTTGCATGTGGACTGCTAGCACGAGGGTGCTGGGCAGGTGTTGAGTGGTTGCCATAGTGACGGCATCCCTGGTCGGCACAAGGTCAGAGGCTCGCTGGAGTTCCAAGTGCAGAAGTTAACAGTGCTTCTAAAAGTTCTAAACTACCAGTGTGACAGTTTGGGTTGGTTTTTGTGAGAAGACAGCTGGGTATGGAGAGTTGTCTTATGGTTTGAAGCATTTTTAAGGTTTTCTGTTGGAGAAAGTATTTGAATTGGTAAGGGTTACCGTATTTTCACGCAGATAACGCACACCCGTGTAAAACGCGCACACGGGTATAGCGCGCAGAAACCACGATTTTATGTACAAAAACTTTTGTATACCGCGCTCACGGGTATACCGCGCATGCAGCCCGACTGTCCTTTCACCCGCCCCGACTCTCCTCTGGCCACCCCGACTCTCCTTGAAAGTCCTGTCCCCCCTTGAAGGTCTGCCTGTCCCCCTTGAAGGTCTGTCCCCATCCTGAAAGCCTGATGCCCCCCCCGACGTCCGATACATCCCCCCCCCGGCAGGACCACTCGCACCCCCACCCCGAAGGACCGCCGACTCCCCGACAATATCGGGCCAGGAGGGCGGTCGGAGGTTCTTGGGGGGGGCGGTCGTTGGAGGGAGGGGGGTTTGCGTCGAGGGCAGGAGGGCCTGGGATCCCTCCTGCCCGTAATGTAGTGCGGGGTGGGGGTAGGGGGTCGCCGTGGCCAGGAGGGTTTGGGCTCCCTCCTGGCCCGATATTGTCGGGGAGTTGGGGAGTCGGCCGGGCAAGAGGGCTTGGGCTCCCTCTTGCTCCGATCGTGGATGCGGGTGCGGGTGGGAGCGCATGCGAGCGGTCGTTCGGGGTGGGGGTGCGAGCGGTCCTGCTGGGGGGGGGGGTGAATCGGGCGTCGGGCGGGGTGGGAACTATGTAAAAAAAATTTTGTATACCGCGCTCACGCGTATAACGCGCGAGGGGTATGCGCGGTAGGTAAAAACGCGTATAATGCGCGCGTTATATGCGTGAAAATACGGTAAGTTGGTGTTTGTTATGGTATATTACTGCTTGATTTAAAGTGGATTTTACTTTTGGTTCTAAAGAACATAAAAACATAAGAATGGCCGCTGCTGGGTCAGACCAGTGGTCCATTGTGCCCAGCAGTCTGATCCCGCGGCAGCCCTTAGCTCAAAGACCAGTGCCCTAACTAAGTCTAACCTTACCTGCATACTTTCTGGTTTAGCAGGAACTTGTCTAACTTTGTCTTGAATCCCTGGAGGGTGTTTTCCCCTTTGACAGCCTCCGGAAGAGCGTTCCAGTTTTCCGCCACTCTCTGAGTGAAGAAGAACTTCCTTACGCTTATACGGAATCTCTCTCCTTTTACCTTTAGAGAGTGCCCTCTCGTTCTCCCTACCTTGGAAAGGGTGAACAACCTGTCTTTATCTACTAAGTCTATTCCTTTCATTATCTTGAATGTTTTAATCATGTCCCCTCTCAGTCTCCTCTTTTCAAAGGAGAAGAGGCCCAATTTCTCAAATCTCTCACTGTACGGCAGCTCCTCCAGCCCCTTAACCATTTTAGTCGCTCTTCTCTGGACCCATTCAAGTAGTACTGTATCCTTCTTCATGTACGGTGACCAGTGCTGGACGCAGTATTCCAAGTGGGGGGCGTACCATGGCCCGATACAGTGGCATAATAACCTTCTCTGATCTGTTTGTGATCCCCTTCTTAATCATTCCTAGCATTCTGTTTGCTCTTTTCGCAGCCGCCGTGCATTGCGCGGACGGCTTCACTGACTTGTCGACCAGTACTCCCAAGTCTTTTTCCTGGGGGTCTCTCTGAGTACTGCACCGGACATCCTGTATTCGTGTATAAGATTTTTGTTACCGACATGCATCACCTTATACTTATGCACGTTAAACTTGATTTACCATATCGCAGCCCTTTCTTGAGCATGTTTATGTCACTTTGCAGGTCTTCGCAATTCTTCTGTGTCTTCACTACTCTGAATAACTTCGTATCATCTGCAAATTTTATCACCTCACTCGTCATATCAATTTCCAGGTCATTTATAAATATGTTGAAGAGCACGGGTCCAAGTACAGAACCCTGTGGCACTCCACTTGTGACTCTTTTCCAGTCTGAGTATTATGAATTTATCCCCACTTTTAATCCATGTGATTATTTCATCCTCGATTCCATGGCTCACAATTTTTCAAAGTAGTCGTTCATGCAGAACCTTGTTGAACGCCTTCTGAAAATCCAGATATACAATGTTGACCGATTCACCCTTGCCTATCTGCCTGTTAACTCCCTCAAAGAAGTGCAGCAAGTTCTTCAAGCAAGATCTTCCTTTGCTGAAGCCGTGATGGCTGGTCCTCATCAGAACATATCAGTCAAGGTGATCAATGATGCGGTCCTTTATCAGCACCTCTACCATCTTTCCGGGTACGGAGGTCAGACTCACTGGTCTGTAGTTCCCTGGACCTCCCCTCAAACCTCGGCATAACATTTGCCACTTTCAGTCTTCCGGAATCCTTCCTGATTTGATCGACAGATTGGTTATCAGTTGAAGCAGTTCAGCTATGGTCCCTTTCAGTTCCTTGATTACCCTTGGATGGATGCTATCCGGACCCGTGGATTTATCATTTTTAAGCCTATCAATCTGCTTGCATACCTCTTTTAGACTGACTATCAACCCTGTCAGCTTCCCATCTTTGTTTCCTGAGTATAGCATGTCAACTTCCGGTATGTTGTGTTTATTCTCTTTGGTAAATACAGACACAAAAAATGTGTTCAGTTTGTCGGCGATGTCTTTGTCCTCCTTTAGCACTCCCTTTATTTCATGGTCATCCAATGGCCCCACTGTTTCCTTCGCAGGTCGTTTCCCCTTAATATATCGAAAGAACGGCTTGATGTTTTTTGCCTCCTTGGCTATTTTTTCCTCATAGTCTCTTTTGGCCCCTCTTACCGCCTTATGGCACCTGCTTTGATGTTTGTGTTTTAATAATAATAATAACAACAATTTATTTATATACTACAAAGCCGTGAAGTTCTGTGCAGTTTACATCATTTACAAATACATCGTTTAAAATATAATAGAATTGAAGAGAATTAGAAAGTTAAAACCGATGAGTAAAAAACCCTAAAAGATCTGATTATTGCATAATAAAAATTTTACAAATTAACTACCTAAATGTTTTCTAAATTCCCCATAAATTTCAGTAAGCATAAGCAGTTGATCTAACTCTTTGTCCCATGCTGCTGCCTGGTATGAAAGAAGATGCTAATGATATTTTTTAAGTTTACATCCTTTAACAGGTGGGGAAATAAAATTCAAATGTGATCTTCTTTTATGTCTATTAGTTGTAAAAGAAAAAAGCTAATTTATATATTTGAAAGTCAAACCAAATAGAACCCTAAAACAAAAGCAACCGAGTTTGAATTTCACACGCACCTCCACTGGTAACCAATGCAACACCCAGTAAAGGGGTGTCACGGGGTCATATTTCTTTAATCCAAAAATCAGCTTGACTACTGCATTTTGCACCATCCACGATCGTTGCATGTTCTTCTGAGAAATTGCTGAATAGGCAACATTGCAGTAGTCAAGATGGCTTACTATATGAGATTGCACCAAAACTCTAAATGATGATACATCAAAATACGCTTTTTCCAGTTTTCGCCCGTTTTAGAGCTTTTCCATTCCTTAAACAAAGTCTTCTTGACTCTGATCACTTCTTTCACCGCTACAGTGAGCCACGCTGGTTTCTTGTTCTTTTTCCTCTTGGATCCCTTGTTGATACACGGTATATATACTCAAATATAAACCAGGATTTTGGGGCCAAAAAATTGGCCCAAAAATGGGGGTCCTGGTTTATATTCAGGTCATCCCCCAGTGACCACCCGAAACCCTCCTGGACTTCCTGTTGGCCTATCTTAGGCCAGGACAGGAGGGATCCCTCCCGTCTCCTGCCCCGGCCGACACTAACAATTACCACCCTCCCTCCTTCTGTCCCTCACGTACCTGTTGGTTCCCTGGTGGTCCAGCATGTATCACACGCTGAAATCCTAGAGAAGATTGTAAACATAAGTAGCCAGCGGTGCACCAGGCCAGAACGCAGCAGCGAGCTTTTCGTGCTGCCAGCCAGCTTTGCACTGCTCCTTGATAGGCTGCTACAGCCTATAAAAAGAGCAGTGCAGGGCCAACCGGCAGCACAAAAAGCTCGCTGCTGCGTGCTGGCCTGGTGCACCACTCGCTACTTATGTATACAATCTTCTGGAGGATTTCAGTGCGGGATACACGCTGGACCACCAGGGAACCAACAGGTATGTGAGGGAGGGAAGGATGGAGGGTGGTAATTGTTAGTGTCGGCCGGGGCAGGAGATGGGAATGATCCCACCTGTCCCGGTCTACCACTAAGTGGTTTAAGTTAAGGTGAAGGGTTAATCTGCTGGCTGGGTTATAGGGCAGAGGAGAGTATGGGACAATCAAGCCATTGTGACACCACTGATGAGGTTGGCTCTTTTTAGGGGGCAGAGGGCAGAGGGTACAGGGAAGGAAAGTGGGACATTGTTCAGAGCCTGGCAGGGAGGGGGGGCTTGGTTCACAGCGTAGTAGGGAATGGGACTGAGTGCAGTGCAGGAGGGAAGAGGACTGGGTGAAGAACTTGGCAGGGAGGGGGGCTGAGTGCAGAACCTTGCAGGGGAGGGCATGACAGAGGGGACACTGGATGCAGATCCTGGCAAGGAATGGCACTTGAATATTAAGCCCCCAACTTATATTTGAGTATGTACAGTAGATTTTGCACCTCGGTGACTGTGTCCTTAAAGAGCCAGCCATCTTCAACCCTCTAAAGGGCTCTGTTACCCTGCGTGTGACAGATCTAGCTATGGCTTCTTCAGTACAGTGAGGGGAAAGGAGGCCAGTCGTTCCCCTCACTACACCGAGCTGAGCACAGCAGGCCCATTGAAACTTTTTCTTTGGCGGGAAGCCCCTCCCCTTTCTTGCCTGGAGCCAGCCATCTTCAGCCTTCTAAAGGGCTCTGTTACCCTGCACGCAGCTGATCCAGCTGCAGCTTCTTCAGCACAGTGAGGGGAAAGGAGCCCAGTCGTTCCCCTCACTGCACCGAGCAGAGCAGAATGAATTCATTGAAAACTTTTTTATCGGCAGGAAGCCCTGCCTTTTTCTTACCTGGAGCCAGCACTGAGCAGATCAATTGGAAACTTCTTTCTTTGGTGTGAAGCCCCGCCCTTTCCTACTAGAGCCAGCCATCTTTTCCAGTCTTAAAGGGCTGCTAAGCAAGGGCCCTTGGCAAGATCCTCTCATGCAGGCCAAGCAGGAAAAGGAACAAACCATGCTGGAACCCCTCAAATACACCGAGCCCTATCTCAGCTATCACACTTATACTTCCCATAATGGCTCTCCAGATCCCTGTCATCACAGGCCAGGGACGCTATGGAGACCCGACAAACCACTCTCACATGAGGTAAATGAAAGTCAGAACCCCCAACCTCATAAAAATCCCAACAAATGCAGAACTACCTAAAACAAATTCCATTGCAGCAGCTCTAGTAAACGCCAGATCTATTAACGGCAAAGACCTCATCCTTCTAGATGCCATAACAGACAACAGTTGGGATCTCCTTCTTGTGACTGAAACATGGCTAAAAGACAATGATGGGGCCACCCTGGGTGCACTATGCCCTCAAGGCTACCAAGCACTGGCATGTTCCCAGCCCCCCCAGAAAGGGGGTGGGGTTTCAGCTATTGCAAAATCCAATCTAAACCCAAGACACATAAACTCCATCTCACTAGAAGGCCTGGACGGCCTCATTTTCTCTATAGGCCATGACAAAAAAACATATTTCTATTAATCTACAGAACTCCCTCCTCCCCTATGTCTGTACTAGACAAACTAATAACCATTATAAGTGACCTTTCAGTCAACCACAAACAAATTATCATCTTAAGAGACTTTAACTTTGCTGAATACCCAGACATCACCGGTGCACCAAGGGAATTCACGAAGACACTGGCTGACTTAGGTTTCATCCAATAAGTCGATTCCCCTACCCACTCATCCGGAAACACTCTAGATCTCATCTTCATCTCCAAAGGCGTGCTACTCGACAACAAACCAACCCAGCTAACAAACACTCAGGTCCCCTGGACCGACCACCATGTAATCTCATTCAACCTACACATCAAGACCAAAGGGCCCACAGAAAATCCAGCGTCACAAAAAGCAACCACACTCGACCCCCAAGTCAGTCAACCTTCATGATTTTTCCATTGGCATCTCCAAAATAGATCTACTCACAAGTTCCATAACCCACTCACTAGAGGAAAAGGCACATGCATTCTGGCATAAAGTCACTATACGAGAAATTAGCAAGAGTCAAAAAACTCAAAACACACACAAGATCTTTCTCATCATCCTGGTTCACAGATAGCATGGGGGAACAGAAAAGGAAAATAAGGAAAGTGGAAAAACTTGGTGCAAAACTCAAAACGTCGAGGACAAATACACCTGGAAAAGCCTCTTGAAAGATTACAAACTAGCAACACTCGAAACAAAAAAAGGAATACCTCACAAATCTAATATCCAGAATCCCCAACAGATTAAAGGCCATCTTCTCATTGTCGAAAAACCTTTTCAATTCCTCACAAGGACCACACCACATCCAAAAATCAAACTTAGACAATGAATCCCTCTCAAACTTCTTCCATGACAAGATATCAAAGATTCAAGAATCCTTAGACCTAAAAATCAAAGCTTTGCCAAGTATCCCAAAGACTATACCAAATAATAACCTACACACGATAGACTCTCTAGACAGCTTCATACCAATTTCCATTGATGACCTAAAAAGTCCAATAGCCTCCCTACACCTCACAATATCAATCCTGGACCCATGCCCATCCACCATCCTTCTAGCTACCAGCGAATCCTTCCTGAACTCCATCATACCTCTAATTAACGAGTCCCTACAGTCTGGCTTAATACCACAGAGCTGGAAATCTGCTGTAGTAAGACCTCTCCTAAGAAATCCCACCATGGACCCAGACAACCCAAGCAGCTATAGGCCAGTCTCAAATCTCCCATTCATCTCAAAAATACGAGATTTCATGGAAACAAATACCACCCTCTCCAATTTACAATCAGGATTCAGGAAACACCACAGCACAGAAACGGTGCTTCTAGACATCATAGACGACTGCTGGAAAATCCTTGATGAGGGGAAAGATGCTCTGCTGGTCCTATTAGACCAATTTGTATGTGTAAATTTTAGCATCTTTTATGGAATGAAGTACTGTATTGTCTTTGCAAATATTATACATTAATCTATGCATTCAATACTCTATAAGTGCAAAAGCTTATCACACTTTAATCATTGACTCCTTTGAAAATCGGCACCTAAGTTTATAATTCAATGAACAGAGGTTATGTATTTTATTCCTTCTCATTATTTGTGTCTTACTAATCCAAATATAATTTCCTAAATGTGGATAATGAAGAATATTTTGAGCAATTATATTATATGGAGGGGCATAATCAAAAGACACTTTTAAGTCCCCTTTTGGCCTAAGTTCTTAGACGCAGAAAGTAGGCAGCATGGAAATGTCCATTCCAATAAAAAAACGTCCAAAATGAGGATTTTTTTGAGACTGGCCTACCTCTACATTCACCAGTTTAATCTCCCAAACCACCACTACGTCTATCCTTAAGACACATTCCCAACCAAAAAATTGCCCAAGTCCCAAATGCCCAAAACAAGACCTTTTAGGTGAAGGAGGGGCCAGTCCTTCACCTAAAAGCAGGAATCTGTAACCGGCATCTGCCGAAAAACACCCCCCAACACCCACATGATCTTCGGCAGGAGGGAGCTCAAGCCTTCCTGCTGAAGAAATTGCCTCCAAACCAATCTCCCCCCCCCCCTCCAAACTGCTCATCTGCAGGAGGCAGGAGGGCTCCTCCTGCCGGAAGGCAAGCACCCCCTGAAACGCTGTGATGCCTGGCAGGAAGGAGCCCAAACCTTCCTGCTGGCACCTCCTCCAAACATCCCTAGCAGGAGGGATGCCAAATTCCTCCTGCTGCTAACCCTGCTAACATCCCCAGTAGGAGGAATGCCTAATCCCTCCTGCCGGCACCCCCCAAACCCTCCCACCCCCGAAACCCACCCACATCCTCTCTGTACCTTTTTGTAGAAGGCATCTGGAGGGATGCCCACTCCCTGTGGCCAACAGGCCTGCCTCTTCTGAATGGTGGGCCTTCCCCTTCCCGATGCATCCTGGTATGCACCGGAGAGGAGCCTAAGGCTTTGATTAGCTCAGGTACCTAAGGCTCCTCCCATAGGAGTGGCTTTAGGCACTTGGGCCAACCACAGTCTTAGACCTCCTTCCCATTGCATTCTGGGATGCACTGGGAGTGGCCTAAAACTCTGATTGGCCTGATCCCAAAGGCCATTTTCATCACTTTGTCAGCCTTGTGAGCAGGTGCATTGTTTTAGAAAAAGAGAACTCCTTTCTGCAGATTTATTCTCCTTTTTTCTTTGAATACCTCCTTTAATCGGCAAGTTGCAGTAATATTCTGCATTGGCCACTGGTAAGATAGTCAGCCATTACAACAGCTTGATCCCAAAACACTGTGGCCATGATCTTTCTTGCTGACTTCTGGGTCTTAAATTTTTTTTCGCCTTAGAGAATTTGAGTGCTGTCATTGCATGGACTGTTGTTTTGTCTCAGGATCATAGTGGTATAACCATGTTTCATTCAAAAAAGTTGGCACCAGTTTGCTGAAAATGCTGCAAAATCAACTTGGAGGTGTCCACTCAATGTTGTTTCTCACCAGCATTCAAATATTTGGGCACCCACTTGACTGGCAGCTTCTGCATTATACACCCAACACATTCCCTGGATATCTCTAGTGCCTCAGCAATTGTTTTAGCCAATATTTGCCAATCTGCCAAAATCAGGTCATAGACATGGTCAACAATTTGACACAATTTGAGACCTCCCAGACCTTGCTGCATTTTCGGTCTCAAAATCTTCATACTGAACGTTGTGAACACCGCTTCTTCACTGTGGAGTATGATGGGCATTTGTTACTCAATGTTGGCATCAAACATTCATGGATTTCTTTTGGTGTTTTTTTCTGCAGGAATAGGAACTTCATTACACCTCAGAGTTCCACACTTTAAAATTCAAAACTTTTCAATCACATGGTTCAATCAATGATCTGAAACAAAGTCAAAACAGCATAGCAATATGATTCTTCAAACTGACAAACTTTGCAAAGTAAAATAACACTCTTTTCAGCTACAGTGGTAAAATAACGCTCAGAATTTAGGAAGTTGGTTGGACTGAGGAACTTTTCAGCACCCCCTCATTGACCATGTCCACTATAGGGGGAATTCTTTAAATGGAACCTAAAAAATAAATGCAGAAAAATTGTACTTAGTGCTATTCTATAAAGTTAGATGCCATCTACAGAATAGCGCTTAGCACTGACGACTGTGATTAATTGTAGGAGCGGCAATTTACACAAACTAAAACATGGTGCAAATGCTCACATCTAAATTAATAGTGGATCTCTTCTTATTCTATAATAACATACATAACTTGAAGGAATACCCACCGATCTGCCCATGACCCTTTCATTTCCATGCCTCAAGTTTAAAATTTAGATGCAAATTCCACACCAAGATTCACACATAAGTTTCTTTTTTTTAATTGAATTTTAAATACAATAACAATAAAACAGTTTTTAAAAATACAATAATATTTTTTAAAAAACCCCAAGGATGCATAACAATAATACAGTATTATAAAACAAACAAAAAAACCCCAGTTGCATACATTTGAAACATAATAGGGTCAATTAGAGTTATCATTAATGCCAATTAGCACTAATTGATTATTAAAAATTTTGGCAAGGGGGGGGTGGGCGCTATTGAGCCCACGAGGAATGGCTGCTTGAGACCGGAGCTCCTGCACCCGATATCTAGAATTAATATTCTACTCTCAGCAAATTGGCCTTTTACATCGAAATAATGAATTGTGTGACATTCTATCACACACAGCTCCATAATCTGTGAGGCTCAACAAGCAGTGATGGCAGACAAGAAAGTTAACAAGAGATACAAACCTGAACCGATGTCGCCATCTAAGACACCATTACCAGAGTCCAATGCCATCAGCAACTGCAAACTCTTGGCGGAACTTGAAGAACTAAAAGAGCTGGTCACTGATACAAAATCGGAAATGATCAAAATTAATGAAAAGCTCACAAATCTAACGTTGGAGTTCTCTCTGCTGCAGTCGCGTGTCACCACCTTAGAAAACAAAATGGACATGACCACTAACAACGTGGCTGAACTTCGTAAACACACTCAATGCATCACCGCGCTGGAAAGAGAGCTAGAAGACAGCAATAACTGATCGAGAAGAAGTAACTTCAGAATCCTTGGATTACCAGAAGAGATCCTGGATTGCGACCTTATTAAACAACTAGAAGCATGGATCCCGAAGCTGCTCAACCTCACCTTTCAAAAAGATTTTGAAATCTAAAGGGCACATCATGTTCCATCCCAATGATCAATATCCTAGAACGGTGGTGGTGAAACTTCTCAGGTATCAACAAGTGATTGATATCATGCAACGCGCCAAAATTCGTGCGCCGTTGAAGCACAATGGAGCCACCATACACTTCGTCCCTGACCTCAGCAAAACGAAGGCCTATAAACGTAAACATCTCCTATCTTACAGGCCTCAACTAAAACAACTGAACGCTAAGTATGGGCTTCTCTATCCAGCAAGAATGAGGGTGACACTCAACAATCAAACGAAAGATTTCATCAACCCCGACGATCTTGCAGCCTATATCGAACAACAGTCTCCGACTCCCACACATCAGATTTGACTTGTGCTGTGTTCCACTCTGCACGTAAATCATGCACTGAATGTTATGCATGTCACACTCTTTGCTAGTTGGCAATAAATCACAGCATGCTGCCTCACTATCTTAAAGTTGCTCAATTTGGGCACAGAATTTTTATTGAATAGCAAGCCAAAATTTTTTTTTTTGTGTGTTCAAAATATTTTTATTGGTTTTCAAAGAAAGGTACAACTATATGTACCAATTGTAAAGAACAGAAAAACACTGTGTACATGAAAAATATAAATACAAAGCATATACATGGGTGAGTTCAGTTTACAGTATAATAGAAGAAAATGAAGTTAACGTTAAAACACTATAATAAATGGTGCAGTGTCTAAAGAGAGAGTACATCATATTTAAGATTCACAATGTCTTAAAAGAGGTGCCCATACAAGTTCATATTGGAGAAGTTTGTTGTTTCTTTCAGCTAATACTTTTTCATATTTACCGGTCAAACACACATAGTTCCACCAAGTATGGAATTCAACCTGAGACAAATCTTTCCAGTTGTAGAGAATGTTTTGAATAGCTAATGCCATTAAAAGTGTAAACAATTTAATCTTGCACATATCTAACTGAGTATGGAGGTCTTGTGCCATAAGGGTTATTACAGGAAAGGAGAGAGTTTCTTCGATATCCAGGATGGAACTTATGGTGTTCCAAACCTTGGTCCATTAGAATGTAAGATGAGTACATGTGAACAAGAGGTGCATTAATGTGCCAGGTTGTTGTTGACAAGACCAGCAATTATGTGACATTGCTGAGTCAATTTTGTGTGAGAAAAGAGGGGTCCATGTGGCTTTATGAAGTAGAAAATAAATAGATTGTAATAGTGATCTAATGGACTTAAAAAAATGAATCCAAACTGTAGACCAATCTATCGCATCAGATGGTAAGTTCAATTCTTGAAACCATTTGTTCTCAGCAAATGGAGCATCATATATAGCCATTTGGAGCAATTTATACCATACAACCCCTATGACCACCCTGATACCCCAATATCTTTAATAAAGAAAGGCTAGTTCAAAGGATGCTTACTCCCTCTGGCTGGCAGGCCCAACTCTGCAAAATAGCAAGCCTTCCCCTTCCCAGTTCATCCTTGGAAGCACCAGGGGGGCCTTAGGCCAATCGGGACATTAGACCTTCTTCCTGATGCATCCTGTGATGGAAGAGGTATGACTCCGATTAGCCCAATTGGGTGGTAAAATTTGCCTTTTCCATTGGATTCTGCATTTAAAAGTCATTAAGTTTTGTGAGTAAGGAGCCTTACTGAAAAATTATCAAGGTCTTTGGATTTTGATTGGGTTTTACATATATCATTAATAACAATGTACTTAATTTCTTTCTTTTCAATAAACAGGAGAGTTTGTATCATCTGAGATCTGGTAATCAACATTAAGATCTGGATATTTATTCTCGCAGTAGGCCCATTTGGGAATTGATCCCAGGAGTTGAATATGTGAAATGAAAGAAGAAATACCTAATTGTGTTTTCTATGCTTTGTTACCTAGTGACATTGTAAAGGAAAGCAGATAAAATTAGCTCATCCAAACTGTACAGTTGAGATTGATATACTTATTTATTTATTTGGGGTGTTTATCATTGCTTAGTAAACATACTACCGTATACACTCGAATATAGGACGAGAATTTTGGGCCAAAAAAATGGGAGTCTCGTCCTATATTTGGGTCATCACCCAGTGACCACCCAACACCCCCCTGGTCTTGCTGCATGCCTGCTGTTAGGCCACGACAGGAGGGATCCCTCCCGTCTCCTGTCCCTGCTGATACTAACAATTACCCCTCTCCTTCTCCTCTCTCCCTCCCTCCATCACTTATCTTTTTACTGGTGGTCCAGCGGTGTATCCCATGCTTAACCCTTCCTGCCGATCTCACAGCCAGCAGCCAGCAGCGCATCCAGCCTGGCACACAGGAGCAAGCTTTTTGAGCTCCTGTCCATTCCTGCACTGCTCCCTGAAAGGCTGCCACCAGTTCTCAAGGGACTCGTGGTTCTCGCGGCTCTTGCGGCAGCCATTTAGGTGCGGCAATTAAACAATCCATATTTTTTTGTATTTTACAAAGCCATTTGGACACTCTATGAATTATCTAAAATCAAAAGTGATAAATCAAATAAAAGTTGGTCATGTTTAAAGGAGGTTGGCACCTTAATCCATTCACTATACTACTGTGTTAATATATATGATTATTGTCTAAAAGTTTGGGATACTACCTGTAACTTGCTGAAAATCAAAGAACGACTAACATTAACCCCCCCCCCCTCTTCTACGAAACTGCATTAGCAGTTTCTACCACAGGGAGCCATGCTGAATGGCCCACGCTGCTCCCAACGCTCATAGGAACTCTAAGGGGTTGAACAGGCTGGAGGCTTGTACATGAAGTGTGTGTGGGGGGGGATTTATATCCAGGCAGAACTTACCACTGCAGCCCAAAATGTTTTGCATGGTCTGATGTTCCTGTACCACAGAAATAAGAACATAAGATTTGCCGCTCCTGGGTCAGACCAAAAGTCCATTGTGCCCAGCAGTCCGCTCACGCAGCGGCTCTTAGGTCAAAGACCACAGACCTATTTGAGTCTAGCCTTACCTGCATATGTTCTGTTCCAGTAGGAACTTATCCAACCTTTTCTTGAATCCCTGAAGGGTGCTTTCCTGTATAACAGACTCCGGAAGTGTGTGCCAGATTTCTACCACTCTCTGGGTGAAGAAGAACTTCCTTACATTTGTACAGAATCTTTTCCCTTCTAACTTTAGCGAGTGCCCTCTCGTTCTCTTCACCTTGGAGAGGGTGAACAATCTCTCTTTCTCTACTAAGTCAATTCCCTTCAATATCTTGAATGTTTCGATCATGTCTCCTCTCAGTCTTCTCTTTTCAAGGGAGAAGAGGACCAGTTTCTCTAGCCTCTCATTGTACGGCAACTCCCCCAGCCCCTTAACCATTTTTGTCTCTCTTTTCTGGACCCTTTCAAGTAGTACTATGTCCTTTTTTATGTTCAGCAACCAGTGTTGGATGCAGTACTCCAGGTGGGGGCGTACCATGGCCCAGTACAGCGACATGATAACCTCAGATCAGTTTGTGATCCCCTTCTTAATCATTCCTATAAGATGGCATTCAGCAACTTTCAGTATCCCATTACCTCAGGTTACTCAAACCCACACTTTACTGCAATTTGCTAAATAGCCCTCCTAATTGCCAGCACACATAACATTGTACTTGACCGCGTAACCATTAGTTCAACGTGATTTACAAAAAATTACTAAAGAAAATCATAATTCATGGAATGAAGAGAGTTAGTTGGTCAAGTATTTAGAAAATAAATAGGTTTTCAATTGTGATCTAAAGTCTTTATAAGAGTGAGCTGCTAGCAACAAAGCTCAAAATTCTTTATCATGAAGGGCCGCTTGGGGATGTTTTATACTTTTACAACCCTGGATTCAAGGAGAGTTAAACAAAGGATGGGTTCTTCTACTATGTCTGCATGATGCCAAGAAAAATCTATTAACCAAGTATAGAGGGGCTGTGGCATAGAGAACTTTGTAACGGAAGCAACCCAACTTAAACAATCCACAGGCAGCCAGTGCAACTCAGTAAAAAGACGTAACGTGATCATATTTCTTTAGGCCATAGATCATTCTGACCGCTGTGTTCTGTATCAGTACAAGTCTCACTAACTCTTTCTTAGTAATTGTCAAATAAACAATATTATAATAATTAAGGAGACTTAATAAAAGCGATTGAACCAATAATCTAAAAGCAGCAAATTCAAAGTAAGATCTAATAATTTGTAATTTCCATAGGGTGAAGTAGCTTTTACGTACTACAGCATCTACCTGAGTTTTCATAGTGAGTTGTCCAAAATAACACCTAGTATTTTAATTGTTGAGTGTATTGTATATGAAATTGAATTTATGCTGATAGGTTCAAAAGGTACTTTGCTAGAGGACACCACAAAAAACTTAGTTTTGTCTGAATTTAATTTAAGGTTAAATTATTGCATCCAGACATTCATCTGTTGCATTACGGCTTAAATTTTGCTAATTGGCTTGTTATTCAACCAAACCTTTGGTCTCGATTCAATATGTGGTGTCTAAAAATTAGGCACCAAGCAGGGCAGCATATAGTGACTGTGAATCTTGAGTTAGGTGCCTTTTATAGAATCACTAGTGTTTAAGCCCGTTACATTAACGGGTGCTAGAATATATGCCTGTCTGTCTTTCTTTCTTTATGTCTCTCTCCCTGCTCCTGTCTCTTTCTTCCTTTCTTTCTGTCTCTCTCCCTCCTGCTATTTTTTTTTCTCTCTCTCCCCGGCACCCTTTGTCTGTCTGTCTTTCTTTCTATCTGTCTCTCTGGTTCCCTGTCTGTCTTTTTTTCTGTCTGTCTCTCTCCCTGGACTTCTTTTGTCTGTCTGTATTTCTTTCTGTCTCTCCCCCCCCCCCACACACACACACTTTCCTTTGCAGAAGCAGCAGCGGTATTTCCCTTCCCCTCCAGGTCCCTGTGAAGTAGTAGCAGCATTTTCCCCTACCCCCCATTCCCTTCTCTCCCCCCCCAACACTTTCCTTTGCAGAAGCAGCAGCGTATTTCCCTTCCCCTCCAGGTCCCTGTGAAGTAGTAGCAGCATTTTCCCCCACCCCCCCATTCCCTTCCCTCCCCCCCCACTTTCCTTTGCAGAAGCAGCAGTGATATTTCCCTTCCCCTCCAGGTCCCTGCTGAAGCAATTCCCTTCTCTTACCTGAGCTGTCCTGCTCCGTTTCAGCCCCTCCTTGCGATCTGGCCTGCTCCGTTCAGCCCCTCCCCCTTCCCTTCCCGTGGGCTGGCCTACTGCGGCCGAAGATTTTTGTTTTAAGTTTTTAAAAGTGCCGGTGGCGGCTCCTCTCAGCTGCTGATCCTCCTGTAAAGAGCAGCCTGCGATGGTGGCTGGCTTTAGCGAACCTCGCAGGCCGCTCTCCAGCCTCGGTAGCACGTTCCCTCTGACGCACGGGATCGCGTCAGAGGGAACGTGCTACCGAGTTGGAGAGCGGCCTGCGAGGTTCGCTAAAGCCGGCCACCATCGCAGGCTGCTCTTTACAGGAGGATCAGCAGCAGCGGTGGCGGTGGCGGCGAGTGAGGGCCGAGGTGTGTTCCCTGCCGAGGACGCGGGCTTGGAGAGAGCTTGCCTGGCTTCCACGGTGAGTGAGGGCAGGAGGAGGGGAGTGGCCAGAATGTTCCCTGCCGCTGGGTTGGCTGCCACGGAGCACACACCACAGCGGCAGGCAACACGAAATCCTAAGTGCGCATGTGCGCTTAGTCTTTTATTATATAGGATGCATCTAAATTGGAATTAGGTGTCAGTAGGGGTCAAAACCTTAGATGCCTCCTATTTATGCCAAGGTTTTATTTTCCTAAATAATGGCCCCTAATTCCAGTTTAGGTGCCTAGACGCAAAACCACTGCTACTATTACAACTCCTCCTCATTTTTTTTAGTGCTGCTAGAAATAGGCAGCAATGTACATTAGAACATTCAAGACATGATCCCAGATCAGAAGAGCTTACAATCTACTTAATAGGCAAACATGATAAGTTGGGGAGTTTATCAAGCATCAATGCACAACAGTGAGTGGGGGTTAGGAGATAAAAACAACATTGAAGAAGTAGGCCTTGAGCCTAGATTTGGTTGCAGTAAGAGATGGAGCTTGATTTAGTGATTCACGTAGTCTGTTTCAGGTGTAGGGTGCAGCAAGAGAGAAGGAACAGTCTGTAGTTGGCATTAGTGGAGAAGGGTTCTGATAAGAGAGATTTACCCGGTGAGCAGAGTTTTCAGGGAAGAGTATAGGGAGAGATTTTGAGGCGCTGCAGAGTAAATGCATTTGTAAGTTAGTAAGAGGCATATAAATTGTATCTGGCGATAGATGGGGAACCTTGGAGTGATTTGAAAATAGGGGTGATATATTCTGCCAGAATTGCTATACCCATAAGTCATGCAGTTGAATTTTGAATGGATTGAAGAGGAGAGAGATGGTTACGATGAAGACCTGTGAGAAGCAAATTAAAGTACTTGAGGCAAAAGGTGATAAGAGTGTGGATAAAGGTTTTTGTGGTCAGCTTTTAGAGGAAAGGTAAGATTTTGATGATATAGAAGTGACAGTTTTTGGTGGTCTGCTGGATTTGTGCAAAGAAGGAGAAAGAAGAGTCAAAGATGTCCCCAAGATTCTGAGCTGATGAGCTGATGAGACAAGGAGGATAAGAGCATAATCCACTGCAATAGAGAGTAGGAAGAGAAGAGAGGTGGGTCTAGAGGTGAAAGGACAAATAAGTCAGTCTTGGCCATATTCAGCTTTAGGTGGCGGTGGGACATTCACGAAGTGATGTCAGACAGGCAGGCCGAGAAATGGGCCTGGATACCTGTAGAGATTTCTGGAGTGGTATCCAGTATGACATGAGTGGAACCAAGAAAGAACAGAACTCTGAAATCCAAGTGAAGACAGAGTATCAAGGAGAATGTGATCTACAGTGGCAAAAGCAGTGAATACATCTAGAAGGAAGAGGATATAATAGAGGCCTTTGTATCAGGCAAGGGACAGATCATTGGAAACTTTAGCAATAGAGGTTTCCATGGAGTGTAGAGGGCAAAGAACAATTAAGGTTGAAAAGAAGTCAAGGCATCTGTGTTGAATGACATATTCAAGTAGCTTGGATAAGAAGGGAAGGAGTAGAGAATGACACGGTGGCGGTTTAGCCGCGGGTAACCCGCCAAAAACGGGGAATGAAAATTAGCAGCCTCTGCGGGGACGGGGACAAGGCCATCACCGCCCCGTGGAGCGGTGAATGGTCTTGTCACCGCAGTGAGGCATAAAGGATCGTGCGGTCCCCGCACCCCCATCCACTCACCAGCTCGATCGTTTAACCAGCTTCCTCTCTCCACCTCACCTTAGTTTGCCGGCTTTCTTTTTCGGCGACCGGAACGCTTTCAAAAGAGCCGCGCACGCGCGGCTGCTCAGTATTCAATCTTCTGCTCTGACCCAACCGGAAACAGGAAGTTGCAGCAGAGCAGAAGATTGAACTTTGAGCTGCCGCACGTGCGCGGCTCTTTGAAAGCGTGCCGGTCGCCGAAAAAGAAAACCGGCAAACTAAGGAGAGCTGGAGAGCAGTAGCGTACCAAGGGGGCGCGGGAGGGGCGAAAAAGGTAATGGCGCCAGGCCTTGGAGCACCGAGGCAGACCGCTTCTCCCCCCTCCCAGCCGAACCCTCGCTGACCCTCCTATCTCCCCCCCAAGTGAACCTTTCCGACCCTCCCAGCGAAAGCAGCAAACCTCCCTCCAGTAGCGTCGACTTTTTCCTCCCTCTGCCGAATCACTGATGACGTCATCAGTGACGCGGCAGAGGGAGGAGAAAGCCGCGAAGGAGGTTTGCTGCTCTAGCTGGGAGGGTCGGAAAGGTTCACGGGGGGGGGGGAGATAGGAGGGTCAGCGAGGGTTCGGCTGGGAGGGGGGAGAAGTGGTCTGCCTCGGTGCTCCATTACCTTCTTCGGGCAGCAGCAGCGTTTACAATTCGCTGCTGTTGCCGGCTTCAGGCCTTCTTCTCTGCCGGGTCCTGCCTACTTCCTGTTTTCATGAAGACAGGACCCGACAGAGAGGAAGGCCTGAAGCGGGCAACATCAGTGAATTGTGAATGCTTCTGCTGCCCGATGAAGTTCAGGACATCGAGGAAGGAGCAGGGTGAAATCGGCTGCTGGCTTGGGGGTGAGGGTAGGGAAAGAATCGTGGAAGTGGAGAAAGAAAGGAAAAAATAAAGAGGGGGGGCAGGGGGAGAGAGAAAGAAAGAAGAAGGATCAGAAGAAGGACTAGAGACTCATGAAATCACCAGACAAAAAGGTAGGAAAAATGATTTTATTTTCAACTTAGTGATCAAAATGTGTCCGTTTTGAGAATTTATATCTGCTGTCTATATTTTGCACTATGGCCCCCTTTTACTAAAACGCAATAGCGGTTTTTAGCGCAGGGAGCCTATGAACGTCGAGAGCAGCGTGGGGCATTCAGCGCAGCTCCCTGCGCTAAAAACCGCTATCGCAGTTTAGTAAAAAGGGAGGGGGAATATTTGTCTATTTTTGTATAGTTGTTACTGAGGTGACATTGCATAAAGTCATCTGCCTTGACCTCTTTGAAAACCCGCGGAATATAAATGAAAATTAACATTTTCTCTGCGTACAGCGTGCTTTGTGTTTTTAAAATTTTATTGTTGGTAGATCATTTTGACTTGGCCACAAAGGTAAGGGGGAGGGAGGGAGGGGAGCTGCTGAAAGACATCTAGTAATCCTTGCAGGCTTGACTGTGCAGGGAATTATTTTTGTAAAATCATGTTTTGTTATGTGACTGGCATTATCTAGACTTTAATTTCTATGAATGAATAGAATGAAAATGATATAAAATTACTTGCTTGCGGGGACCGCGTGTTCCGGCTCACACAAGGAAGGAGGGGGTGAAAGGGAAAAAGTTTCTCTTCCTTGGAAATAGATTCTGAAGTAACCTCATCAAAGAAGACCAGCACTAAATGTACAAGAAATCCCTTAAACAATGTCAAAAGAGCCCAAAATAGAAAACTGCTACTGCCTTGAGACTCCATTATTGAAGGAATCAACTTGAAATCACAGAAGAGACAGGAAAAGGTTAAATGCCTCATGGAATCCTCAGGTACAAAACACAAACGAAATTGTGAATGAAATCAGAGCAGACAGTAAGAATTATAAAATTGATGTCATTATCCATCTGGAAAAAAAGGCGTACTAGAAATAATGCCTCAGCAATACAATTTTCAGAAGTTCTATTTGCTCATGGTAAGGGAGAAGAGAGACTGCTAGTGATGGTGGGGGGACTGATAGAAGATATGAAAGAAGGGTGGTAGAAAGGAACAGATGGTAAAGGAGGGAAGGAAGGGTGGTGGTGGAAAGGAATAGAACAGACATTGAAAGAGGGTAGAGAGGAACAGACCCTGAAAGGAAATGTGGAAGGCAGAGTGGGGAGAAGACGCTGGAAGGGAAGAAGACAGATGCCAGACTATGGGGGAGCGGAGGGAAGAAAATGGGTGCTAGACGGGGACGGTGACGGGGCGGTGAATGGGATGGCAGTGGCGGTGACGGGGCGGTGAATGGGATGGCAGTGGCGGTGACGGGGCGGTGAAAGGGATGGCGGTGACGGTGACGGGGCGGTGAAAGGAACGGCGGTGACGGGGCGGTGCAGAGGATGGTGGGCCGGGGACGGTGCAGTGACGGGGACAGATTTTTTCCCCGTGTCATTCTCTAGGAAGGAGGTTGATAGGGCATAGTTGAAAGGATAGGTAGGATCCAATGACTGTTTCTTGAGGAGAGGTGTAATTATGAAATGTTTGAAGGCATTTGGTATAGTTGCTTTGGAAATTGATAGAGTGAAGATGTGATAGATGGAAGGAGTGATATTAGAAAAGATAGTGCTGAGTTGGTGGTATGTTGGTTTTTTTTCCCAATAAGATATTATTGAAAAGTTTTGAAGAAAACACAATACAAACAAACAATATAATATAATTCACTATAATAAAACCCTTAGCGCACATGCACACTTCAATCTCTGTGTGCCGTGGTCTGTGGTGCCATGCTGTCGCATGCACAGTAGAAGGAGCCTGTGGTAGTTTGCGACACGTGCGGCGGTTTTCCCAGCAGCGGTGGCAGTTTGCAATGCATGCGGCAGTTTCCCCATCTGAAAAAGGAGCCAGCTGAATAAGGAGCCTGCGGCGGTTTGTGTGTGGCAGTTTCTCTATTGCTACAAGGAACCTGCGGCAGGTCCTGGCAGAGCTGCTTCAGAAAATACGGGAGACTTATCAGATAAAAGCAGGGAAGAGGTGCTGCTGGACAGGGGGGAGGTAAAAGTAAGGAAGAAGGGCTACTGCTGGACAGGGGAAGCAGGAAAGGGGTTTTGCTGGACAGGGTGAGGTAAACGGAAGGAAGAACGGCTACTGCTGGACAGAGGGAGCAGGGAAGGGATGCTGCTGGACAGGGGGTAGGTAAAAGGAAAGGAGAAGGGGTGCTGCTGGACAGGGCAGAGGTAAAAGGAAGGGAGAGGGGCTAATGCTGGAGAGGGGGAGCAGGAAAGGGGTGCTGTTGGACAGGGGAGTTAGACAGAAAGAAAGAAAGACAGACAGTGGGCAGGGAGAGACACAGAAAAAAAGAAAGACAGACAGACAGTCAGGGGGCCAGGGAGAGAGACAGAAAGAAAGACGGACAGGCAGGGGCACAGGGAGAGAGACAGAAAGACAGACATACAGAAAGAAAGAAAGAAAGAAAGAAAGAAAGAGAAAAAAAGAAATGCCTAAGTCTACACATATATTCTAATACCCGTTAATCTAACGAGCTAAAAAAACTAGTACAATAAATAAAGTCAAAGGCCGTCATAACATGCAATACAAATTAAATACAATAACATTCAATCTGTGAATTTAAGTAAACAATCCCATATCTTATTAAACTGTCTCAAACTACCATGCTTAATCGCATAAATGTTATAAACATAAAGAGGGGCATAATCAAAAGAAATGTCTAAGTCCGTTTTGGGCCTAAGTCGCTAGTCATCCAAAGTCAGACATGGGAAAAGGTCCATTTTTGAAAAAAAAAACATCCAACATTAATTTTTTCAAAAATCTTCTAACTGTACATCCAGCAGTCTGATCGTCCAGACCGCCAAGTCGTCCCCATTATACCCCATTTTCATCTGAATATTTGTCCAAGTCAAAAACGCATAGAAAAAGACCTTTTAGGTACGGGAAGGGCCAGAAAAGTGATGGACTGGATACTCAGACATGGCACAAGAGTAGTGGGGTACCTTACAGGGCACTGCTGTGAACTTCACAAGAAGGGTGCCACATAAACATCTCACTACAACTTCCTTATAGGTGAGCCCCCCCAAATACCCCCAGAACCTACTAGGCCCACCTATCTACACCCCCCAATAGCCCTTATGGTCCTTATGGCTATTGGATAAGAAGGGAAGGAGGTTGATAGGGCATAGTTGAAAGGATAGGTAGGATCCAATGACTGATCCGGACTAAGGGGACCCGCTAAAGAGATGGCGGTACTAGCCCCACTAGGAAACAGCGATCACAACACGATCCAGTACAGGCTAGAAATTGGACCATCAAAGGTGAAAAGAACTACAATGACAGCACTGAACTTCAGAAAAGGGAATTATGATGCCATGAGGAAAATGGTGGGAAAGAAACTCAACAACACCGCAAGGAATATGGAGTCCGTAGAAAAAGCCTGGACCTTACTCAAGAGCACGGTGCACGAAGCACAAAACCTGTGCGTCCCCAAGTTCAGGAAAGGGTGCAAAAAAAATAGAGCAAAAAATCCAGTGTGGATAACAAATGCAGAGAAAAAGGCGATAAGTGACAAGAAGGCATCATTCAAAAAAATGGAAAAAGGA
The DNA here is from genome assembly GCF_902459505.1 of Geotrypetes seraphini. Lineage (NCBI taxonomy): Eukaryota > Metazoa > Chordata > Amphibia > Gymnophiona > Dermophiidae > Geotrypetes > Geotrypetes seraphini. The sequence goes on along the minus strand of NC_047099.1, from coordinate 14,532,977 downwards.
CCAGTCAGAGGACAACAAAAAGGAGCACAAAAAACACCAAAAGGAGTGTCACCGAGTGGTTAGGAAAGCAAAAAGAGAATATGAAGAGAGATTGGCGGGGGAAGCAACAAACTTCAAATCATTCTTCAGGTACGTCAAGGGGAAGCAACCAGCAAGGGAGGAAGTGGGACCCTTGGATGATGGAGACAGAAAGGGAGTTGTAAAAGAGGAAAAGGAGATAGCTGACAGGTTAAACGAGTTCTTCACTTCAGTTTTCACGAGGGAGGACACAACCAACATTCCGGAACCGGAAGAGATCGTAAAAGGAGATCAGGATGAAAATCTGGTCGAACTAGAGGTGAGCAAGGTGGATGTCCTCAGGCAGATAGACAGGCTAAAGAGCGACAAATCGCCGGGTCCGGACGGCATTCACCCAAGGGTACTCAAGGAACTAAGGAACGAAATAGCTGAGCCACTTCGACAAATATGCAACCTATCCTTAAAAACTGGAGAGATTCCGGAAGACTGGAAAATAGCAAATGTCACGCCCATCTTCAAGAAAGGCTCAAGGGGAGACCCAGGTGAGCTTAACCTCGGTCCCGGGAAAGATGATGGAAGCGTTGATTAAGGACAGCATCTGGGAACACATCGAAAACATTGGGCAGCTAAAGCCGAGCCAGCATGGCTTCTGCAAGGGCAGGTCATGCCTCACAAACTTATTATACTTCTTTGAGGGGGTAAACAGCCAGGTGGATAAAGGGGAATCTATAGACATCATTTACCTTGACTTCCAAAAACCTTCGACAAGGTACCACACGAAAGACAGCTAAGGAAGCTATGGAACCACGGGGTGCAAGGGGAGGTTCACAGATGGATCAAAAACTGGCTGGCGGACAGGAAACAGAGGGTTGGAGTAAAGGGCCATTACTCAGACTGGCAATGGGTCACGAGCGGAGTTCCGCAGGGGTCAGTGCTGGGACTGCTTCTGTTCAATATATTTATTAACGACCTGGAGGCAGGAACAAAATGTGAGGTTATTAAATTTGCGGATGACACCAAACTATACAGCAGGGTTAATAACATGGAGGACTGCGAAGATCTCCAAAAAGATCTGACAACGCTTGAAGAGTGGGCCAAAAAGTGGCAAATGAGCTTCAACATAGGGAAATGCAAGGTCATACATGTTGGGAAAAAGAACCCGATGTTTACTTACAAAATGGGGGGATCACCGCTAGGGGTGAGTAACCTTGAAAGAAACCTGGGAGTGATGGTAGACACATCATTGAAGGCGTCGACGCAGTGCGCCACAGCCTCAAGGAAGGCAAACAAAATGTTGGGCATCATTAAGAAGGGTATCACGTCCAGGACGAAGGAAGTCATCCTACCACTGTCCCGTGCAATGGTGCGCCCGCACCTGGAGTACTGCGTCCAGTACTGGTCGCCATACCTCAAGAAGGACATGGCGGTACTTGAGAGAGTCCAGAGAAGAGCAACTAAGCTAATAAAGGAGGACCTCTCATATACTGACAGACTGAAGAAACTGGGGCTTTTCTCCCTGGAAAAGCGGAGACTTAGAGGGGACATGATAGAAACCTTTAAGATCATGAAGGGCATAGAAAGTGTAGACAGGGACAGATTTTTTAAATTATGGGGAACCACAAGTACAAGGGGGCACTCAGAGAAATTGAAAGGGGGAAGGTTTAGAACAAACACCAGGAAGTTCTTTTTCACCCAGAGGGTGGTGGATACATGGAACGTACTACCGGAGGATGTGATAAGCAGGAGCACGCTACAGGGCTTCAAAGAAGGTTTGGATAGGTACCTGGAGGACAAAGGGATTGAGGGGTACAGATAGGAGTAGAGGTAGGTTATAGGGAGAGGATTAGAGGCAGTTAGAAAATTAGTCAGGGGCACTGTTCAGGCAATTAGGCATGATGGGCCGCCGCGGGTGCGGACCGCTGGGCAAGATGGACCACTGGTCTACCTCAGTGGAGGCAACTTCTTATGTTCTTAGGTGCCATTTATATGACAGTGCAAAAGGGTGTTTTTTTTTTTGGGGGGGTGCACGTTTCACCATGAATGTAGTGATTAGAGTGGCTTATAGGCGTGGGTCCTCCACTCCATGGTTCACTAACCCACCCCCAAGACCACCTAAGCCACCTCTGTGCAGCTCTGCTACGAGGACTGACTTAAGGTGTAGAAGTAGAAGGGACGCTGGGAAGCAGTGATCACAATATGATGTGCTTCAACCTGGACACGGGGGCAAAACATCGATCCTGAATGCCGGCCCTGACACTGAACTTCCGAAAAGGGAATTATGAAGGGATGAGACTCATGGTGAGGAAGAAGATAAAGAAAAGGATAAGCACTGTAAAAATGCTAGAGCATGCATGGTCCCTTTTTAAGGACACAGTCACTGAGGCGCAAAATCTATATATACCACATATCAACAAAGGATCCAAGTGGAAAAAGAACAAGGAACCTGCTTGGCTCACTATAGCAGTGAAAGAAGCAATAAGAGATGATAAGACTTCTTTTAAGGAATGGAAAAGGTAAAAAAAGATGAAAACTGGAAAAAGCACAAACAACATCAAAGAAAGTACCATAAGGCGATGAGAGGGGCCAAAAGAGACTACGAGGAAAAAATAGCCAAGGAGGCAAAAAACTTCAAGTTGTTTTTTCAATATATTAAGGGGAAACAACCCGCAAAGGAAGCGGTGGGGCCGTTGATGACCATGGAATAAAGGGAGTGCTAAAGAAGGACAAAGCCATCACCGACAAACTGAACACATTTTTTGTGTCTGTATTTACCGAAGAGGATATACACAACATACCGAAAGCCGATAGACTATATGCAGGAAACGATGACAGAAAACTGACTGGGTTGACGGTAAGTCTAGAAGAGGTATGCAGACAGAGTAATAGACTTAAAAACGATAAATCCCCTGGACCGGATGACATCCATCCAAGGGTAATCAAGGAACTGAAAGGTGTTATAGATGAACTGCTTCAACTAATAACTAATCTGACGATCAAATCGGGAAGGATTCCGGAAGCCTAGAAAGTGCAAATGTTACGCCGATCTTCAAGAAAGGTTGGAGGGGAGATCCGGGAAACTACAGACCAGTGAGTCTGATCTCGGTACCGGGAAAGATGATAGAGGCACTGATAAAGGACCGTATCATTGACCATCTTGATGGACAAAATCTGACTAGGACCAGCCAGCACGGCTTCAGCAAAGGAAGATCTTGCTTGACGAACTTGCTACACTTCTTTGAGGGAGTTAACAGGTAGATAGACAAGGATGACCCAGTCGACATTGTATATCTGGATTTTCATAAGGCGTTCGACAAGGTCCCGCATGAACGACTACTTCAAAAAATTGCGAGCCATGGAATAGAGGGTGAAATGCTCACGTAGATTAAAAACTAGTTGGCGGATAGGAAATAGAGAGTGGGGGTAAATGGACAATACTCGGACTGGAAAAGCGTCATGAGTGGAGTGCCACAGGGTTTGGTGTTTGGACCCAGGCACTTCCACATATTTATAAATGACCTGGAAATTGGTATGTCAAGCGATGTGATAAAATTTGCAGACGATATTAAGTTATTCAGAATAGTGAAGATGCAGAAGGATTACGAGTACCTGCAACGTGTCATAAACACCCTTGAGAAATGGGCCGCGACATGGCAAATGAGGTTTAATGTGGATAAGTGTAAGGTGATGCATGTCGGTAACAAAAATCTTATACACGAATACGGTACTTGGATAGACCTCTCAGGAAAGAGACTTGGGAGTACTGGTTGACAAGTCAATGAAGCCATCTGCGCAATGTGCAGTGACGGCGGTGAAAAGGGAAAACAGAATGCTTGGAATGATAAAGAAGGGGATCACAAACAGATCGGAGAAGGTTATCACTGTGGCATCGCTGTACCGGGCCATGTTATGCCCCCACTTGGAATGCCTCGTCCAGCACTGGTCGTCGTACTTGAAGAAGGACACAGTACTACTCAAAAGGGTCCAGAGAGGAGTGACTAAAATGGTTAAGGGACTGGAAGAGTTTTGTACAGTGAGAGATTAGAGAAATTGGGTTTCTTCTCCCTTGAAAAGAGGAAACTGAGAGGGGACATGATCAAAATGTTCAAGATAATTAAGGGAATAGACTTAGTAGATAAAGACAGGTTGTTCACCCTCTCCAATGTAGGGAGAACGAGAGAGCATTCTCTAAAGTTAAAAGGGGATAAATTCCATACAAACGTAAGGAAGTTCTTCTTCACCCAGAGAGTGGTGGAAAACTGGAACGCTCTTCCGGAGGCTGTTAAATGGGAAAACACCCTCCAGGGATTCAAGACAAAATTAGACAACTTCCTGTTGAACCAGAACTTACACAGTTAAGGCTAGACTCAATTAGGGCACTGATCTTTGACCTAAGGGCCGCCACGGGAGTGGACTGCTGGGCACAATGGACCACTGGCTGACCCAGCAGCGGCAATTCTTATGTTCTTTCCTATGTTAGATTGCCAGGTGCTGATGTTTTGGAGGCAGATATATAAAGTTGTTATTACAATTTTTATTGGGGTAGCAGGGTCAGTGATCACTGTGGCAATGTGTGGGGGTCTGTTCTTTGTGTTTGTAGTGGTTATCTGGTCACTTTGGATACCTTATGTGGACTTAGATCTGGTTTTAGATGGCCTAAGTCATAATGTCCAAGTTCCGTCTAGGCAGTGTTGTAAAATGTTCAGTTATACATGCAGTACATCTAAATCTAGGACCACCCTTGACACTCCTTCTGAAATGCCCCTTTTATCTCTGAGCGTACTGCAGCACTGTGAAAGCCTAAGTTATTTTTAGATACGTCTAAAACCCGGTTTGATTATCGGCACTTGGACAACTTGTGTCACTGATTGTCAAGTGCCTTTTTAGGCCGGTTTTTAGATGTATTTCTGTTCTGATTATGAGCCCCAAAGTATTCCACCATGTATTATATTCCAATTTATAAAGATCCTTAGATCCTTCTGGAAAAATAGAAAAGTTATTCAGCAATTTTGGGACCTATTTACACACATTCCACCAGATTCTATTGACAGCTGTTAAATCAGTGAGTTCATAACTAAATTCTGTACCCTGTTTGTATTTGAATATTAATATCTGCTGTTTTCATTAGAATTTTGCCAGTTGCCAGTTATAGTTATGTTTGCACTGCTATATTTCTGGAATGTTTGCATTAGGAAGCTTGCATAAAGGATCGGGTTTGATTGACAGTGGAGCTTGTTTCTCCTCCAGCCTATGGCTGCCGAGTGTAGTCCCACTTGCTTTGAGGGTTGTGATCTCCATTTGATGGGGGCCTGCATTGCTTCTCACTCTTATCCTGTATGCTTATGGAATAAAGTTTAGAAAAAAGGACTACAAACGTGCACTAAGAGGAGATCCTCAGTGACATCACTACCGGTGCTGGTTTTCTCGCCCCAGAGTCTTGAGAGGTGGTGTTTAGAGGAATAAAGAAAGCATGCAGTTTCAACTTCAGTGATTTCAGGAAAGGAAGAAAAAGCAGCAGGGGTCAGGGGTTGACAGACTGGGCAGATAATTTGTGTGTGTAATACATGCAAAATATCTGTGCCATCCAAGAAAAAAAAGAAAAAATACAAAAAACGGAAGAAGCCCTGACAGCAGTGACAGAAGGTTGCTTCTTCTGTCACTACTGTCAGGGCTCTGCGCATGTCTCAATCGCTCACTGAGCAATAGAGTCGGTGAGTTTGCATGAAAATGATTTGCACCTCTCTACAAATCATTTGCATGCAAACTTGATAGTGAATCAGCTGCATGAAAATTGGCCAATAGCGATTGAGTCGCTATCTTTAGTGAATCTGGGCCTAAGTGTCTTTATAATGTTGGAGGGCGCCTTCACTTAGGCTTTGTTAGGCATTCTAACAGTTTAATCTTTTTTTTTTTTTTATTGGTTGAAAATTGGCATGACCAATTACTATACTGATTAAGCCAATTTTTTTAAAAAGTGGTACAGATCCCCAACTTAGGTATCTACAGTTAAGGTACCCAGCAGAACCTAATGCAGATGCCATTTATAGAATATGGCCCACAGTGTTCTATAGATGACTATGGAACTTTGTAAGTCTAAGTGCTTTAAAAATATACCTCTATGATCTAACAAAGTTATATGATGTGGTATATTATCTATGATATTGTTATTATTTCGGTCCCAAAAAATTTAGTGTATGGAATGATATGGAGATAGAGTGTAAGGCATTAAGGGTGCCCACATCCTTTCGAATCTTCATATAGCATGGGATTGTTCAGCAGCAATGCGTTCATACTTGGACACCAGACAGACTGTATTCCACCAAATATTATATTTAGCCACAGCCGTACTTTCTCATTATAATTCCTGATATTGACTTTCATACCTATTACTTTTCTCTTTTAAGAACATAAGAACATAAGAAATGCCTTCACCGGATCAGACCTTAGAAGGCTAAGCTAGGTGTTCCCTGACGAAGACCTTGTTAACCCGTATCCCTCAATGTGATTTGCAAAAGGTGTGCATCCAATTTACCTTTGAATCCCAGAATGGTGGTCTCCATCACAACCTCCTCCGGGAGAGCATTCCAAGCATCCACCACACGTTGTGTGAAACAGAACTTCCTGACATTTGTCCTGGGCCTGATGCCCCTCAGTTTCAGTCCATGACCTCTCGTCCATGTCACATTTGACAATGTGAATAACGATGTTTCTTGCTATATTTTGTCGAATCCTTTTAGTATTTTAAAAGTCTCTATCATATCCCCTCGCAGTCTTCTCTTTTCGAGGGTGAACAAACCCAGTTTTCCGAGTCATTCCTTGTAGCTCAAATTCTCCATACCTTTTACTAGTTTCGTGGCCCTCCTCTGTACCCTCTCCAGTAGGGTTATATCCTTCTTTAGATAGGGAGACCAGTGTTGGTTACAGTATTTCAAGTGTGGTCTGACCATCGCTCTGTAAAGCAGCAATATGACATCCATCGATCTGCTCGTGATCCCCTTCTTTATCATGCCCAACATCCTGTTTGCTTTCTTTGCCACTGCTGCGCATTGAGCCGATGGCTTCAGGGTCCTGTCTATCAGTACGTCTATCAGTATTTCTTGTTCGCTCTTGCCCAAAGTTACACCTAACATTTTATGTTCATGCTCCTTGTTTTTCCTGCCCAGGTGCATCACTTTGCATTTTTCTATATTAAACTTCATCAGCCACATTTCTGCCCATTTCTCCAGCTGGTTCAAATCCTTCTGCAGTTCTTCGCTGTCCTTTTGTGTCCCAACTGCCCGACCTAGTTTTGTGTCATCTGCAAACTTGATAATATTGCTTGTTGTTCCCTCTTCCAGGTCATTTATGAAGATATTGAATAAGATGGGCCCGAGAACTGAGCCCTGGGGCACACCGCTTGTCACCATCTCCCAGTCCGAGAACTTCCCATTTACGCTGACCCTCTACAATCTGTTCTCCAGCCATTTGCCATTTGCCTATTTTTTCTTGGAGTCACTTGATGCCTTTGTGTTATCATACCTTTTTCAATTATTTCAATATACTAATTGTTACCTACTTGCAAATTCTGTATAATATTGCATCTTGTGATTACGACTAATTGTAACATGATGATTTATTATTTGTATTACCTTGTTTTATTTTGTTGAACTTCAATAAAACTTATTGAACATAAAAAAATATGTCTCTATGTCTCATATTTAAGGAATCAAGTGAATGTGTGTCTCTTCACCTACTCCTTTAATGGAAGAAACAGCTAACTTAATAGTCATACACAGACAAGGAGTAACACCAGCTGCATATACTATATCAAGACTTTTTCATCCAATCCTATCCTAGCTAAGTTTATGAGCCTTTTAAGTTTAAGCACAACTTAAGTTATTCCCTTATTTCCTATCCTATCCCAAAGTGTTTCATCTTAGCTTACAGCCTCTGCTATCTTTTCAGATACTCTATTACAAATTATATTGACAATTTAAGTAGCATACTAGGCCATATTACGTACAGTTATTTGAATTTTTTATTGTTGTAATTATCTGAATCTTATGTTCAACTTACTCTTGCTGTACATTGCCATGGGTGGATTTTTTTCAACTAGTAGTAAATAAATCCTAGTAAATAAACATGTACTGTATATGTCTACATACAAACACACATGATTGCTTGCCAGCATTTGAATATTTTCTTGCTGCCTAACATAGGAAGTGTCTTATGGAATCAATCCTTAACTTTTACATTTAGACAACCAGATCTTTTTAATATGAGACTCACATATTTAGATGGGAAACCTTTGGGATCACTTGATCCATACAATTGCTTTCAGCAGAAACATTTTCTAAGGGCATTTTTTACATCCTTATTTTTCAGACTATAAATTATAGGATTGAACATTGGAATTAAAATATTATACAATATAGAAATAACTTTGTTTATATCCATTGATTGCATGGATGGTGGTCTAATGTACACACATATCAAAGTCAAATAGAAGAGACATACAACTGTGAGGTGGGAAGAGCAGGTAGAGAAGGCTTTATGTCTCCCCTCTGTGGAACGGATCCTCAGGATGGTGGAGATGATGTACACATAAGATATGAGGGTGGAGATAAAGCACGGACATGCTACAAGTGCTCCCAAAATATAAACTAGACATTGAAGAGATGAGGTGCTGCTGCAAGAAAGCTTTAACAATGCTGAAAAATCACAGAAGAAATGGTTAATCTCATTAGAACTACAAAAAGAGAACCGAGGAATAAAAATAAAATAAGGTAAAGGTACCAGAAAGCCTAAGATCCATGTTGCTGTGCTCATCAAGATACAAACTTTCTGATTCATAATCAAATGGTATGAGAGAGGTTGACATACTGCAGCATAGCGGTCATAGGCCATGACCGCAAGAATTAAAATTTCTGTGGAGGCCAAAGACAGAAAAAAATACATTTGTATAAAACACTCATTCATTGAAATATGATGAGTTTTTCTTAGAATGATATCCAGCAGCTTGGGAAGTGAGACTGAGGTGCAAGAGATATCAAGAAAGGACAAGTTACTGAGGAAAAAGTACATGGGGGTGTGCAAATGAGAGTCCAGGCATACAATCACAATAATAGTGAGATTCCCCATTAGGATAATCAGGTAAATTAATAAAAGCAGAAAGAAAAGAGGTACCTGCATCTCTGGAAATTCAGGAAACCCCAAAATGATAAATTCTGTCACTGTGGTGAAATTAGCCTTTTCCATTGGATTCTGAGTTTAAAACACCAATAAGTAATTATTTCAGTTTCATGAGTAAGGATTCCTGTTGGAAACGTATCAAGGTCTTTGAATTTTCACTGGGTTTTACATTTATCAATAATAAAGAACATGCTTAATTTCTTACCTTTCAATAAAGAGGAGAGTTTGTATCATCTGAGATCTGGTAACCCACCTTAAGACCTGAATATTTATTTTCACTGTAGGTCCACTTGGGAATGGATCCCAGAAGATGAATATGTGAAATGAAGGAGGAAACACCTAACTGTGCTTTGTTACCTAGTGACATTGTAAATGAAGACAGACAAAGACTCAAATGGCTCATCCAATCTGTAGAATTGAGATTTATGTCATTGGGACAATGTGTAGATAGTAGGAACCCTAGATAGCTTTTTCAAGGCTCCATCCCTCTTTCCCACCGACAACCACTGTAACCGCCAACCACTGTAAGATTTGGCGGTTACAGTGGTTGTTGGTGGGAAAGAGGGATGGAGCCTTGAAAAAGCTATCTAGGCGAAACATGTCGGCTTTGACATCCCTTACTAATGCTGACATCTCAAGCCAAGAAGACTTAGCCACAGTTTTAAGCTAAGTATAAAAATATAAATAGATAAAAAGTTTAAAAAAAAGTATTTAGCTCTATGAAGAACACCATAAGACCCAGTGTCGAGCTGACACGTAAAGCTCAGGACAATGAAATGTTTGAGTCCTGAGTGGTGCCACTGAGGGTCGGTTGAAATCTAATATGGTTGCTTGTATAGCTGGAAAGAAATTATTTCTAGCTACCACATAGATATACGAAGTAAGCACCTAGATTTAAATACAGTGCTTTTGTTTGATTAATTGAAGATATGGCACTAGAAGAGTTTATCGGATATACAGAAGAGCAGTTCCAAAATATCTTCGATAGTAGGAACCCAGCACATACTCCCCTTGTCCATCTTTTCTATCTGGCTTTGCTAATGTTGTCCATATACTTCTGAAGTATGTTCATAATTTGTGTTACATGTTTACTATTTATAGACATATAAATAGTAAACATGTAAATAGTAAACATTTTTATATGTAAATAGTAATAGTAATAGTAATAGTAAATAGTAAACATATTTATATGTAAACATATAAATAGTAAACATATAAATAGTAAACATTCTTCTTTCTACAGCCACTATTTATGATAAACCTTTTAGATGTTTAATTCTGTAAAACATTTTTGAGTATAAATGTGGTCTTCAGAAAACAGATTTAAGAGGTTAATTGGGTTCCTTTGAAACTAGATCATGACAAAAATTATGAGTGGTATGAGCGTGTAATAGGCGTGCTCAGGGGCAGAGCTTGACGGGAACATGGACAATGCCACAATTTGCCTGTATGCTTTATAAACTGAGTATACAGTACATCTACACTCTTGAGGAGGCATCATGTCTACATTTTAAATCTAAATGTAAGTTCAGAAGGATTTGTGCAAGAATTTTATAAAGATACATGACTGACAATATGTAATTATATATTAGGCTAAAAATAGGTGGCTTCTGCCAATGTGCTAATTCAGCAGGAATACAGTGGAACGCCGATTATCCAAACTGCACTGAAGTTATTTTTTTTATTAGAAACAAAAGAAACAAATTGATGTCCAATCATTCAGATTTCTGATTATCCGGACTACCCTCTGCCAAGAATATTACATTACATTACATTACATTAGTGATTTCTATTCCGCTTGTGCCTTGCGGTTCTAAGCGGATTACAAGTTAGAAGACTGGACATTTCCAGTAGCATTGCAGTACATATAATCAAGAATGCGTTAAGTTACATTTGTTATTCTGGACTTTTCCAGGATAGATTGGTAGTAGATAGTAGATAGTGATAGGTTGTTTAGACGAATAGAGATAATATTGTCCGGATTCTGTTGTTTAGACGAATAGCGCTAATACTGTCCGGATTCGAGGTGTTGCTGGTGGTGGTGTTAGGGTAGTCATGAGAGCATTTTCTAATACTTTTGTGAGGTTATGATGATGGGAAGTGTTTTTTGAAGAGATGAGTTTTGATTTCTTTTCGGAATGCTTTAATGTCTATTGATTTGGTCAGTAGATTGGTGATGGTAGTATCGATCTTTGCTGCCTGTGTCGCTAAAAGGCTGTCATATAGTTTCTTTCGTCGTGTTCCTTTGAGAGGGGGGTGAGTGAATAGGCTCTGAGTTCTCCTTAATCTGTGTGAGAGGTTACGGTGTAGTCTGTTGTTTAGGTAGCTGGGTGCTGTTCCATGTATTACTTTGTATAGTAGACAATAGAATTTGAACTGGGATCTTGCTTTTATTGGTAGCCAGTGTGAGTCTAGGTATGCTTTGGTGATGTGGTCATATTTGCCTAGTGAGTAGATGATTCTGAGGGCTGTGTTTTGAACTGTCTGTAATTGTTTTATCATGTAATTTGGGCATGATAGGTATAGGCTGTTACAGTAATCTACTATACTCAGTACTAGGGATTGTACTAATATCTTATATTGATCTTTGTTGAAGAATTTTCTTATTTTTCTTAGGTTACGTATTGTGAAGAATGCTCTTTGGATGATTTTGTGGATTTGGGACTGCATTGTGCAGTTTCTGTCTAGTAGAATTCCCAGGATCTTGAGTGTGCTTTGCATTGGGTACTTGATTGTATTTACTTCTAGTTCTGTGAGAGATGGTTTTTTTTCCCTTTCCAGTAGTAGGAATTTAGTTTTTTCCGAGTTCAGTTTTAGTTTATGACTTGACATCCATTTTTCTACCGTTTCCATTATCATTTTCAGGTGGTTTGTGGATAAGGGGTCTTGAATATTAAAGGGGAGGAGGATAGTTATATCATCTGCGTAGCTGAATGATACTGTATTTAGGGTGTCTAGGGTTATGCCTAGGGATGCTATGAAGAGGTTAAATAATATGGGTGACAATGGTGATCCTTGTGGTACTCCACATGGGTTTGACCATGGGTCGGATATGTGCTCTTTTGATTTGACTTTGTATGTTCGTGTTTTGAGGAAGCTTTGGAACCATTTGTGAACATTACCTGAGATTCCTATTGCGTCTAATATCTGGAGTAGTGTGTGATGGTCAACTAGGTCGAATGCCGCAGAAAGATCGAGTTGAATGAGAAGCAGCTTGTTTCCTTTGCTGAGGTGTTGTCGGGCAATGTCTAATAGTGATACCAGTAGAGTTTCTGTGCTATGGTTGGATCTGAATCCAGATTGTGATGGATGTAGTATGTGATGGTCTTCAAGGTAGTTGGAGAGGTGTTGTGCGACAAGGCCTTCTGTTATTTTAATGTATAGTGGGATTGAAGCGATTGGTCTATAGTTTGCAGGATTGTCTATAGGACCTTTGGGATCTTTTAGGATAGGTGTAATTATGATTTCTCCTAATTCCGGTGGGAAATGACCTTCACTTAGTGTTGTTTGAAGCCATAGTGTGAGGCTAGCTTTAAATTTGGTGGAGGCTGTTGCTAGTAAGTATGAGGGACAGTTGTTCAAGTCACATGAGGATTTGCTGTATTTTTTGTAAAGCCTGTTCAAGTCTGACCATTGTATCTTTGGGAAGTTTGTCCATATCCTGTCTGCTGGGATTGCTTCGTCTGTTTTGGGATTGATTCGTATTTCTTCTATGTTGATTCTTGAATTGTTGAATGTGGATCTGGTTGTGATGATTTTGTGTTTGAAGTGATCCGCTAATTGGGTGGCTGTGGGAGTTTGGTTTCCTTGGGTGGCGAGAAATGGTTTGGTATCAGTGAGATTTCTTAAGATGTCAAAAAGTATTCTTGTGTCTGGTTTTTCGGTGCTGATGAGTTTGGAGTAGTAGTTTTTTCGTTTTTCCTTCAGTTTGGTATTGTATTGTTTGATTAGGATTTTCCATTCATCTTTGATGTGATTGTGTTTTTGTTTTTTCCATGTCCTTTCTAATTGTCTGCATTTTCTTTTTAGTTGTAGAAGTTCGTCGTCGAACCATTTATTAGATGGTCTGTCTATTTTGTTTTTGTTTTTTATTGGAGCTAGTTCGTTTAGTGTAGATTCACTGAGGGTCCGCCAACTGTTTATGAATTCTTTGGGGTTGTTGGGGTCGATTTTGGGGTCGACTGTATTCCAGAATGTGTGAGGTTCGATTTTCGGTCTGAATTTGATGAGTGTTTTCTTTGGGATGGGTTTGTTGTTTGAGCCCAATTGATGGTGAATGAATATTTGAAATGGTCTGACCATAGAGTAGGGTGCCAGGACCCGTTTGAGATGTAGATGTTTTGTGTGTTTTGATTTGGAGATGAATAAGCTGCTATATCGAGTTGATGACCTTTTTCGTGTGTGGGTTCTGGGTTGAGAATTTGATAGGATAGAGTGTTGAGGTATGAGAGTATATCTGTTGTTTGTTTGGATGATTGATCTTCTAAGTGGAGATTTAAGTCTCCGAGGATCAAGTTATGTGTGGAGGAGAGTGAGTTCTGGAAGATGAATTCTTCAAGTTCTTGTTTTGAAGTGTTCCATTTACCTGGTGTAATGTAGCAAATAAGACAGTTCAGGTTTCCATTGAGTGATTTGTCAGATATTTGGCAGGCTAGCAGATCAAGATAAGGGGTGGAGTGTTTGGTTAGTACGTCGATGTTGAGATTGTTTTTTGTTATGATTGCTAGACCTCCTCCTCTTCTGTTTTCTCGACATACTACTTCAAGTTTATATCCTTTGGGGCAGAATTCTGTGATGCTTGGATCTGACTCAGAGGTGAGCCATGTTTCTGTTAGGAAGAGACAGCCTAGATTGTCTTTGGTCAGCCAATCTTTGATTAATTCTGCCTTTGGGCTGACGGATCTGATGTTCATATAAGTGCAAGCAATTGTAGTGTATTTTGTGGTTGGTGTAGTGGTTGTATTGATGATAGTTCTTGGTGAGGTTTGGTATTTTTGTGTGTTTGAGTTAGGTTTTGGTGGGGGTCTTTTTCCCCAGATGGTGGGGATGCTGGCTTGGCTGGATAGTGGGCATGGAGTTAGCGTTCTAGTGGTATGCAGTTTTCTGGTATGTTGAACAGGTCTGTGTGTTGTTGTTAGGATAGGGATGGTTTGTATTTGGTAGCCTGTGGTTTTCCATTTTGCTATGAATGTGGCAATTAGTATGAGGGCAAGAATGAGGTTGTGTGTACGCAGTGCCATTTTTTTTTTTTTTTTTTTTATATTTGTGAAGACTGCGGTTTAGTAGTTATTTGAGTTGGTTGTGAGAGTGGATGTATGGGTTGTGTTCAGAGTTCGCTGGAGAGGTGGCTGGAGAGGCAAGGGCTCTAATAGAGAGCAGAGTCCTCCTGCTTGCACGGTGTCGGGCGGAGGGAGGAGGGACAAGATGGCAGAAACTTCCTCCTTCCTCTGCCTAGGAAGTCGCTGGGTGGGGGAGGCTTTCGGTGGCCCTCGAGGGCTGAAGAAAAAGTCCGACTCAAAAGTCGGTCTGCGTTCGGCGATCCGCGGTTGCTGGAGTGGCAGGGGCTCTAATAGAGAGCAGAGTCCTCCTGCTTGCACGGCGTCGGGCGGAGGAAGGAGGGACAAGATGGCAGAGACTTCCTCCTTCCTCTGCCTAGGAAGTCGCTGGGTGGGGGAGGCTTTCGGTGGCCCTCAAGGGCTGAAGAAAAAGTCCGACTCAAAAGTCGGTCTGCGTTCGGCGATCCGCGGTTGCTGGAGCGGCAGGGGCTCTAATAGAGAGCAGAGTCCTCCTGCTTGCACGGCGTCGGGCGGAGGAAGGAGGGACAAGATGGCAGAGACTTCCTCCTTCCTCTGCCTAGGAAGTCGCTGGGTGGGGGAGGCTTTCGGTGGCCCTCAAGGGCTGAAGAAAAAGTCCGACTCAAAAGTCGGTCTGCGTTCGGCGATCCGCGGTTGCTGGAGCGGCAGGGGCTCTAATAGAGAGCAGAGTCCTCCTGCTTGCACGGCGTCGGGCGGAGGAAGGAGGGACAAGATAGCAGAGACTTCCTCCTTCCTCTGCCTAGGAAGTCGCTGGGTGGGGGAGGCTTTCGGTGGCCCTCAAGGGCTGAAGAAAAAGTCCGACTCAAAAGTCGGTCTGCGTTCGGCGATCCGCGGTTGCTGGAGCGGCAGGGGCTCTAATAGAGAGCAGAGTCCTCCTGCTTGCACGGCGTCGGGCGGAGGAAGGAGGGACAAGATGGCAGAGACTTCCTCCTTCCTCTGCCTAGGAAGTCGCTGGGTGGGGGAGGCTTTCGGTGGCCCTCAAGGGCTGAAGAAAAAGTCCGACTCAAAAGTCGGTCTGCGTTCGGCGATCCGCGGTTGCTGGAGCGGCAGGGGCTCTAATAGAGAGCAGAGTCCTCCTGCTTGCACGGCGTCGGGCGGAGTCCAGATAATCAGCATTCTTTGTATATGTAAGTTATATATGTAAAAGGGAGTTTTCCATGTGCTAAGATTAAATTCAGTGTGGCATAACTGCAGGCTTTTAAAATATTTTTTCACTGGCCATGCGCTAATGTTCTCATTAACATGTGGTACCTGTAAAAAGTTAGGGTCTCTTAGAAAGCTGCAAAAAAAAAAAAAAAAGTGACCTTAGTGTGTCTTCCCTAATTGCTAAGGTCATTTTTACCACAACCATAAAAAGGTTGATTTTACTTTTACTGAATTAAGGATCACATACTAATACCGTGTTTCCCCGAAAATAAGAAAGTGCCCTATATTAATTTGGAGTCTAAAAAAGCACTAGGGCTTATTTTCGGAGGATGTCTTATTTTTTTCATGCACAATGATCACCAAATTTCAAGATAAGTGGTGCCTTTCAATTAGAATTAAAAGGTTTCTGCTCACATGATTTATGTTTTAAAAGATATTTATAGTTAAAATAAATTAAAGGGTTGAAAATAAGGACTTGGTAGGAAAAGGTAGGTACAAAAGATATATAAGACAAGAAGGTACAAAAGATATATAAGACAAGAACTTTAAATGATATATACCGTATTTTCACGCATATAACGCGCGCGTTATACGCGTTTTTACCTACCGCGCATACCCCTCGCGCGTTATATGCGTGAGCGCGGTATACAAAAGTTTTAAAACATAGTTCCCACCCCGCCCGACGCCCGATTCACCCTCCCAGCAGGACCACTCGCACCCCCACCCCGAACGACCACTCGCACGCGCTCCCACCCGCACCCGCATCCACGATCGGAGCAAGAGGGAGCCCAAGCCCTCTTGCCCGGCCGACTCCCCGACGTCCGATACATTCCCCCCCCCCGGCAGGACCACTCGCACCCCCACCCCGAATGACCGCTCGCACGCGCTCCCACCCGCACCCGCATCCACGATCGGAGCAAGAGGGAGCCCAAGCCCTCTTGCCCGGCCGACTCCCCGACGTCCGATACATCCCCCCCCCCCGGCAGGACCACTCGCACCCCCACCCCGAAGGACCGCCGACTTCCCGACAATATCGGGCCAGAAGGGAGCCCAAACCCTCCTGGCCACGGCGACCCCCTAACCCCACCCCGCACTACATTACGGGCAGGAGGGATCCCAGGCCCTCCTGCCCTCGACGCAAACCCCCCTCCCCCCCAACGACCGTCCCCCCCCAAGAACCTCCGACCGCCCCCCAGCCGACCCGCGATCCCCCTGGCGACCCCCACGACCCCCCCACCCCCCTTCCCCGTACCTTTGGTAGTTGGCCGGACAGACGGGAGCCAAACCCGCCTGTCCGGCAGGCAGCCAACGAAGGAATGAGGCCGGATTGGCCCATCCATCCTAAAGCTCCGCCTACTGGTGGGGCCTAAGGCGCGTGGGCCAATCAGAATAGGCCCTGGAGCCTTAGGTCCCACCTGGGGGCGCGGCCTGAGGCACATGGTCGGGTTGGGCCCATGTGCCTCAGGCCGCGCCCCCAGGTGGGACCTAAGGCTCCAGGGCCTATTCTGATTGGCCCACGCGCCTTAGGCCCCACCAGTAGGCGGAGCTTTAGGATGGATGGGCCAATCCGGCCTCATTCCTTCGTTGGCTGCCTGCCGGACAGGCGGGTTTGGCTCCCGTCTGTCCGGCCAACTACCAAAGGTACGGGGAAGGGGGGTGGGGGGGTCGTGGGGGTCGCCAGGGGGGTCGCGGGTCGGCTGGGGGGGCGGTCGGAGGTTCTTGGGGGGGGCGGTCGTTGGGGGGGAGGGGGGTTTGCGTCGAGGGCAGGAGGGCCTGGGATCCCTCCTGCCCGTAATGTAGTGCGGGGTGGGGTTAGGGGGTCGCCGTGGCCAGGAGGGTTTGGGCTCCCTTCTGGCCCAACTACCAAAGGTACGGGGAAGGGGGGTGGGGGGGTCGTGGGGGTCGCCAGGGTGGTCGCGGGTCGGCTGGGGGGGCGGTCGTTGGGGGGAGGGGGGTTTGCGTCGAGGGCAGGAGGGCCTGGGATCCCTCCTGCCCGTAATGTAGTGCGGGGTGGGGTTAGGGGGTCGCCGTGGCCAGGAGGATTTGGGCTCCCTCCTGGCCCGATATTGTTGGGGAATCGGCGGTCCTTCGGGGGGAGGGATGTATCGGACGTCGGGGGGGTGGCATCAGGCTTTCAGGATGGGGACAGACCTTCAAGGGGGGACAGTGCACGGAAGTCAGGGGGGGTGAACGGAGAGTCGGGACAGCGCACGGAAAGTCAGGGCAGTGCACGGAAGTCAGGGGGGGTGAACGGAGAGTCGGGACAGCGCACGGAAAGTCGGGGCAGTGCACGGAAGTCAGGGGGGGGTGAACGGAGAGTCGGGACAGCGCACGGAGAGGCGGGGCAGTGCACGGAAGTCAGGGGGGTGAACGGAGAGTCGGGCAGCATGCGCGGTATAATCGTGAGCGCGTTATACCAAAGTTTTTGTGCTTATCATCGTGATTTCTGCGCGCTATACACGTGTGCGCGTTTTATACGGGTGCGTGTTATTTGCGTGAAAATACGGTACATCATAAGAAGTTCTGAAGACTGATGTCTTTATAGTTATGATATGACCACTACAAGTTTAATAGCTCAGTGAGAGAACAGGAAGAATATTAATAGAGATATAAAGAAAATGTATATTGGAAATTAATGTTAATTTACTTGTCATCATAACAATTAAACTTTGTTTAGAAAACTGGTACTTAAATTGTTTATTCATACCATCTGGATAACTCCTTTTCTTTTGCTATAAATAATTTGATACATGGGGTTGATGTTTTAAGGCTCTATTCTGTAATATCTTCATGGTAACTGTGTTACCAACAGGTCTTCCTGGGTTTTTTTTCATATATATTTTTTTAATGGCACTGATATTTTGCATGTATTACACAAGCAAAATATCTGGCCAATTAAAAAAAAAGAAAAAGCCCCCCCAATAAATGCGATCCCCCCTCCTGAACCATAGTCTTCTCTCCCGAACTCCCTGAAGAAAAAGGCAGGAGGGATGCACACTCCTTCCTGCCATCGCCCGGCTTCTCACCTAAAAAAAACCCTACTCCAATATGGCAGGAGTGATGCCGACTCCCTCCTACTGGAAAATATCTCCCCCCACCCCCAAAAAACCCAGCAGGAGGAATGCTCACTCCCTCCTGCCACTGACCCCGGACCCTGGACCCCAGACCCTCGCTCCCTTCCCTCCTCTCCGTACCTCAAAAAGTTGGGAGCAGGAGGGGTTAGGGTTAGGCCCTGCCAAAATCCCTTGGGAGGGGCCTGTGGTACCTGATCCAATCAGGGACTTCATTAGGCCATTGCTTTGGCCAATCAGAACTTCCTTAGGCTAAAGAAGTCCCTGATTTGCTCAGGCACCTCAGGCCTCTGCCAAGGGAGGAACCCGAAGTGCCTGAGCCAATCTAGGCCTTAGGCCCCTCCCTGTGCATCACATGATGCACTGGGGTGGGGCCAACGATCCGCATTGCAGTGCAGGAGACTTACGGAGCAGGAGGGACTGATAATTCATCCTGCTCCCAAATTTTTGATGTACAGGGAGGGGGGGGTCACAGACCGGAGGTCCAGGGTCTGGGGTCGGTGGCAGGAGGGAGTGAGCATTTCTCCTGCTGGGTTTTTTTGGGGGTGGGGGAGATATTTTCCAGCAGGAGGGAGTCGGCAGGTGGCCGGCGGAGAAGCAGGAGGGACTGACTGAGCACCCCTCCTACTCCTGACAAAGGTATGATGGGTCAGCCGGGGGGGGGGGGACGATGGCAGGAGGGAGTGGGCATTAGAGAATGACACGGTGACAAAATTCATCACCGTTCCTGTCCCCGCGGATAACCACAGGAAATAATCCCATGTCATTTTCTAGTATCTGAGACTTCCGGTTTGGACTAGAGCAAGATGGTCGCGTGAGCTGCTTGCTCCCACCCCTTTCCTAGTTTATCTCTCAGAATTTGCCTGTTCATTTTGCTTTTTTTCATTTTTTTTCTTAACTTCAGCCTTGCTAACGACTTTTCTGACTTTTAATTTATTATGGCTAGCAAAAAATCCAAAGCTGATGCACTTCCAGCAAGCAAACGTCTCAAATCGGCTCCCCCCTCCCCTGAGAAGCAGGGCTCTGCCTCAGACCTCGTGGAGGAGACTGACCCGATCTTAACAGAATTGCAGAATATAAAATCTTTAATGAAATCTCACATGGAAATATCACAAGATATGAGAGGAGAACTAGAATTAATCCACACATAGATGGCTGCATCTCAACAGCGTTTCGATTCTTTATCTGACCGAGTCACTGCTGTGGAAAAAGATCTTCCGATAATAAATGCTAACTCGGCGGCCATTTCTAAGCTAACCACTGACCTCGAGGATATGGCGAACCGCAGTCGTAGATCCAATTTAAGGATTCTCGGAATGCCGGAAGGGGCCGAAGGTAATGATACGATAGCCTTCCTGACCTCATGGCTCCCGAAGTTCCTGGACATCGATTTCTCCCCGATTTTAGAGCTTGAACGTGCTCATCGCTCCCCTTCCAGCCTGCAGCCTGGGAACAAGCGCCCTCGTCCGTTGGTCGTCAAGGTACTTCGATTCCAGCAAACATTACAAATATTAAATGCTGCAAAAGGAAAGGCGTCTATGTTACATCAGGGACGCAAAATCATAATCGTGCCCGACCTAGCTCCTGCTACAGCGGCAAAGAGAAAGTCCTTCCTATCTATGCGGCAGGATTTGAAAGACCTCGGCGCACAGTATGGGCTCTTCTACCCCGCTAGATTCCGGGTGACTTACCGCAACAAAACAGATAATTACAGCGACCCGGAGACCCTGCGTGCATGGATCCAACAGACGAAGATGGGGTAGTCGGGCTCTGACTGTCTCAATTGCGGCTCTCAGCACTGGACTCAACGCTACACTCCCTATGTGATCTGCCACCATGGGCTGCCCAGTTACCTGCTACGATCTCCTTACCGACTTGCCTTTAAAGTTCTGAGTCGACTTATCTCCTAATACACTGCCTTCGACCCACTACCGCCTCTCGAATTGTTTACCAACGGCTCCTTTCTCTGGACTTGTATACACAATCTCCCCGATTTCTCTCACCGCATGCTCTCTGGTTCCCTGCACAGGATTCTTCACTACACTGTCCGGTCTCCTGCTGCGATACTCTCATCAAACTGCCTTCAAATCTATGGGTCAAATTATCCCTTCTTACATTGCCTCCGACTCTCTGCTACTTCCTGATCAACATACCAACGGCTCTTCTCCCTGGACTTGATTATATAACATCCCTGATCTCCTCAGCATGCTCTCTGGTTTCCTGCATCGGACTCTCCTCTACACTGTCTGGTTTCCTGCTGTGATCCTCTCATCGAACTGTCTTCAAGGACTTGGGTTGATTTATTTCCTTTTTCACTGACTATGAATAGCTACTACCCTCCGTTTGACATACCAACGGATCTTATTTCTGAACTCGAATATACACTCTCTCTGTTTTTCCAGCTACATGCTTTCTGATTCCCTGCATCGGACTCCTCACCATACTGTCTGCAAACTCACGGACTTATTACCCTTTTAAACCCTGATTTGTTGTTATTTAATTTCTTCCCTTATCCTACACTCTAATCTTCTTTTTTCTGTCTCTTTCTCAACACTATAAATGGATTTACTCTACGCTATTCTTTTGCCCTCATGTCCCCGCTTTCCGCCATTTTGGGTTCTTCTTCTTCAGTTTTTTCAAACTTTCTATCTCCTTTAAATGTCCTGTTCTCCTCATTGCAACGAAGATTCTATTTTCTTTTATTGGAGCTTTTTTATCTATCGCTATAATTTTATTATCCACCTTCTCTTCCTATAACCTATTCATAATATACATATAATTTGTATCTATTTACTTATATTCTCTCCCCGCCATTTCTACACGTGCCTTCACTCTCTTAGAACTACTTTAACATATTTTTTATATCATTCTTCCTTACTGCCTTTTACCCCCCCAATTCATTAATACTTTGTTCTGCTGCTAGTATATTTATATCTTATCTTTTCACTTCCCTCTGCCTTTGGCATTCCCTTCACCCTTACGAGTGTTGCCATGGTAACCTTCGTTTTTCTATCGGCTCTATACTTTTTCTTCCTGTCCCCCCCTTCTCCTTGATACCTCTCTTCATGTAATATAAATTAATTTAAAGTTTTCTACCTCTTTCTTTGCTAATAATTTATTCTTTGAAATATTTATATTTATCAACATGAAATTCATATTTTATACTGACCAGATTGATTTATACTATGCTATATGAAATTATAATTTTCTATCTCTCAGGTATTTACTTCTCATGCACCTTTCTCTCATGTATTTATTTCTTATATATTTATTTCCCATGTATTTATCTTTCAATAGTAAGTGTCCAGGTACATAATATTCTCCCTCTCATTGCTTTTAAATACGGATTGCTTCTATTTTACATGTTAATGCTTTTTTTATCTATTGATTAATTTCTCTTCCCCCTACTTGTTTATTCAATGGATGAATTCATATTTTCTTTCCAGAACATATATTACATGTATATTTTCTTCTATCCCCTCTGCTGATGAACTCATTATTAACCTTTTTATCCATCTCAGTGTATGTATTGTTGATATAATGCTTTATACTTTCCATTAATTTTTAACACCCACTATAACTTATGGAACCTCTCTGATGAATTCTAAAACTTTTTAACTGTGCCCTCATGATAATTAATTATTAGATGAATTCATTTTTAATAATAGGTTATACATTATTCATGCTTTTTACTCTATCTCTCTTGCAGATGAATTTGTATATCCTTTTTATTTTTCTGGTTCATGAACTTTTACTGAACTATCCCACTCTTTATGATTAACTACTCCCTTTTAAATACTTTATCATGTGTTACCCCCCCTGATGAATTTTATATCATTTTTAACCTTGTCTTCATGATTGTTATTCCTCATATATGCTGTATTACCTTATTAATTATGGATGACCTCATGTTTTATACCAAGTTTCTTGATTTCTCATGCTCTTTCCCTTACCCCTCTTGTTGATGAATTTCTAATAATCCTCTTTTACTCACCTTATATATGAATCACTGTTAAATACTTTTATGCTTTTTATCTTCCATTTTTATTGCCGTTCATGACTTATGTTACCCTTCTTGGACAATGTCATAACAACCTTAGTCTGTATTTCTTGATTTCATGAATTTTACAGGGTAACTTTTACTTATTTATTTATGAATCTGTATTATTCGTACTGTATTTCATTTAATACGCTCCCTCACTCTTTTTCTTTCAAACATATAGCACTTAGTTTTTTTATTCCAATATACTCTCTCTAATAGTGCCTTAACAGCTTTACTTAATAATGAACCTATATTGTCTATAATGTATTGCCTCCAAGTATGCCCCCCTTCTCTATTTCTTTTAGACAGATGACATTTTACTTTCTTCCTCATACACTCCCTTTATTAGCAACTTAACTCTTTCACATTCCATTTCTTTCCCCGTGTTTCAGGTTTAATCTGGGTAGCAGGTTCTATATCTAAGAGTATGTTCCCATTTGTTTTTCTCATGCTAACATCAGGTAGTGTTACGCTGCACTAATTCTTTGCTCAGTGTAGCCGCAAACATTAATGTTCCTGTTATTTTCCTTTGATTTTTACTATGGCATATCTTTTCTATTTTACTGCCTGGTTTATCAAACTGATTAACATATAATGTTACATGTTCCTCTGGTTATACATTCACTCCACCAATGTTACTTCTTTACATATTCTGAATAATAAGGTTATAAGTGATATTTACCATTGATGGTATTTGAATGAAAATTTAACCTTCCCTTTTTCTTTTTTTTTTTTTCTCTTTCCTCCTCCTACACTTTCCTGGCTTTTCATATTGGATATTACCTTACATATTGCATTTATTTCTCTCATGTTTTATATATTGTATCTTGTGCATTATTCAGTTCCTATTGGTACTGATTAACATTTACCATAGTTGGTATATACAGTGCATATATGAATCTACGAATGGGTGGTTCTTGTGACTTCCGCTTCACTTGCTTATCAAACTGGTGCTTTCTCTACTCTTCTCTCTATCCTGGAGAGGACTTCTTTTCCCTTTTCACATTCAGGACTCCTTCCTCTTCCTCATGCATACTCTAATTCCAGGCGGGGTGGGCATTCCATGTCATATCTTATATGATTTCAGTGCTTTCTCAGGCTTATATGTCTTCTCTTAAATTAGCATCATGGAATGTCAACGGTCTTAACCAACCTCTTAAATGCAAGAAAATTATAGACTATCTTAAAATGAAAGATTACGACATTCTCTTACTACAGGAGACTCACCTGAACCATGTAGACTGTTCTAAGCTTCGTATTCCTGGGTTTACTACACATGTATTCTCTCCTGCTTTCCATAAAAAAAGGGGAGTATCCATTCTTATAAAAACTTCATTACAAGCCCACATCTTACATCAACTATCAGATTCTGAAGGCAGATGGATTGCAATATCTGTTAAACTCGGTGACTTGTGCTTTTCTATTATAAACATCTATGCTCCAAACATTGACTTACCATCTTTCATGGAATCCTTGAGGGATGTACTGCTAGATGTAGCTGATCATCCTTTAATAATCAGCGGGGACTTCAATCTTCCATTAGACATCAATCTAGACAGGCACTCTCACTCACAATACCGTCCCTCTAAAATGCGTTCCGAGCTTCATGATGTTATTCAAGATCTTGGCCTTTGCGATCCGTGGAGATTACTACACCCTGGTGAACGATCCTTCACGTTTTACTCTGCCCCTCACCACTCTTACTCTAGACTGGACTTCTTTCTTATTTCTAAATCTCTTCTCCCTACGATTCGTGCTGCTATCATTCATCCTATCATACTTTCAGATCACGCCCCTATTGGGTTACATGTGGAACTACGCCATACACACCCCAACCGTATTTGGCGGCTAAATACAGCCATTCTCCTAGATTCTGATTTCCAAGATAAACTTCGAAGCTTTATCGCGGACTTTTTTACTAATAATGTTTCTTCCATTGAATCCTATACTACTATATGGGAAGCTTTTAAAGCGACCCTCAGAGGTGAAGTAATCAGTTTATCTGCTTGGAAGCGTAGATCAGATCACTCTAATATGGAAGCTTTGGAGAAGGATATCTCCTATTTGGAACGCCAGCAAATTTCAAACAATCTTACTCAAATGTCCCCGGACTTAGTTCAAAAAAAAGTCGAATATAACATTTTATCCCGGTTTAGGGCTCAACAGGACTTTTTAGTATCCAAAGCCTATATCTGCCAACAAAGCTGGTCGCTCTATGGCTCGCTATTTGGCTAATCGCAAGCAAAGATCTAGAGTGGCAGCACTAGTAAACAAAGATGGCATCCCTGTTACGGACGATAACTCCATATCCCAGCTCTTCACCTCTTTTTATAGTGCTCTATACTCTTCGTCCATCAATTCCTCTTCTTATTCTAGTTCTGCTTTCTTCCAGGATATAGTCCATCCCTCCTTGGATAACTCCCAGGCTTCTTCTCTTGGGGCTCCTATTACAGAAACTGAGATCCTCGAAGCTATAAATTCCCTTTCCTCACATAAATCACCAGGGCCCGATGGACTTCCAATTGAATTCTATAAAACCTTCTCTACTGATATTATCCCTTGGCTGAAACGTCTTTTTGACTATCTTTTTTCTAATCCTGATGATCAAGGTAATTTTGCGGAAGCGCATATTATTGTTTTACCTAAAGCGGGGAGAGATGAAACACAGGTAGCCAATTATCGGCCTATTTCTTTACTCAACACTTATTGTAAGATATTAGCTAAAGTCCTAGCATCCCGACTGAATGGGATCTTGGGCAATCTCATTCATCCAGATCAGGTTGGATTTATGAAAACACGCTTTATTGGTGATAACGCACGTACTTTCCATTCTGTTCTAGACATTGCTCATTCTACCACTGAACCAATGATAGCTATATCATTAGACGCTGAGAAAGCCTTCGATATGGTCGAGTGGAATCACCTATTTACAGCTCTCCAATGGTTTGGCTGCGGCCCAGATTTTATACAGTGGATCAAATTACTTTACAATAAACCCTGTTCTAGACTACGGGTCAACAACTCTTTATCTACCCCAATCTCTCTCCGCAGAGGTACCCGTCAGGGTTGTCCTTTATCACCCCTCTTATTCAACCTAGCTCTTGAACCTTTACTATTGGCAATCTGCCAACATTCACATTTAATAGGTATTCCTGTGGGCTCCTCACAAATTAAAACCTTAGCTTACGCTGACGATTTACTGATATTTCTTTCAAAACCAACCTCTTCTATTCCCGTTCTTCTCCAAATAGTGTCTGACTTTTCACATTGTTCCGGTTATCGCATAAACTGGGACAAATCTGAGGTTATGCCTCTTAATGATTCTACTTCACTGGCTGATTGTGGTCCTATCTCGTTCCGATGGGCCAGCTCTTCCCTAAAATATCTCGGTATTCAGTTTCATCATGATATTGATACTATGATGTCTATCAATTTAGCGGCTTTAACAACCAAGATCGACGCATTGGTGAAGAGATGGTCCCCTCTTTCTTTGTTGTGGTGGGGACGTCTTGAGGCTATCAAGATGACTATCACACCGACTGTCAACTACTATCTTTCCATGCTCCCTAGACTTGCCCCCAAGGAGTTCTATAAATCTGTTGATAGGACGCTTTCAGCTTACCTCTGGTGTAAGAAACCACCTCGTATCTCCCTTAAAATTCTTAAAGCCTCTAAAGAAAATGGGGGCATGGGCTTTCCGGATTTTTTTCTTTATCATATTGCCTCGTTTCTGCGATATAGCTCACTCTGGACGTCAGATCCTAATCTCTCTAACGAATTGGCCACCTGGTTTAGAATCGAAGAGCATCTTGTCCATCCGATTCCATTATCTAATTTATCTTTTCTTTCTACCTCCTCCTTACCATGTAAATCTACCATCATACATACCACTCTCCAAGCGATTCAACATTTTGATCGTATTACCGGATCTGATAGACGCAACACGAAAAGCTCTCCTCTTTGGTACAACCCTTCTTTTTGTATTGATAATTGCCCTATTCACTGGAGTTGATGGATTAATAAAGGGATATGGTCTTTAAATCAACTTATTGACAATGGTAAACTTCTCACATTTGCTCAACTCATGGACAGGTTCAACCTGCCTACAACAGAATGCTATCATTGGATTCAACTCTCTCATTGTCTACATAAATGTTCACCATCCATATTTTCATATGATCATACCTCGCCTTTCCAAACTTCATCGAACTTAGCGCTAAATCTCGGTCATACCACATCCCTTTTTTATAAAGAACTCAGATCACATTTGTACCCTAGATCCAAGAGATCCACGGATGTATGGTTTCCCTACTTCACTTGGCGGGGTTCTGATCAGGACTGGGACCATTATTTCAGCAAAATAATTCGGCCTCTGCAAGTTTATCTCAGTCGCTATACTTCCTTGCTTATAAAGTTTTTTGGACTCCCAACAAGATGTATATAGCTGGCATTAGGGATTCCAATAGGTGCTGGCATTGTGCTTCGGAATTAGGGGACCTCCATCATATGATTTACGCATGTTCTATCCTTCAGGACTTTTGGTCGCAAGTATGGCGTCTTATTCAACACATTCTTCCTATTTCATCTGGGTTCTCCTTTGATATTTTGCTTTATAGAGCATTAGCTGTGTCGGATCCCCTTTCCACCAGTCAACAAGCTCTTCTCAATATCTTAATCGCTTTAACCATTCAAATGATTCTACATAACTGGAAATCCGCAGATTTGCTTAATGTTGTTTTCTGGTGGAACACAGTTCTCATGATTCACTCTTATGAACTAAAAGCTGCTGAATTTACAAATCGTTTGCAGCGTGTCTCCAAGATTTGGGATCCTATCCGACACTACTCTCCTTAACCGTTGTCTTTCCTCCATTTTCTTTTGATCTTGTTCAATTCACCTTTCTCTCTTCTTTTCTTCTCTAACCATTATCGTAGACTGGCATGGGATGTCCACCCCGTATCTCTCCTCCATCTCCCTCTGTTCCTTACTTAATATCCTTTACTCATTACTACTTCAATGTGGTCCTCCTTTTCCTTTTTCCATTTTCTACCAGATCTACTTCTTTCTCCTCTCCTTCTATTATTCTCCCTTCTATCTCTCGCTCTCCTCTCCAGGTTCCTCAGTGGGTTCTATTGAACCTCCAGGTTTTCTTATGTTTTTTTTTTCTCTTTTGCAATGAAAAATACTAACATCATATCACTTGTATTCTGTATTATGCATTCTCCTGTTACCTGGTTGATTCGGTTGAATCTCATTGCTCATTTGTTCATTACCTGTTTTTTTCTCTTTTTGTATCTATATTTTGGTTACTTAAAATTTCAATAAATATATTTGAAATCATTTTCTAGTATCTATTTCAACCTCAGTCCTTCTACACCAGCATTCTTCAAAGCAAAGCTTGCAGGTCAGTGGTTGTGGCCATTCATACTCTGATTCTTCCCTCTCTCCTTAAAGAATGACATGAAGATGGTTTCTCGCGGTTATCCGTGGGGACGGGAACGGTGATGAATTTTGTCACCGTGTCATTCTCTAGTGGGCATCCCTTCTGCCATATTTAGGTTTGGTGTGTGTGTGGGGTATCGGAGGAGCTTCTGGTGGCAAGAGGGAGTGGGCATTCCTCCTGCCATACTTAGGTTCGGTGTGGGGGGCCCGTTGGGGGGATCATCTGGTGGCAGGAGAGAGTAGACATTCCTCCTGCCATATTCGTGTGGGAAGGGAGCATCGTGGGTAGCGTCTGGTGGTAGGAGGAAGTGGACATCCATCCTGTCATTTTTTTTGGTTCAGGGAGGGAAGGAAGGTGGTTGCTTTGTGGGGAGGCTTTTTTATTTAATTTTTTTAATTGGTCAGAAATTTTCTATGTATAATACATGCAAAAAATTTGTGCCATTGCAAATAAAAAAAAAAACAACATAAACCCAGGCATACCTGTCGGTAACAGCAGTCGGGTTTTAGGATCATAAAACCTGATGCAAAATAGCCAAGCATGAGGTTTTACTAATTTGCATGGCCGGATCGGAAAATGGGCGATCGAGGGGAAAAACACACGTTGGGCCATTTTGTGAATCGGGTCAATTAGCAGTGATTGTTGCTAAACTTCAATGTGAAAACAGGTTTAGAGACAATCGCTGACTTTAGTGAATCTGGGCCTTAGAATGTTATAATGCCTCTGCATTGCTCCATGATGCGACCTCACCTGGTTGCCTTATCTCAAGAAAGATATAGTGGCACTAGAAAAGGTTCAAAGAAGAGCGACCGAGAAGATAAAGTGGGAGCTTTCAAAGTATGCATATCCCCTTCTTTGCAATCTTTGGATATATTTGGATATAGTTCAGAATCAGACATATTTGAATATTAACAAGAAATAAAATGACAAGAGAAATCTAACCTGTTAGATTTCTCATTAAAATGAATTATCAATTTGCAAATCATATTCAGAAAATCAAGTAATTATACAGTACCACAGCCTTTGGAAACATTTTAGCTCCTCTCACCTTGTGTGAAAAGTCTTATGCTTAAAAAAAATTATCTCCTTATTTTAAACAGTTTACATTTGAACTGGGCTTCAACAATACTTTTCCCATTAGAACCTTTTTGTAGAGGTGGATTCATTTTTTCTCTCCCTTGAAGTATGAATCTCAGGGCAAAGCTGAGTAGTTCTAACATCAAGAGATGACAGATAAGCCAAGCTTATAAAGATCAAAAGATGTTAAAATATTATTTATTTTGCCTGGTAAAAGGCACTGAAAGTTTTCTGAAATGTAAGATTTTGCCAGTTTTTATACCCCTCTGAACAATTGTGGAGAAATGAAAGAGTTAAAAATGTAATTAAACAAGTTGTTCAAATGTCAAATTTTTTGTAAACATATTCTGTACTTTATAATAAACTGTGCTGTGGGAAAAGTAAAAAAAAAAAAAAAGAACATAAAGTGGATGGAACTCCTCTCGTATGAGGAAAGACTAAAAAGGTTAGGGCTCTTCAGCTTGGAAAAGAGACTGCTGAGGAGAGATATAATTGATGTCTATAAAATCCTGAATGGTGTAGAACAGGTACAAGTGGATCAGTTTTTTACTTTGTCAAAAATTACAAAGACTAGGAGACACCTGAATTTATTTATTTAATTTATTTTAGGTATTTATATACTACCTAACAAAGTTAAGCAGTTTACAATCAGGTGCTCAAGCATTTTTCCCTATCTGTCCCGGTAGGCTCACCATTTATCTAACATACCTGGAGCAATGGAGCATTGAGTGACTTGCCCAGGGTCGCAAGGAGGAAATTTTTTTTCACTCAGAGAATAGTTAAGTTCTGGAACGCATTGCCAGAGGTTGTGATAAGAGCAGATAGCGTAGCTGGTTTTAAGAAAGGTTTGGACAATTTCCTTGAGGAAAATTCCACAGTCTATTATTGAGACATGGGGGGAAGCCATTTCTTGCCCTGGATCAGAAGCTTGGAATGCTGCTGCTCTTTGGGTTTTGCCAGGTACTCGTGACCTGAATTGGCCACCATGAGGATTGGTTACTAGGCTAGATGGACCCGGTAAGGCTATTCTTATGTTCTAATGTTCTTATAAATAAGGGCATGAACTGCCTGGATTACCACTTCCACGCATACTCCCCACCCATGCCACACAAATTGAGAGATTTTAGAAAAGTAAAGTAACGTGGTTTAACTTGTAGTAACACAGTAGGTAAACCACAGCAAAACACCATAAGCCAGTCATGTGGTAGCCTGCTTCCGGATGTTAACCGGTGCCAACTAGTGCAGCACTAAGTTCGATTCTATAAAGGTTAGGTGCATAATATAGCATCGTACTTAATGCCACCTAGGTGGCATTAGACAACACTAGGCATCCTAACTTTTAAGCATACCATATTTATGCCAAGGTTTTCTTGGCCTAAATACATACACCTAAGTCAAAACAAAGACCTAACTTAAAAACGCCCTCAATCTGCCTCCTAAATATGGCCATGCTTATGTAGGTGCTTTGGACAAGGTGTTTAACGTTTAGAGAGTCACATCTACCAAGTTAGGCACTTAAATCTTAATTTATTCCAATTATTGGTGCCAATTAAACTTAGTAATCAATTAAGTTAGGTACCTATATTGGCTAGGCACTGATGTAGGTACCTAACTTTAGGCGGACTTTATAGAATTTAGAGGTAAATGCTTAATGCACTTTAGTAGAAGGGTTCCTTAGATTCAGTAGTCAACATAGCCATGTTGTATTTTAACATCTCTTATTCTATAAAAAGTGCTAAAAAATTGTACCTGCAAATTTGGCAGCACACTCAGGGCTGCTTTTATCAAGCCACACTAGTGGTTTAACGTGTGTAATAGCGTGCGCTAAACCGCCGGATGCGCTAGCTGCTACCGCCTCCTCTTGAGCAGGCGGTAGTTTTTTGGCCAGCGCAGGGGTTAGTGCGTGATGAAAAGTCACGCGCGTTAACCCCGCTAGCGCGGCTTGATAAAAGGAGCCCTCAATTTGCATAAGCAATTTAATTGACCAATGAGCTAATCGGCACCCATAATTGGCAAGTTAAAACAGCAATTATTGGTGCTAATTAGAATTAATTGAAAATTACATGTGCACATTTAGGCAGGGGAATCTGAGACAACGTTTTACAAGCAAGTCATAAAATAAGGAATGGGAAAGGGCGAAAAACAAAAGGAATTGACCCCAAAATATCCACAAAGAAGAAAATCCAGAGAAAACCAAAACAACTCTGTGGAGTGACGATGTTCCCAAATGGACTTTATTTGAAAGTATCAAAGGTACACTAAAATCATCCACATAAAATAATTCCATCCACATAAAAGTAAATCATCCACATAAGAGCCTTAAAGGACCTAGGCCGCTAGGGATACAGGACCCATCACGGTCCGCGTTTCAACAAAAAGTCTTCTTCAGGGGTCCCTGGGGGTCCTATAAAGGTGTGTACGTGGGAAACAATTGTGTGGTGAGCCGGAAGTGAGACACTGCTTAGAGAGTGTGCTTAGAGAGCTGTGTGATGTCCTGGCGGAGCCATTGTCTGTGCTCTTCAATCTTTCCTTGAGGGCGGGAAGAGTCCCCTTGGACTGGAAAACAGCCAATGTAATCCCACTCCACAAAAAGGGCTGCAGGACGGAGGCTGAGAATTACAGACCGGTGAGTCTCACATCCATAGTGAGTAAACTCATGGAAACGCTAATTAAGCATAAATTAGATACGATCCTGGACGAAAAGAATCTAAGGGATCCCCGCCAACATGGATTTACCAAAGGCAGGTCCTGCCAATCCAATCTAATTAGTTTCTTTGACTGGATAACAAGGAAACTGGATGTGGGTGAGTCCCTAGACGTTGTTTACTTGGACTTTAGTAAAGCTTTTGATAGCGTCCCGCACCGCAGACTATTGAACAAGATGAAATCAATGGGACTGGGAGAGACATTAACTACATGGGTCAGTGATTGGCTAAACGGTAGACTTCAGAGAGTGGTGGTGAATGGTGCCCCTTCCAAAATGTCAGAGGTGATCAGTGGAGTGCCGCAGGGCTCGGTCTTGGGCCCGATTCTCTTCAACATATTTGTGGGAGATCTGACTCAGGGGCTTCAGGGTAAAATCACATTATTTGCCGATGACGCCAAACTATGCAACATTGTAAGTGAGAACACTTTACCAGATAGTATGACGCAGGACCTACTTCTATTGGAACACTGGTCCTCAACTTGGCAGCTAAACTTTAACGCTAGAAAATGTAAGGTCATGCACCTCGGCAGCAGGAATCCATGCAAAACTTATACACTTAATGGTGAAACCTTAGTTAGGACCAAGGCGGAACGTGATTTGGGGGTGATCATTAGCGAAGACATGAAGACTGCCAATCAAGTGGAGAAGGCTTCTTCAAAGGCAAGACAAATGATGGGTTGTATCCGAAGAAGCTTTATCAGCCGGAAGCGCGAAGTTATTATGCCGTTGTACAGATCCATGGTGAGGCCTCATCTGGAATATTGTGTACAATTCTGGAGGCCACATTACCAAAAAGATGTACTGAGAGTTGAGTCGGTTCAGAGAATGGCCACTAGGATGGTCTCGGGACTCAAAGACCTCCCGTATGAGGGAAGGCTGAATAAATTGCAGCTATACTCACTCGAAGAACGTAGAGAGAGAGGAGACATGAAAGAGACGTTTAAATATATCACCGGCCGTATTGAGGTGGAGGATGATATCTTCTTTTTTAAAGGTCCCTCGGCCACAAGAGGACATCCACTGAAAATCAGGGGTAGGAAATTTCATGGTTACACCAGGAAGTTCTTCTTCACCGAAAGAGTGGTCGATCGTTGGAATGAACTTCCGCTTCAGGTGATTCAGGCCAGCAGCGTGCCAGATTTTAAAAGGAAATGGGATACACATGTTGGATCTCTAGGGAGGTAATAAAATGTAGAGGGGATACACATGTGGTATCTCTAGGGGGGTAAATTCAGAGGGTGGGATTGTTAAAGTGGGCAGACTAGATGGGCTATAGCCTTTTTCTGCCGTCATCTTCTATGTTTCTATGTTTCTATGCTTGTGTTTGCAACATTCTAGAGCTCAGATAGTGATGTCATAATGCCTCATTCCACCAATGCCTAAGCTCCGTCCTCATCTGCACAAGCCTCAAACA
Source organism: Geotrypetes seraphini (assembly GCF_902459505.1). Classification (NCBI taxonomy): domain Eukaryota; kingdom Metazoa; phylum Chordata; class Amphibia; order Gymnophiona; family Dermophiidae; genus Geotrypetes; species Geotrypetes seraphini. The sequence continues at coordinate 14,499,576 of NC_047099.1, read as the reverse complement.
CTTTAAAATCATAAGTAGCAAAAACAAAAGGAATTGACCCCAAAATATCCACAAAGAAGAAAATCCAGAGAAAACCAAAACAACTCTGTGGAGTGACGATGTTCCCAAATGGACTTTATTTAAAAGTATCAAAGTTCCAAAGGTACACTAAAATCATCCACATAAAATAATTCCATCCACATAAAAGTAAATCATCCACATAAGAGCCTTAAAGGACCTAGGCCGCTAGGAATACAAGACCCATCACGGTCCGCGTTTCAACAAAAAGTCTTCTTCAGGGGTCCCTGGGGGTCCTATAAAGGTGTGTACGTGGGAAACAATTGTGTGGTGAGCTGGAAGTGAGACACTGCTTGTGTTTGCAACATTCTAGAGCTCAGATAGTGATGTCATAATGCCTCATTCCACCAATGCCTAAGCTCCGTCCTCATCTGCGCAAGCCTCAAACACTTTAAAATCATAAGTAGCAAAAACAAAAGGAATTGACCCCAAAATATCCACAAAGAAGAAAATCCAGAGAAAACCAAAACAACTCTGTGGAGTGACGATGTTCCCAAATGGACTTTATTTGAAAGTATCAAAGTTCCAAAGGTACACTCCAGAAGAATTAACTAATCTATGGAATATAGCTCTTTCTACATTCTTAGAAGAGGTGGTTCCACTTCAAACAAAGATAATTTTGGCGCGTAAAATTCAGAACCCTTGGTTTTCAACAGAACTGACACTTATTAAGCAACAGGTCCGATCTCTAGAACGCGCATGGAGAAAAAATAAAACTTCAATAAATTTACAACTATTTAAAGAGCAAATTGTATACTATAAAACTAAGATAAATCAAGTAAAAATGAAATATTATTTTGAGAAAATATTTAGGGCCAAAAATCCATCTATACTATATAAAATATTAAAAAGAATAACATTCTCAACCAATAAAGAGAAACTAAATGAAACCAATAATACTCTTACAGCCCAAAAATTGGCAGATCACTTTTCAGATAAGATTAAAACAATCAGAAAAACCTTTACACAAAAACAACAAGACTCATCTGATCCTGAGCAACTTAAATTGGACTCTTTGACTTCCAAATGCTCTAAATTCAAACTTCCGAGTCAAAAAGATATTGAGATGACCTTTAAATCCATCAATATTAAAAGTTCAAAAGCAGATCTTATTCCTCCTTTTATTTTGAAGCAATACTTTCATATTTTTGGACCATTTATTCATACTCTAATCATCGAAAGTTTGACCCAAAGTATAGTACCAAGTGAATGGAAAAAATCAATAGTACGCCCAATTATTAAAGATCAAAATGCAAGTTATACGGATCCAAGTAATTACAGACCCATATCAAATATTCCCTTTTTGGCTAAACTAACAGAAAAGATTGTCTTTAACCAAATTTCCGATTTTGTAGAAAAGACTAATGTTCTCCATCCCAATCAAACGGGCTTTAGAGAACACCATAGTACTGAATTAGCATTAATAGGTTTGACTACTTCCATTCATTATTTCCTTGACCACCATCAAACTACTTTATTAATCTCACTTGATCTTTCGGCTGCTTTTGACACAATCGATCATCGACTTCTCATAAACAGACTTCAATCTATTGGGATCACAGATCAAATTCTTTCTTGGTTTATTTCCTATTTTACAGATCGTTCTTCCTCTGTTTTTTTCAAAGATTCTAACTCTAAAGTCACATCAACTACTTTCGGTGTTCCCCAAGGGTCTATTCTCTCTCCATTACTATTCAATATCTTTCTATCACCATTAATTACATTGTGTCAATCTATAGGTTTCCATGTCTTCTCATATGCAGATGATATTCAGCTTCTACACCCTATAGACACTAACAATATATCTGCCATTCAGGAGATCAGTAAGAAACTAGACCAGGTCTACCAATGGCTAAACACAAATAAATTGGCCCTTAATATAAAAAAAACAAACCTAATGATCTTTCCATGGAAAGAAAATCCGACGTTAATTGCTCCTATTACTATAGATAATGTTCCATTACAGATAGTTAATAACATAAAAATTTTAGGAGTAATTTTTGATCCTAAATTGAATTTTCACGATCATATTAGTTATATTGTTAAAACGTCCTTTTATAGATTACGACGGATTAGATCTATCTCAAAATTTCTCTGTTCAAAATCATTAAATATTCTCATCCATTCCTTAGTGATAGCCAAACTTGATTACTGTAATGCCCTCTTTAAAGGTATAACACTAACTGAACTAAAACGTTTGCAAATTATCCAGAATGTCTCCATAAAACTCATAACTAAATCTAAAAAATTCGATCACGTTACCCCTCTGTTAAAAAACGCTCATTGGCTTCCTGTCATCCACCGAATATCGTATAAACTTTGTCTTCTTACATTCAAGACATTACTATTTAAGACACCTGCTTTCATTTATAAACTACTAATACCGTACCAACCAACTAGAACATTAAGATCTATTGATCAAAACTTATTAACCATCCCCTCATTAAAAATTATAAACATGAGACGACAATATATATTTTCTGTAACAGCCCCACAAACCTGGAATGCTCTTCCAATTTTTTTACGTAATGAACAAGACTTGGTAAAATTTAAAATGCAATTAAAAACATTTTTATTCAATGATGCTTTTAATATTTAATTTAACAATACTCAGACTAATTCCAATATTTTTGTACCATTTGTTTTAATGTTTCCCCTTTGTGTTTTTCCTATGTATCTTTTTTATTTGACAAATGTATTTCAAAAACCCCTTTTACCTAATGTAATGCAGTTTTTATTATTCTTTGTAAGTATTTAAAGTTTGTTCTGTATGTTCTCTTTTAATTATATTTTACTATGTACATCGCTTTGAATTTGATAAAGCGATTAATCAAGAAAAATAATAAACTTTGAAACTTTGACACTAAAATCATCCACATAAAATAATTCCATCCACATAAAAGTAAATCATCCACATAAGAGCCTTAAAGGACCTAGTCCGCTAGGGATACAGTTTCGACAAAAAGTCTTCTTCAGGGGTCCCTGGGGGTCCTATAAAGGTGAGTACGTGGGAAACAATTGTGTGGTGAGCCGGAAGTGAGACACTGCTTGCATTTGCAATGGAAAAGGGCGAGTCATTGGTAGATTGGGGGCATTTTTTTTTTTTAAAAGATACATGGATAATAAAAGAATGAGGTAATCTGCACCTAAATTTCTATGTGAGCAATTCCACCATGTTTCAGTTGGTGCAAATGGCCACGACTAAAGTTATCTACAGTTCCCAGGTATAAACGCCACTCTATATTGTAACAAAGCACCCAGCACAATATGCTTAATGGTACTGGACTCTGTTCACTTTTGCCTTCACTCCGACGTGCTTCCTAAAGGTAGGAAGTCCTGCTGGACCCTTCTCCATACATGGGACAAAGAAAATCAACAGAATCAGTTCCTGGTTTGTATTCAAACGATTTATTGAACACTGGCATGTGAGTCTACCTGCACAAGGTTCAGACTCCACACCTTAAAGAAAGTCCAAAACCACAAATACGTGGCTGCTACAAAAAGGTATATCACCACCCACACCTTCATTCAGGTAGTTCAATAATCCTGACAAAAACTCAAAAGTTAATATTGTCCAAGTCAGCAAATGAAAGTCCAAAATATGCTGTTGCCTTTATCATTCACCAGGACACCAATATTCCTGATAGCACTCCTTACGGTGCTGAGTACAAGCCTTTAGATTAGACTGGCTTGGTCCCCAATCAGCTCAGGCAAGCTAATGGGGGAGGGGAGCAAGTGAAATCACTATTAAACTTTCTGAAAACAGAATGCCAAGAATGGCCCCACTAACCCAACCTAGTTGTTAGTGAATTCTCCCCACTTGCTTAACTTCTCTCTGTTACATTCTTCAGCCGAAAAAATATATACTTCATGCTTTCATGACTCTTTAAAGTTGGAAAACAAAAACGTTTTTTTTTCCTTTTTTCCTTTTCCTTGCTTCAGCATAGCACAGCAGTACCAGACATAAACAATCCCCGAAAGAACTTGTTTTAAGGCACAAACAGTCAGAGCACTGCTGCTACATTGCTAATCACCCAGCCCAGCTACTTAGCTTAAATCCATGCCGGTATCCTCAGTCAGTTCATCTGGTTGGGAACATTCCATCGGCTCTGGAACTGCTTGCTGGTTGAGCCCCAGGTCAGTATCTGCCTCAAGCATTTCAATATCCTGGGAATGAAGCACTGCCTCAGGTGAGCCCTCTCCTGTAGCTGGCTCAGGGAAGACTAACTTTCTCCTTCTGAGAGCAGCCTCTAAATTGCAGAGCCGCCCACGCCCTGTTCTCACAGGAGGAGGAGTTAGTTGCACTGCCTGCTTAGGCTTGCCTGGTTTCCTGCTTATCACCTTCAGCTGGGGACCAGTAGAGGAAGAGGCATGGCTCAGAGGCTGTTCTAAGCTGTTCCTCTCTAAACCCTCCACCCCCTGCCGATTATTTGCTTCAGGGTTAAAGGAGAAGTCCAGCATTTTCCTTGCCCTGGGCTTAACTTTATCTCCCTGATTAGCCCTTTGAATTAAAGGACTAGCTTTTGCACTAGCAAAGCTTGGCACGAGCCCAGCTCTAGGGCTAGGTTCGTGACAATATACTATGCCTAACCTTAGGCCTCATTTACAGAATGACGCTGAACTTTTTATATTTGGTGCTGTTTTTTAAGGCACCATAAATATAATTTACCCCTCTATTCTTAATTTAATATTTTTAATTAAGGTTTATTATACTGCTGTATTCTCAATTTCTTATTGTTTGATTCTTTCTAATATTTTGTTTCTCATGTGATCGCACAGCCTCACTTCTTTATACTGTACTGCCTCGGATGATTTATTTTTGGTTTGGATTAAACTGTAAAAGCCGTCCTTAGAAATTGTTATCATTAACATCTAATTGTTTGATATATTGTTGCACTTGGTTTAATTTTGTTATTTTCAAACCAACAGAATGCATGGGTACTGCATCATTCAAGCTGTTCCTTTGCCTTTCTTTCCTAAATCAAAGACATATGAAGCCCCATTGTATACAGAGCTTAGAGATCAACATTGAGTTGTCCAGGTTGGGACATTCTCAGTTGCAATTGCAGTCTTAGGCCCCCTCCAAGTGTATCCCAGGCACCAGGAAGGGGAAGGTCCATCATTTTCAAGAGGCAGGCCTATCAGCCAGAGGGAATAGGCATCCCTCCGGCCAACCATACTTACATAGGTACAGGGGGTGGGCAATGGTGGTGGAAATGAGTGGGTATCCCTCCTGCTGCCGTGAGGGTAGTTTGGTTGAGGGTGGATGACGGCAGCAGGAGATAATGGGGGTAGAAGCTTTGTTGGTGGGAGGGTTGGCAACAGCAACAGCGGAAAAGAGTGGTCATTCCTTCCGCTGCAGGGGGCAGCTTGGTTGGTGGAAGGGTGCCCAACAGCAGCAGTGGGAGGGAGTAGGCATCCTTTATGCTGCAGGGGGCCATTACATCCTCCTGATGTAGGAAGGGGCAACAGCAGTGGCAGGAGGGAGTGGGCTTCTTTCCTGCCAGTTAGGAGTCCTCTGTCAGCTCATCATGGCAGGGGAATTCCCCCCTACAATCAGCTGAGCTGGCAAAATTCCCCATGTCTTCAGGGAGCCCTGACGGCTCATTCGATTGGGGGGAGATTCCCCTGCCATGATCAGCTTATGGCTGCTAGAGTCTAGCGGCAAAGATTGGTGGCTAAAATGTAGGCCAGGGTTTTCTGAGCCTACATTTAAGCCACGTATCTTGGCATGAATTGCTGCTAGGTAACACTTTAGCCTGCCTAATGCCACTTCCAGTGTTGGCCATGCCTACTTTGGCATTCCATGGCTGTGATGCCAGTCACCTTTTATTTAGGTATCGGTAGGCACTTCACTGCCACATTTTGCTGTTTGTGATGGCAATTTTTTTCAATTAACTTATGCATTTGCCTGGGCACCTACCGACACCTAAGTTTAGGTGCTGGTTATAGAATTTCTCCATAAATACTACGAAGCTGACTACGAAGGTTTCTTAACATTTAGGAAGGAATTCATAAAAGTACGCTAAGCATGTTAGCTTAATGCCCTTTGATGAACTCCTTCCTTAGTGTACGCTAATTCTGCTAATGCATGCTAAACGTCAGTAAAAGGGCCCCTAATTAAATACATACAAAATAATATATTTAGTTGGTGGTCATACCCAATGCAGCATTAAATTCTGAAAGCTATGAAAAGGGAGATGCAAAAATTTATAGAAAGCATAGATACTACAGTAAGGTGAATGGGTGAATTGTTGAAGTATATTAAAAAGTTCTAGATGGAAAGACAAGAACACAGGATATATTCTATATTCAGTAAACTTGACATCTATATTTTTTACCATTATTTAGCACATGAGGGCTGTTCTTTAAGATTTGGGCAGTAAAAAAACACCACAAGTATCTCGTTTTGGAAGCATCTCAAACTGCAATTTTTGACAGCATTCCCCTGTTGAAGCTTTTGAGATACCCATTGGGATTATTTATAAGTGTCTTCCTTGTATCATTTTGATTCACTGATATATGTTGAAAATAAAATTTTGGAGAGTGTTACATAAGAACATAAGAATAGCCTTACTAGGTCAGACCAATGGTCCATCAAGCCCAGTAGGCTGTTCTCACGGTGGTCAATGATTAATTTTGGAGTTGGTTTATATTGCACGACCTTTGACATTATGCATTTACACCCTGCTGACATTTTTTCTTCCTCTAATCTAATCTAGAATTTCTGAGTCACACTATGTCCAGAAGAGATTCAAGGCCACTTACAATTAGACAATTATCGGTATACAAATTGATGCTTTCCAAAAGGTATAAGATAAGATGATAAGGTTCTAGGGGGGATATGAATTGTTCAGGTTTTGGATATTGCAGAGGGTTGGTAAGTTACATAGTATAGCTATTGGTGAGCTAGGCCCTTAGTGTAGGTCTAGGGGTGATTGTCGGGGGGAGTATGTAGAGTTCTGATAACCACTCACTCCCGCCACCGTACCCAAAAATGTCTATTTAGTATATTAGATTGATAATTCAAGTCACTTGGGTGGCATCTTTCCACTATTTTTGTTTAGTTTAGTTGATAGCATAGCATATGCTAAAAATGTAAACTATAATTAAATGCATTGAACATCATAATATTATGTTTAATTCATTAATGTCTCATGGCCTTTTTCATTACTTTCATGAATTCTTTGTTCCGAAGAGTATAGATTATGGGATTCAGAAAAGGAGTTACAATGGTGTAGATTGTTGCCAACAATTTATCATAATGTAATGGATGTTTCCCTGATGGCCTAACATACATGTACATAGCACATCCAAAGATCATAATCACCACAGTGAGATGAGAGGCACAGGTAGAAAAGGCTTTATGACGACCAGATGAGGAAGGAATTCTTACTATAGTATATATAATGAAAGCATACGAGATACTTGTAACTGAGAAAGTAACGAGAAGCATTGATGAGCTGCTTATGGAAGAGGCAACTTCTGTCATAAAATCCCTCACACAAGAAATTTCCAGCAGTGGACCCGTATCACACAAGATGTGATCAATTTCATTTTCTTGACAGAAAGGTAGCTGGGATATTAAGCTTACAGGCACTACAGACCAGAGGAACCCAGTGATCCAGCAAGAGGCGCCAAGGCATAAACATTTCCTGTTGCTCATTAACACACTGTAGTGGAGGGGGTGGCAGATGGCTAGATATCGATCATAGCCCATGACGGCAAGAAGGAAACATTCAGTTGTACCCAAAGAGAAGAAGAAAAAATACTGCAAGAAGCAGCCAGTGAAGGAAATGTAGTTATTTTCAGAGAGGAACCCAGACATGATTTTTGGTACAGTGCTAGTTGTGTACCAGATTTCGACAAAAGACAAGTTTGCAAGGAATATGTACATGGGCTTTTGAAGAGTTGGGTTGAACCACACCAACACAATAATTGTTATATTCCCAATCAACGTGAGAGTGTAGATTAAGAATAATAATATAAATAGAACTGACTGTCCTCTCCCATTGATGGAGAATCCACGGAGAATAAACTCTTTCACCACAGTTTGGTTTTCTTTCTGCATCCTTTCAATGTTTTACCTGGAAGGAAGCAGAAACAGTTAACACACAGAAAAAAATTAGTTTTGTTTTTTTTAATTGGAGTGAAATATTTTTGTGAACAGTACAAAATCTAAAATAAGCCCCAGCCTTTGGACCTTATTTCCATCAAAGAAAGGCTTGGTTCAGTCTTCTGCAAAAACAAAACTGATTTTGTTAAAGTTATAATCATGGAATAAGTTACACTGGAATTGGTGAGACAGATATCATATAAATGAAAAAGATCTATGAAAGAATATTCCCCCCTTTTATCAAAGTGTGCTGACAAGCAGCGCAGGCTAAATGCTGGGCCGCTCATCCTAATCCTATCGGCGGCTCAGCACTTAGCTCTCACTACTCAGCAGTGCTGCGACTCAGGCAAGGTCGGCCAATGGCTGGGAACGCTGTCCGGTGGCGGCACGAAGGGGGCGGGATAAAGCCAGATCGGGAGGGTATTCCTTAAAGGACACTTTTGCCACTCCCACCGGCTTCGTAGCCTTTTTCAAACCGTAGCAGTAGCGTACAAGGGTGGGTGTGTGTGCAAAAAAATGATGGGTTGGGGGGGTCAAAAAAATGATGGGCCAGGGGGTGTAAAAAATGATGGGCCCTGGGTGTCACATATCCTAGGTATACCACTGCAATCACATATTCATTTTAAGACAATAGTGTTGGTGTTCAAGGTCATTTACTAAGGGATCCAATGTTATTTGTCACAGGCTATGGCACTTTATAGGCCACTCAGAGCATTGTGATCTGAGGGGGCAGTACGATTGTTGTTGACATGATTCTAAGCAGTGCACTATGAAAGTACTAGGTCCTCTGCTATCTCTTTCATGGGAGTAACGCTGTAGAATAAGTTGACTGGGCTACTAAGAGCTCTTGTAGATTTTCAGAAGTTTAAGAAACTTCTGAAGACTACATTATTTGTAGAAGCAATTCAATAAATGTCTTTTCTGGGTCATGAATGTCTTTGTATTGATATGCTATCGAGTGATGTAAAATATGGTTGATCAAGTTTCAAGTTTATTAAAATATTTTTTAAACCGCTTAATCAGGTTTCTAAGCGGTGTACAATATAAAATTACATAAAAACATATTAAAACTGGGGATACTGGATAAAATCCAAGTGTCATAATAAAGCACTGATAAGACATATAGACCTCCTTCAGACAATAGGAAAATGGGGAAGAACTACAATCGTAAAGGAAAAGTGCAACAAGAAAGGGAAAATACAATAGGTTAGGGTAAAAAGTAATAATTTTGATTTAATTTTTGTCCTTATGAGGACAGTTGTTGTCCAAAAGCATCATAGAACAAGAATGTTTTTAATTTTGCTTTAAATTGTTTTATATCGGATTCACTGTGGATTAGGCAGCGAATTCCAGAGAGTAGGGGCAGTGACGGCAAAATTATTGGAGCGCAACGTATTAATCAATTTTAAAGAAGGTATAACGAGAAGATTCTGAGACGTTGAACAAAGAGATTTTAAAGTATTATAGGGAATTAAAAGTCTGTTAATGAACTCTGGTTGGTTGTTTAATTTTGTTGTGAATGTTAAAAGTAGGATTTTATAACTGATTCTATGTTCAACTGGTAACCAATGTGCACTAATCAGAAGGGGTGAGACGTGATCGTATTTCTTTGCACCGCAAATGATCTTAATAGCTGTGTTTTGTACAATCTGAAGCCGTTTAATTTCCTTTACAGTAGTCTATACAAGAGATTACTAGGGAGTGGATCAATGTGTTCAAGGAGGCTGGTTCAAGTAACTTTGCAAGGGAACATATCATCCTGAGTCGATAGAAGCATTTCTGAATGACGTGCTAATGTGAAAATGATAAGAAAATTTACTGTCAAAAGTAACTCCTAATAGTTTTAAAGTAGGGACAATTTTGATGGGGAGCGATGCGAGCTTCAGGGGAGCCTGAAGCGTTGTTCCTTCTTTAAAAGGAAAAATCATGAGTTTTGATTTGTTGATATTAAGAGACAGTTTATTTGAGTCTAACCATGATTTGATTTTTCCTAATTTATGGTTAATGGATGCTACCTCTTCTGTATTGTTGAGATCAATGAAATGGATTAATTGCACATCGTCCGTGTAAGCAAACGTGGTAATGCCAATAGATTGGTCCACCGTCAGAAGGGGCGACAGGAAGTTATTGAAGAACAACGGTGGCAAAATGGATCCCTGTGGTATTCCATGTTTAGTGGAAAAAGGTTCAGATGATGTGCCATTAAAAATGACCTTAGATGATCTATCAGTAAAGTAGGAAACAAACCAGTCCATGACCTGGTCAGACAAACCGATTTTGTGAAGTCGCATTAATAGCAGACTGTGATCTATAGTATCGAAGACAGAGGAGAGATCTAGGGAAATAAGCAGTACTGATTGATGATGATCAAGTATTGTAGTAGTAAGTCCTAGCAAAGAAAATTCTGTAGAATGACAGTGATGGAAACCAGTTTGATTAGGATGAAGTACATTAGTTTTCTCAATGAAATCGGAGATTTGATGGAAAACTATTTTTTCAGTAAGTTTTGCCATGAATGGTATGTTTGCTATGGGATGGTAATTAGACAAGTCCCAAGTGCTAATATTTTGATCCTTAATGATTGGATAAATAATCGATTGTTTCCAAATCTTGGGAAGAGATCCTGATAATAAACTTGAATTGACCAGGTCTTTAATGTAGGGGCCGAAGATAGAGAAAAATAGTTTTAAAAGGAAAGGAGGGATAACCTCTGTGCTAGTCCCTTTTAAATTAAGCGAATTAATACATCTTTGTATTTCCTCCAAGCTAGGAAGGGTGAAGCGAGAGCATTTTGAATAGGATAGATTACGGTAGTTGAATTATTATATGAAGGAACTGCTGTTATTGTTTATATCATTTGTGCTGTATGTTTCTTATTTTTTATATGATTGTTTTTTTGTAAAACTGCCTCGTTATAGGTGGTTAAGAAATCTTTAAATAAATAAATAAATAAATAAAGGAAGGAAGGAAGTGATGCTCAACTGATTTCAGGAACAGCTGAAAAACTTCTTCTCTGCAGGAATGCAGAAGCTATTTGAATGATACAACAAATGTGTCATCTTGAATAGGGACTATGTAGAAAAGTGATATGTTCAGTTGCTCACAGTTACTTTTATTAAAGCTGTTAAATGTATTTTGCCTTTACTTTTTTTATTTACCCTCATATTATAACTAAATCCACATAAATGTTGATTAACCCAATAATTCTTATATATGCCAATCATGCCAATTAATATTTTTAAATAAAAGGTTAATCAAATTTCAAATTAAATAAATATTTTCATATAGGCAAAATTTTAGGCCCCCTTTTACAAAGCCAGGCAGCATGGGCTGGCATGGTAAATGTCCAATGTCCATAGGAATTGATTGGGTGTTGGAGCATTTGCCATGTGGCACTCACCTGTGCAGCTTTCTAAAAGGAGGCCTTAGTGAATATGTTTCAGTTGTCATGCTTGCTTTTAAATTCTCAAATGGAAAAGTCACTGCTTATCAAAAATTATAATGATATAACTGTGCGGGCGTTTGCGTACACTTTGAGAGATACAGCATTTAGTGTAATCGCGGTTTTCATGGTGAGCACCTTCCTTAGTTGTTCCATTTATAACTTATGAAGATTTGAGAGAGATATATATTTAATCTTGTTTTAGATATTGCAATATTAAAGTTTGTTGGTACTAATTCACATTATTTTATTGCAGAGCTTTCACCTCCTACTTGTAAATTTGTCTTGCTGTCGGTTCCCTGACGCAGGGTCGAAACGTGGCACGTCGGAACCAGCCACATTGCTAAGGTAAGTTTTTCAAATTATCTTTTAAATATTACAATTTGAATGAAGACACCTAGCATAGCTGTATCAGCTAGCCATTCAGTAGTGAGAGTGAAGCTATATACATTTTTAGAACACTGCAATGATTGGGTGGTGAGGCGGAACAAATTGCCTTCATGTCTCTGAGCAGAGTTCTATTGAATACCATGTGAAAAACACAGTTATAACATTATAATTTTTGATAAGCAGTGACTTTTCCATTTGTGCATTGACATTTTAGTCACTCCTCTTCAAGTTACTTTTGTTTGAATTGTTTGCCCCGTTCTATTTGCCTTGACTAAGTCTGCTTTTAAATTCTAGCTTAGCTAACTGGCCCTTTTTCATTATTGACTCATTTGAAAGCGCTCAATATGATTCATGAAATGCATGCCCAGAACTGTACGCAATATTGTAAATGAGGTCTCATCAGTCTTATACAGGGGCATCAATACCTCCTATTTCCTACTTGCCATACCTCTTCCTATGTACCCTAACACCCTTCTAGCCATCACCTTTTCAACCTGTTTGGCCACCTTAAGATCATCACATACAATCTCACCCAAGTCCTGCTCTTCTGTTGTGCGCAAAAATTCTTCACCCCCTAAACTGTACCATTCCTTTGGGTTTTTGCAGCATTTCTTAGTATTAAATTTTAGCTGTTAAATTTTAGATCTTATCTTTCAAAAATTATTTTGAACCCACAAAGCATCATTTCATTTAGACAGTTATCAGAGCACTGGTCTGGATATTGGCTTAATCTAGAACTTCTGGCAGCCACATAAAATCCAAATAGAGAAAGTGACTTGTATATCACCTTTTTGTAGTTATTCAACCACACTCAAAGCAGTTTACCTTCAGGTACTTCAAACATTTTCTCTATCTGTCCCAGTGGGCTCACAATCTATTCAATATACTTAGAGCAGTGGAGGATTAAGTGACTTTTCCAAGGTTACAGGGAACAATGCAGGGTTTGAACCCTCAACCAAAGGGTGATGAGGCTGTAGCTTTAACCACTGTGCCACACTCTCCTCCAATACAATATCAGAAGTCAACCAAGTATAGAATGAAGCCATTGTGACATCAATGATGAGATTGACTCTTAGGCATTGGTAGAATGAGACATTATGATATCAGGGAAAGGGAAAGGGACTTGTATACTGCCTTTTTGTATTTATACAACCACACTCAAGGCAGTTTATATACAGGTACTTCAAGCATTTTCCCTATCTGTCTAAGTAGACTCACAGTCTATCTAATGCACTTGATACAGTGGAGGATTAAATGACTTGCACTGGGTCATAAGGACCAGTATAGGGTTTGAACCTACAACCTCAGAGTGCTGAGGCTATAACTCTAACCACTATACCACACTCTCCTCATCAATGCTAGGTCACTGATTTGTCCCAACATTTAGGGCTTCTTTTAAAAAAGGTGCATTAGGGCCTCTTGAGCAGGCGGTGGTTTTTCAGGTCAGAATAAGCTCGAGGCATATGGTAGCTTTGAATTACCTGACCACTGTGGGTTGAATATCAGAGCTAAATGTTTCACAAATAAATGCACTGACCACACTAGCTCTGATTTTGAATAATATTTATTTACTTAAAATTTTTCTTACTCGCTATACCCAGTGGCGTACCAAGGGGGGGCGGCGGGGGCGGTCCGCCCCGGGTGCAGCCTTAGGGGGGTGCACAGCCGGCCCGGTCCCTATCGCGCTCCCATCCTCCCAGTGAGAGCAGCAAACCCCCCTCCAGTAGCGTCGGCTGCTTCGCGGCTTTCTCCTCCCTCTGCCGCATCACTGATGATGTCATCAGTGACGCTTCACCGGCAGGAGAAAGCCGCGAAGCAGCCGACGCTACTGGAGGGAGGTTTGCTGCTCTCGCTGGGAGGATCGGAAAGGTTCACTTTGTGGGGGAGATATAGGAGGGTCAGCAGGGGTTCGGCTGGGAGGGGGCAGAAGCGGTCAGCCTTGGTGCTCCAAGGCCTGGTGCCATTACCTTTTTCGGGTAGCAGCAGCTTTTACAATTCACTGCTGTTGCCAGCTTCAAGCATTCTTCTCTGCCGGGTCCTGCCTACTTCCTGTTTTCATGAAGAGAGGACCCGACAGAGAGGAAGGCCTGAAGCCGGCAACAGCAGTGAATTGTGAATGCTGCTGCTGCCCGATGAAGTTCAGGACACCAGGCCTTGGGTGACAGAAGGAGGAAAGGGAGCAGAGGGGGAGAGAATTGGGGAGAGTGTTGCTGTACCCAACTGGAGGGAATGAAAGGAGATGCCAGGGCTTGGAGGGAAGAAGAGACGCCAGGGCATGGAGGGAAGGAGGAAGCTATGCCAGATCAAGGGAAAAGGAAGGGGGAAAGGAAGGAGATGTCAGAGCATGGAGGGGGAGAGAGAGATGGAAGAAAAGGAAAGGAGAGAGATGCCGGGAATCAGGGAAGGGATGATGCCAGACCGTGAGGTGGGAAGGAAAGAAAGGAGAAGAGAGAGATGCCAGAGCATAGGGGAGGGGGTGGTGACAGAGAGAGAAAAACGGAGAGGTGACAGAGTTGAAATCAATCATGGACAAAGGAGAGAAGGGGCACGGGATAGATAGTTTATGGAAGGAGCAAAGAAAGAGGGAAGATGCCATATGGAAGAGAGAGAGAGGGTTCATACTGGATAGAAAGAGCACAGAGGGCAGTGAATGGAAGGGGCGAGATAGAGGGTGAACAGTAGATGGAAGGGGTAGAGAGAGGGAAACAGACACTGAATGGAAGTGTGGGGGATAGGAAGAACAGCTGCTGAATGGAAGTGTGAGGGAAAGGGGGAGCAGATGCTGGAAGGAAGTGGGGAGGGGAAAGAAAAAAAGGGCACATGCAGGATTGAGAGAGAGGATAGAGTTAGTTACTGGAAGGAGTGAGGGAAAGAAGTGGCAAGCTATAGGTAGACACAGTGAAAGAGGGAAATTGAGGACTGAACAGTAAAAAGAATTTAGACAGAGGCAGAAAATAAATTGAGAAGGAAGAGCAGGGAAGAACAGGAGGAAGGGAACGGAGAGAGAGATGCCAGAGCAGGGGGGGGAAGGAGAGGAGACAGATACCAGACCAATGGGGGTGAAAGGAGAGATGCAAGGGGGAGGCATACAGTTTCTGGAAGGGGCATAGAAGGAGAGAAGATGCCATATAGGGGCAGAGAGATGGCAGACAGTGGATGGAAGGAAGAGAGTAACAAGAAGATGAGGAATGCAGAAACCAGAGAAGACAAAGGTAGAACAAAAATTTTCAATTTATTTATTGCTTTAGGAGACATGTATCACTGTTTCTGTGGTGTTGCATTGTATGCAGAGTCCAGCTTCTTTCTGGTTCAATTTAACCTTTGTCTATGTATTTCTATTTTTTCCCCCTTTTACAAAACTGTGGAGCGGTTTTTAGCGCCAGCCATGGTGGTAGCAGCTCTGATGCTCAGAATTCTATGAGCGTCAGAGCTGTTACTGGCTAAAATCCACACTACAGTTTTGTAAAAGGGGGAGGGGTAAGTTTGTGATGACATATTCCATACTAGGTGAAGGTGTTTTCTGTGTTCTGTGTGTTTGAAAGACATGGTTTTCTGTTAGGATTGACTGCAGGATTGATCTGTACTAGTCTGGCTTGTTTAGTTTTACAATGGGTGTATTGATGTTGTACTTCTCACTGCAGTATGTAAGATGCTGCCTTTTCCTAGGTACTCATGTGTGACGTGTGGCTTGTTACTAAAAATCATGTTTTTCGTATAGATGGGGGGGGGTGCCAAAAAATGATGGGCCCCGGGTGTCACACATGCTAGGTATGCCACTGGCTATATCCTATAATTCTTTTTTTTTCATTAAATAATTTATTGAAATTTTAAAATTTTAAAGGATACAAACAGAAAAGTATAAAACAGAAAAAAGTGATAGGGTGTCATAACATATAACATAAATTTAAACTAAGCATAAAACATTAATCATTCATTTTCAATAAACATTCTCATGCATTCTTAAATTTCCACATTTAATTGCATATAATTTCTCATACTTACTATATAGATATAACATGTTCTACCACGTATTATATTCTAATTTAGAAAAATCTTCCAGTTAATGAAAATAGTTTTAAGCATTAATATTAGTAAGATCTTTAACAATTTTGTCATATAGGTACCTAAGGAAGACTGTAGCCCAGTACCTCCTAATATAATTATTGGGCAAGACAATGGCTCTGTTATGGACCACAAATGTGAAACTGTTGTCCATATCTTATTCCAATAAGAGACAACATATGGACATTTGAATAGCATATGCTCTAATGTACCAATTGCATCTTTACATGACCAACAGAGCTCTCCCTTAGATACATCAATCTATACAGTATATATAAAATCAGATGTATGTATGTATGTTCCAGCATAACTCCGAAACGCATGGACAGATTTCAACCAAACTTGGTATACATATCAATTACTAAACAAAACTAAAACTTAATTTTATAGACCAGATCTTCAGCCAAAAAGGTGCTTGACTCGGTTTACAATAATGTAAGTATAGTATAGTACATAAATAAAGAAGACAAATTTAATCTAAAATGGCTTAGTTTCCAAAGTGTTAAGTAAACAAGAAAGTTTTCAGAGCTTTCTGAAATAAAATGAAGGGGCTTAGACTTCTAAGTGAAAGCGGTAACTCATTCCAGAGCTCAGTTAGTTTGAAAATGAAAGAGTGGCTGAATCTCCTGAAAGTTCTATTTTTACCCCTAAGGGAAGGAAATGTAAGTTTTAATTTATTTGAACTCCTAGCGAGATGAGATCTATGTACATTCCAGTCTAAAGGAACCAAAGTAATAAAAATGCCAAAGAGAATTTTAAAAGCAATACAAACACTTAAATTGAATTCTAAGATACACTGGAAGCCAATGTAATTCCTTGAGCAATGGGGTAACGTGATCAAATTTACTCTTACCAAAAATGAGCTTGGCAGTGGTACTCTGTTTCAATTGAAGTCTCTGCAGACTGACCTTTGAGAGACCCAGGTACATTGAGTTGCAATAATCCAATCTTGACAAGATAATTGACTGAATCAATACAGAGAAGTGTTGCTGATGAAAGAACGCTTTCACCTTTCTCAGGATACGGAGGCTAAAGAAACAATTTTTAACAAAAGAATTTAGCTGATCCTTAAATGTAAGAGATAAATCAATAACAATACTCAATATTAGTGAGGAAAACTCAATTTTCAGAGATTCTCCTGAGTCTAAGGGCACAGCTGAGGGAAGAGAATCTAACTGGATTGATCCATAAAAGTTTGGTCTTAGCAGCATTCAATTTCATCTGGATCATCGTCACCCAGGACTGAAGCTTAGCAATGCAATGGATAATATTGAGTGTTAGATTAACAAGATCTGAGTCGACCTCAAGTAATACTGTGGGGGTAGGAAGGGGGTGACATGTAAAGAATCATCGAAAAAGACAGATATTGCTTTGACCAATGGTGTGAAGCTAGGGGAATGATGTCACAGTCAGAATGATGTCACAGTCAACAGTATATAAGGAAGTGCAGCTATGGTATGGTGTGGTGAAGTCTAAACAGAAACTGAAAACTGAAAGTTTGTGTGATGTTAATCCTCAAGTGAATGTAAACCAAAACCCAAGGGAATTTATATCCGGGCAATGCCACAAACAACTTCAACTAGAGATATGGGGAAAAGAAGGGGGCACGCACATGGAGGGGAGGAATGGGCAGAGGTAGGGGGGCAGAGAAGATGCTGACTTCGGGAATCATGTCACATAGTCATTTAACAATATATAAGGAAGTGCAGCTGTGGTGTGGTGTGGTGTTATTCCTCGAGTGAATGTTCCTCAAGGGAATTTATATGCGGGCAACGCCGGGTGATCAGCTAGTTCTATATAAATGAAGTGGAGTCCATATAGCCTTGTGCAATAAAAAAAGGAGGACTGCATCATACACACAGATTTTTAGTGATGTGGTAACTGATTTCCATACTAATTTCCATTGTGATTCATCTAAATTGATGTTCAAATCAAATTCCCACGTTCCTTGTAAACCCCTTGGCGGTTTACACACATTAATCTTCAAACATTTATACCATTGGGCAGCTGCTCCTGGACAGGAGGATAATGCAGAGCAAAGTGGTATACAATTCGGCTGGCCCTTCTGCATCGTAATTTGGGGATGTACCGATGTAACACAATCTTTAAGCTGAATCCATCTGTAGAACTGATGTTAAGGTAGCTTATATTTGTTCACAATTTCAGAGACTGGCATCCAATCCTGACCATGCAACAATTGCTCAATCTGCCAGATACCAGCTTTCTTCTATATTCTCTAATTAATAATAGATCCCTGTATTTTATATTTTGGATTATTCCATAGGGTAGCCCAAGATGTATCTCTCCATTTCATGCTGACATTTTTTTCTAATTCTGGAAAGGTAGAAAGCAATAAGCACAGGGTTCATACCCAGCTCCCCTACAGTTGTTGTGAAAGGAATCGACCATAGCAGAACTACAAATAAATGTTCTTCGTACTGAAGCCAAGCCGGCAAGTTTGTATGCGATTCTGCGATCATCCACTTTGAACTATGTCAAGAAACTTGGAAAGTTAACTCCACCCCAATCTTTATCATACTTCAGTTTCTTTAGACTTATCTTCGGTGGTATATTATTCCATAAAAATTTAACCAGTAAGCTTTCCATCTTATACAGATTTTTCGAATAAGACAGGCAGCATACTAAGGGTTCCTTTTACTAAGCTGCGATAGCGGTTTTAGCATGCGCTAAATTGCCACGCACGCTAGCCGCTAATGCCAGCATTGAGCTGGCGTTAGTTCTAGCTGTGTAGCACGGGTTTAGCATGCACGGCAATTCTGCGCGCGCTAAAAACGCTATCGCAGCTTAGTAAAAGGAGCCCAAAGTATATAATTGATAACAAGTAGAATCATCATTTTGAAGGCCCAGGTGGGGAAGGCCTCAAAGCAGCCTGTTCAGAGTGCTACCGCCGCCTCTGTTTTTGGAGGAGCAGAGGTATGTCAGTCTCACGGTGGGAGGGTGGGTGGGGTTCTGCTGCACAGGGGAATGGGAGAGAGGGATAGAAAGATGCTGCACATGGGGGGGGGGGGGGGAGAAAGGAAAGAGGAAGAATTGGAGTAGAGGACAGGAAGGGAGAGATGATTGTTGTACATGGAAAAAAAAAATGACACCCCCTTCCCCCAAAAATAAGCCCTAATGTGTTTTTTTGGACCAAAAATTAATGTGAGACACTGTTTTATTTTCAGGGATGCAAATTATAGAATGAGAGAGATAACCTCTAGTTCCTTCTTGTCAAGATTTTCACGCCTGTTATTTTGGGGTATCTAGTCTACCCCACCAAGATGACTTAAGAGGCGACCACTTGGTAATATGATCATACATATACGTCACATTATAGGACATTATTTTTTCTATCATTGTTCCAAAGTAAATACCTAACTATTTAATTTTACAAGGCGACCATTTAAAACCCATCCCTTTCACCAGAAATTCTACCTCTGGACAATTTAACGGCATAATTTCAGTTTTTGAAGTATTAAGTTTATATCCAGAAACAAAAGAAAAGGTGTCATTAGTTTGAAGGATATGCTGCAATGAGACTGGAGCAGTATGCAGCAGAATGTCATCAGCATAAGCAGACAGCTTGATATCAGAGGCTCCACAAGAAATACCTTTGATATTAAAGTTACTACGTAGTACCATCAGTATAGGCTCCAAAGTCATATTGAACAACAACAGCAAAAGGGGACATCCTTGCATCGTTCCTCGTGTCAAGTAAAAAAGGATCTGACATCTGATTGCTAATACATATTCTAATGACAGGAGCAGTATACAGTATAGGACTTTAGTCATTCAAATAAATGCCTCTGGGAAACCAAACCATCGCAACACTTCAAAAATAAAGGGCCATTCCACTTGATCAAATGCCTTCTTAGCGTCAAGGCTCGACGCCTATAAAGTTGCGTTTGTGAACATATGAGTATTATTGCACAAAAATCTAGTCATAAAACCACTCTGATCAGGATGAATCAAAGTGGGCAAGATTTTCTGTATCTGCAAGAACTTTAGCATAGATCTTAGCATCAACACTGATAAGGGATATAGGTCTATAATTTTGAACCTGTAAACAATCTTTGCCTGGCTTTGAAAACACAGTAGCAGTGCCAGTATGAAAAGATATGAATAGTAATCTACCAGGTAAAGTGTTATCAAGTCCGGAAATGCCAAATAGAATTCCAAGGGGAGACCGTCTGGTCCAGGAGATTTTCCTTTGGCTATGCCCTCAGTTGCCACAAGAATTTCTTTTTTTAAAAAAAATAAAATCTTTATATTCATTTTAAAACTTACAATAAGTGTGACATTAAGTAGAACTGGCTCCTGTAAATCTCTCTCCTTTCTCTCCTTTTGTTTTTAAGCTTTGTAAACCGTGCCGAGCTCCACTTCCGTGTAGAAGATGCGGTATATAAACTTAAGGCTTAGTTTAGTTTAGAATACTTAATAATTAGCAATAATCCAAATTATATAACTTATCTCCCTCCCACCCCACCCTTCCATAGCCAATATAAAACATATGTATCATATGATAAAATTTCCCCCTAACATTCTTATATTGTTAAATAATAAACTAAAAATTATCCCCCCCAATATTGAATTTGTAAATTTAAGGGAAAAATGAAATCTATTCAGTACAATATTTTGTTAACGGCTCCCATATATCTTGAAACTTCCTTAAATACCCCTTCTGTGTAGATATTGTTCTTTCCATTTTATATATATGGCATAACGAGTTCCACCAAAAATTATAGTTTAATCCACTCCAGTTTTTCCAATTACATGTAATTTGTTGTATGGCAACCCCTATCATTATAAGTAAAAGCTTGTTATTATTTGAAGATATCTGACTCTGCCCTCATTGGCATGCCAAATAATATTGTATCATAAATCAATGCCACTGGGTTTTCTAATAAACAATTAATTTGGTCCCAAACTGATTTCCAAAAAGCCATAATAAATGGACAATAGAACAATAAATAATAATAATAACTTTATAACTTTATTTTTCTATACCGCCATAATCTTGCGACTTCTAGGCGGTTCACAATGAAGAAAAGCTGTACAGACAGCGAACTACAGAGTATAGGTTGATGAGAGAACATTGAACAATCAGTGATAGTACAAGGTGAGTTACAGGGTCAGTGAATTACAAGGTTCACAATAAGTAACACCATACAATCAGCGGAATTCGGAGCTGATATAGATAAGAGAACATTGTGCGGTCAATGAATTACAAGGTGCAAGACGGAATAGATGAAAAGATAACATAGGATGTTGATAAGGATTTACTTGTTTCCATGATACATTAACGATGATCGGGCACCAGCGGGAAACTGGTAACGTTTGTGGTGAGGGCGATTATGGCAGATGAAGATTAACGGGCTCCTATTATGGTGAAAGAAGGACTTCGGATGGGAGGAAGCTCTGATTTTAGGGGTAAAAAGTCTGGCTAGGGTATGAATTTCTTAAACAAGGTGGTTTTTAATTCTTTCCTAAAGACACTTAGGCCTAGATTCTCTATAGTACGTCTAAACTTAGGCGTCCTTTAGACGTCTAGAAAGCGCAAATGTCAATCAGTGATACTTAGATGTCCAATAGGCGTCTGTACAGACGCTGAGCGCGGGATAGACGCGGCTTTCTGAAACGTCATCTAGACGTCTCTAAATGGCCGTGCTTAGATGCCAGATAGACGTCTGTACGATGTTTTTTTAATATAAGTATATATAAAGAAGTACTCTTTACTGATTTATTATCAGTCATTCAGCATTGTAAGCTTTCACATAATTAACCCAAACTATAGAATGATGAAAAGGATAATCAAAACACAGTATACCATTTTGTAAACTATATATTTTTTGTAATATATTAGTTTTAGTGGGAGTTGATCTGGGAATATCAGTGAGGTAGGGAATGGCAGACAGAGAACACTGCTGTGTTGTATCTTTTTCCTCTATGATATCAAAATTGTAGAGTTTACCATTAATATAAAGTAAAAAAATATGTTATGTTTAAAAGGAGAACTAGAAGATGAAATGTACCAAGTGAGTGTTGAACTTACATTATCAGTATGAAAGGTGAGAAACTGTAGATGTATGCTACACAGAAAGTTGCACAGTAATGTTATACTCACCTCCTATTAGAAGTGGAAAGGATCGGACTTTGAACACCATATAGACTTCTGATAAACCTCGTTTAAGTTCCACAAAGACTGGCAGGAAAGGCATCCTAAATCATCCAATGAGCTTTCTCTGGATTTCCCAGAGACATTATTTCAGAGAGGATAGTTTAGAAGTGATATCTTGCTCTAAATAACACTCTCCTAGTCTTAAAACATTGCTACAATCAGCTCATTCTTCAGAACAAAGGTAAATCCCATAACTTACACTGGCCCAACTTCTAGTTCATAGGAAGAGGAAGTAGCCAGCAGCACAATGCTGACCTCATTGTGACATCATCAAGGTGCACCTGGAAGGTAGATATGCCACAAGTAAAATACAGGGCGGGAGTTGAACCCACAACCCCCGGAAGATCAGTACAGCGCCTTTACTCACTGAGCTACAGCACCTTTCACTCCAATGTCTCTGGCTCCCCTGTCATATCATATCTTAGTAAACTGCTAAGGTAAAAGCAGCTTAACTATCATCTCACAGTAGGATGAGACAAAAGAGTGGTAGCTCAATGGTTAAAAGTGCTGCTTTCACTGACCCCCAAACCCATATTCCCAAATATGGTTGAATACATGTGAAGTGGAGTCCAAAGGTGCTGTTTTGATCACATTTTTCTAATGTGAAACCCAGACCATGCTCACACGCTAATCTTCATTCTAAGCACTGTACTAATGGATGTATGACTGTAAGTAATCTGTTCCGTTTAGGCATCATATGTGGAAAAGCGGTGTTCTTTGCGCTTAACGATTGGCGTCATTTGTGCTGCAATTCCTTAATACATATTTGATATTTGTTTTCTACCAGAAAACCTTCCAAATCTTTAGGCATTCCTTTGCTTAAACTTATTTGAGTTGATCCTTAAAATGATCTGCACCAATTCTCAGCAGCCTGTTCTCTGTCATCCTAGACCCCCTCCCCCACCCCAACACACACTCCTGCAGCATAACATCCTAACCCGAACAGCAAAGTCCACCATATATATATATATATATATACCACTTTGAGAGCTAATAGGAAGCTGTGAAAAAGAGGTATGCTGATGGTGGGATTTGAACCGGTGACCTTGAGAGGTTGAACCAGGCACATTAACCTGGTGAGCCAGAAATGCTTTCTTTGTGTTGAGTGTGACATGATATCTAATGAGATGATACATAGACAGATCAGTCAAGTATGATATGAAAGGGTGGTGAGATGGACCTAAGTAGAAGCTGCTGTAGCTCTATGGGTAAATATGCTGTGCTAGTCGTCCAGAGGTTGTGAGTTCTACACCCAGCGCATCTTTTAATTGTGGCATACTACCTTGAAGGTGCAGCTTGATGATGTCACAATGAGGTCAGCTTTGTGCAGCTGAAGAGATCCATTTTGCAATGAGGGAAGATGAATGTTAAGATGTGTATCTGTTTATTCTCTTTTTAAGTGCTGAGAAATGAAGTAATGTGTGCAATAATGATATGTGTTTGCTGTTCTTTCTTTGCTTTCAAAAAAGAGCCAATTGCAGTGCTGTTTGTTGAGAAAAAAAGGTTTGTTTTTTTTAAACAGGAAAGCCAAAAAGGTGGTGCAATGTGTAAATTATATTATTGTTTGGGCAGAAATGTAATTTGTTATCCATGCAATATAATGTGTTCTATTGATATGGTGTCATTAAATTTATTAGGACAGAGAAAAGATGAAAATTACCTATTCAAACTCATTATTGGAATTATTGTTGCAAAAGCACCAAGGACGTCTAACTCGCGTCTAAAGGGGAGCCGGAATTAAGAAAGTTGAAACCGCATTAAAATGAAGCAAAATCCACGTTAGACCAGCGTTTCTTACGCCTACATTATAGACGATATTTAGACGTGGTATGCCGCCTAAGTAGCATCTAAGTAGTGCCTGCCCATCTCCACGCCCATGTCACGCCCACGTTACACCCACGTCTACATATGTGAACGCGACTATGCTTTCTTCAGACGTCTATCCTACGTCTATCTTTATTGGACGTCTACCTGACGTCTAGCTACGTCTAACTCTCAATTAACGCTCATTAAGACCCTTAACTCCGTAATTATTCAATTACTCCAGACATCTAAAGCACGCCTAAGTTTAGACGTACTATAGAGAATTTACCCCTTAATGTCTCTCTAGCGGCATCAGTGAAGTAGCCTAGCCAAGTTTGCTGTCTACCGGCTTGGAACTTGAATGTTCTGTCAAAAAGGTACGATATCTACAGCCTGTGATATTCGGGTAAGTAAAGAGGTTGCGGTTTCTGGTAGACCTGGTAGAGGAGTGGAATTCAAAGTGATCTAAAGTCCCTGCTTCAAGATGACAATGCCAACATCTATTAGACTTAGAGCTATCTAACTTTTGTAACCGAACAGGGGTCCATAATGTTCTATGTAACAGAAAAAAACAAGTTTGTCTCATAGATGCAGACATTGTACATCTCATTTCCAAGTCCAAATTCATGTCCATTGAGATGCAATAACATCATCTAGTATACGTATACCTGCTATCATCCAATACTTCCAGATGACCTCAAATTCGCCAATTTGAATCTTGGAGTTCAGCCATATAGTTTGATTTGTTGATTTGTGAATTGGAATAGGTGTTAAATTACTCGCATATCTTAATGTTTTCCATGTGTCTACTAATATTCTATCCACATTCTGTAAAAGTTCTTTATATAATTCATTGAACAATGTGGTATGATCAAGACTAGAGAATGACACGGTGACGGTTTACCCGCGGCCACCGCATTTAAGCCGCGGGTCACCGCCGAAAACGGGGAAGAAAACTAGCAGTCGCTGCGGTGACGGGGACAAGGCCATTCACCGACCGCGGAAACGGTGAACAGGTTTGTCCCCGCGGGCCAATGTACCCCCTTCTAGGAACCGCTATTTACCGCCCGACGCCCGATTCACCCCCCCAGCAGGACCGCTCGCACCCCCACCCCGAACGACCGCTCGCACGCGCTCCCACCCGCACCCGCGATCGGAGCAAGAGGGAGCCCAAGCCCTCTTGCCCGGCCGACTCCCCGACGTCCGATACATCCCCCCCCCCGGCAGGACCACTCGCACCCCCACCCCGAAGGACCGCCGACTCCCCGACAATATCGGGCCAGAAGGGAGCCCAAACCCTCCTGGCCACGGCGACCCCCTAACCCCACCCCGCACTACATTACGGGCAGGAGGGATCCCAGGCCCTCCTGCCCTCGACGCAAACCCCCCTAACGACCGCCCCCCCCAAGAACCTCCGACCGCCCCCCCAGCCGACCCGCGACCCCCCTGGCGACCCCCACGACCCCCCCACCCCCCTTCCCCGTACCTTTGGTAGTTGGCCGGACAGACGGGAGCCAAACCCGCCTGTCCGGCAGGCAGCCAACGAAGGAATGAGGCCGGATTGGCCCATCCATCCTAAAGCTCCGCCTACTGGTGGGGCCTAAGGCGCGTGGGCCAATCAGAATAGGCCCTGGAGCCTTAGGTCCCACCTGGGGGCGCGGCCTGAGGCACATGGGCCCAACCCGACCATGTGCCTCAGGCCGCGCCCCCAGGTGGGACCTAAGGCTCCAGGGCCTATTCTGATTGGCCCACGCGCCTTAGGCCCCACCAGTAGGCGGAGCTTTAGGATGGATGGGCCAATCCGGCCTCATTCCTTCGTTGGCTGCCTGCCGGACAGGCGGTTTTGGCTCCCGTCTGTCCGGCCAACTACCAAAGGTACGGGGAAGGGGGGTGGGGGAGTCGTGGGGGTCGCCAGGGGGGTCGCGGGTCGGCTGGGGGGGGCGGTCGTTGGGGGGAGGGGGGTTTGCGTCGAGGGCAGGAGGGCTGCAGTGCAAACATAAGCCTTTCATTAAGACAATCCTGGTTCGCTTTTCCAAGTTAAAACAATTAGAAAAATATTTCTGGAGTGCTGTAATAAATTAAAATTAATAGTGCTCAGAACCCCCAAGGTAACTTCAGGCATCATTTTGAAGCTGGGGGGGGGCGGTCGTTGGGGGGAGGGGGGTTTGCGTCGAGGGCAGGAGGGCCTGGGATCCCTCCTGCCCGTAATGTAGTGCGGGGTGGGGTTAGGGGGTCGCCGTGGCCAGGAGGATTTGGGCTCCCTCCTGGCCCGATATTGTTGGGGAGTCGGCGGTCCTTCGGGGGGAGGGATGTATCGGACGTCGGGGGGGGCATCAGGCTTTCAGGATGGGGACAGACCTTCAAGGGGGGACAGTGCAGGGAAGTCAGGGAATTTATATTAATTAATTTTTTCTCTGCGTGTTTTGTTTTTGTATAGTTATTAACTAATATTTAACTAAGTTTTAAAGTTTTAAAGAATGTTTCCTTTATACGTAAATAAAGAAAAGTGAATGGGATTGCAGTGGCGGTGACGGGGCGGTGAATGGGGTGGCAGTGGCGGTGACGGGGCGGTGAAGAGGATGGTGAGACGGGGACGGGGCGGTGACGGGGATGGTGAGACGGGGACGGGGCGGTGACGGGGATGGTGAGACGGGGACGGGGCGGTGACGGGGACCAATTTTTTCACCGTGTCATTCTCTAATCAAGACTCCCTAGATAGATAACAGGAGCAACATTCTCATTCAGTTCAGTAGTAAACAAAGACTGATAAAATTCCCGGAAACAATGCAATATTTCCAAATCTGATATAACCACTACTCCCTGGTTATCTTGTATAGCGTGATTATAAGTGGTGGGGTTTTTGCCTTAAGATATTGTGCCAATTGGTGTCCACATCTATTGTTATGAGCATAATAGATGGCATGATGTAAGAAAATTTGTTCACTAGCTTTCTAGCAAGAGCAAGATTATAAGCATAGGTTTCTTTTCGTAACTATTTAAAACCATCACATTAATAGGACTTTCCTGATATTTTTCTCCAAATCCTTAATATGAACCTCATTTTGATTCATTTGCAATACGTTCTCCTTATGTTTGTGTGCAGAATAAGAAATAATAATCCCTCTGATGTGGGCCCTGAAAGAATTCCAAATAACATGCCAGGAAGAATCAGAAGGGTTATTCAACTCAAAGAAAAATTGAATTGCTTCCTTTATTTTAGCAACAAAATCCTCCTGCAGGAGTAATGAAGCATCAAATCTCCAGGGTCTTCTTTTCTGTACTTTGCATAAGCCCTGAAGCTATAACAGGACTAAGGCATGGTCAGATACTGAAATCTCTGGATCCAAAATGGCCGCAAGTACCTGAAGGCTGGACAGATACTCCGGATTACTCGCTTGTATAGCATTATTTTGCCTGACTTCACTCAGCTTGGTCTGTGTGCTTTCGAGATGCCATAAAGAAGGGGCAGAAGTGCCGCTGGAGTCTTGCAGCTCCATGAAAATCCCCCTCTTGTGTCAATAAAGAAATTCCTGAGCCACCTTCCATGGGAGTCTATACCATTGAGGAGTCACCCCCTTGACCCGACGGCACAGAGTGATGCCATAACAGAAGTCTCAGAACTGGATGTTACACTGAGCCCCATTGTTAGAGATCCTTCCCCTATCCCACAGGGCACAAACTCACCACGGCAAAGGAACATGTCCGAAGAGGC
Source organism: Geotrypetes seraphini (assembly GCF_902459505.1). Classification (NCBI taxonomy): domain Eukaryota; kingdom Metazoa; phylum Chordata; class Amphibia; order Gymnophiona; family Dermophiidae; genus Geotrypetes; species Geotrypetes seraphini. Next base: position 14,471,816 of record NC_047099.1, on the reverse strand, counting down.
AGCGCTCTCTAACTGGGAGGCCATATCATCTGGGAGTCTGGCAATGGATTCCTTAATGGACTTATGAAGTCCTAAGTTGGAGAAATAAGACCAGCAAGAAGAAAATATGGAAGGTGAGCTTCTTAAAAATAAACATGAAAGTGCTTTTGTAGTTGAAAAACCCATTAAAGTGACTATGGATGCTCTCTGGGATTTGGTCATTAAGCTGGGAAACTCTGAATCCACAAATTAAAGATGTAGAGAAGAAATTGTTTGAAGAAAATCAAGAGCTAAAAGAGTTTAGAAATGAACTGACTTTGGTAAAAACTAATGTAGGAAAAACGGAAAAAGAAGTAATAATAAAAGACAACATAAATTTAAGGAGAAAATTGGAAATGATTGAAAATAATTACCGCATAACTCTGAGAGAAATGTTGAAAAAATATTTTGTTGAAATTCTTAATGTTCCTGAGGAATCAATACCACCTTTTACCCAGGTATACTATTTACCTAGTAAAGTTGCAGATCAACAAATAGCGGATCAAGCTCAACGTGAATCACACTTAGACATAACTGCAACACTGGAAACCTCAGTTACAGAACTGGCTAAGCCTGCAACTCTTCTGGCAACAGTAGCATTTTTGCCAGATAACTGGGTGATGAAACTGTTCTTTAAAAATAGACACAAGGAGTTTCTCAGACTAAAAATACAGATTTTTCCAGATGTGTCCAAAAAGACACAGAAACGATGAAGCCCGGAGTAACTTTGTTTGGGGGAATATTTTTTCTCAGATTCCCCTGAAAGTGTATAGTTAGATATGGATGACTCTGAAGATTTAGAATACTTTTTAGAGAGGATTTCATGCAATGGCTTTTCAGGATTTCCTGATCTCTGTGTTCCTTTATTCTTCTCAGAAATGTCCATCTCTGCACCCTGAGAATGGAATAGAAATAAATTCTCGTAGGTGATAAGACAATGTAGATGACTCCCCTAAATGCAATGTTCATTTATATTGTTTTGCTTTATTTAATGTTCTACAAACTGGTGGATTTCTTAGCAAGCAAGAGCTGCAATTTCATATTTTTCTTTAAGAGATTTTTTTAACCAACATTAGATCTATCTAAAAGTAATGATCTATAAAGATATAGTAATAACATTGCTGAAGTCACTGTTCTACTTACTTTCTGTGAAGTCTTGATGCCTTCAGATATAGGTGGATAAGCTATTTTATTGACCAGTTTGGGAGATAGCTTATCAAGACTGCTTTCTCTTTTTCATTGATGGCAGAATTTTGTACCAGTCAGCACTTATTACTCTACTCCCTCTGAGCTCATGTTTTCAATCTTAGATAATTGGTTCACATGTTGGTTTTATAATGAGTTAAAAGCCAAGCAGGGTGGAAGTACCCAGAGAGGTTCAACTGCTTTAATTGGTCTAAGTCAATTAGGATGTGTTGACTAAATTGTAAATTGTGAATGATTAATTGGCTTTTTGATGCTATTGATTTTTGCCAATTGTAAATTGTCATGTTCTATTTTTGGCACTTGCAGGTAATAAATGTGAGATGAAATGTAATGTTTTGGATTACAGAAAATCATACTATTCAAAAGGATTGTTTTACCTAGTGGAGGCCATTAATTTCTCTGTAATTATGCACACAGGCTAACACAAAATATTTGAAGGTCTTTCCATTACAACTGTTTCCAATGTCACAGGCTGTGGTTGAATAAGCGGCCTAAAAATCTTTTAATAAACTTGAAACTTGATGTGTTAGCATAAAGGTGAAATTGAGCAAGAAGCTGTAAAATAACGTCAAAAGTTGATAGTCATGTCAGTTTTCTTGTCTATGGAGAAATAAGGGTCATCAACATTCAAGAAATATAATGGTGTGATATAATATGATGCAGTAGTTACAGTACAGTAGTTACAGCTATAGCCTTAGCACCCTGATGTTGAGGGTTCAAACCCCCACTGCTCTTTGTGACCCTGGGCAAGCCAATTAATCCCCCCATTGCCCCAGGAATATTAAATAGATTGTTAACCCATTGGGATAGACAAGGAAAATGTTTGAGTATCTGAATAAATTCATGTAAACTGTTGTGGGCTCTTCTGGGAGAACGGTATAGAAAAGTGAATGAATAAATAATCATCACAATAGTTGTCATTATTTTTATTCACATAATATTTGATTAGCACACCACATCCAAACAGGATCTCAATATAATTTGTAGTTTACAATAACCCCCAGGGAGCCGTGCTGAAAGGTCCATGCTGCTCCCGATGCTCATAGGAACTCAAAGGGCATTGGGAGCAACACAGGCCATTCAGCGGGGCTCCCTGCGCTAGAAAGTGCTATCGCAGTTTCGTAAAAGGAGGTCTAGGTGATACGTGTAGAGCAATATGAGGGATTGTAAAGTACGAGGCAAATGGATTAACTTCTAAGATGCTTAGAAGAATGAGCTGATAGGGTGAGGATTTTTTCCTGATGAAACGTGCATTGTTTTTCTACACAGTTTATCACAGTAAATGCTTTGATTGTACCTCATTTAGGATCCCTTTTATTTAGCTGCAGCAAAAAGTGATCTTAGTGTGACCTCGTATGAGTTTTTCCTGAGCTCTAAGGCAGTGGTCCCTAACCCTGTCCTGGAGGACCACCAGGCCAATCGGGTTTTCAGGCTAGCCCTAATGAATATGCATGGAGTAGATTTGTATGCCTGTCACCTCCATTATATGCAAATCTCTCTCATGCATATTCATTAGGGCTATCCCAAAAACCCAACTGGCTGGTGGTCCTCCAGGACAGGGTTGAGGATCAGTGCTCTAAGGCCTTTTTGCTGTATCTGTAAAATGGTTGATTTTCCATTGTTTGTATTAATAGTCATATGCTAATGTTACCATTTCCATATGGCCATTTTTTAAAAAATTACTGTATGAACACTTACCACCACCTATTATGTAGGCAACAAGGGGCAGATTCTATAAATGAGTATCCTGATTGTAGGCGGTGGTAGGCGTCTTTCTGCTCTCTGGCAGCCAATCAAGATTCACATTTAAAAAAATGAGGCAGGCCCCCTACACTGTAGGCGTTTGTCTCTGGTGCAGGGGCATGCCTAGGAACACTTAAGCTTGTCCAAGGCTGGGTGTAAGCGTGGTTTTGCCCAGCAGTGACCTTGAGTGAGCTTAAATGGCCCTAGACATCTCACTAGGGCCACGACAAACGTCTGAAATGTAGGCCAGCAAAATGATGGCCTACATTTCAAAAGCTAAAAGTAGATACAGCCTGATGAGCTGATCACGACAAGGGAATCCTCGATCAGCTGAGCAGGCAGGCCTCCCCAAAGCCATGATTTTAGGGCATTCTGCCGGATCAGATGATCGGGGGAAAATAGCCCTGCCACGATCAGCTGAGCAGATGTCGCAGACGACCCCTAACAAGTACTCCCAAAATTGGCAGGAGGGATGCCCAATCCCCAGAATCCATGCCACCCATCTGAAGTAGAACGGTATGAGGAATGTCCACTCCTGCCACCATCCTCCAAACCCCTGATACCCTCCAAAGTAGCCTGACAGGAGGGATGTCTACTCCCTCCTGCTGCTATCCCTGAACCCCCCTGACACCCCATGAACCTCAACCCCTGCAACTCCTACAAATATCCAGACCCCCACCCCATACCCTTAAGCCCACCCACACCCCATACCTCCTATCCTGTACCTTTGTAGAAGAAAGGCAGGTCAGAGGGTTGCTTACTTCCTTCGGTTAACAGGCCTGCCTCTTCAAAATGGTGGGCCTTACCCTTCTTGATGTATTCTGGGATGGAATGGGCATGGGTGGGGTTCTGGAGGTTTGGGGGTGTCGGGTGGGTTGAAGTTTGCGGTATGTTGGGAGTTCAGGGGGGTTCAGTGGGTGGTGGCAGAAGGGAATAGGCATCCCTTCTGCCATGCTGCTTAGGGGGGATGTCAGGGTCTGGAGGTGGTGGCAGGCGGGAGTGGGCATCCCTCCTGCTGATGGTGCTTCACTGGGGGTATTTTGGAATCACAGGTCAGCAGCAGGAGGAAGAGGGCATCTCTCCTGCTGATTTTGGTGGCACTTGTTGGGGGGGTCTCCTGACACAGCTGCTCAGCTGATCACTGCAGTGGTATTTCCCCCTATCAGCTAAGCCAGCAGGAGTCCCCCAAAGCTGCGACTTTGGGGAGCCCTGCCATCTCAGCTGAATAGGGATACCCTTGCTGCAGATGGCAAGGGATCCCTTGATCAAGAAGGCATGATTCTGTAACCGGCACCTGTGTCATGGGCGCCAGTTAGAGAACCGTGGGGGTAAGGCATCTTTTCTTTTTTTTTTTTTTAAGACATACATAATTCTGTATAGAACACCAGAGTTTGACTTTCAGCTGCTTCTTAGGTGGCCACTGAAACCCGCATCCTATACAGAAACAGCCCGTAAGTCCCTGATTCAATAAAAGATGTCTAAAGTTGACGTGCTTAAGTTTCAAGTTTCAAGTTTTTATTAATATTTGATAAATCGCTTATTCAATTTGCTAAGCGATGTACAACCTTCTAAAAACAAAGAAACTAAGTTACAAAGAAACTAACAAAGTAACATGATTCTTACAAATAAAACAAACATGAATCGGGGAGGGAAGGAGGGAAAAGTTACAGTTCTTTCTTAGAGGGAATAAACAAAGAAGGAAAAAACGAAAGGAAGGGGAGAGAGTTAAAAAGCCTGAAACATTATATCATGTCCAAAGTTTAAATATTAAAAGCATCTTTAAAAAGATAAGTTTTTAAGGATTTTTTAAAAGAAGTCTTTAATGTATTGAGGTAACCATTCTAAGCACCTAAATACCTCGCCTTTTACAAAACCACACAAGAGGATTTTAACACTGGCCAGCATGCTGAATGCTCTGCAACAGTCATATCTCGAAAGTTATGTAAGAAATTTGAAGGAGATACAGGAAGTCATAAGCAAAAAATTGTGATAATAGTCAGTTACTGAGTCATATTTCCTAAGCCTGAATGCCAGTCTAATCACTGTATTTTGAATTAGTTGTAGTCTATGTAGTTGTTTGGTGCTCATGCCTGTGTATAATGAATTGTAGCAGTCTAGTTGGAATAGAATGAGCTTTTGAACTAATATGGCAAAATTATATTTGTAGAAGAGTGCTCGAATCAGATGTAGTACTTGCATGCAATAAAAGTTTTTTCCACAGATGTTTGAAATTTGAGGTGCAAAAGAAAGGGTGGAGTCAAGAATAATACCTAGAACTTTAGATGAGTTATGCATATTGGGAGTGATTCCAAAATTTGCTTATTTTTGCGTATGAAAAATGGAGCTTTATGTAATCGGTGGCTTTGAAGGATACCAGAATGGGCTTTAAAATAAAATATTTTCTGTTCAACCACAATCAGATTCAATTTGCACAGTTTTTCCAACTTTAGGTTTTTCTGGAGAATCCTAAGCCCCATGTGTAACATATACAGCCTTGTTGTAAGGTTAAATTCTGCAGGTATCACAGTGTTACAGGGACCATATACCGACAGGTTGAAGCAGTTGGGACTTTTCTCACTGGACTTAGAGGAGACATGATAGAAACCTTCAAGATCCTGAAGGGCATAGAGAAAGTAGACAGGGATAGATTTTTCAAATTAAAGACCACCACAAGTACAAGGGGGCACTCGGAGAAATTGAAAGGGGACAGGTTTAGAACAAACGCTAGGAAGTTCTTTTTCACTCAGAGGGTGGTGGATACATGGAACGTGCTTCCAGAGGCTGTTGTAAACAAGAAAACATTAAATGGTTTCAAAGAAAGTTTGGATAGATTCCTAGAAGAAAAAGGGATTGAAGGGTATAGATAGATATAGACCACTACTCAGGTGATGGGCCTGATGGGCCGCCGCGGGAGCGGACCGCTGGGCAGGATGGACCTATGGTCTGCCTCAGCGGAGGCAACTTCTTATGTTCTTATGTCTTCAGTCAGGTTGGTGATGCACAGAAGCATATACCATCATTTCTCCCGTATTCTTCCTTTACCCCTTCCCTTTGCTGCATCTCGTAATTCTCCCACTCTTTTTTCCCTTGTTCCTTCTACCATTTCCTATGACTGCCCCTACACCCTAAAATCATCCCTCCATTATTCCCAACTGATAAGAAAAATAAATTGCCCAGAGCCAACAGAAAATAAATTGTGGCTATTTTAAACAACTTTTGTTGTACAATTTTATGTAAAGCGTTTAATCAAATTTTAATAAACTATGAAACTATGGATGAAGAAATCCTCACAGTAATAGTTACTATCTGTTTCCTCTGCATGACCCCCTCCTAACTTAAAATACCCAGGAGTCTGCCAAAACCTGAAACCCACTGTATCCAGTCAATCCCAATACAATGCCCATTCTTGACTAATTATTGTATCTCTGCCCTGCAACCATCTCTATCTGCCTTTATCACCCCTTAACCCTTTTACTCTCTCCCTTCAACCCCCATATGTTACCCCATTTCCCTATCTAACCTAAATTACATTAGGGATTTCTATTCCACCATTACCTTGCGGTTCAAGGCGGATTACAAAAGAATTATCGAGGATGTATTACAAAAAGATATTACAAAAAGATATTTGGTCATTTTCAAGGAAAGTAAGAAATGAATATGGCTAGTTGTTTTGGGTTGGGGGCTATTGTGAGAGGCAGGATTTGAAACTTGCAGTGTTATTTCTTTTTCAGGGATTTCTTGAAGAGTATGGTCTTTATTTTTTTTCTAAATGTTTTGTAGTCTGGGGATGCCGTCAGTAGATTGGCGATTTGGTTGTCTAGTTTGGCTGCTTGAGTGGCTAGGAGGCCATCATATAGTTTTTTCCGTTTAATCTCCTTGATTGGGGGTGTGTGAATGGGGTGTGAGTTTTCCTATGTCTGGTTGAGGTGTTGTGGATGAGGCGGTTGTTCAGGTAGTTTGGGCTATCTCCGTATAAAGTCTTAAATAGTAGACAGTAGAATTTAAATTGTATTCTTGCTGGAATTGGAAGCCAATGCGATTTGAGATATGCTTCTGTAATGTGTTCATGTTTCTTCAATGAGTAGATGAGTCTTAGTGCTGTGTTTTGGATTGTTTGTAGTTGTTTGGTTATTGTTGCAGGGCAGGGGAGATAGAGAGTATTACAGTAGTCTAGTTGGCCTAGTATTAGGGATTGTACTATGAGTTGGAATTGTGTTTTCTCAAAGAATTTCAGAAGAATTAACCCTTGGATAAGATTTGCTGCTAATATTTATTCACAGTATTATTATAGATGGCACCCTTTCTCTCTACATAGCTGTTGATTTAAAAAAAAAAAAATTATTGCTAATATTTTTTAATAGAAAGAACTGATTTCCATAAGTATTTTTTATTATTATTTTTATTCTATATTGAGAAAATAAAAATGAACACAAGACAAAAAGGTAAACGATGTCAATAATGAAGGGGAAAAGACCTCAAATGTCCTGTGCCTAAAGCTCATGGCTTAATTCCAGGACACAGTGGGGAACAATGGTTATTATCACAGGTCAAAAAAAAAACCTCATTTTTTTGCTTAAGTGTGCAATTAGTGACAAAAATATTTTACCATAAATAATAATATTCAACTAGTGCACAAAAAACATTCATTTCACAGTCACATAATTCAGGGGCTTTTTTTTTTTTTTTTGAGATTCTGTATAGAGAGCAATATGTTATGTTTTCTAGCTCTTGCATTCTGCAAACTCCCACTAACAGTGGTTCAAAGCGGATAACAAAATAATAAAAAAATACAACTGATATAAACTGTAAAGTAGTTGAATATATTTATTTATTTTAAAAATTTATTGTCCACATATATCTATGTGGATTACATTGTTATGTATATAATTCAAATACAATACTTGTCCAATACATAAAATATCAACAATAACAATATATATACATATATACAGAGAGAGAGAGGGAGAGGGAGAGAATGTGTTCACTATTGTGAGATTGTGAGTTTTCTCACTATTTGGATTAATGGCTAGATTAAAGGTAGTTCCTGAACAGAAAGAAACAATAGAGAGAAAGTAAATTAATTCTATATAAGCACATGTTTCAAATGTACTGATAAATTAAAGGGACACAAAATGAAGTTCAATTTTAATGACCAATGACCTTTCGCACCACTTTCACGAACTCTTTGTTCCGTAAACTGTAGATTATGGGATTCAGAAAAGGAGTTACAATAGTGTACATCGTAGCCAACAACTTGTCAAAAGGCAATGGATGCTTCCCTACTGGCCTAATATACATGTACATAGTACATCCAAACATCATAAACACCACAGTGAGATGAGAGGCACAGGTGGAAAAGGCTTTACGACGCCCAGCTGAGGAAGGGATTCTTATTATGGTTTGTATAATAAAAGCATAAGTGATAGATGTAAACAAGCAGGTAAGAAGGAGCATTGATGAGGTACATATAGAACATGCAACTTCTGTTGTAAAATCCCTCACACAAACAAGTTCCAGTAGTGGTCCCGTATCACACAGTATGTGATCAATTTCATTTTCCCCACAGAAAGGTAGCTGGGATATTAAGCTTACAGGCAGCATGGACCAGATGAACCCAGAAATCCAGCAAGAAGCGCCAAGACACAAACAATTCCTTCTGCTCATTAACACATTGTACCGTAGGGGGTGGCAGATGGCTAGATATCGATCATAGCCCATGATGGCAAGAAGGAAACACTCAGTTGTACCCAAAGAGAAGAAGAAAAAATACTGCAAAAAGCAGCCATTGAAGGAAATGTAGTTATTTTCAAGCAGCAAACCAGACAGCATCTTTGGCATAGTGCTAGTTGTGAACCATATTTCGACAAAAGACAAATTTGCAAGGAACATATACATGGGCTTTTGAAGAATTGGGTTGGACCATACCAACACGATGATTGTTATATTCCCAATCAATGTGAGAATGTAGATTAGTAATAATAATGTAAATAGAACTGTCTGTCCTCTTCCATTGATGGAAAATCCACGGAGGATAAATTCTTTCAGCACAGTTTGGTTTTCTCTCTGCATTCTTCCAGTGTTTTACCTGGAAGGCGAAAGAAAAATTATTGCATAGTAACATAATAGATGACGGCAGATAAAGACCTGAATAGTCTATCTAGTCTGCCAAACCTGATTAAATCTAAAATTTGTTGGGGGGGGGGTTCTTCTTCTTCTTAGCAAGAATCCAAAGCTCTGCCCATTATTGTTTTTAGGTTCCAACTACTGAAGTCTCCGTCAAAGCTCACTCCAGTCCATCTACACCCTCCCAGCCATTGAAGCCCTCCCCAGCCTATCCGCCGCCAAACAGCCATATACAGATACAGACTGTGCAAGTCTGCCCAGTATTGGCCTTAGTTCTTCAATATTTACTATTATTTTCTGATTCTAGAAAAATGGATTTTGTTCAGTAATTCAATTGAATTTTTATTCTTAATAAGCCATATTGTTTTTAAAAATATTGGCGGGAAATATTTATGGACTGTGCAATATCTAGAAAGGAAAAAAAAACCCCAAAACCTGCTGTTCTTTGTGTGAGACTTCCCTGCTGTGTGTGCCTTACTTCCATCAATGTGATATTTGACTTGGTCTTCCAGAAATCTCATCTGGTTTCCTGAAAGTTATAATTTTGGAATCAGTTTCATTGGAGTTTAGGGAATCACTATTACACAAAGGCAAACATATTCTAAATATGATGGAATGGATCATTGTCCTTTCTTTGTTATGGAGATTGAGGGAGAGCATATTTGAAAGCAGGGACCCCAAAAGTAAACAATTCTTTACCATGCAAATGACTTTGAAAATTTTCACTTCAAAGTATTAGATATGGCAAAGACTACAGAAGATACATTTCCAAATACAGTTCAAACTGCTCTCACTGACCTACAAGTGCACTCACTTTGCAGCTCCTAAATATCTCTCCACACTTCTCTCACCCTATGCTCCTACCTGTAAACTCTGTTCATCAGGCAAGTCCCTCCTAGCTGTACCCTTCTCCTCCACTGCCTACTCCAGGGAACAAACTGCCTGAGTCTTTAAGTCAGGTACCATATCTAGCAGTATTGAAATCCAAGCTAAAATCCCACTTTTTTGATGCTGCCTTCATCTTTTAACTCCCACTCACCATAAAAGTCCCTTTGTCCATCCTATCATTCTCTGCAAGAAGCTCCCCAATCTCCCCCTCCCCCTTCAATATGTCTTGTCTGTTTGTCCAAATTAAATTATAAAATCTTCTGAGCAGGGGCCATCTTTTGCATGTTGAATCTACAGCACTAAGTATACCTTTCAGCACTATAAATTGTAGTAGTGGTAGTAGTAGTAAGATCAGGTCTTCAGTGCATGCCACTACGGGCATCTTACTGATAAAGGTAAATCTTGAAAATAGCCCACTTAGCTGATCAGCAGATGTTGATGAAAGCTCAGTGCAGATATTTTATGTTTCATGAGCTTTGGGCTTACTATGGCGAGTGTCAGCAGTAAATTTGAGAGACTATCATACTCCTCTTACCCTAGCTTAGGAGCATGGCTCATTTCTGTCATTGTATGCACAAAACTCATGTCACAGTTATATTTCAAGTGTTACAAAGTCAGGCAGTGGAAGATCCTACAGAGTATCCAGCAGTCACAAACATGTGGAGAAAAAAGCCTCAAATTTAAGTAGCAGCTTAAATATAGAAAATTCTAGTTGCCTTCAATCTTATCGTTGGCATTAAAAAAAGCCTCCACAGAGAACTTTCTCCATATCTCAAAAAGGTCAAAACCACTGTCTACACAGGAAAGTTAGAAAAACGCTTATCTTTAGCTGGAGAATCAGATATTCAGTTCATAGTCCTCAATTGTTTACAAAATCTTCAAGTCTTTAAATCTTCAAATACTTCAGTAAGTCCACAAATTTCACTGTTCCAGCAAAAGAATTCAAAATCCTAACCATTATCCTTGTTTTGCCAGATCACCAGGCTGCATCAGGGGAAGTCCTGGTGAGTGGGCTAGTGAAACAACAGAAGAACAAGTGGGGAGTGGGATACACCACGTCAACTTTGGGGTAGACAATCTTTATTTGTATAAATTAACTTTCAACTATAATACATATAAATTCACATGGAAAAGTCCAAAATAGGACTTTGGGTCATTGATTACATCACTCCAAAACAAGGCTTTCCATACATTTTGACTTTTCATGTGATTTTATATGTATTATAGTTGTAAGTTTGATTTATATAAATAAAGATTGTCTACCCCAAGGTTGACCTGGTCTATACCACTCCCCAATTGTTCCTCTGTTGTTTGACTTTACGTGAGGTTTTTGTCCCTTTTTTGTGTGTTCCATATTTGCTCTTGCGAGTGGGCTAGTGAGCCATTTAGAGGAGGACCTAGGCCAGGGGTAGGGAACTCCGGTCCTCGAGAGCCTTATTCTAGTCGGGTTTTCAGGATTTCCCCAATGAATATGCAGGAGATCTATTTGCATGCACTGCTTTCAGTGCCTATTCATTGGGGAAATCCTGAAAACCTGACTGGAATACGGCTCTCGAGGACCGTAGTTCCCTACCCCTGACCTAGGCCCATAAACCACTCCAACTACTACATTTATAGTGGAAAGTGTGACCCCACCAAAATCCTACTATATTGTCAAATAGGTGCCACCTGCAGCCATAAGGGCTATAGGGGTAGTAGACAGGTAGGCATAGTTTTAGGGGAGTTTTAGGGGAGTTTTGGAGAGCTTGCCATACATTAGAAGAATTATAGTAAGATGTCCTTCTGAAATCCTTTATGCGAAGTTCACAGCAGTGCCCTCTAAGCTACCCCACTGCTCTGCTGGAATGTCTGTATGGCCATTGTAGTATAAATAGTTGCCCCTATTATGTCCAAATGGCTTGCATTTGTACATTTTCAAAATGACCAAAAAAAGATAAGATAAGATTGAGGCCCTCTTTTACTAAGGTGTACTAACCAATTAGCACAAGCTAAATGAAAACGCGTGCATGTTAGTCTATGGACACATTAGCATTTAGCGCATGCTAATTTGATTACCGTGCGCTAATCAGTTTGTGCACCTTAGTAAAAGAGGGGGTGAATGTCCTGATGACCAAGGCATCTAAGTAGGCAATTTTCAGACAAAAAAAAAATTGGACGTACAATGATTTTGAAAATGGATATTTCTCCACTCCGACTTTTGGACATCTTGTAGGAAATAGACTTGAACACTCTTTCAAAAAATGGCCTTCCATATGTTATGTAAAAAAAAAAAAATTTAAATAAAGGTACCAAAGTGTTCAAAAGAAAAGAAAATGTTTCATAATATGATTTCATTTTGACCCTAAAATGGGACATTTTAAAATATACTTTTATTTTATAGTGGATTTCATGCAATGGCTTTTCAGGCATTCCAGATCTATGCTTTCCTCTAAATTTTCTTGGAAATCTCTGATCTGCCATAGACTAGTGTATTTCTTTGTATGCAATGGCTACAAGTACATATATATTTTTTAACCAACATTAACCCCCGCCCTTCCCCCCCCCCCCCCCACACACACACATACCTTTTACTAAAATGACATAGAGGTTTCTACTATGGCCCAGAGCACTAAATACTCTGATACTCATAGAATTCCCATGAGTATTGGAGCATTGTTGGGGCATTTAGCACCCCAGGCCATGGTAGACACCTCTACTGCAGCTTAGTAAAAGAGATCATTAGTTAATTGCAAATTATTGATTTATAAACCACATAGTAATAAAATCACTGAAATCACCGACTTACTATGAGTGACGACTTAATGCCTTCATGACACAATGAAGAAATAGGTGGGTAAACTATTTGATTGACCAATTTGGGTGATGACGTGCCAAGATTGTGTTCTCCTTCTCACAGATGGCAGATGTTTTGTACCAGAGCCCACACTCTTATCACTCTATATCATCTGAGCTAATGGTTTCAATCTTAGGTTGAGATTTCTATCAAGGGAACTCAACAGACAATAGCTTAACCATCCTGGTTTTATATAGGTTTAAAAGTAAAGCAGGCTGGAATTACCTAGAGAGATCATTGAAAAATCATAATATTCAGAGGGACTGTTTCACCCAGTGGAGGTCATTAATTCCTCAGTAATTATGTGCTCAGGTTAAAACAGAAACTGTGTTTGAAGGTCTTTCCATTGTAGCTTTTTTGATGTCACATGAAAAGTATTAAGAAAGATGTATAATAACTTATAAGTTTCAAGGCTCCACATCATTTTCTTCTTGGTTGGGCTGAAAATTTTTCAGCGACCTCTTATATCCGCTATAATAATACCCTTAGCGCACATGCGCACTTCAATCTTCGTGGCTCCGTGCCTCCGTGGTGCCGTGTCCCCAAATACGTAGTAGAAGGAGCCAACGGTGGTTTCCCCATTGCCCTCCCTCTGCAACGCTGGCTCCTACTGCGCATGTGGAGGCAACTTAAACACGGACGCACGGAGGCTGCGACCACGGCGGCAACTCCCCCCTCCCGCCCGTACTCCATCTAACAGGACCAATGAGAGCACAAAAATAATGAAAGCAGGCATACCAACGCTCAGCATCTGGACTGTGGTTGGCAGTTGTTGAGATTGAGGAGGAGGCAAAAGGAGTGATTTAAGGGTATTTGGGAGAAGGGGGCTGGAGCTGAAGCATCTCAGCACACAAGAACAAAAGACAGACACACAGAAAAATAGCAGACAGAGAGAAAGACAGAAACAAACACAGACAGTGGGCAGGGAGAGAGAGACAGAAAGAAAGACAGACAGACAAGGGGCAAGGGAGAGAGACCAACAGAAATAAAGACAGACAGGGGGGGCCAGGGAGAGAGACAGACAGATAGAAAGACAGACAGACAGTGGGAGGGAGAGAGAAAGAAAGAAAGACAGCGGGAGAGAGAGAGACAGAAAAAAGGAAGAAAGAGACAGGGGCAGGGAAGGAGACATAAAGAAAGACAGACATATATTCTAGCACCCGTTAATGTAACGGGTTTAAATACTAGTATATAAATAATTTTGCAAAACTAGTGTTTAAGCCTGTTACAGTAACAGGTGCTAAAATATATCTCTGTCTGTCTTTCTTTCTCTGTCTCTCCCTACCCCTGTCTCTTTTTTCCTTTCTTTCTGTCTCTCTCCTTCCTGCTGTCTATCTTTCTTTCTATCTCTCTCCCTCCCACTGTCTGTCTGTCTTTCTGTCTGTCTCTCTCCATGTCCACTATCTGTCTGTCTTTCTGTCTGTCTCTCTCCCTGCCCGTTATCAGTCTTTCTTGTTGTCTGTTTCTCTCCCTGGCCCCCTGTCTGTCTTTCTTTCTGTTTGTCTCTCTCTATGCCCGCTGTCTGTCTGTCTTTCTTTATGTCTCTCTCCCTGCCCGTCTGTCTGTCTTTCTGTCTGTTCCTTGCCCTGCCCACTGTCTGTCTGTGTTTCTCTCTGTCTGTCTCTCTCTCTGCCCTGTCTGTCTGTCTGTCTTTCTTTCTTTCTGTCTGTCTCTCTCCTTGGCCCCCTGTCTGTCTGTCTTTTGGTCTGTCTCTCTCCCTGCCCATTGTCTATCTTTCTTTCTTTCTATCTCTCTCCCTCCCACTGTCTGTTTCTCTCACTGCCCACTGTCTGTTTGTCTTTCTTTCTGTCTGTCTCCCTGTTTTTGAAAATGCAAAATCATATGTGTCAGCCTAGAGGCCTCTGGGAGATTATATCAATCTGACCCTGGCATGGGAAGGCAGATAGACCCTTAGTGCAGGGAAACTGTTTTAAGTAGCCCTGATTGATATATTTTAAGTTTCAAGTAGCCCTGCTTGAATCATGGCTAGCTAAAAGGTGTTAATGTCTGATTAAGAGGGTGCTTAGGACAATGGTGCACAGATCAAGCCAGAGACTTAATCCCATCACCATGCTTACAGGTATCTCACCCTCCTTAGCAATTAAATTAACCATTGTCTCAAACAGTTTGCAAGTTCTAAACAGAAAGATACTGGGAGATACAATATTTTCTCTATTCAGAATAAGATTCCAAGGTATAAAAGCCTGCTCTCTGCTCTCTGCTCTCTACTCAAGTTATAGCTCTCTTTTTCTATCAAGCTATCGCTCTCTTTTTCTATCAAGCTACCATCCCCCTTGTCTCTCCCTCTCTGCCTTTCCCTGAAACTTCACTCTTCCTTCTGGACACTGTATGGCAGGGAAACTGCTCTGCTCTCTATTTAATTGTAATGCTTAATTGTAATGCTTATGAATATTACTTTTCTGTAAGCCTATTTCTATAATATATTCTTTATGCAATCACCTCTGGTTGTGTCTATTATTCTACTTCCTGGTGAGTCATCTGTGAGGGAACTGAACCTGGGACCAGCGTTTGTCAGTACGCATTCACTTAACCCCTATCACCTAATATTGTGGGGGCCACTTTCAAACTGACATTATGCACCCAAAAAAGTGAAATGGTGGTTATTTTAATAGCCTAATTGACAATGACCTCATGGAAATTCAAATATTTATCCTCCTTTTACAAAGCCGTGTTAGGTTTTTTTATCGCTGGCCATGGTAGTATTAGCTCCAATGTTCATAGGAATTCTATGAGTGTGAGCTAATACTGCCGCAGCTGGTGATAAAAAAAAAAAAAAAGCCTACGTGGCTTCATTAAAGGGGTGTGTGGGTTAAAAATCATAATAGGTGTGTTGGAATATGGTTGGGTATAACCTGAGTGGATCAAAAATCTGTACGTGTATTGTCTATAATTTGTTTCCATAATAATTTTTTACTGTAAACCACCTTTATATACATTTGATTGAAAGGTAGCATAAAAAATTTTATATGTAAAAACACATGATAAGCCTCCAAGGATGAGTACTGTCTGAAGTTTATTGAAGGACCAAATATGGGCCGTGTTTCAGCAAATGAGTATGGTGGTAAGGATCTTAATGCCTTTGGGGCTCATAATAATAAAAAAGTTCAAAAGTAGCCTAAGTTGGTACTTAGCCGATCAAAAAGACAGATTGTCCAACTACCAATAATCAAATCTAGTTTTAGATGTATCAAAACCAGCTTAGGCTTTTACCCTGCCTCTGAATGCCTAGAGCGAAAAAAGGTGTTTTTGGAGGAGGGGAAAGGGCTAGAAGTTGGCCAACCTAGACTTAGTCATCTGGAAGCCATAACCAAAAAGGGTTGAAAGATTACAGACAGAACTTATACGTTTTGACTTAGACCAAGTCAAAACGGCTATAAGTTCCAGCCCAGGCAACCTGTCCACCCCCACCATGACAATCATGGCAGGAGAGATGCCTATTCTCTCCTGCTACGATCGCGATCCCCCGAACTGCCATGAACCAGCAGGAGAGATGTCCAATCTCTCCTGCCAGCACCCCATTCCCCCTGAACTGGTGAGAACTGGCAGGAGGGATCCCAAGCCCTCCTGCTGAAGGTGTACCTTCACCCCCCCCCCCTGAATACTGGCAGGAGGGAGCCCATGACCTCCTGCTGAAGGTATACCCCTACTCCTCACAAATACCAGCAGGAGGGAACCCAAGCTCTCCTGTTGAAGGCCCCGCCTCCCCCATGAATTCCGGTAAGATGGAGCCAAAGGCCCCACTCCCGCAAATACCGGCAGGAAGGAGCCCAAGCCCTCCTGCTGAAGATGGACTCCCACCCCTGTGAACCTCCGCAAACCCTCCACTACCTTGGACCCCCTACCCCAAACCCCCCCCCACTAACCTGTAAGTTGGCCAGTCAGACGGGTTCTCTGTCCGTCCATCTGGCAGGCCCACCATCATTGGAATGGTAGGCCTGCCCCTTCCCGGTAACATGCGCACGGGGAGGGGCCTAGGACCTGATTGGCCCAGGCACCTAAGGCACACCCATAGGAGGGGCCTTAGGCACCTGGGCCAACCGGATTTGGGCCAGCTGCTTAAGGCCCCTCCTCTGGGTAGGGCCTTAGGCATATCCTTGGTTGGCCCATGAGCCTAAGGCCCATGGGCCTTAGGGGGGGCGTGTCCTCAGGATTCTGTAACCGGTGTTGTTTTTGACAGATGCCGGTTACAGAATCCTATTTTTAGTTGAAGGACTGGCCCCTCTTTCACCTAAAAGGTCTTGTTTTGGGCGTTTGGTACTTGGGTGATTTTTTTGTTGGCAATGTGTTTTAAGGTTAGACATAGTAGTGGTCTGAGCCATTAAACTGCTGAACGTAGAGGTAGGCCATTCTAAAAAAAACCCTAATTTTGAACATTTTATTTTTGAATGGACATTTCCCTGATGCCTACTTTCAGCGTTTAGGGACTTAGACCAAAAGGGGACTTAGCTGTTTTTTTAAAATTATGCCCCTCCACTCCTTCAGCAAGCAGCGTTCAATAATATGGAGACCAAAATTTTATCATTGAATAGTATTTCCATGCAGGGATATGCAGCTGCTCCTTGGCAGGTTTGGGCTTCTGAAATGTTCTTGTTTTAGCCATCTCTGAACTTAGGCCCTCTTTTACTAAGCAGTGGTACAGATTTCTACCATGGCCTAGGGTACAAAATGCTCTATTCTATGATGTTGGAGCAGGGTTGGAGTATTTAGAGCTCCAGTCACCATAGATACCTCTGCCATGGCCTAGTAAAAGGGGGTGGGGGGATTAGGGTGATATCTTTCTTAATCCTCCATTGTTTACTTTTCCCTTTCCTTGTCTAAATTGAAAATAAAGATTGTGTCTTCTGTATTTAATAGGCAATGTTCATACATGCAGGTTTACAAAATGGCTGACAATACCAACATGCAATATACATGCAATACATGCAATTGCCAGCATTTACATGTTTACATGGTTTTTCTCCACATATACATTTGTAAACTGGCTGCTCCTTCTGACTGCGCCAGCAAATACAAACACACTTCTGTGTATAATTTAGAACGTCAATGATAGAAGGTTACAGGGGAGCTAGTTTGTGTGCACAGCTCTTCCCTTCATAGTCACGATGTAGCTTTGCTCTCTGCAGCTCCTGAGGCCTTTTTCCTCCTTTCAAAAAATGTTTTATATTATGCAGGAAGCAATAAGGCAAACATACGCAGTATAAACAACTGGAGGTTATTTAATATTTTAGAACGTCTGCATCTACCCTTTTTCAAAATATCACTGACATTGAGCGCATCTCAAGCGGGTCATTTCTATATTGATCTCTATTAGGGATAGGTAGCCAGAAATTTTTTTATTTCATGTCATTTCCCATGTCATTTAGGGGAATGTTCATTTTGTTTGGGGATCTCCCTTTTGTCTTTATGGATGATGTCACAAGATGAAAATTTTATGGTTCCATCTCATGGCTTCCCTTCCCATTGCTTTTCATCCTCTTCAGCTCACCCCATTCCCCATAGATCTCTGTATTGAACTGAATCTGAATATTCCTAGTGGTCTAGTGGTATCTGTTGGGACAAGAGCAATGTCCATTCACTCCTGCTCATGGATGTGATCACATCATATATGGCAGCTGTGACTTAGAACATAAGAACATAAGAATTGCCACTGCTGGGTCAGACCAGTGGTCCATCATGCCCAGCAGTCCGCTCACGCGGACCCTAACTGAGACTAGCCCTACCAGAGCACGTTCTTGTTCAGCAGGAACTTGCAGTGGCGTACCTAGGGTATGTGGCACCCGGGGCCCATCATTTTTTGACACCCCCCCCCCCCCCTCATGTAAAATTTTTTTTTTTTTTTTTTTTGCAATAACCATGAAATGGAATAAATGGTCAGAATAGAAACAGGCAGTGAAAATTTTCTTTTTTTTTTTTTTTTTTTTTTCAAAGTATTTTTATTGAGAATGGCAAAAGGTCCAGACAAGCAACCATGGTCTGTACAGAAACTTATACATTATCAAAAAGAACACAGAATGAGAGTAACAGCAACAACAAGCATGAACAAGCCTCTCCCAAGAGAAAATTGCCAATGAGAGGCATAGCAATACACAACAAAAGGCCAAAACTTGGGGCAAGCAAACAAATCCCACCCCAGAACCCACAAGAATAATAAGCCGGACTAGACCCTCAGCCATATTTTATAATGAAAAAAACCCCCACAAGCAACAACACCCAGACCGCTCACCAGACACACCAATCCGCACAACAAGCACCCAAGAAACACCCAGCCACCACCCAGACAAAACTACCAGACACACCTACCCCACCAAGCCCAGACCCAACCCCCCCTCCCCAGAGAGTGCAAGCGCAAAGTGGACCGTGAAAAGGGCAGCTGCAGAAGTGGAAAGCCCCAGATAAGTAGGTTAGCTAAAGAAAGCCCACAGATAGAAGAAATCAGGATAACAGAAGTTCCAACAAATGCTCCCACAGAAAATTTTCTTTTATTGAACCTCATTTATGTAACCATTATTCCAAACATAACATAACATAAATTATGTCTGAATTGTCATGACATCAGAAGTACATATGGAGTAGTTGCAGGTGATGCTTGGGACAGTTCTGATTATGTTAGTTTGGTTTTATGTGTTTTTTTAATAGAAGGGTTTTTATTTCTTTTTTTAAGGTTTTGTAGTTTGTGGTCGAGGTCAATAGGTTGTAGAGTTGGGGGTCAAGTGTTGCAGCTCGAATGGCTAGGAGGTTGTCGAACAGTTTTTTTCTTTTGACGTTTTTGGTTGGAGGGTGTGTGAATGGTGCGTGAGTTCTCCTATGTCTGTTTGAAGTGGATTGAATTATTTAGCTGAAGAAATTAGTTACCCCCCCCATTCCACACACATTAATTCTCTTCCATTTTTGTTCCCATTATAAAAAAACACTGATAAGTTCCCAGGAAAAAAAATACATTAAAATAAGAAGTGAAAACAAAGGCCCCTACAGATGAGAACATAACATAAGAATAGCCTAACTGGGTCACACCAATGGTCCATCATGCCCAGTAGCCCATTCTCATGGTAGCCAATAGTGCTGCCCGATTCAGAGAAAAATATTTCATTCGATCCGATTCACCCTGTTGAATCGATTTTTCGATTAGATTCACTGTTAATGACACCGCTTTTTAAGTTTAAACAAAGTATAACAATAAATTTCACAACAACAATAAATTTCACAAAGTACTTAAAAAAAAAAAAATCACATTTTTCCATTAAAGCAGTTCTGGAGACATTTGCTTGAACAGTCTTTTTCCCCAGTCCATAAGCAAGCAATATGAAAAAGATTTCCTTAATTATCTACTCAAACATTTTTGCTATTTACTTTCATTGTACCTATACTATTATTCAGTAGAAAAAATGGACTTAACTGTGCAGGAAATGAATCTCCTCATACACCCACCATATAGTGCAAAAATGTGCAAAGGTCTGTTTTTTTCTTTCGATCACTACATAGCCTAATGCCACACAAGCAGCGCTGTTACAAACATATTCTGAAGGTCAATGCTAAGGTTGACAAAGTTTCCTTCCTTGGACCAGAAGGAGATACTGACAAACCACTGGAAGAGATTCTAAAACAACTACCCAGAAATAACACCCAAAGACCCACTCAGTGTGTGAACCAGTTGAGTGGAGTGGACTAACTAGGGGTGGAAATGGGCCCAGAGTTTGCTCAGCAGAATTTCCCAGACTACCTCTTCCTCTCAACACACTGACATGCTACCACCACCACCAACACTAGGAACACCTCACCGAGTATGCCAGCAATGCTTATAAACTTTATAAAACACATTATTATATTTTCTTATAAAGCATATATTTTAACTGAACTCAGCCTTGCCATTCACAAAAATAGAAAAGTTCCCATTTCAAGCTGTCTCATGTACACTTTTCAAATCTAACATATTGTAATCACAAAACAGAAAATAAAATTATTTTTTCTACCTTTTGTTCTCTGATCAATATTCAAATCTTGTTGGTCCCAGGCTCTTGTTGTCTTGCTTGCCAGGGTCTCCTTTCTCCGTGCTAACCATCCGTCTGCCATCTCTGTTCTCCCCTTCCGTTTCCCTTCCCTCTCCCGGAGATCTGGCATCTTTCCTTTTTTTTTGTCTCCATCCACAGATTCACCTTTTCTCAACTCCCCACCACCCCAGGATCCACCATCTCTCCCTTTCTGTTCCCAACTATCCTCCTATCCAGTATCTCTATCCCCCCTCCACACCACCCCCTGTTTCCAAGTTCTCTCCCTTTCTGTTCCTTCCCTCCCTAAATCCCATTATGCACCATCTCTCTCCCACTCCTCTGTTTTTAGACCCATTATTTCTAACCCCCAAAGTTTGGCATATGCATGTATCTTTGAACCCCCCCTTCCCTCTCTCCCTCTGTGTACTTTTACACCAGGACCCCCCTCCCCCCGAAGGTCTGTCCCCCCTCCGAAGGGCTACACCCCACCCCTGAAGACCTGCACCCCCCGAAGGACTTTACCTCCCACCCGAAGGTCTGTCCCCCACTGAAGGCCTAAACCCCACCCCTGAAGGACTGCACCCCCCCCCGAAGGCCTGCCCTCCCTTGAAGGTCTGCACCCCCCCGAAGGCCTGTCCCCCCCTTGAAGGCCTGTCCCCCCCCCTTGTAGGCCTGTCCCCCCTTTAAGGCCTGCCTGCCTGCCTTTCCCCCCCTTGAAGGCCTGTCTCCCCCTTGAAGGCCTGCACCCCCCTTGAAGGCCTGCACCCCCCCTTGTAGGCCTGTCCCCCCCTTGTAGGCCTGTCCCCCCCCTTGTAGGCCTGTCCCCCCCCCCTTGTAGGCCTGTCCCCCCCTTGAAGGCCTGCCTGCCTTTCCCCCCTTGAAGGTCTGCACCTCCCCGAAGGCCTGTCCCCCCCTTGAAGGCCTGTCCCACCCCCTTGTAGGCCTGTCCCCCCTTTAAGGCCTGCCTGCCTGCCTTTCCCCCCCTTGAAGGCCTGTCTCCCCCTTGAAGGCCTGCACCCCCCTTGAAGGCCTGCACCCTCCCTTGAAGGCCTGCACCCCCCCTTGAAGGCCTGTCCCCCCCCCTTGTAGGCCCCTCCCCCCCCTTGTAGGCCTGTCCCCCCCCCCTTGTAGGCCTGTCCCCCCCCTTGAAGGCCTGCCTGCCTTTCCCCCCTTGAAGGCCTGCACCCCCTTGAAGGTCTGCACCCCCCCCAAAGGCCTACACCCCCCCCCGAAGGTCTGCACCCCCCTGAAGGCCTGCCTGCCCCCCTTGAAGGCCTGCACCCCTTGAATGTCTGCACCCCCCCCCCCGAAGGCCTGTCCCCCCTTGAAGGCCTGCCTGCCTGCCTGTCACCCCCCTCCCCCTTGAAAGCCTGTTTGCCTGCCCGCCCGCCCCACCCTGAAGGCCTGATGCCCCGACCCACCCCGAAGGACCGCTCGCCCCCCTGGCCTCCCCGCACCACCTATGAACAGCCGCAGCAGGATCGCGAAGTCAGCGTCGGGTACCAGCCCTAAGGGGGTGTTCCCGGCCTTGCCGTTCAGTCCCCCGCCACCCCCGAAGGACCGCTCGCCCCCCTGGCCTCCCCGCACCACCTATGAACAGCCGCAGCAGGATCGCGAAGTCAGCGTCAGCGATCCCTGCTGCTTCCTGCGCCACGGTCCCGCCCCTCCTCTGACGTCAGAGGAGGGGCGGGATCGCGTCGTAGGAAGCAGCGCAGGGATGCTGACGCTGACTTCGCGATCCTGCTGCGGCTGTTCATAGGTGGTGCGGGGAGGCCAGGGGGGCGAGCGGTCCTTCGGGGGTGGCGGGGGACTGAACGGCAAGGCCGGGAACACCCCCTTAGGGCTGGTACCCGGGGCGGCCCCCCCCCCCCCCGCCCCCCCCCTAGGTACGCCACTGGGAACTTGTCTAACTTTGTCTTGAATCCTTGGAGGGTGTTTTCCCCTATAACAGCCTCTGGAAGAGTGTTCCTGCTTTCTACCACTCTCTGGGTAAAGAAGAACTTCCTTACGTTTGTACGGAATCTATCCCCTTTCAACTTTAGAGAGTGCCCTCTCGTTCCCCCTACCTTGGAGAGGGTGAACAACCTGTCCTTATCTACTAAGTCTATCACCTTCAGTACCTTGAATGTTTCGATCATGTCCCCTCTCAATCTCCTCTGTTCGAGAAGAGGCCCAGTTTCTCTAATCTTTCACTGTACGGCAGCTCCTCCAGCCCCTTAACCATCTTAGTCGCTCTTCTCTGGATCCTTTCGAGTAGTAAGAAAGGTGGAGAAAGGTCACAGCCACCATATTGGATGTTGCTGCTACCATAGGTGAGAGCGTGCCATTTCTTCTGCCCCAAATAGACCCATCTAAATCACCAGGAATATCCAGATTCAGGTAGGCCTGAAAGGAGCAGGGAGCCTGGATAAAAGGAAGAATGAGGGACGTTAAATCAAAGAGGTTGGGCCTTGGATAACCAGGGGCTGGTCCTTGTTTGTAAACCTGTCACTGACAACTGAAATCCTGCCTGTTACCAGTGACAGGAAGCAGCAACCAAAAAAATTCTACTGACCTTTCTTTTGTAGTTGTAAATAAAGGTCCATTCCTAATCTCTATTTCCTATGTATAATAGGGCTTTAAATCATTTACACCATAAACAAAGTTACTTGGTGATCTTACAAAATGCAATGTAGCTATTTATTTATATTTGTTGGCTTATCTTTTACGGATCAAAGCAATTTGCAACAATTTAATTAAATCAAAAAAAAATCACAAAATAACATTTCTAGAAAGATAGCATCTGAACACGAAGAAGCTATAGACAAAAATGGAGGTGCGTGAAAAGTAAACTGGTTATACCGTGTCCCCCTCTTTTACAAAGCCGCATAGCTAAAGCCCAAAGCCCTTTAAATCCCTATGGGATTCAGGGCAGTTATCACAATGGTAGCCGCTAAAAGGGGTGGAATATAAGGACATTGGGCTTGATTCTATAACAGCACCTAAATTGCTAGGTGCCTAGGAAAATGACATTCAAACCTCACTTTTCTAAAACCGCACAAGTGTTTTTTAGTGCATTCCATTGCGCTGAACATAAGAACTGCCGCTGCTGGGTCAGACCAGTGGTCCATCGTGCCCAGCAGTCCGTTCACGCAGACCAGTGCCCTAACTGAGACTAGCCCTATTAGCACACGTTCTTGTTCAGCAGGAACTTATCTAA
Source organism: Geotrypetes seraphini (assembly GCF_902459505.1). Lineage (NCBI taxonomy): Eukaryota > Metazoa > Chordata > Amphibia > Gymnophiona > Dermophiidae > Geotrypetes > Geotrypetes seraphini. Next base: position 14,447,800 of record NC_047099.1, on the reverse strand, counting down.
GTTTGTCTTGAATCCCTTCAGGACTTTTCCCCTATAACATCCTCCAGAAGAGCATTCCAGTTTTCCACCACTCTCTGGGTGAAGAAGAACTTCCTTATGTTTGTAAGGAATCTGTCTTCTTTTAACTTTAGAGCGTGCCCTCTCGTTCTCTCCACCTTAGAGAGGGTGAACAATCTCTCTTTCTCTGCGCTGCTCTGACACGCATAGGAACTCTATAAGTGTCAGAGCAGCATAGAACATTGAGCGCACTGGCCAATGCTAAAAACCCACTTGTTTAGTTTTGTAAAAGAGAGGGAAAGTCAGGCACCATTTATAGAATCACACCTAGGAGCGAGTTAGGCACCAGTATATAAGGCCAGGGTTTAATGGCCTAAAATATGAGTGCATAAGGTAGGTGCCTACTGGCACCTAAGACAATCCTTGCCTAAACTCCAACTTTAGCCATGCCTACGTTTTGGGTAGGCACTGGTAAGTGCCTCAGTGTAACACCTACATTGTGCTTACCGAGTTAGGTGCCTAACCTAAAATTATTTTTTTAATTGGTTTTTAATGGCACTGTTCAATTAGCAGTGTTGATTGAACCAATTTTTTTAAAAAAATCCCATTTTACCAAGCTGAGCTGCCAAGCCTCCCGTGGAATGAAAACAGCGACTCACCATTTACCTCAGTTTGGTAAAGGGGGGGGGGGGGGGTAAAGGCATCTAGATTGGCTAGATGTGCTGATCTAGGCACTTAACATTAGACACTTTTTATAGAATCAGAGCCATTCTGCAAATATGAAGTACATATAATGTTTAAAAAACTCCACAAAATGCAGTTCAATTGTTAACGACTCATGATTCTCGCCCAGAAATAGCTAAGAAGAAAAAAAAAAAAAAAATTTAAATTGAATCAGGTTGGGCAGACTGGATGGACCATTCGGGTCTTTATCTGCCGTCATCTACTATGTTACTATGTTACTATGAACTTTTGCACAGCTTTCATGAACTCTTTGTTCCTCAGGCTATAGATTATGGGATTCAGCAAAGGAGTCACAATAGTATAGAGTATGGCAACCAACTTGTCATAATGGAATGGATGCTTCCCTGCTGGTCGGACATACATGTATGTAGCACATCCAAAGAACGTGATCACCACAGTGAGATGAGAGGCACAGGTGGAAAAGGCTTTGCGACGCCCAGCTGAGGAAGGGATTCTTATTATGGTTTGTATAATGAAAGCATAAGAAATACATGTAAATGAGAAGGTAGCGACAAGCATTGATGAGGTGCATATAGAACATGCAACTTCTATTGTAAAATCCCTCACACAAGAAATTTCCAGAAGTGGTCCCGTATCACATAGGATGTGATCAATTTCATTTTCTCTACAGAAAGACAGTTGGGATATTAAGCTTACGGGCAGGATAGACCAAAGGAACCCAGAAATCCAGCAATAAGTGGCAAACCATGAACATATCCTGCCGCTCATTAACATGCTATAGCGGAGGGGGTGGCAGATGGCTAAATAGCGATCATAGCCCATAACGGTTAGAAGGAAACACTCAGTTGTTCCCAAGGAGAAGAAGAAAAAAAACTGTAGGAAGCAGCCAGTGAAGGAAATTAAATTATTTCTTGAAAGGAAACCCGATAATATTTTTGGCACTGTGGTAGTTGTGTACCAAATTTCAACAAAAGACAAATTTCCAAGGAAGATGTACATGGGCTTGTGAAGAGACACGTTGGACCACACCAACTTGATGACTAACATATTCCCAACTAATGTGAGAATGTAGATTATTAAGATCAGTGTAAATATGGCAGGTTGTGCACTACTGTTGATATAAAATCCACGGAGAATAAACTCTCTCACTTCCGTTTGGTTTTCTCCCAGCATTGTTCCAACATTTAACCTGAAAGGATTAAGAAAAACCAAATAAGAGTTCATTTATTAATTCAATTTTCGTTATTCTTAATGGACAGTAATTTACTCCAGTGGGACACTGTTGCTCTTCCAAGAGAGTTGCGGCCTGGTGGTTAGAGCTGCTACTTCAGTACCCTAAGGCTGTGGATTCAAGCCCAGTGACACTCCCTCTGACCCTGGGCAAGCCACTCAACCCTCCATGCCCCAGGTACCAGAGCTAGATTGTAAACCTTCCAGGACAGATAAAGAAATGTTGAAGAGTACCTGATTAGATTGTGAACTGCTTAGATGGCTATGCTTATGGGCAGTGTATCAAATGCAAACAAACTTGGATATTCAGTTGTTATTCCTTGTAGACATGATGGATTACCAATGGCAAGCTTAGCTGCTCTGTGTTTTTCTTCATCAGCTACTACTTTTTAGAGGAAAGGGTCACTTTGCACATACCTGAGGGTAGTTGAATGTTTAAACCTTCTGCTGTTTTTACAGGGATCTAATAAGTTAACCCATTAAAATAATAGACTGGAAATATGCCTCCTCTTTTATGAGCAATAGCTGTTGTGCTGTTTTAATGTGTGGCTACAATTGTTTGTTAGGTGCCATTGACTCGTGTTTGAGTCCTAGCGACTTGATGAACATCATCAAGTTCTCAAGACAGAATGCAGAAGTAGATTGCCGAGCCTTTCTTCTGCTCAGTACAAATTTGGTTTTGTTGCATCAAATGCGATCCTCTGCCTCCAACACTGCCCATCAGCTGCTGAACAGATGGGTGGTACATCATTAGTCTGACATCTCCACTGAAACCTGTCCCCTTAGAAGGCCCTGTTGGTAGTGAAACTACTGACAGCATAGCTTTCAGCTTCTAAGATGCGTACAAGCCCCAGTGGCCTCTTCTTTTGTGAGCAATAGCTGTGGTTCTGTTTCACAGTGTGGGTACAATTAACAACCCTGAAATGATTAGATCTGGAGGGTCAGAGTTTTCCCATGATGTATTCGGGGGCAATTTTATAACTGCGTACACCTTTTAGATGCCCCAATGATACTTATTCTATAACAACATCAATGTACCCAGATAGCATTATAGAAAACTAACCCCTCTAGCAGTTTCTATCACAGGGAGCTGTGCTGAATGGCCCACGCTGCTCCCGATACTCCGTTTAATAGCGCTGCTCCCGATACTCCGTTTAGAAGAGGCCCAAACATACACCCAACACTGGTCACTTTCATCAATCATAAACCTGGTGTAGCTGCAGGTATCAAAATGTGGCAAGGGCTCAGAAGTAATCTAATGAAATACCTATTTAAGGAAAGGGTGATAGATGTGTGGAGGTGGTGGAGACCAAGACTGTATCTGAATTCAAGAAAACATGAGACTAGCACATAGGATCTCTAAGGGAGAGGAAGAGATAATTTTGAAGGGAGAGGAACATATAATGGATGAGAAAGCTGGATAGGTCATATGGTCTTAATCTGATGTTGTTTTCTTTGATTCTATATTTCTTTTTTTAAATTCTTTATTTACATTTTATCCTTTTGACAAAACATTAGTCAAAATAAAGAAATAATACAATACCAGTTTTGACATCTTTGAATAAAAAGAAGAAAACAGTACATCAAATAAATCAGGAAACATCCTTCCATAAATTCAAAGATACAGAACTCAACCCAGGAATCAAGTATACCGGTTTGTAGAGTTAGTCCTTAATAAAGATGGGGATAGCTATAGTTTTACTGAAATTTTACCAATTAACATATACAAAGGAAAATAAAGGTGTAGCTGGTGGGCTCTAGAATATTAACTTCACTGAGCTGATATTGAAGTAGGAAATCTCATGAATTACTACTGTTGCTCTTTAGCAGAAATAAACTTTGTCAACTGTTGAGGATCGAAAAAGACATATCTATTCCCTTGATAGACCATCACACATTTACAGGGGTATTTCAGAATGAACGTCGCACCCAACTGTAATACCTGAGGTCTCAAAATGAGAAACTGTTTTCTTCTCTTTTGGGTAGATCGTGACACATCTGGATACATTCTCACTATTTTTGACATAAATGGAATATCCTTGTATTTAAAAATAGCTTAAGCATCCATTCCCTAGCCGAGTCAATAGCAAATTGTACAAGTAGCTTAGCAGTTGCCAGAGCTTCGTTATCTGACCTCTCCAGGAAATTTGTTAGATCCAAATTATCAGCCGATAAATTCTGCTGGTTTGGATTCTGAACCGAAAGTCTACTTGGTAAGTAATAAATTTTTGAGAGGCGGATAGTAAGATTCAGGAACTTTGAAAATTTTTCGAAGATATTTCTTAAATGCATCTTGCACTGGTATAAGTGGTAATTTTGGAAAATTTGTAATCTGAAGATTACATCTCCTGGTCATGTTTTCCAGCATTGCCACCTTAAAATTGAAATTTCCACTGTCCCTAACCCAGGTTAAAGCCTGGGACTCCACATTTTTTACTCTGGTCTCATGTCCATCCACTTTATTTTCCAGGCTAGATAGTCTATTTTTCAAGTCCAAATTTTCTGAAACAACCGTAGTATAGTGTGCTGTAAATTGCTGCATTTGGGTTCCCAAAGAGAGTTGTAAATTAGATATTGCATCCCAAAGTGTTTCCATATTAAAGACCTTGGGTCTTTGCTTGGGAACAAGTTCTAAACCAAGACCCTCTGATGGAAATAAAGTACCTGTAGCCTCAGCCGAAGATGAATTCAGCCTAAGAAAATCCTGAGGAATCCGCTGCTTCAATTCCTCCGAGTGCTCCGATGATTGAATTAACTTCTCTACTCCCTCTGCTGAGTCGGCCTCCGTACTCAGCTGGTCGGGAGAGAGAACACTCCTGGACTTTCCCTCATCCACCTTCTGCTCCAACGCCCCAGGGCGACTCGGAGGACTCTGCTCCTCCAGAAATAAAGATGCTTCCTCGAGAGAGAGTGCCGATGCTTCAGCTTGTGTGCCTCTCGCTGCCAAGGAAAACTCCGGCTCACTTGTTTTTGCCCTGCACTGGAGAAAGGCGTCCATCAGGCCCGCTACCATTGAGGATTCCTCCAGGAAAGTTTAGATTTCCGTTTGACCATCCCAAACAGTAAGAAATAGGCTTCCAAGCAAGTCCGTGGCGTCTCTGCTACAGCTACCAGCCACCATCTTAGTTGAGCCACTCCCCCCCCCCCCCTTTGATTCTATATTTCTATGTAAGTTAAACCCCATTGAAAACCTTTGGGTATTTAGAAATGTCAAGACTCATACTATTCAATGTTCTCCATGGCACCTCCATTGTAACTTGTATATTGCTCACTGTAGGAACCTCAAAAAAATTGTATGAATTACACTTCCCTCACACACACACACACTCAAAATGAATGTTACCCTCCCTCCTTTTATCAAGCCACATTAAGGTATTTTATCGCAGGTCGCTGTGGAAAAAGCTCCAATGCTCATAAACTTGATAAAAAGGGGGATTAGTTTTTTGTTTGAATTACAATCAAACTATTACAAATACAAGCATTAAGAGTTATGGATTGAAAAGCAACAATGTTTAAATATTGTTAAAATAAAGGCTGAGATTAAAGAAATGGAGAAAAATGCTAAACAAACAAGAGCCTTATATCACCTGCACACTTCAATTATCTTTTGGGCCAAATTGAAGGTTTGCAATGATATTCTGGCAGGTTTCTCCATCTGTAATTAGCTCCCTCTTTTACAAAGCATGGGCCAATGTGTTAATCCTAAGCCCACGGGGATTGGACAGGGCTCTAAATATATTGCTCCAAAACATGTAAAGAGTGTGTGAATCACTTTGAAAATGCCTAGATTTTCAGCAGATAAGTAAATGATAGCAGATTCACTAACCATGACCGATCCGTGTCTGATCCGGGCAGGTCCAATGGATTCTTCAACCAGCAATATTCTAATGGGGGCGATTGGAGGAACGCCCCCATCTGCTGACACAGATCGCTAGTGTGCAATCTGATGCATGCGCAGATCATCTGCTTTCCCTGCAGATGGTCGGCGCATGCATTTTGTGTCTGGTTCTTTTTTTCGGGCCCCAACTTTCCTGCTCTCCCAGGGAAGCCTCTTCCCTTTTGCCGACACTGGCTTGTTGCCTTTCTGCTGCTTGGTGCTCTCTTGGAGCAGGAAGATTTGTATTCTGTCCAAATGTTTTCCCGTCAACACTGAAGCCTGCTTTCTCCTGTCAGCCTGTCATGCCCTGCTCTCTGCCCTGAGCTCTGGATTTTTTGATTTTGATTTGATTTGATTTCTTATATACCGCTATACCGTGAGGTTCAAAGCGGTTTACAATGAAGATAGATTAAAGATACATTAAAATAAAATAAACCGTGGGTTTAAAGCGGGGCTGCACTGCAGGGAAGGCGGCAGACATCCAGAGCTTGGAGCAGAGAGGACATCGGGGCAGAAAGCAGGGCTGGAAGATCGGGACAGAGTACAGCGCGGCAATGGAGCAGGAAAGTCAACAGAGACATGTGCGACTGGTTCCCAGCAGTCGCTTCTTCTCTTGATCGGCCAGCCCAGTCGGTGTCCCAAATTTGTTTGGTGAATTGCGTCCCTGCCTACTTTGCATGCCTTTTCCCCTCACTTGCATGCACGGATTGGAAGCGGATCGCAGGAGAGGTTGGTGAATCGGGTCGGAGGGACATCGGGTCGCAAACCGATCGGTACACGACGGGTTTGCTTAGTGAATCTGGCCCAAAGACCTGTGCAATTTACACTCATTATAAATTCATGTTTAAATTGTTTTTTCTTTAATATTTCTGGGCAATAAACTATAGAAGTCCACCTGGTACTGACTTTAGGTTCCCATTGCTGGAGTTGCCATTGAAGCTCACTCCAGCCTATCCTAACCATCCTGTCATTGGGGCTTCTATCAAAGCCCTCCCCAGCTCACCCTAAACCAGATCACCATATATAGGACACCCAATACTGGCTATTCATTTTCTAATTAGAGATCCTTTGTGTTCGTCCCATGCTTTTTTTTTTAATTCCATCTCCATTTTCACCTCCACCACCTCCCTTGGAAGAGCATTCCAGGCATCCAACACCCTCTCCACGACAAAGAATTTCCTAACATTACTCTTATGTCTGCCACCCTGCAACCTCAATTAATGCCCTCTAATTTTACGATAAACAACCAGAGCCAGGCTGAAGAGGTATGGAGGGTAGTGCAGGATTTTATTTGCCAAAGCTTAAATCCACTATAAATTTTGGCTCCCCATCTTTCTTCGGTTTTCTAAATAATGCAGGTTTGAGGTATATGTTGCTTCCCCCTTCCTTTTTTTTCTTATTTTCTAGAGGTGGGCATTTAGGGCCATATTCTAAAAACTGCAACTACATTAGACACCACTAGGCACCCTGATTGCAGCTACCTAGTGATTCCTAAGTTTGGGAACATTGACAAATATTTTTAATTGGCTTGCCGGTTTTCAGGCAAACAAACCAAAAAGATTAAACAAGAGTTTGGTGCCGAACCCTGCTTCAATTCCTCCGAGTGCTCCGATGATTGAATTAACTTCTCTACTCCCCCTGCTGAGTCGGCCACCGTACTCAAATTACCCCCCCCCCACTCCCACACACACACCTAAGGATACTTAACAATGCCTATCTGAAAAAGTAGGTGTGGTTATGGGGTGGGGAATAGGCATGGTTGAGTTAGACATCGTTAGGCATCCAACATAGGTGCCACCACATTAGGCGAATGAAAATCGGTGCCTATGTCTAGTAACATTTAAGTTTGCTTAGGTGCCACCAGCCTTGATTGTGTAAACGGCTCTTAGCATTTCATTGACCACCACGCTGAGCGAATCCGGGCCTTAGTGGGTCCTTTTACCTAGATGGGCTAACAGATTTAGCAGGTGCCAACAATTAACACATTAAATGCCATGTAGCCCACTGAATACCTATGGGTTGCATGGCACTTAAAATGCACACACTAATTCCGTTAGCGTACCTTAATAAAATGACCCTTTAATGTATTATTGGCATAATTAATGCAAAAATTTTTAATGCAAACAACATTTTCTGACACATTTTAAATAGTCAATATTTTTAACACAAGGTCATGGGGCCAAAATGGAAGGGTACTTCCATTTGTTCTAATCCTTGCAGCTGGTGCAAGCAGCAGAAATGAGTCTCTGCTGGTGAAGCTCTGAAAGTTTTAGAACAGGGGTCTCCAAAGTCCCTCCTTGAGGGCCGAATCCAGTCGGGTTTTCAGGATTTCCCCAAGGAATATGCATGAGATCTATGTGCATGCACTGCTTTCATTGTGTGCGGCTCTAGAGGACCAACATTTGACACGTCTGTCCTAGAGGGAGAAATGTCAAATGGGAGAATTCTAGGAGTTTTCAGCTAGAGGGAATCTCCGAGTTCTGCCAGCCATATCAGAGTGTCACTATTATTTTTTATAATGTCTATATGCTGTAAATACATCCTCCCTCCCCCTTTTTGCTAAACCGCAATAGCGGTTATTAGCACAGGGAGCCGCGTTGCATGCTCTGCTCAGCTCCTGACGCTCATTGAATTTGTATGAGCGTTAAGAGCAGTGCGGACCATTCAGCGCAGCTTCCTGCGCTAATAGCCACTATTGCGGTTAAGTAAAAGGGGGGACTATGATTAATTGTGATTAGCCTCACCCTTACCTTTTTACAAAGCCGCACAAGTGGCTTCCACTGTGATAATTGTAAACCGTTTAGGTATGTTTTTGATAAACGGTATATCAAAGATTAAATAAACTTGGAAACTGCCCCAAAACCCTTCAGGGCTTTTGTAAAAGGGAGGGGTAAATGTGCAATTAAAATGTTTAATCCTATGATTTATTTCAAAGAAAATTTGGAATCATTGTCCAACTCCATTATTCTATCTTGGTGTATTATCTTGTTCAAAAATAAAATAATAATAATATTTTAAAAATCAGCCTTAAATTCTGACTGGTGAACTTCATTTTGTGTATCTCATTGATTAAAATAGATTGGGGACATGATGCATTTCTAACTAATCTGGGAATTGTCACAGATGTGTGGAAGAAGTTAGAAAGTCAATTTCAAATCAGTTTTGTGAGGTGAACATGGGGGAAAAAATATGCTTTTTTTTCCTGATCAGCATCTTATGGCCTAGGGTAGAGTTGTTGTCTCAGTACCCTGAAGTTGTGGGATCAAATCCAAGTGCTGTTCCTTGTGACCTTGGGCAAGTTACTTAAACCTCCATTGTCCTTGGTACTTGTATACTGTATATGTAAACTGCTTTGAATGTGTAACCATAAGAAAACAGTGTATATAATCCCATCCCCTTTCATCAGAGCTATCTTAGAAAGTGGCTGGTTGTGTAAACTTAGAATACATTTTTCGTAGTGGATTTTATGTGGAGATTTTACAGGACTTTTCAATCTTTCATCTCTGCATCTTGAAAGAATGAAAATGAATCCTCTGGATATAAGACCACCAGTAATCGAAATTGTTTATTAGACACATCTCTGGGATTGGTCATTTGTTAGCGCACATTCAGCTTGTAAGCAAGGCATAAAAGATTCAGTGCCTGCTAAACAATTGTAATGTGTATGAACATACACATTTCAATTACGGAGAGGGTGGTGGATGCCTGGAATGCGCTCCCGAGAGAGGTGGTGGAGAGTAAAACTGTGACTGAGTTCAAAGAAGCGTGGGATGAACACAGAAGATTTAGAATCAGAAAATAATATTAAATATTGAACTAGGCCAGTTACTGGGCAGACTTGCACGGTCTGTGTCTGTGTATGGCCATTTGGTGGAGGATGGGCAGGGGAGGGCTTCAATGGCTGGGAGGGTGTGAGATGGGCTGGAGTAAGTCTTAACAGAGATTTCGGCAGTTGGAACCCAAGAAATAGCTAAGAAGAAAAAATAAAAAAATTTAAATTGAATCAGGTTGGGCAGACTGGATGGACCATCCGGGTCTTTATCTGCCGTCTACTATGTTACTATGTTACATACAAACACAAATGTGCGTTAAGATGCTGTAATTAGCACTGATTTTTTTTTTTTATCATTAAAACATATTTGTAGAATAAATGGGGAAAAAGTCAGCAATTGGGGTTCATGTCCAAATGAGCCAAAAACACATTGCAGAACTTACAGTCAATTCAAGATGAGCAGGATAAATCACATTACTTACTGTGAATGCATCTCCAGGACGTAATAAAGAATTTGACTATTGTTTCTTTAGCTCTATAGGGCACAAAATTGCAGCACAGTCTTCCGTCTCATGCTCTAATCTCATGGTTTAAGCTGAGATTCTCCCTTCTTTACGGGTAGCTCAAAAGGCAATAGCATGTCTCATCCCATCTTTATAAGGGGCTATGCTTCTTCCAGCACGGCAGCGCCCAGAGAGAAACTGCAAATCTTACATCATTAAAAAATCTGAACTTTTAGAAAAAGTGCTGTGCTCAGTGGAGGTCATTAATAGTTCTGTAATTATGTTATTGATCAACACAAAAAAGTGGTTTTTGGCATCTTTCCATGACTGCACAGAATATATATATATATTTATTTATTCAATTTATTCTCTATCCCGCTGTCCCCAAAGAGCTCAGAACGGGTTACAGGTTAAACATACATAGCATACAGTTAACAGGTTACAATTTGCACTGGATTTACCATACTTTCAGTACAAGTTTACATTACATGTTATTATCCTACCTTGACACATACTAGGGGTCTAGTACTAATATTTTTTACCTCATAAGACACACTTTTTTCACCCCCAAGTGGGTGGAAATTTCAGTGCATCTTATGCAGTGAAGACAACCCTCCGTACCTTTTTAAAACAAGAACTGACGGCAGCCATTCAGAAAGCGGTGTGGACCCAGGCAGGAACACAGAAAGCACACTCCTGCCGGCCAATATACCACTGGACCACCAAGCTTAAGGGGCGTTGAAAAAGGTATTATGGGGAGGTGGGATATTTTAAAAGGGCGGGCAGGTGGGGAGTGTTTAAAAGAGTTAGGGGGGTTTAAAAAGTACCGGGAGGAGGAGGGGGAGGAGGAAAAAATTGTTAGTCAGCTAGGCCGGATCCCTCCTGTCCCAGCCTACTAGACCACCAGAGGTGAGGGAGGGCAGGTTACAGGGTAGGGCAGTGGGACAGGGTACATAGCCTGGCAAGTAGTGTGGGGTTGGGTGCAGAGCCTGGCAGGGAGTGAGAGGGGCTGGGTGCATAATTTGGTTCAGAATGTATTTTTTCTTGTTTTCCTCCTCTAAATCTAGGGTGCGTCTTATGGTCAGGTGCATCTTATAGTGCAAAAAATATGGTATATAATATAAGGTTTACCAGTTACAATTTACCATAGTAAACTTATACTAAGTTTTCTAGTATAAGTTTTATCCTAATTAACACACATAGGGCTCCTTTTATAAAGCTGCGATAGCGGTTTTAGCACGCGCTTAGCGAATACTGAATTGCCATGCGTGCTAGATGCCAATGCCAGCATTGAGCTGGTGTTAGTTCTAGCCACGTATCACGGTTTTAATGCTCGCTAAAATGCTGCATGCGCTAAAAATGCTATCGCAGCTTAGTAAAAGGAGCCCATAGTCTACAGGTTGGATTTGCCATAGTTACAGTGCAAGATTTTACAATACAAGTATTCCTTATGTGACCTGGTACCAATATTCATTTCTTTGTGATAATGGGCTTATTCTCTTCAGGGACCTTTTCACTCCCTTAATGTCACAGTTGTTCTTTTTAACTGAAAACAAAGATACTGTGGGGCTCATAATCAAAACTTAAACACATCTAAAAACCTACTCAAGTCAGCACAGGTTGTCCAAGTGCCGATAATCAAACCAAATTTCTGGAAATATCACAGGACTTTTTAGGCCTCTGAATGCAGCTGTGCACCCAGAGCTGAAAGGGCATATCTGGCGGAGTGGTTAGGGTAGTATTTGGGCGGGATGTGGGCCAACCTAAATTTAGTCATCTTGTAGGGATAATCAAATGTTTTACGAGACTTCCTAGATGAAACTTATACGTTGTGAATTAGACAATGTAAAAATAGGTATACATGCTAAAAAGGTATTTCATTACTAGGTAACTACCATAATGCAACTTGCAGTGATACTCTACAAATCATGTTAAGACACATAAATCATAGAAACACCTTCCATATTCCCAGTCCTTCTATTCTTACTTTTATTGTTCTTCTATCCTGTTATGATTGTATTTCTCACCCCTCTCCTCCTGGTTTCAACTTGTTTGTCTAGTTTGTCTTTGCAATGCAAACAATGTATTGGTTAATTTTAACCTATATTTTAATAAAACTTGAAACTTATATAGAAACATGACCTTCTAGCTGTAGCTACACAAAACTACCATTTGAGGCTTCATTTTTAGGACGGTACTGTACAGAACAGAAACAACTGTGCATCACTTCTGCCTGAAGAACCCCTGGATCACCAGTACTTGATATGGTATGCCTATGGGGGATGTTCTAGAGTGGGCATATAGTAAATGTTAGTCCTAAATGCAAACTATTATTATTAGGATTTATTTACTGCCTTTTGAAGGAATTCACTCAAGGTTGGTGTTCCTGCTAAATAAGACAAACCTGAGCAATTGACAATTAAGAACATAAGAACATAAGAACATAAGCAGTGCCTCTGCCGGGTCAGACCATAGGTCCATCCCGCCCAGCAGTCTGCTCCCGCGGTGGCCCGAACAGGTCACGGCCTGTCTGAGTCACCAGAAGGGGCCCCCTACCCACCTTGGTTTCCCATTGAGTCCTATCTTCCCATCGAAGTCATAACCCTCCGGTCTTGCACATGCACGACCTGGTTGGATTTCTATACTTATTATCTAGTTAGCTTTCTATAACTGTGTTACATCCCAGCACCTCTCTCAGTATCCCACGATCCCCCTATCCCTCAGGAATCCGTCCAATCCCTGTTTGAATCCTTGTACCGTACTCTGCCTGATCACTTCCTCCGGTAGCGCATTCCAAGTGTCCACGACCCTTTGTGTGAAAAAAAACTTCCTTGCATTTGTTCTGAACCTATCTCCCTTCAGTTTTTCCGAATGCCCCCTCGTGCCTGTTGACCCCTTCAGCCTGAAGAATCTGTCCCTATCCACCCTCTCTATGCCCCTCATGATCTTGAAGGTCTCTATCATATCTCCCCTGAGCCTCCTTTTTTCCAGAGAGAAGAGCCCCAGCCTATCCAACCTCTCGGCGTACGGGCAGTGTTCCAGCCCTCTTACCAGTTTCGTTGCTCTCCTTTGGACTCTCTCAAGTACCGCCATGTCCTTCTTGAGGTACGGCGACCAATATTGAACGCAGTATTCCAGATGTGGACGCACCATCGCTCGATACAATGGCATGATGACTTCCCGCGTCCTGGTTGTTATGCCCCTCTTTATGATGCCCAGCATCCTGTTGGCTTTTTTCGAGGCTGCTGCGCACTGTGCAGATGGCTTCAGTGATGCATCCACCAGCACACCCAAGTCTCTCTCAAGACTGCTGTCTCCCAACAATGCCCCTCCCAATTTGTAGTTGAACAACGGGTTCTTTTTCCCTATATGCATGACCTTGCATTTTTCCACGTTAAAGCGCATTTGCCATTTGTTTGCCCAGTCTTCCAGCTTGTCCAGGTCCCTTTGCAGGTCCTCACACTCCTCCCTGGACCTAACTCTGCCGCACAGTTTGGTATCGTCTGCAAATTTTATAACCTCGCACTTTGCCTCCTTTTCCAGGTCATTGATAAATATGTTGAAAAGTAACGGCCCCAGCACCGATCCCTGTGGCACACCGCTCGTGTGATATTCAAACAACAATACAACGTGTAGCATATTATGCTAAATTGCAATGTCAACACAATATACAATAAAGCATTTTAATAGACAGCATAGGGTGTTAACAAAGGCGTCTTCCAAGCTGGTAACAGACATGAGCAGTATGGTGAGAGTATTTTCAAATGTGATTCTTTCTTTCTTTTTAACATTGCTCATCAAATGGTAGTTAAGTTTGGTAAAAATTTAATGATTTGAGTTATTTTATTTATATCAGACAGGCAAAAATATCTGGAAAAGTTAAGAGAGTCTGGTCATGTAATCAGGAAAGCAAAGAGGCAAATGGAAGAAAAAATAGCTGACACGGTAAAACGGGGAGACAAGACATTTTTTAGATATATTAATGATAGTAAGAAGTGCAAAAGTGGCATTGTGAGACTCAAAGGTGAAGGGGAGGAATATGTAGAAGCCGATAAAGAAAAGGCTGAATAGCTTAACAAATATTTCTGTTCTGTGTTCATGGCTGAAGCACTGGGAGTGGGACTGCAGAAGACAAACATGAATAGGTATGGAGGAGAAATAAACCTTGATCGATTTTCAGAGGGCTGTGTTCATGAGGAGCTAGCTAAAATTAAGGTAGACAAAGCGATGGGGCTGGATGGTGTACATCCAAGGGTACTGAAGGAACTTAGGGAAGTTCTGGTGGCTCTGCTGATTGACCTTTTCAATAAGTCTCTAGAGTTGGGAGTGGTACCAGAGGACTGGAGAAGGGCGGATGTAGTCCCTCTCCACAAAAGTGGAAGTAAGGAAGAAGTAGGGAATTACAGGCTGGTAAGTCTGACTTCTGTGGTAAGCAAATTAATGGAAATGCTTTTAAAACAGAGAATGGTCAGGTTTCTGGAATACTGTGGACTACAGGACTGGAGGCAACATGGATTCACTAGAGGTAGGTTTTGTCAGACAAATCTGATCAATTTCTTTGACTGGGTGACCAGAGAATTGGATAGAGGATGTGCGCTACATGTGATGAATTTAGATTTTAGCAAAGCCTTTGACAGTGTTCCACACAGACATCTAATAAATAAACTGAGTGCCCTTGGGATGGATCCCAAAGTGACGGGCTATGTCAGGAACTGGTTGAATGGAAGGCGACAGAGGGTAGTGATCAATGGAGATAGCTCTGAAGAAAGGGATGTTAAAAGTGGTGTGCCTGTTCTTTTTAACATTTTTATAAATTATATTGCTGAAGAGTTGTAAGGTAAGATTTGCCTCCTTGCGGATGATACCAAAATCTGCAATAGAGTAGACATGTTGGATGTTGTGAATAACATGAAGAAAGACCTGGCGAAGCTTGAAGAATGGTCTGAAATTTGGCAGCTAAAATTTAATGCTAAGAAATGCAAGGTCATGAATTTGGACTGCAAAAACCAGAGGGAACGATACAGTTTAGGGGGTGAAGAGCGTGACTTGAGTGTGATTGTATGTGATGATCTTAAGGTGGCAAACTAGATTGAAAAGGTGACAGCAAAAGCAAGAAGGATGCTTGGTTGCATAGGGAGAGTTATGGCCGGTAGGAAAAAGGAGGTATTGATGCCTCTGTATATGACTCTGGTGAGACCTCATTTAGAAAATTGTGTTCAATTCTGGAGTCCGCACCTTGAAAAAGATATAAAAAGGATGGAGTTGGTCCAGAGGAAGGCTACTAAAATGTTGTGTGGTCTTTGTGATATGCACCAAAGATAAAGAAGGTATTGAGGGAGAGGGAAGGGGTATGCGCACAGCAGGGGTCAGAGAGCATGTGGAGTGTGAGCACGCCAAGGTACACTATACCTGGGGTGGATCGCGCTCCCTTACTATGCTACTGATGGCACCGTAAGTTAGGCAGTAGTAGGTGCCTAACTTAATTGTTTAAATTGGCTTTAATCATGGTAATTGTTATAGAGAAATTATCCCCTTCTTTTACAAAACCACTCTAGCGGCTGCCCTCTAAATCTTTATGGGCTTCGTGGCAGTTACCGCAGTGGCCAGCACTAAATGGCTTCGTAAAAGAGCCCTGTTTGCATTACGATTGTTTAACTGGGTTTGTTCCTAGTAACTGATTTTTCTTTGTGATCCGCTTTGAACTCTTTGGGGTGGTGCCAAAATATAAATCTAATATAATAAAACGCTAGGTCGCGCAAGCGCACTCCCACCTGCGTGCGCCCGTTTTCTGTGAGCTATAGGGCACCACAGGTAGGAGTGCGCATGCGCACGAAGCTCTCTCTCTCCCTCCCGCCTAGGTGGATGTCGGCCGCAGCGGCCCGAGGCGGATGTCGGCCGTGGCGGCTGCTGGCTGCCCAAAGCTCTCTCTCTCCCTCCCCCCAAGGCGGATGTCAACCACGGTGGCCCGAGTCGGATGTCGACCGCAGTGGCTGCTGGCCACGGTAGCTGTCGGCGGCTGTAGGCCGCGGCGGCCAAACCCGGACAGCATTTTAAAATAAGTTTTTAAACGATGGATTTTCTACCCCCCCATCACCACCACTGCCGACATCGCAATATCTTTTAAAACCCTCCCCCCCAGCTTTGTGCTTAAGGCCTGGCTTCTTCGGGCAGCAGCAGTGTTTAAAATTCGATCCTGTTGCCGGCTTCACGCCTTCCTCTCTGGCGGGTCCTGCCTACTTCATGTTTTCATGAAGTAGACAGGACCCGCCAGAGAGGAAGACCTGAAGCCGTCAACAGCAATTAATTATAAATGCTGCTGCTGCTGCTGCCTGATGAAGTTGAAGGAGGAAAGGGAGCAGAAGGGGAGAGAATGGTAGGGCATGGAGTTAAGGAGGAAGGTATGGGGGGAAGGAAAATACTGCACAGGGAAGTGGGGTGGGAGGGAAATGCTGCAGCACACAGAAATGGAGGGGCAGAAAAAGGGTTGATGGACAGGGGAAGAGGTGCTGATGGACAGGGGGGGCAGAAAAATGAAGACAGGCCTACTGCTGGACAGGGGGAGCAGGAAGGAGGTGATGATGGACAGGGGGAGGTAAAACAAAAGGAGAAGGGCTTCTGCTGGATAAGGTGAGCAGTGATGGGGTGGTGGAGGACACAGGGGAGGTAAAAGGAAGGGAGAATGGACAGGGGTAGCAGGCAAGGGGTGATAGTAGACAGCCAAGGGAAAAAAAAAAAGACAGACAGAAATACAGAAAGCGGCTAAGGGTTCTAGCACCCATTAATGTAACAGGCTATAAGACTAGTTATAATATAATGTAATGAAAGTAGTGTACTAAATTTGTGTAATATAGATGGTAGAATGCATGTTTCCTATTGCATCATCTTCTTCAATGCTTTCAGGACCTCCTTGTTCCTTAAAGTGTAGATTACTGGATTCAATAATGGCGTCACAACCGTGTAGAACACAGCTATTACCTTATCTATATTAAATGGATGATTCCCTGGTGGCCTAATGTACATGTATAATATAGATTTTAAAAAATGCTCGCTACAGTGAGGTGGGAGGCACAAGTAGAAAAGGCCTTACGACGCCCAGATGATGATGGGATTCTTAATATGGTTTGTATAATGAAAGCATAAGAGATGAAGGTAAAGGAGAAGGTAATGAATCCCAACAAGGCAAAATAAAAAGTAATGATCACTTCTATTGAATAGTCCCTCGTGCAAGAAGAGGCCCTGGATCACACAGGAAATGATTAATCTCATTTGGACCACAGAACGGCAACTTTGATATTAATATTATAGGAAACAAAGACCATAGGAATGCACCGATCCAACACGAAGCAACAAAGAAACAGCATTTGTTAGGACTCATTAAAATATTGTAGCGGAGAGGATGGCAGATGGTTAGATATCGATCATAACCCATTATGGTGAGAAGAAAACACTCATTTGCACCACAGCTGAAGAAGAAATAAAATTGTGTAAAGCAACCTTTGAAAGAAATAGAGTTAATTGTAGACAGCAAGCCAGAAAGCATTTTGGGGACAGTGCTGGTTGTGTACCAGATTTCGTCAAATGACAAACTGCCTAGGAAAATATACATAGGTTTGTGGAGTGAAGTGTTGGACCAAACCAACACAATGATGGTTATATTTCCAATCAACGTAAGAGTGTAGAACAATAAGAATAATGTGAATAGAGCAGCCCGTGAAACCACATTGATGGCAAGTCCATGAAGAATAAATTCTTTCACAGTTGTTTGGTTTCCTTTCTGCATCCTTACGATGTTTAATCTGAAAGACATATGAAAAGATAAATCATAGGAAACAGAAGTTAATCTGATAAGGGGTTCTTTTACTAAACTGGACTAAGAAATTGGATTAGTGTGTCTTTTCCCATGAGCTAAACCCATTTCTAACACAACCTTCAGAAAGAGGCCTTTCTCAGTTTGGCAGATTCCACATTCCGCATGTACCCCTAAATTCTATATATTACTCCATGGTCCACCTTCTATAAATGGCATCTAAAACATAGGCACTGAGGAATGTGGTGCATAGCGCAAGTCAATCATGAGTTAGATGTCATTTATAGAATCACACCTAAGGGCTCATGCAGTAATCTTGCTTTCAGCACTTAGGACATGATTCTATAAACAACAGGTGAAAATCAACTGCTAGGTGCCACTTATAGAATACTGCCTAAGTTAGGCATCGCTAGGTGTCCTAGAGGTAAGCGCTGATAGGAATTCTATGAGCGTCAGAGCAGTGTCAGAGCATTTAGTGCTATGGACCATGGTAGAAATCTCTACCGTGGCTTAGTTAAAGGGAGGGTTGGTTTGTTTTTTGTAACCCACTTAGTTATAAACAGAATATAAGCTTTTTAAATAAATAATAAAAGTATTCCTTTGTATGTGGTAAGAGAAGGATGAATGGTGAATTAGCACCCCCCTTCTTTTACTAAACCAAGTTAGAGGTTTCTACTGCGGTCCGGAGCGCTAAGGCCCGGATTCTGTCCAGGACACCCATCCTGGGCGTCCTATACAGAATTGGGCCAATACCCACCCAAAGTAAACCCGATTCTGTAACTGACGCTCATGTTGCAGACGCCGGTTACAGAATCGGGTATGTTTAGTTGCGGCCGCTATACTTAATCGCAGCAAGGGGTCTCCCTGCTGCGATTAGTATAGCGGCCGCGGCCACCAGTCTCCCCTCCTCAACCACCCCCCCTCCCCGACGATCGTGGCAGGACGGTGCCCAACTTCTCTTGCCGACAGAACCCTCCCCTCCCGAAGACCGCCTGCAGGAGGGTACGCAACCCCTCCTGCCAGACCCCCCAAAGAAAATGCCCCAACCCCCCTCCCAGGGACCCCCCAACAGCCCCCCCCCATAGATCGCCGGCAGGAGGGTATCCAACCCTTTCTAATGGACCCTCCCCCAATGAAACCACACACCCTGGAACCCCCCTTCAGACTTACCTGCAGGTTGGCCAGATGGATCCTCACACCGTCTGGCCAGAAGGCCCGCCTCCATCCAAATGAAGCGGGCCTTCCCTCCCTGGCCCTCCCCTGCCCAGGTGCCTAAAGCCCCTCCATCTAAAGGAGGAGCCTTAGGCACTTGGGTCAATCAGGCCCTAGGATCCTGTGGGTTGGGCAGGGGAGGGGGATTATGGGGTGGGGAGGTTCATTGGGAGGGTGTCCGGCAGGAGGGGTTGGGCACCCTCCTGCCGATGATCTTCGGGGAGGCGGGTTCTGTCGGCAGGAGGGGTTGGGCACCCTCCTGCCACGATAGTTGAAGTGGGGTGGGGTGAGGGGGCCTACTGGCAGGAAAGGTTGAGCACCTTTCTGCCGGCGATCGTGGGTTTTGTCGGCAGGAGGGGTTGGGCACCCTCCTGCCGTGATCATCAGGGGTGGGGTGGGGTGGGGTGGCCTACGGACAGGAAGGGTTGAGCACCTTTCTGCCGGTGATCGCAAATTTTGTCGGCAGGAGGGTTGGACACCCTCCTGCCGCAATTGTCGGGGGGTTGGGAGGTTGGGGAGGGGAGACTAGCTGAAGTAGCTGTAGCGCTATAGTAATCGCAGCAGGGAGATCCCTTGCTGCGATTAAGTATAGGGGCTGCATCTACTTACCATGTAGGCCAACATTTTGCTAGGGAGACGCATAAGGCCGCCTAGGTTCGCCTAAGGCTACTGCTTAGCTTTAGGCGAGCTTAGGTGGGCTTGCGGGCCTCCCTAGGCTCCCAGAGGCACCTTCAATATAGATGGCCTGCCTGGGGAGCATTTTTTTTAAAAACAGGCCTCCCGATTGGCTGATTAGACAGCTATAGGACACCTATAGCTGCCTACAATCGGGACGCACTTTGCAGAATCAGGGCCTAAATGTTCTGAAGCTGCTCCAAAATGAAACAAAAAGTGTCAAATAAAAAAATGTGGAATAGCTTGTAAGTTTCATAGCTCCACATCATTCTCTTCTTGGTTGGGCTGAGAACTTTTCAGCGGTCCCTCATACAAACATAAGTTTAAAAAATTACAGCCCCTCCTCCCCACGGCCAGTGCCCTAAAAAATGCTTTTGTGATTTTATTTTATTTTTTAAAGTGGGCGGGTTAATGAAAAGTGTTATAGATATTTCATTTTCAATATGATGTCAAAATTTGAGTTTAGATGTTTGGGGGGAAATACGGTGACGGGACTAAATCGCGCGAGACAACGGCGCGCCGACAACTGAGCGCCGACAACTGAGCGCAAGGTTGATGGCGCGCTGAAGAAAAGCACTATTTTAAAGGGCTCCGACGGAGGGTGTGGGGGGGGAAACCCCCCCACTTTACTTAACAGACATTGCGCTGGCGTTGTGGGGGGGTTTGGGGGGTTGTAACCCCCCACATTATACTTAAAACTGAACTTTTTCCCTAAAAAACAGGCAAAAAGTTTGGTTTCAAGTATAATGAGGGGGGTTACAACCCCCCAAACCCCCCACAATGCCAGCGCGATGTCTGTTAAGTAAAATAGGGGGGTTCCCCACCAACACCCCCCATCGGAACCCTTTAAAATAGTGCTTTTCTTCGGCGCGCCATCAACCTTGCGCTCAGTTGTCGGCGCGCCGTTGTCTCGCGCGATTTTGTCTATGAACTGGGAAATACAGTAGGTTCAAAAAACCAGTAAAGAAAAATTACCATTTTCAAAGCAGAAAAATGTCTATTTTTTTCCCCAAAAAATAACCATATCCAAGAAATGTTTGTCCTCAGTGTGTCTATCTTTTTGAACCATAAAATAAAAAGTCCAAATTCAAAATGCACAAAAAAAACAACCACTGGGACGTAGGAAGGGCCAACATTCTTAACAGACTAGCTGTATAGACATCCCAACTGAGCAGGAACACTGCAATGAACTTCATATAAAAAGTCCCAGGTACACATCTCACTATAACCTCCATATGTATGAGGAGCCCTTCAAACTCACCCATAACCTACTGTACCCAACTGTACAGCACAGCAATAGCCCTTATTTCTGCAGGTGTCATCTACATGTTGGTACAATAGGTTTTTGGTGGGTTTGGGTGGACTCACGCTTTGGATTTGGGCCTGGGTCCTCTTCACTGACCACAATGACACTACAGAGACCTGCTTGCTGCTCTAATTGAACTGGCCATAACATCTGAAGCTATCATACAGGCTGGTATATAATGTTTCATTCATACTTTTGGAGTAGGTGGTAGAGAATGACACGGTGACAAAATTCATCACCGTTCCCGTCCCCATGGATAACCGCGGGAAACCATTTTCATGTCATTCTTTAAGGAGAGAGAGAAGAATCAGAGTATGAATGGCCACAACCACTGACCTGCAAGCTTTGCTTTGAAGAATGCTGATGTAGAAGGACTGAGAAGAGTCTCTTATATCCTGTTCTTAAATCCTCTTATATCCTGTTCTGACACATTATCAATAACTGAAAATGTACATGGCAAAACCTGGACATTAGAGAATAGATCCGTTACAATAACAAATAAGTGCAAAAAGGTGGCCAAACTGACCAGATGAACCCTGGAGGCATGAAGGTATGGTCCTCTTTACTCCAGGTGGAAAGGGGTTAAAGGGCCTATTCTCGGAAAAGGTGCGTTTTGAGTAATTTTCTGATCATAGATCCACCTTATTCTGATCATAGATCCACCTTGTTCTCATCCAAAGCAAATATCCAAATACCACTTAATTACATTTTTTGGATGCTTTTCCCTTAAAAGAAATCCCTTTAATCAGTAAAATGAGTTATCTAAGATGCAATCTTTACAAATCTAGTTTCTGGAAGCAGAGATGAAAGAGTGACAGAGCCCTTAAAAATCACCACACCACATCCACTACAAATATATATAATTTATTTCTAAAATTTCTAAACCACTTATACCTATGCGGTTTACATAGAAAACATTGCTAAATAAGTCACCCCTTCCCCTTTTACAAAACCATAATAGTGATTTTTAGCTCAGGCTGGCTCACTAAATGCTCTGCGCTGTTTCCTGAAACTCTTATGAGTGTCAGGAGCAGAACAGAGCATTCAGCACATTGGCCTGTGCTATAAACCGCTATAGTGGTTTTATAAAAGGAAGGGTCAATGACAAGTATAAGTTTGCAAAGCCTGTATCTTTCTAAGATAATTAATTTGGCTGATGAAATGCATACAATACTTGTCATTGAATCCTTTAGCATATGTTTTTGAAATGTTTTGAAGAGATTTTGGACTATATGATTTGGACAGCTTTTCTGAAAATGCAATTGAAGGGAGGTTTTTTTTTAAAGCTGATGATTGAAAAAAGGAAGCAATAAATAAGTCTATTTGCTCAAGCTATCTATTGCTGGCTTTTACAAAGCCGCAGCAGAGGTTTCTACTGTGGTCCGGTGAGGTAAATGCTCCGATACTCACAGAATTCCTATGAGCGTTGGAGCATTTACCTCACTGATCCGCAGCTTTGCAAAAGGAGCCTTATGTTTCTTTGAGGCTTTTTTCCTAACCCGATTTAAGTGAACAGTGCAGAACAAAGAATAAAAATCTGTACAAAATGGGGTTTTGGATGTATTGTTTCATTTATACCACTGTATTTCTATAGTGCTACAAGTCCTATGCAGTGCTGTAAACATACATATGACCCAATCCCTAATCAAAAGAGCTTGTAACCTATTCAAGATAAACAGGACAAGATGATACTTACTGTGAATGAGTCTCTGAGACATGAGGTATCTGAGTATTGTTTCTTCAGTTCTAAAAAGCAGATGTAAAGGGATTTGAGGAGACAGATTAGGAAGTCAGCTTCTCAAGAGTGAATCCTCCATTTTACTGGTGGCTGAAACGTGCAACATGTCCTTCCATGTCTCACTGATCAAACTTTAAACTCATGGCTTAAGCTGAGACTCTTCTTTGTGGGGAATTCAAAAGGCAATGACATTCTACATCCCATCTTTATAAAGGGATGTGTTTCTTACAGGATGGCAATACCCGGAGAGAATAAAGTACGTACAAGTCTTAGATCATGAACGATTCCAGAAGAAGTGCTGTGTGTGGTGGAGGTCATTAATTCTTCTGTAAATATGTGCAAAGATTAACACAGATTGTTTGTTGTTGAGTATTTCCATTTCATTTCTTTCTGACAGCATGGGAAATTGTAGTTGAAAATTAATATTTCATGTATGCAAACACAAATATAGAAAGGGGTTGGGTGTGCCCAAGATTTTTCAGAAAAATATTAAAGTATTTAGTAGTGCAATAGAAATCATGTCCAACCATATGAATAGTAAGGCCCCCTTTCATCAAGCCACAGCGACCAGCAAATAAAACACTAACGTGGCTTGATAAAAGAGGGCCTAAGTATGGAGCCCTTTTATTAACCCCCCACTTTTATAAAACCACAAAAGCCGTTTTTAATACCAGTTTTTAGTTCCTATGAGTGTCAGAGTAGCGCATAGCATTCAACACACCGGCTGGCACTAAGAAAATGCTTTCACGGTTTTGTAAGAGCGAGTTAAATGCATTAAAATCTGGGCTTTAGTTGTTATATGAAATTACCTTTATAAACTTATAAAGATAAACACAGGAGTCATTGAGTTTGAACCGTTCAGTTATTTGATGAATAAAGGACTTTTATGTAACAAATAGTGTTCACCAGTCTTATTAGGACATATCCACTCTTTGTCTTGACACTTTATAAACTTATGCCCAGGGCCAGATTAAAGGATAGGCCCAGAGGCATGGGCCTAGGGCCCGAAATGGTCAGCAGTATCATCATCATCCTGCCCCCCCCCCCCCAACACTACCCTCCTATCTCTCCCTCCCTCCCATCGCGAGACTCTAAACAGCACTGCAGCACTCTAAACAGGCTGCTCCACAGCTTTCTCCTGCCGGTGATTAACTCTGACATGTCATTCAGGGCAGGATTAACCAATAGACCAAGCAGGCACGTGCCTAGGGCCTGAAATGGTCAGGGGGGCCCAATGAAGGAGGGCATCAACATTGTTTTTTTCCAAAAGGCGATGGGCCCCTCCAGCATCAATCGGCAACGCCCAGAAGGTATCAAATGTGATTAGATAACCACTGCAGGGACAAAGTAAAGACCCCCACACACTCCCTCAGTGATAACTGACCCCCCACACCACCATCAAAATTGGAATAAAAATGTACATACATGCCTCCACAACATCAGCACCTGGCATAGGAAAGCCTAGTAAAGCTGCATTCAGGTGTCTTAAGTAGTCTGGGGATGGACTAGTGAACCATAGAGAGGAGGACCCAGGCCCATAAGCCAGTCTAACCACTACATTTATGGTGTAAAATGTGAGGCCACCAAATCCTCCCAAAACCTTACTGTACTGCCATATAGGTACCGTCTAAAGCCATAAGGGCTATTGGGGTTATAGTGGGTTTTAAGGGTGTTTGGGGGTGCTCATCATGACCTGCAGGAGAGTTCTGGTGAGATGATAATGTGGCACCATTTTTGTGAAGTTCACAGCAGTGCCCTGTAAGGTGCCCCACTACTCTATTGCCATATCTGGGTGGCCAGTCCATCACTTTGCTGGCCTCTCCCATGTCCAAAAGGTCTTGTTTTAGGTGTTTGTAACTTGGACAATTTTTTTGGATGAGAATGTGGTATAAAGATAGATGACTTGGCGGTCTGGACGCTCAAATGCCTTGGTAAAGAAGCAGACGATTTTTGAAAAAAATATTTTGGATGTAGTTTTCGAGAATAGACTTTGGATGCTGCCGACTTTGGGTGACTAGTGCCTTAGGCCCAAAACGGACTTAAATGTTTCTTTTACATTTAAGTCCGTTTTGGGCTTAAGGCACTAGTCACCCAAAGTCGGCAGCATCCAAAGTCTATTCTCGAAAACTACATCCAAAATATTTTTTTCAAAAATGTTTCTTTTACATAAGAACATAAGAATTGCTGCTGCTGGGTCAGACCAGTGTTCCATCGTGCCCAGCAGTCCACTTACGCAGTGGCACCTAGGTCAAAGACTAGTGCTCTAAATGAATCCAGCCTGCATATGTTACGATTCAGCAGGAACTTGTCTAACTTTGTCTTGAATCCCTGGAGGGTGTTTTCCCCTATAACAGACTCTGGAAGAGCGTTCCAGTTTTCTACCACTCTCTGGATGAAGAAGAACTTCCTTACGTTTGTACGATATCTATCCCCTTTTAATTTTAGCGAGTGCCATCTCGTTCTCTCTACCTTGGAGAGGATGAACAACCTGTCTTTATCTACTAAGTCTATTCCCTTCATTATCTTGAATGTTTCGATCATGTCCCCTCTCACTCTCCTCTTTTCAAGGGAGAAGAGGCCCAGTTTCTATAATATCTCACTATACGGCAACTCCTCCAGTCCCTTAACCATTTTAGTTGCTCTTCTCTGGACCCTTTTGAGTAGTACCGTGTCCTTTTTCATGTACGGTGACCAGTGCTGGGCACAGCACTTCAGGTGAGGACGCACCATGGCCCGGTACAGCGGCATGATAACCTTCTTTGATCTGTTCGTGATTCCCTTCTTAATCATTCCTTGCATTCTGTTTGCCCTTTTCGCCACCGCCGTGCTTTGCGCAGACGGCTTCATCGATTATGCCCCTCCATGCCCACATGTAAGAAGCAGTTTTTAAGGGATTTTCTGTTTATTTGTTCTTTCATTTTCAGGTTTTGTACTAATTTTTGCTGCCTAGAAAATGTTAGTGTGGGAGCACTTAAGGGGGGATTCATCAAAGGGCGATAAACATGTTAGCAAGCACTATGGTATTAGTGCATAGAACCACAGTAGCACACACTAATTGCTAAAGATGCCATACGTCACATTAAAGTATATAAAATAGGCATCTTTAGTGGTTAGAGTGCACTAAGATGATAGCACATGCTAATGTGCTTATTGTTCTTTGATGAATCCCCCACTTAGGGTAGAATTTATCAATGCATGCTACTGTTAAGATGGGTTGTTTTACCACAAGTTGTGCTATTTTAGCACAAGGTATCGTGTGATGAGGGCAAATTCACTAGAAAAGGAGGTGCTACTCAGAATGGTCAGTGGTAAAAGGAAGCAGGGGAGACCAAAGGCCCGTTGTTTAGATACCATCAAGAATGACATGGGAATGAACGTCAAGCAATTGAAAGAAGCCGTGGAAAACAGGGAAGCATGGCGAAGAGTGGCCTACAGAGTATCCAAGGGTGGCCCATGACTGAATGGATAGTAGTAATAGTATCTTTGCATAAAACGTGCCCCTGTGCTAAAATAGCACAACTTATGGTAAAATAACTCAACATAACACACTTTGAAAAATTCTCCCCTAAGGGTCTGATTCTATAAATAGCACCTAACGGTGACTAACTCCTAATTGCCATTCATAGTTGTTGTCAATAAACTGCTAGATACCCTTTATAGAATTGCATCTATCAGCTCCTAACTTGACTTAGGCTTCAGTGTGTGCAATTATAGTAAGTACCAATATATTAGGCAAGGGTTTTCCTGGCCTAATTCACTAGAGTCTAGGGGTGAATAACTTATGTACATGACAGAAGAGTGGGACTTGGGTGTGATTATATGTGATGATCTTAAGGTGGCCAAACAGGTTGAAAAGGTGATGGAAAAAGCTTGAAGGATGCTAGGTTGCATAGGGAGAGGTATGGCCAGTAGAAAAAAGGAGGTATTGATCCCCTGTATAAGACTTTAATGGGACCTCATTTAGAATATTGTGTATAATTCTGGAGGCCGCACCTTCAAATGATATAAAAAGAATGGAGTTGGTCCAGAGGAAGGCTACTAAAATGGTACGTGGTCTTCATCATAAGGAGTATGAGGACAGACTTAAAGATCTCAATCTGTATACTTTGGAGGAAAGGTGGGAGAGGGGAGATATGATAGAGACATTTAAATACTTACATGGCTTAAATGTGCCTGAGTCGAGTCTCTTTCATTCGAAAGGAAGCTCTGGAATGAGAGGGCATAGGATGAAGTTAAAAGGTGATAGGCTCCGGAGTAATCTAAGGAAATACTTTTTTATAGAAAGGGGGGTGGATGCATGGAACAGTCTCCCAGAAGAGGTGGTAGAGACAGAGACTGGGTCTTAATTTAAAAAAGCCTAGGATCTCTCAGAGAGAGAAAGAGATAATGGTTACTGCGGATGGGCAGACTAGATGGGCCATTTGGCCTTTATCTGCCATCATGTTTCTATGTTTCTAATAAACACCTATTCTTCATCCTTCACCAGACCCACTTTTCAGGTTAGGCAGTGCCTCAACTTAGGTTTCATTAGGCACAACTTTAATATATTTTTTTAAATTAGGGGTTCCTTTTACTAAGGTGCGCTAGCGTTTTTAGCACACGCAGGGTTTTAGTGTGCACTAAACCTGTGATACGCTTCTAGAACTAATGCCAGCTCAATGCTATCATTAAGGTCTAGCGCGCTCAGCAATTTAGCACGCGCTATTTCGCGCGTTAAGGCCCTAACGTACTTTTGTAAAAGGAGCCCTAGGTTTTAATGATGGTTTCAATTAAAATGCCAATTTACCTAGTTAAAAAAAATAAGTTGCATGTGGATTATGGCTAGGTGCCGGTAGGTGCCACTGATGTAGGTACCTACCAGGCACCATTTATAGAATTCCCTCCTAAGGTGCTTCCATTTAGAAGGTGTTAAGTGCTCCCGCATAACCTTGGCACTCACTCTGCAACCAAGCATTCAAGAAAATTCTTCAAACCAAATGATATCACAAGACTTCTTAATGACAATAATTGGCCAAAGTTCAGTATTTATTTTTTTAATTTTAGAAATGTCTATACCATTTAAAACTAAACGGTTTACATAATTTACATACATAGTTTTATAAAACATAATAAAACAGGCACACAAACAATCCTCAGAAATCATATCTACAAACTAATACCATGGCTTATATAATGAAAATCATGAATGGTTCATCATCTGTGCCAGAGAAGAAAATTATTGGCTAAAAAAGGCATCGACAAATAATTGTGTCTTGAGTAATTTTCTAAACATGCCCTTTTCATGTCAATTTCGTGTTTGGCCCACAAGGGAGTTCCCTATTTTAACTCCTGCAAAGCAAAAAGTCATTTTACTAGTCTCAACAAGCCTTGAGTTAACATTCGTCTTCAGTAAAGCTAAATTCTCAGAACGTAATGATCTGTTTAGTGTATAGCTAAGCATATTATTTATGTTTCCATTCAAGAATTGATAGCAAATCATTACTGCTTTACATTGTATTCTGAAGGCGACTGGTAGCCAATGCAATTGTTGGAGAAATGGCGAAATGTGATCGTATTTTGACAATCTCATTATCAATATTAAACATCAACAACAACTTTAATAGATGACAACCAACCTAAAACCCCTGCCAGAGTGGACTTATACTACCTATTACCCTTTCTTTCAAAGGCTAGTTGGTGATCTAGCCCTACCACTTGAAGACCCTAGGCCTTCACACACAGACCACTCGACTCCCTTTATGCTGGCTCAAACATTATGAGTTTAATAATCAAATGGTAGCTTACAGGAACAAATCACACAGCATACAGAGTGATAGAGCATACATCAGGCTGGCCAGACTGATGGAGAACTTCCAAAGAGTTCTGAAGCTCTGGTCCCGGGAGCCCTCTTTTATAGGACTCTGATAGCTCTGGCCCACCTTGATGCATGTTACATTTCACATTTTCATTGGTTAATCATATTTATCATCTCATTTATTAATCTAATGATTGGTTAACATGAGTGATACTGTGTTACCACACTCCTTATGATTTCTTAATTCTACTCTGATTTCCCCTAAATGTCCTGTTAATATACCAAGCCCCACCTCCGAGCATCTGGCCTAATGGTTTATAGCTCTGTGGTTAGTTTTTACTTCCTTACATCCCTTGTTCTTATGCTGCCGTTTCTTGATGAATTTCTTACATCAATTTCTGTGTCTTCCCGTCCAGCTGTGTTTTGTGGTTGACCTTTCCTTCAAGAAAGCAGAAGTGTCTTTCAGAGCTGACAGTTTGTTAGAGTTTGTTAGTCGGAGTCCATTTTTACTTTTTCAGCATTCATTTTAGGCTCCATCTGTATTGGCCTGTTTCTGCTTAAATGGGGGGAAATTTCAGGGGTCTTCACCTGGTCTCTTCTACACAGGACTTCTATATCCTTCCTCACACTCCCCATATAACTTTCATCAAAGCACATCAAAGTAAGCATTGAGACTAGAAGTCTGGTCCTCAAAATGTCAAATGATGTTTAATATGAGCAAGTGAAAAGTGATGCACATGGGAAAGAAGAACCTAAACTATAGCTATATGATGCTGGGTTCTGTGTTAGGAGTCACTGCCCAAGAAATTGTTGAGGATACGTTGAAACCCTCAGCTCAATGTGCGGGAGCTGCTAAGAAAGCAAATAGAATATTAGAAATGATCAAAAAAGAAATGGAAAACAAAGATGAAAATGTTATAATGCCCTTTTATCGCTGTATGGTATGGTCGCACCTTGAATATAGCGGAATTAGAAAAGGTACAGAGAAGAGCGACAAAAATGTTAAAAGGGATGGGATGACATCCCTATGAGTAGAAGCTAAAGCAGTTAGAGTTCTGCTTGGAGAAGAAATGGCTCAGGGGTAATATGATAGAGTGGAGTAGAAAGGGTATATGTGAATCACTTGTTTACTCTTTCCAAAAATATTAGGACTAGGGGACATGTAATGAAACAAACTGGAGAAAATATTTTATCACACAGTATGTAATTAAACTCTGGAATTCATTGCCGGAGAATGTGGTGAAATCAGTTAGCTTAGCAGGGTTTTAAAAAAAGTTTGGATAATTTCCTCAAAGAGATGTCCATTATTGAGATGGCTTTGGGAAATCCATTACTTATTCCTAGGATAAGCAGCATAGAATCTGTTTTGCTACTTGGGATCTAGCTAGGTACTTGGGATCTGGGTTGACCACTTTAGATAACATGATATTGTGCTTGACGGACCTTTGGTCTATCCCAGTATGGCAGTTCTTATGTTCAAACATTGTGGTGATGTCAAGATTCACTTCTATTTGAGGCTGTATCAGTCATGAGGAGATACTAACTGATTAGTATTTCTGCCCCCTGACTCACCATTTCTACACACAAAATAATATTTTGTGGTGTGCAATAATGTCCGGGTTTTCTTGGCCTACATTTTCAACGCCTATCTTTACATGAAATGTGCCTACACAGATGCTTTAGGCTGCCTAACACCACATCTGGCATTGGCCAAGCCTACTTTGGTATTCAGCAGCCTAAAGCGCCTATGTAGGAGCGATTCCAGTGCGTTTTATTTAGCACCTGTTGGCGCTTCAACTTCACTGTTTTTTGCTGTTTCTAATGACGTTAAGAACATAAGAACATAAGAATATAAGAAGTTGCCTCCACTGGGTCCATCGCGCCCAGCAGTCCGCTCCCGCGGCAGCCCATCAGGTCCATGACCTGTAAGGTGATCCTTGTCTAAACCCTTTAATCCCCCTTGTCCTTCTATCTATACCCTTTCATAACCTATCTCTATCTCTACCTCTATCTATATCCCTCAATCCCCGTATCCTTCAGGAATTTATCCAATTCTTCTTTGAAACCCGGTAGTTTACTCTGTCCTATCACAACCTCCGGAAGCGCATTCCAGGTATCCACCACCCTCTGAGTGAAAAAGAATTTCCTAGCATTGGTTCTAAACCTGTCCCCTTTCAATTTCTCTTAGTGCCCCCTTGTTCTTGTGGTTCTCAATAGTCTGAAGAATCTGTATCTTTCTACATTCTCTATGCCTTTCATGATCTTGAAAGTCTCTATCATGTCTCCTCTGAGTCTCTGCTTTTCCAGGGAGAAGAGCTCCAGCTTTTCTAACCTGTCTGCGTATGAAAGGTTTTCCATACCCTTTATCATTTTCATCGCTCTTCTCTGAACCCTCTCAAGTATCGCCATGTCCTTCTTGAGGTATGGTGACCAATATTAGACACAGTACTCCAGATGCGGGCGCACCATTGCGTGATACAGTGGCATGATGACTTCCTTCGTCCTTGTTGTAATACCCTTCTTAATAATATCCAACATTCAGTTTGCTTTCTTTGAGGTTGCTTCACATTGTGCCGTTGATTTCATTGTTGTATCCACCAGCACACCCAAGTCTTTTTCAAGGTTACTTTCCCCTAGCACTGATCCCCCCATTTTGTAGCTGAACGTCGGGTTCTTTTTCCCTATATGCATGACCTTGCATTTCTCTATATTAAAGTTCATTTGCCATTTATTTGCCCACTCTTCTAGTTTGTTTAGGTCCCTTTGTAGGTCTTCACATTCTTCCGTGGTTCTAACCCTGCTACAGAGTTTGGTGTTATCTGCAAATTTTATAACTTCACACTTCGTCCCCATTTCTAGGTCATTTATAAATACATTGAACAGCAGCGGTCTGAGCACTGACCCCTGCGGAACACCGCTCGTGACCCTCCTCCAGTCCGAGTAGTGGCCCTTCACTCCAACCCTTTGCTTTCTGCCTGCCAACCAGTGTTTAATCCATCTGTATACGTCCCTTTCCACCCCATGGTTCCACAACTTCCTAAGTAGCCGCTCATGAGGTACCTTGTCACCTTTTCAATTAACTTAGACAATGGTTTTAGAATTTCCTCTTTAGGGCCTGCTGATTTCAAATTTACCACAGGATCTCTGAATGTGTCCCATGGTAATATATTTTAACTTGAATAAACACCCACTAGCTGTTACCACAACCTAGTAAAAGGATCCCTTATTTATTTATATATCTGTAGAAGTAGAGGTCAATGAACGTTCAAGAAGTAGAGGGGGGGACCCATAACAGTGTTATCTTTATTACTTTTATTGCATTCTAAGTATTGGTTTTATGATTTTGATTATGCATGGTTGTAATTATATGTTTTGATTTTTAGAAATGCAAAGCGGTACTGAAAGGTTCTCAGCCCAACCAACCAACTTCTTAAATTTTATGTTTTGACGTTGTTTCAGGTCATTGATTGAACAATATCCACATCATTCTCTTCTCGGATGGGCTGAGAACTTTTCAGTACCCTATCGTAGAATGTTGTAAGTTTTTAAATAAATGCATTCATATATAAACCTAGCATACCTCATTCTAACTGCAAGTCAATCGGGTTTGTATATTGCAAAGCAACATGGGGATGCTCAGCAGTAAGTTGATTGCCAATATAAAATTTCTAGGCTATTGACAGAAATAAGCGGTATTGTGATCATCCTTTTAAATATGATTCTCAATTTTATTTGAGCTTTGCAGACTTCATTGCACCGTAGTTAAATTTAGCAACAACAACAAAAAAATCAAGACGTATTCTATTTTATTTTTATCATTTTAATAAACCCAACTTGATAATGCCATTGATTTACATGCTTCCATTCACTTCCAAGTGAAAGGGCTGCCAGCTCCATGTCATTCATTTTTCAATTAGCATATTCATGAAATAGCTTCTTCCACTGCACGTTCCGGCAACTAGACTTACACTGCTATAGATATTGTAGAGAAGGCTCTGCAACAGCAATTCTGTTCTAAAAAAAACACTGGAACTGAGCAAGTCTTCAAGTCTGATCGCTACTTTCTATGGAAAATAAGACCTTTTTAATATAACTCTGGCTGACCTTAGGATTCCCAAGACAGGTTTGCAAAGTAGTGTACTATATTTATTTTATTTGTTTATATATCTATTTATTTTAAAGCATTTGTTATACTGCCTTTCAATATTGATATCAAAGCAGTTTACAAAGGTAGCATTTGTAACTATAGTATAACAAAAATCAAGGAACCATAATCAATACAACAGGGTAGGGACTTGAATTCCGCCTATTTGTAGTTACACAACCATACTCAAAATGGTTTACATACAGGTACTTCAAACATTTTCCCTATTTGACCCAGTGGGCTCACAGTTTATCTAATGTACCTGGGGCAGTGAGGATTAAGTGACTTGCCCAGAATCACAAGAAAGAGTGTGAGTTTGAACCCACAACCTCAGGGTGTTGAGACTGAAGCTCCAACCACTGCATCACACTCTCAACAATTCAACAATAAGCAATCAGGAGACATTTATTACTGGCACACATAAGGAATCATCAATGGTATACAAATATAGGCTAAAACAATAAACCCAAAACATCCTAGATTAGGTTAAAAGACTGCCTAAATAGCCATTTTTTTCCATCTTCCTTGAATCATTGACAAGAAGTTTCTTGTCATAATTCTGATGGAAGGGAGTTCCAAAGTGAAAGATCTATACTTTCAAAATGATGTCTGATGTGAAGAATCTAGTCAGAATCTAGAATAGAGAAGAACTACTAAGTAGCTACCATGAGCTGAATGCCAGCTCAGAGGGCTCCAAATATACCTGGACACCTGCATAGTAGCCAGTATTAAGGGGTCCTTTTACTAAGTTGTGGAAAAAGTTTGTTTTCACATAGCACAGCTTAAATTGGCTTACCTAGGAAAGCACTCAGGCATTCTGTGGTAATTTCCAAATCCTTTTAAAAAGGTACACTGCCCAGCAGCACACATTAAGGCCCTGATTCTCTAAATGGTGTCATTGTTAACGGCTGCCTTAAAAGTGGCAAATGAGGTTCAACGTGGATAAGTGCAAGGTGATACATGTCGGTAACAAAAATCATACGCACGAATACAGGATATCCAGTGCTATACTCGGACAGATCCCCCAGGAAAGAGACTTGGGAGTACTTGTAGACAAGTCAATGAAGCCGTCCGCATAATGCGCAGCGGCGGCGAAAAGGGTGAACAGAATGCTACGAATGATTAAGAAGGGGATCACAAACAGATCTGAGAAGGTTATCATGCCGCTGTACCGGGCCATGGTACGCCCCCACCTGGAATACTGCGTCCAACACTGGTCGCCATACATGAAAAAGGACAAGGTACTATTCGAAAGGGTCCAGAGGAGAGCGACAAAAATGGTTAAGGGACTGAAGGAGTTGCCATACAATGAGAGGCTAGAGAAACTGGGCCTCTTCTCCCTTGAAAAGAGGAGACTGAGAGGGAATATGATCAAAACATTCAAGATATTGAAGGGAATTGACATAGTAGAGAAAGAGATTGTCCACCATCTCCAAGGTGAAGAGAACGAGAGGGCACTCGCTAAAGTTAAAAGGAGATAGATTCTGTACAAATGTGAGGAAATTCTTCTTCACCCAGAGAGTGGTAGAAATCTGGAACGCTCTTCTAGAGGCTGCTGTAGGGGAAAGCACCCTTCAGGGATTCAAGAAAAGGTTAGATTAGTTCCTGCTGGACCAGAACATACGCAGGTAAGGCTAGACTCAGATAGGGCACTGGTCTTTGACTTAAGGGCCGCCATGTTAGCGGACTGCTGGGAACGATAGGCCACTGGTCTGACCCAACAGCGGCAATTCTTATGTTCTTATGCTGATCGAGTATCAATCATGCGATGGCACCATTTAGAGAATCATGCCTTCGTGAAAGGTAGGTGCTGGAAATATAGCCCAGGGTTTTCAAGGCCTACATTTCCAGCCCCTACCTTTGACATGAATCACACCTAGAGTGGTACTTTATAGTGCCTAATACCATTTCCAGCATTTGCCATGCCTACAGTGGCATTAGGTTTTGTAAAGTAGCTCCATAGGCATAATTCTGGTGTCATTTTTTAGGTGCCAGTAAGTGCTTTGACAATTCTTTTAAAAGGTCTTTTAAACAGTGTTTTATTCTTAACTTAGGTGCTGTTTATAGAATTATGGGCCTAAATGCTGAGTTGTCATTCTATTCCTATGGGTGGCTCAGTATTTAGCATGCATTGATTGGCAGTGCACCTTTGTAAAAGCCAACCTAAGAGTGAAAACTATTAACATTGGGACTCGTACTTCAGCCACACTTCTCATATATCACATACTCCCCATTCTTTTCAAATAATTCCAATACACTTTTTTAATTGGCAAAAGTTGGCCGCAGCTTTAATTAACATCATTTTCAAAACTCAATTTGATTATAACATTTTAACATATAACAATTCTCAACCAAATTTTCCAACATTCCTTGAATCAATTCCTGGAGCTAATCGGTATCGATCTAGCCCCAGTCTCCCCGTCTTCTCCTTTACATTCTCCGGTGACCCACGGTGTCGTCAAGTCACCTCAACTCGTGGCGGTGCCGCCCACGAGGAAATAATTCAACTCATCTTATTTATATAAATTTTCAAATCATTTATAATCAAATGCTCCCCTGTAGGCTCTTCTTCCAGCTGCGACCCCACCCCCCACCAATCCATACACCCGTCTCCACCCTGTACACCCCCCCCAGCTCCTACCAACTTGGGTGGGAGGGAGGGGAACGCCGACTCCCTCGCACCACCCTCTTCACACAGCGAAATTCTACCCGCCCAAATGCCATAACCAATCCCTATTCTTTCTTCCTACATCCCCTCACTCCTAACCAATCCCCAATCTCCTACTCCTTGGCCAATCAAATTCATCTTCTCCTGTCTCTATCCTAACCTTGCTCTTTCCTACCCCCTCCCCTCCCCTTTCCAATTTTCTTTTGTGGGCTTTGCCTTCGCCCAATGTTATTAGCCACCCAGTATAAACTGGGTGGCCCCCTTATACCAAAAAAATATCTGTTTTCATTTTTATCACAGAGGAAGCATGTCTGGGGCAGAGGATAGGCATTAGAGAATGACACGGTGACAGAATTCATCAACGTTCCTATCCGGGGAAATCATCCTGTGTCATTCTTTAGTGTCTATCTGAACCTCAGTCCTTGTACACCAGCATTCTTCAATGCAAGGCTTGAGGGTCAGTGGTTGTGCCCACTCATACTCTGATTCTTCTCTCTCGTCTTAAAGAATAACATGGGAATGGTTTCCCACAGTTTCCCACGGGGATGGAAACGGTGATGAATTCTGTCACCGTGTCATTCTCTAATAGGCGTATCTGTGCTAATCTGTTAACACATCTATATTCCCCACAATAACTAATTAGAACAGAACTAATACATGAGCCTTTATTGCCTACAAGATAAGTGTCGATAAGTGCTCACCCACAAATATTATCAATTACCATATGCGAATGTAAAAATTGGTGCAAGGCCATTAATTTAAAAAATGACCATTTTCCAGCTACAGTAAAAATGGCCTTAGCAAGTGGGAACGACCCACAAATGGATGAACTGAGGACCCTTTTTACTGCTGTTTAGTAAAAGAACTGGTACGATCTTAAACCTCAATTGAAACACAATTAGCAGTCAGACTTCGTCTTTCAGGAGTGGAGTCACATGATCATAGTTCTTAACATTGCAAATCAGACTAAATGCTGTGTTTTAGATCAGTTGCAAAACATATTTTAACATATACAGAGGTAGAATAAACTATGACGATCGCATCATCTTCTTTATCACGTCCAGGACCTCCTTGTTTCTTAGACTATAGATTACTGGATTCATAAATGGGGTCACAACTGAGTAGAACACAGCTACTACCTTATCTGTGGGAAATGGGTGACTCCCTGGTGGCCTAACATACATATACATAATAGTTCCAAAAAAAATGGACACCACGATAAGGTGGGAGGCACAAGTAGAGAAGGCCTTACGGCGTCCAGATGCTGATGGGATTTTTAATATAGTTCGTATAATGAAAGCATATGAGATGAAAGTACAGGAGGAGGTAATGAAGAGCAATACGGAGATATATACAGTAATGGTCAGTTCTAAAGAATAGCTTCTGTCACAAGTGAGTTCCATGAGAGGACCAGGATCACACAGGAAATGATTAATTTTGTTTGGGCCGCAGAATGACATTGTTGATATTAATGTTATTGGAACCAAAGTCCAGATAAACCCAATAATCCAGCAAGAAGCAGCAAAGATACAACATTTGTAATTGCTCATTAAGGTATTGTAGCGGAGAGGATGACAGATGGCTAGGTATCGATCATAACCCATGACAGTGAGAAGATAATGTTCAGCTGAACCATAGCCAAAGAAGAAATAAAATTGTAGGAAGCAACCTTCAAAAGAAATAGAATTAACTTTAGACAGCAAGCCGGAAAGCATTTTGGGGACAGTGCTGGTTGTGAAACAGATTTCGAGAAAAGACAGGTTGCCAAGGAAAATGTACATAGGTTTGTGGAGGGAAGTGTTGGACCATACCAACATGATGATGGATGAATTTGAAATCAAGGTGAGGCTGTAGATCACTAGGAAGAATGTAAATAAAACAGTCTTTGATTTCTCATTGCTGGTGAAGCCATTAAAAATGAATTCTTTCACATGTGTTTGATTTCTTTCTTCCATCCTTCCAATGTTTGAGCTGAAATGCATAAGAAGAGTTAAAGCATAAGAAAAGGAAATTAATTTACTAGGGATCCATTTTAATAAAAAGCATTAAGGGCCTAAGAAACTGGCGACTACTAGTTTGGTGCTAAGTTTGATTCTTTAAAAGTTAGTTACACTGTATAGGATTAAGCTTAGCTCCCCCTAAGCGATGTTAGACATCACCATGTGTACTGTTAGACACACCCTATTTATGCCAGGATTTTTGGGGTTAAATGCATGCATCTAATTCAAAAATAGGTTCATAACCTGAAAAAACACCCATGATCCAATCCCTAACCATGCCCCCTTTTAGATAGGTGCTTTGGACTAGGCACATACCGTTTCATGCTGGTATAGTCATCTACCAATGGCATTCCAAACATAGCCCCAGGGCAGCGTGAAGCCCTATTGCAAGGAGTTGAACAGCATTGGAGGCTTTATCCCATCTCAATAAAACACTGAATGCTTGGGTGTTTGGTACACCATTGGTACATGACTACACCAACGTGTACCTGCTTATCTAAGAGGGGGTGCTGAAAAGTTCTCAGCCCAACTTCCTAAATTCTGAACATTATTTTGCCACTGTAGCTGAAAAGAGTGTTATCCTATTTCATTGAAGTGCCAATTTGCAGAAACAAAATTCTATGTTTTGGTAGTGTTTCAGATCATTGATTGAACTATATCCAGGTCTAGGTTGGGCTGAGAATTTTTCAGCACCCCTTCATGGTGTGTAGAGTTCCTGTATCCAGTAACCAGAGCTGAGATTATGATTTATAATGCTTCATTCCACCAATCAGAGTCAATTTTATCAGAGATGTCAGAGGCTTGATTGTTCTATACTTGGCTCACTTTTATTACATACAAGGGTGTGCTGAAAAGTTCTCAGCCCAAACAACCAACTTCCTAAATTCTGAGCAAATTCTGAAAAAGTTCTTATGTTCCCAACACCCCTCTACCTGCTCCATTGATTCCTGTTCACATGATCCCTCACACACTAAGGGGCTCATAATTATTATTTTTTTAAACACTTGGACGATCAAAAAAAAGTACCAATAATCAAACAGGATTTTAGACGTATCTAAAACCAGCTTAGTGCCAGTTTGAAAAAACAAAATAATGCTCAGAATTTACCCTTCCTTTTACTAAGCTGCGGTAGAGGTTTCTACCATGGCTTGGAGTACTAAATACTCCAATGCTGCTCCAACGATCGTTTGCATTCCAAAAGCGTCACAGCATTTAGTGCTCCAGGCCATGGTAGAAACCTCTACCACGGCTTAGTAAAAGGGGGCCTTAGGAAGTTGGTTGGTTGGTTTTCAGCACCCCCTGATAAAAGGTATCAGCTACAGCAAGTGTGGTGACCCATATTTTCATATAAGATAGTAATTAGAGAATGACACGGTGACAAAATTCATCACCGTTCCCGTCCCCGCGGATAACCGCGGGAAATAATCCCATGTCATTTTCTAGTGTCTATTTCAACCTCAGTCCTTCTACACCAGCATTCTTCAGAGCAAAGCTTGCGAGTCAGTGGTTGTGGCCATTCATACTCTGATTCTTATGTGAGCTAAGGATAATGAAGCCATTGTGACATCACTGATGTGATTGGCTCTTAGGCACTGGTGGAATGAGGCATTATGACATCACAATATCTGCTCTGGATACCAGAGACTGTCATTCTGTAGTGTCTATCTCAACTTCAGTCCTTCTACACCAGCATTCTTCAAAGCAAAGCTTGCAGGTCATTGGTTGTGGCCATTCATACTCTGATTCTTCCCTCTCTCCTTAAAGAATGACATGAAGATGGTTTCCCGCGGTTATCCGCGGGGACGGTAACGGTGATGAATTTTGTCACCATGTCATTCTCTAATAGTAATATAAGCAAAAATTCTCATCTGCGTATGTAGATGGGTAGAGATTTAAGAAAATTTCAGACACATTTTGAAGAATATAATTTCATGCAGACATTTCTCGTAGTTGTCAAAGGAGTTATTTAGAAAGTTGTCTCTTTGCAAAGTTTTAATACTTTTTTTTGTGGATTTCATTTGGTGATAATTCAGGGCTTTTAAAACTACTAAATCATAATATAACTTTTAAGGCCTCTTCTATTAAACTGTTCTAGCAGATTCTAGCGCGGGGAGCCGCGCTGAATGGCCTGCGCTGCTCTCGACGCTATGAGCATCAGGAGCAGTGTGGGTCATTCAGTGCGGCTCTCTGCACTAAAAACTGCTAGCTTAGTTTAATAGAAGAGGGGGTTAGTGCTGGCTGCAGCAATAACAGCTTTGAAACACATAAGAATTTTATGAGCCATGGCTGAGGCTAAAATCCGCACTATGGTGTGTAAAAGGGGGGGGGAGGGGTAAGTCTCTAAATCCAGAAACTAGAATAAAAAGAATATCTTCTAGGGGATTTGGAGGGTAAAAATGACTCCCCTGGATGTTAGGTCACCAGTAATCTATATCTTATTTGTCTTTTATTTGATGCTGCTTTGATAGGTTTTAAAATTGTTCATTTGTTAGCAGACATTCATAAGCATGTCTTAACAAAATTAGAGGGGGGGGAGAACATGTCTCCCCTGACCCAAAAGGAATGAGGGGGAGAGGCAGCCCAATGAGCGGGTTTTTTTTGTTGCTAAATTTTAAAACTTAGGGCATGCAAAAAATCAATATAAAGATTTTTGAGCCTACAAATGAATAATCAACAATTATTTTCTTTTTACTAAAATGAATATATACAATAAATGAAAAAAGATCAACAATTAGGAATCAGCCCAAATGAACCAAAATTACCCCCTCCCCCCCCTTTTACAAAGCCATGGTAGAGGCTGCCACGCGGCAAATGCTCCAATGACCATTAAATCCCTAAGAGCGTCAGAGTTATTATCGCAGCAGCGGTCGCTACTTTGTAAAAGGAACCCTTAGTGGTTTATTTGAAGGCACGGTCACAATTTTGTTGTATATCTTTTAGGGCCCCTTTTACTAAGCAGTGTAAGAGAATTTTATCGCAGGCTGGCGAGGTAAAAGCTTTGACGCTTTTTGAATTCCCTATGAGCACTGGAGCATTTACCTCGCCGGCGCACGGTAAAATGCTCTTGCACTGCTTGGTAAAACCCAGCATTAGTGTTAAGTTTTGTCTCCATTTAACCCCTCATTTACAAAGCTCGACTGCGCTGGTCGATGCAGTAAATGCATTGACGCCCCAAATGATTTCACAGGCATAGAAGCATTTGCCACACAGCAATTACTCATGCGGCTTTGTAAAGGAGGCCCTTAATTTACTTTTAATAATTCTCCCCCTTCTACAAAGCCGTGGTAGGCGTTTTTTATCGACAGCTGCTGTGGTATTAGCTCCGACGCTACAACCGGTGATAAAAAAGCCTAATGCAGCTTTCTAAAAGGGGGGTGGGGGTAATAAAATTACTGCCATCTATAGTTATCAAGACATAGACAACAATGCATACAAATACGTAAGAGAGAATTCTAGCTTAAAAGAGTCTGCAATTTATTTAAGGAATAATAAACGGGAAAAACAGTATCACTTACTGTTAGTGAGCCTCTTGGATGTAATGAAATATATGATTATTGTCTCTTCAGGTCTAGAAAGCAGATGGATAAGAGATTTGGTCAGTCAGATTGGGAAGTTGGCTTCTCAAGAGCAAATCTTCAGTTTATCAATGGCAGAAATTTGCAACACAGACCCCTATCTTTCACTCCATTAACTTTCAGCTCATGGTTTGTTTTTTTAGTTCAATCATCTTTATTGAAGAGTTTCGTAAAATATACAACCGCTTTTGCAGGGAACCCAAAAGGCAGCAGTATTCCTCATCCCGTCTTTTTAAAGGGTTGTTTCTTTCAAGATAGCAGTACCCAGGGAGAATAAACTGCAACTGTTAAATCATCAAAGAATCTGGAACTTTTAGAAGTTCTGTCCCCAGCTGAAGTTATTAATTATTCTGTAATTATGTGTGTAGCTTAGCCCAGAAAGTTTTTGGAAGTTCTTTCCATTTTTTTTTTTTTTTTGCAGTTCAAGAAAATTTTATTGGTTTTAGAAAGCATAACAATACAAAAACAAAAAGAGAGCTTCCAATGAAGCACAGGTTAAGCCGGGTGAAGACATGTATATCTAATTACAAAGTAGAGGTGGTAGTAGCAGAAATTATAAGAGCAGAAAACATTATAACAATCATCAATGATTGCAAATCATAAATACGTAAAGAAACGTACAAATAACTAAGAGGAATGAGGAAAGTATGTCGAGAAAGAAAATGGTATTATACATTCAATGCTAATATCAGTACATGTAGGTATGTTATTGTGTTAGCAAACATTAAAATGCCAATATAATATGATATAGAGGACAGAGTAAACACATATGTCAACCAGAAAACCATATGTATGTTGGTCAAGGGTCTAAGTGCTGAGATTTGCCAAAATCGACCAAGTTTTGTCAAACGTTGTTATCGAGTTATCGCGTTCAGCCATATGTCGTTCAAATTTACTATGGAGACAAACGGAGTTCTACCATTGATTGAAATCTAATTTTGTAAAATCTTTCCAATTATGTAAAATGAGTTGGATGGCAAGAATCAATAGAAGTGTCAAAAGGCGGTCACGATACATTTTAGCTTTTTCAGACACTACAAATTAAAGTTGTTGAAGATTAATATTTCATCAGTCCAGGGACTGGATACAAGTGTGTGTGTGTGTGTGTGTGTGAACTAGAGAATGACACGGTGACAAAATTCATCACCGTTCCCGTCCCCGCGGATAACCGCGGGAAATAATCCCATGTCATTTTCTAGTGTCTATTTCAACCTCAGTCCTTCTACACCAGCATTCTTCAAAGCAAAGCTTGAGGGTCAGTGGTTGTGCCCAATTATACTCCAATTCTTTCCTCTTTCTTTAAAGAATGACATGAAGATGGTTTCCTGCGGTTATCCACGGGGACGGGAACGGTGATTAATTTTGTCACCGTGTCATTCTCTAGTGTGAACTACATCTTTAATTGCACACAATTTATGCCAATTGCATATTTTAATCATTAGGCACATTGTTTTATGACAGCACATGCTTTGAAATGCATAACCAAAATCATACATTACAGAACAAGGGTGGATGTACCCTGAGACACCTTAACTAATGGCCCAGTCTTTCCTTACCTCTTTCTGCCATATTATAATCTAGAAAGTGGCCAACTAACATCTGAAGGTCCTCCTTCATAAGCTCCCTCCCCTCCTCCCCCCAGTGTTGCCCTTGTTATATTAAGTACAGAGCTAATGACTCAGCAAATCACTACATCAAACCGCAACTGCCTACCAAAAACTACTTATATAGAAACATGATGGTAGATAAAGGCCAAATGGCCTATCCAGCCTGCCCATCCACAGCATCCACTATCTCTTCTTCTCCCTAAGAGATACCATGTGCCTGTCTCACACTTTTTTGAATTCAGACACAGTCTTTGTCTCCACCACCTTTACTGGGAGACAATTCCACGCATCTACCACCCTTTCTGTAAAAAAAGTATTTCCGTGCATTTCTCCTGAGCTTATCACCTAACTTCATCCTATATCTTTACTGTAACCCACTTGTACCCCATGTACTGAGAAAATGAATCTTTAATGTAAATCACTTGCATCCCATGTACTGACTAAATGTATCTTTATTGTAAACCGTTTCTATCCCATGTACTGTCAAATGTATCTTTATTGTAAACCGCTTCGAACTTCACGGTATAGTGGTATATAAGAAATAAATTATTATTATTATTATTATTATGCATTTTCACTCTGGAGTTTATTTTCAGTTGAAACAGACTTGCTTCATGTGTATTTATGCCACATCGCTATTTAAACATCTCTATCATATCTCCCCTCTACTGCCTTTCCTCCAAAGTATATGTATTGAGACCTTCAAGTCTGTCCTTGTGTGCATTGTGACGTAGACCAGCAACCATTTTAGTAGCTTTCCTCTGGACCAAATCCATCCTGTTTATATGTTCTTGAAGGTACAGTCTCCAGAATGGTATACAATATTCTAAATGA
Organism: Geotrypetes seraphini; assembly: GCF_902459505.1. Classification (NCBI taxonomy): domain Eukaryota; kingdom Metazoa; phylum Chordata; class Amphibia; order Gymnophiona; family Dermophiidae; genus Geotrypetes; species Geotrypetes seraphini. The sequence goes on along the minus strand of NC_047099.1, from coordinate 14,404,356 downwards.
GGTCTCACCAGAGTCTTATACAGGGACATCAATACTTCCTTTTTCCTACTGGCCCCTCTTCTCCCTATGCATCCAAGTAACCTTCTAACTTTCACCATTGCCTTTTCAACCTGTTTGGGCACCTTAAGATCATAACATACTATCATACCCATGTCCTGCTCCTCTTTTATGTACCAATGTTCACCACCCCCACCAACCAGTCCTCCAGAATCTGCCACCCACTAGAACAAAAGCCTCTGGCTCAGGTACCCATCATAACACCAGCTGCACAGAACACTTTGGTATCAAAAACACAGGAAGAGTTAGTGGTAATTCAACACAGGTCAAAATAGACTGATGTTCATCGCCATGTGCCCAAGACTACAACTTTTCAATACCCTCTTTCCTACTCCCTTGATTCCTGTTCACATGATTCATCATGCACTAATTGATTAGTGGTGTCATGCCCACTCTCTATATCTAAACATGCCCCCTTAGAGAAAGTTAGAAAAAATGATGAAAGGCCCACCATTTTGAGACAATTAGGGCCTTAGGCCACACCCATAGCATCCCAAGGTATTGGGGAACTTGGGGATATCGGGTAATGTTGGGGGTACCTGATGATTTTGGGTTGTATCAGGTGATATCAGGGTGTGTCTGATGATATTGGGGGATGTCATGATGAGGGGTATCAAGGGATGTTATGGAAAGAGGAATGGGGCTCAGAGGACAGCAGCTCTCTGTGGAGAGGGCCTTGGGGGGATCAGTGGGTGTTATGGAGGAAGGGAGGGAGAGAGGAATCAAATTCTCCCTGCCGGTTCTGCTGATCCTGGCATGGGAATCTCCAATCAGTTGAGTCACCAGGACTCCACCAAACTGGCTCAGCTTGATCAGAATTCCCCTACTGCGTTTCAGACAAGATCTGCTTGGACATCCAAAAAGATGGCCTTTGTGCGTTTTTCATATTGTTGTGTCAAGAGCGTTTTGGAAAAGATACTTGCTTTTCAGGCTGGAAAAATAAATTCTTGGATGAGTTCCTTTATGACTCATTTACAATCTTATTATATATTTAGAAAGTCAATGAAAACTTACCTGTTTGAAAGATTTGTATGATAATTTTATTGTGGTACTTCCTGTTTTTATATTTTTCATGAAATGTAACAGTTCTCTTGATGTGAACCGCCCAGAACTATTGGTTGGGTGGGATACAAAAAAATAAATAATTATTATTATTATATTAGGGAATGGGAAAAAAAAATAGACGTAGTAAGGACCAAAATGTCCAGATAGGTCATTCTCTAAAGAAAAAAAAATATACGACTTGCTGATTTGAGAATGACATTTTGTCTCCTGGATTTCTGGACATCTTTCCCAAGAAGTCCAGACTCAGAGTTAGATGTTCTGTTGAAAATGTCCCTCTAGACTTTTTTAAAGGTCTTTTTTGCCGCTTAGAGAACACATGACTATTTAAGAAACATTATGATAGATAACCCATTTCTCAAACTCAGCCCACTACATCATCATTTCACTATCACCATTATTCTAAACTAGTCTTTAAGCCCGTTACATTAACGGGTGCTAGAATATATGTATGTCTGTCTCATTCTTTCTTTCTCTCTCTCTCCCCTTGGCCACTTTCTGTCTCTCTCTTTCCTCGGCTGTCAACCATCACCCCTTGCCTGTTCCACCTGTCCAGCAGTAGGCCTTCTCCCTTCCTTTTACCTCCCCCTGTCCAGCAGCACTCCTTACCTGCTCCCCCAGTCCAGCAGCACTTCTTCCCTGCTCCCCAGTCACTCTTCCTTGCTCCCCCTGTCCAGCAGCACTTCTTACCTGCTCCCGTTTCTCTTCCCTGCTCCCCTGTTCCTCATCCCTGCTCTCCCTGTCCAGCAGCACTCCTTATTTTCTCCCCCTGACCCTCTTCCCTGCTCCTCCTGCCCAGCAACACTTCTTACTTTCTCCCCCTGACCCTCTTCCCTGCTCCCCCTGTCCAGCAGCACTCCTTACCTGCTCCCCCTGTCAAGCATGTGGCTCCTATCAGCATTCCCTCCACCTCCATTTCCTTGTGCATCAGCATTTCCCCCCCTCCCTACTTCCCTATGCAGCATTTTCCTCCCTCCCCACTTCCCTGTACAGCAGCATTTCTTCCCCTGTCCATTTTCCTGTGAGAGCCGGGTGAGAGCTGCTATCTTCAGCTGTTTTTTTTTTTGTAGTTGAAAGCCGCCACTGCAATTAGGGTTCGCCGGCCGCCAGCGCTCAGCCGCACCCTGAGAGCCGGGTGAGAGCGACGACCTGCAGTTGTGGATTTTTTTTTCTTTTAGTTGAAAGCCGCCGCCGCAGCTCCTCTCTCGATCGTGGTGCAGAGCGGGAGGTGGGGCCTCAGCACCGGCCGGGCAGCTTGCGGCGCTGGCCCTCAGGAGCTCGAGGTCGGTGGCGGACATGCGTGGCGTGCCATGGTGCAAGAGGAACAGAGATCGTTGGCGGCGCGAGGTGGAGAGCAGGTGACGTAAAACCCGCGCATGCGCACTCGTATTTCCGCGACGGGATCAGGGAACACGTTTTTTTAGTGCGCATGCGCGGCCTATCATTTTATTATATTAGATTATCCAATAGGTAATGGCAAATAGTTATAGCGATGGTATATATAGGTTAGCGGGAACACAATTGTAATAGCAGAAAACCTTATGGTCATTATTTTCTGATTTGACACCACATTTAAGACTCCTTTTACAAATCCACAGTAGAGGTTTCTACCATGGGCCAGTAAGATAAATGCTCTGATGCTCACAGAAATTCTAAGAGCATTTAGCTCACCAGCCCACAATGGAAACCTGTACCGTAGCTTTGGAAAAAGGTGCCTTAATTTGCTAAACTATGAATCTCTATGGTTTCCTTTTATTTATTTGTTTAAAAACATATACCCCACTTAAAACCTAAGCAGTTCATAAAATACATACACAATTTTTAAAAACAATACAATGAATATAAAAAAGCTCTCCAACAGTATTATTAAAATAAGTAACTGTCAAGAAAAGGCCTCTACAAATAAAGTCATTTTTAACATCTTTTTAAATCTCTGAATGTCAGAGAGCCTCCTAAGTCACCCTGCCACTGAGATTACCGATGCCCTTATTTTTACATAATGTATGCTTATTAACCCCTCACTAGCCACCCGTAATGTCCTCTCTGACTGGTTGATATACTTCCAGCTCCTGAGTCTGATACCATGGAATCTGAAAGTGTATCACTTTAAAAATCAACAAGAGAACTTTATAAACATTATGATATTTCACTGAAAACCAATGACGTTCTTTCAATAAAGATTGAATATGTTCCCTCCACAGATCAACCGAGCTGCTGCATTTTGCCTTAGGCTTAGTGGGGATGGGCGGACCCGCTATGCCTACGGCCTGATTGGCCCAGGCTTCTAGAGCCTGGGCCAATCAGGCCTTAGGCTTCGCGGGATGGGCCGGGAAGGGGCGGGCCCGCCTCATTTCGATGAGGCAGGCCTGCCGGCTGGACGGGCAAGACCTGTCCGGACTGCAATTAAAGGTTAGTTTGGTGTTGGGGGGGGTTTGGGGGCTGTTAGCGCGAAGGGGGTGCGTCTTCCGGCAGGAGGGATTGGGCACCCTCCTGCCGGTGATCGGTAGTGTCGGGGTGGGGGGGGCATCTACCGGCAGGAGGGTTTGGGCACCCTCCTGCTGGCAATCGGACAGGCGGCCACTATACTTATCGCGGCAGGGAGATCCTTGCCACGATAAGTGTAGCAGCCGCGTCTACTCTAACCTGATTCTGTAGCCGGCGTCTGTAACATGGGCCGTCCTATAGAGAATCCGGGCCTATATGTCTAACAACTTCCTTCTGCCATTAGGTATCTCCTGCATTCTTTATCTTCTCTCCCCAGCCTCCCTCCCCCCTTGGACCAGCAGCAGCAGCAGCAGCAGCAGCAGCAGCTCACTGTATGCTTTTATCTTCCCCACACAGCTGCCGCTAGCGTTAGTTTAGCCAGCAATTCCATCAGGCAGTCTAAGGCTAGTCTTGCCTCCTACAAAAGAGGAAATTGCATCATTGGAGGGGGACTGGCCTAGCAAAGGCTCTGAGGCTGCCTGATGGAATTGCCAGCCCAGCAGTACCTCTCCTCTCCCTAGCGGCAGCTCACTGTGTGCTTTTAACTTCTCAGCACAGCTGCCGCTAGTGCTAGCTTAGCTGCGGCTCCATCAGGCAACCTTGAGGACTTTGTTAGGCCGGCCCTTTTCCAACAAAAGAGGACGTTGCATCATCAGAGGCAGGCTGGCCTAGTAAAGGCCCCAAGACTGCCTGATGGTACTGTGGCTATACTAATGCTAGCGGCAGCTGTGTGGGGAAGTTAAAAGCAAGCAGTGAGCTGCCGCTAGGGAGTGGAGAAGTACTGCTGGACATAGAGAAAAGGTACTGCTGGACATGGGGAAGGGCCAGGGGAAGGGAGAAGGGGTACTGCTGGAAATGGGGAGAGGGATAGGTACTGCTGGACAAGGGGGGAGGGAAAGGGAAGGGAAAAGAGGTGCTGCTTGACCTGGCAGAAGGGGAGGGGAAGGTGCTGCTGGACTTGAAGGAGAGGTAAAGGAAAGGTGCTGCACACTGGAGGGGAGGGTGAGATGGTGCACAGGGAGAAAGCATATTAGTTGTGAGTGGGTTTAGGGGGAGGTAAAAAGGAAAATTGTAGGATGAGTGAGAGTGATGAGAGAGGGAGAAATGGACATGGTGTGGAGGAGAGGGAGAAATGTGGCATAGAAAGAGAACATGTTGTGAGAGGAAAGTGGTGAGGAGAAAGAGAGAAAGCGTGCAGGAGACAGAAAGTGTTGGACTAATGGAGAGAGAGAGAGGTAGAGATGGATGGAGAGGGCAGAAAGGAGGGAAGGAGAAATGTTACACTCAGGGGAAGGGGGAAAGGCAGAGAGTAAAAAGTTGAACTCATGGAGAGAGAGAGTGTTGGTTGGGGGAGGGAATGAGGACTGGAGGAGAGGAAGCATGTAGGAGTCTGAGAGAAAGAGATGTTGGACTGGTGGAAATGAGGGAGAAATGTTGGATATGGCAATAGAGGGAATGGGAGAGATGCACCCTGGATATCTTTCTCTCTCTCTCTCTCTCTCTCTCTCTTCCCAACTCCCTTTGCAGCAAGAGAGGGAGACATGTTGCCAATGGGGTAGAGGAGAGAGGAAGAAAAGTAGGTCTCATGGAGGGACAGAGAGATGTTGGTTGGGGAAGGGAATGAGGTCCGCAGGAGAGGAAGCATGCAGGAGGCAGAAAGAAAGAAATATTGGATGCACAGTCAGAAGGAAGTACAACTAGAGACTCATGGAATCACCAGACAAAAAAGGTAGGAAAACTGATATTATTTTCAATATAGAGATTGAAATGTGTTAGTTTTGAACATTTATATCTGCTGTCTATATTTTGCATTATACATATATGTCTATTTTTCTATAGTTGGTACTGAGGTGTCGTTGCATATTTTAAAATCATTTGCCTTGACCTCTTTGAAAAAAACCTGAATACAAATGATAATTAACATTTTCTCTGCGTACAGTGTAGTTTGTATATATATGTACACGTGGAGGGGCATAATCAAAAGAAACATCTAAGGCCATTTGGGCCTAAGTCACCCAAAGTCGGACACGGGAAAAGGTCCATTTTCAAAAAATACGTCCGGCATAGTTTTTTTTCTAAAATCATCTAACTGTACGTCCAATCGTCTGATTGTCCAGACTGCTAAGTCGTCCATCTTTATACCCCATTTTCAACCAAAAATTCATCCAACTCAAAAATGCTTAGAAAAAGACCTTTTGGGCATGGGAGGGGCCAGAAAAATAAGGGACTGGACTCACAGACATGGCACCAGACTAGTGGTGTATCTTATCACAGAAGGGTCCCACATACACATCTCACAACAGCTCCCTTATGGTGAGCCCCCCCAAAACACCCCCAGAATCTACCTGACCCACCTGTCTACCACCCCAATAGCTCTTGTGGCTGCATAAGAACATAAGAAACGCCTTCACCGGATCAGACCTTGGTCCATCCAGTCCGGCGACCCGCACACGCGGAGGCCCAGTTAGGTGCTCCCTGTTGGAGACTCGGATTTCCCGTATCCCTCGATATGATTTGCAAGGCGGTGTGCATCCAACTTGCGCTTAAAACCCAAAACAGTAGTCTCCGTCACAACCTCCTCCGGAAGAGCATTCCAAGCGTCCACCACTCTCTGTGCGAAACAGAACTTCCTGACATTTGTCCTGAACCTGCTGCCACTCAGTTTCAGGCTATGACCTCTTGTCCATGTCACATCTGAAAAAGTCAATAGTTCTGCTTCCTGGCCTATTTTGTCAAATCCTTTTAATATTTTAAAAGTTTCAATCATATCCCCTCGCAGTACAAAAGGGTTAGGGTTAGGGTTTTTTGGGGAGATGCATATTTTTCCCCATTAATGCAATGATTAGAGTGGCTTATAGGCCTGGGTCCTTCTCTCTATCCCACCCCCAAGACCACTTAAGCCACCTCGGTTATACATGTAGTACTAAGTCTAGGACGGTCCACATCCCGCCTAAATCCTGCCCTCAACACTCCTCCTAACATGCCCCTTTTAGCTCTTGCCGTTCAGCAGCTGTGTGAAGGCCTAGGTCGTTTTTAAATATGTCTAAAACCCGGTTCGATTATAGGCACTTGGACGACTTGCCTTTTAGATCATCCAAGTGCTGATTTAGGCCATTTTTTAGACATTTTTTTGTTTCAGTTATGAGCCCCATAGTATATTTTTTTATTTTATGGTTATCATTAAGTATTAATAAGATTATATTTTGTGTATATGAAAAATGGATGGAAGAAATTGAATTACAATTAGTACTATTATTATGGGGGTGAGTTTGGGGCGGAGCTTGGGCAGGTCTGGGATGGAGCTTAGGTGGGTCTGGGGCGGAGCTTGGGCAAGGGTACTCAGCTGATATTTGTTAGACTTAGGGGTCCTTTTACAAAGCCACGGTAGGGGTTTAACGTGCGGAATACCGCGCGTTAAACCGCCTGCCGCGCTAGTCCCTAACGCCTCCATTGACGAGGCATTAGGTTTTCTGCTTGCCACGGGGGTTAGCGCGTGATTAAATGTCCGACGTGCTAACCCCGCTAGCGCAGCTTTGTAAAAGGACCCCTTAGAGGGTACTTGGCAGGCATCAAGAAAAATGATGTTGCCGCGTGTCGATCACACTTAGGGGCTGTTAAGAGAATCATGGCTACTGGTGCCTAAAAATGGCATGGTGTCCTTATCATCTTTAATATTTAGAAACAGAAGTCTATAATTTTTAAACAAAATAAATACATAGAATTAGATCACCAAACCTCGTCCATACTGCATCTCAATAGAGTTTGTATATTTTAATGTAAGCAAAAAAACCATCTAGGCCAAGGGTGTCAAAGTCCCTCCTCGCGGGCCGTAATCCTGTCGGGCTTTCAGGATTTCCCCAATGAATATGCATGAGATCTATTTACTTGCACTGCTTTCATTATATGCTAATAGATCTCATGCATATTCATTGGGGAAATCCTGAAAACCCGACTGGATTACGGCTCTCAAGGAGGGACTTTTACACCCCTGATCTAGGCTATTGACTCTTACTATCAGATACTAAGTACGATCAGGCCTGGATGAGAGACTGCCTGGGTGCTGTAGGCTGAGGGGCCCCATGTTGGGTAGCAGCAACATAGTGGAGCCACACACAGCATGGGGGAAGGGAATGACAAACTGCTAATGTATTCTGCCATGAAACATCACAGGGTGGATTCTTCACTGTGCATGTTGCCATGAGTCAGTGGCATGATCCATCAATGTTTATAAAGTAGCTTCTCCCACTGCACATACCCCTGCATGCCCGAAAATAGTTTATTACTTATATTCTGCCTTTAAACAAAGCAGATTACGACCGTACATTCATAATTAAAACAATAACTTAACATTCATAATACCACATACAACACAGCAAAACATCATCATTATATAACATAACTTAAGTTTTCTTTAAAATTTCCTGAAAGGATCATTAAATCCAATCTTTCTGACAAGAAAGTACCTCAGTGTGCACCTTTTAGCTGGCAAAATAAGGCCCTCTTTTACTAAACCACAGTAGAGGTTTCTACCACAGCCCAGAGTGCTAAATGCTCCAATGCTGCTCTAACACTCAAAGAAATTCTATGAGCATCAGAGCAGTGTCAGAGCATTTAGCACCCTGGACCGTGGTAGAAACTTTTACCATGGCTTAGTAATAGAGGGCCAAAATGATGTTTTAAAAGTTTTTTAAATTGACAGAAATCATTTAACTGTCGGAGATACGAGGTATACTGGACCTGGTCCTGCACCTGAAAATGTGATTTTCCTTACACTGTCCAAATGGAGTTGCTTTTGTGTTGGTTCAACCAATCCTGATGGTGCTGCTGAACATCAAAATCTCAATGGCACATGGAATTTCAAGCAATCCTGTTTATACAAGCTCAAGTAGACCATCAGTAACAGTTTATACTTCTCCCGTTATTCCATAGTCAACCAATACAGGGAAACAAAATGTGAAGACACAATCAAATTTACCAGTCCCACCTAAGGCATGTATTATTGAATTTTATGTCACTTGTAAAGCACGCATCAACAGATGTTTTTCTAAAATACCACTGAAATTGAGCAGGCCCAAACTAGACACCAGAACTTTAATCTCTACATTCTGTAGGACCTTTTTATGAAATTTATGAGTTTGTCCGTTAATTGTGACTGGCTGTAGGGTTCCCATGACAGTTTTGCAGCAGCGGTGTACTATATTTTATCTATTTATTTTTTATTATTATTTTTTTTAGTATTTATATTTATTAGCAATTGCAAAAGGGAACATACAACCAAAAAGGGAGCAGATACGAACAGTGCAATGGTCAAGGGATAGAACCAGAGAAAGGTCAACAAATAAAACAAGGTACAAGAAACCCTTGGGTAGATGCTCATTACAATTGACATTTTATGTAGAAAGTATGGAGCCCCCAACCAGACACAACCAAGCCACAGACAACCAACCTCAAGTCACACCAAACACACACCATGTACTCAAACACTCATACCCCACATACAACCAGACAACCATAGAACCATATCCACCTGAGGAAGGAAGAGGCAACACCATCCCCCACAGGAATCAAGGCATAGAAGCGGAAACATCATCCACAGGGCCAGTACACAAGAGCAGAGCTCTCCGCCAAAGAGCTATGTAACACCGATGGGCAAGATGCCCAGATTTAGAGGTGCGCTGCATCTCATAGCGGCCGACCTCAGCCGTATTATTATTAATGGGTTCTTTTACAAAGCTACACTGTTGAGCAGCATGCGCTAAATGCCGAGCCACCCGTTTTGTACCTATGAGCGTCTCAGCATTTGGCGTGCACTACTTGGCAGCAAAGCTTGGTCACCTTGACCCAAGGCAGAATACAGCCAAACACGCATACTTAAAAATAAACAACAAAAATGCATCTACATATTTACAAAAAAATAACATGAGGAAATTGTATCGATTGTCCAAATGTCAGGTGCAGAAGATACGAATGCAAAGCAGATTTACCGTAAACAGTTTAAATTCTCTAATTTATGTTGCTATATTTCTATAAGAATGTATTTTATATCCAATACAACAGAGTATAGTAGGAAAAGAAATGGATTGTACAACAATAAGCAATCGGGAGGCATCATTCATTCGTATCAGCTATAAGATATCCAGCAGCCTTAGGCTACAGGCACATAACCCAGGTCAACAATGCAGTTACAAACAAAAAATAATCAGTAGATAATAAGAGTGGTTACAAACAGTATGTATGCAGGTTTTGGGATGTTCAAGGGGCCCAACCAAGAAAAGAATGACATGGAGCCATGAAGCTTACAAGTTATTCCACACTTTTCTTGACACTTTTCATTTCATTTCATATCATTGAATTGAAAAGTGTCAAGAAACGTGTGGAATAACTTGTACGTTTCACAACTCCCCGTCATTCTCTTCTTGGATGGGCTGAGAACTTTTCAGCAGCTCCTCATATTTCTGGCCACAATTCTTAGAATAGCCATGTTTTTATGAGTTTGTGGAATAAAGCATATTTGGGAGCAGTACGGATTTTTGGTGATAATGTGTTCTATGTTTTAGCCACGAGAGTAGGCATTTCTGTGCCAATCAGTTAGCAGACCTATATTACCATGTGCTAACTGATTGGCACAGGATTAGCATGATGTGCGCAGAATTGAATCGGTTCAGCGGACGGCCACCAGGATGATCTCGGGGCTCAAGGGTCTCTCGTACGAAGAGAGACTGAACAAATTGCAGCTCTACACTCTCGAGGAACGTAGGGAGAGGGGAGACATGATCGAAACATTTAAGTACCTCACGGGACGTGTCGAAGTGGAAGATGATATTTTCTTTCTCAAGGGACCCTCGGCCACAAGAGGGCACCCGCTCAAACTCAGGGGCGGAAAATTTCATGGCGACACCAGAAAGTATTTCTTCACAGAGAGAGTGATTGATCATTGGAACAAGCTTCCAGTGCAGGTGATCGAGGCAGACAGCGTGCCAGACTTTAAGAATAAATGGGATACCCATGTGGGATCCCTATGAGGGTCAAGTTAAGGAAATTGGGTCATTAGGGCATAGACAGGGGTTGGGTAAGCAGAGTGGGCAGACTTGATGGGCTGTAGCCCTTTTCTGCCGTCATCTTCTATGTTTCTATGAGTCCTTATTACTTATATTAAAAAGGTACTGATTAGGGCTCATGCACCAATATTTGTAATGACAGTATGTGAATGACAAAATTAGTGTATGGCAATTCATTCAAAAATAGAAAAATCGGCCATATTCTGACAATGGAGAAAATGGACGTAGCACGCATTAAAGACCTGTCTAAGGGTACACTTTCTTACAGCAGCCTAGTAAAAGGACTCCAAGGATCTTAAACCTATATTGAAACACAATTAGTAGCCAGTGTTTTTTCAGGAGTGGATTTACATGATCATTTTTGTAGCAATGTAAAGCGGTCTAAGTTCTGCATTTTAGATCAGTTGCATAACACGTATACAGACAGGAGAATAAATGATCACAATTGTATCATCTTTTTTACTACCTCCAGGACCTCCTTGTTCCTTAAACTGTAGATTACTGGATTCAGTAAAGGAGTCACAACTGTGTAAAATACAGCTATTACCTTATCTATGGGAAATGGATGATTCCCTGGTGGCCTAACATACATAAACATAACACACCCAAAAAAAATGGAAACTACAATGATGTGGGAGGCACAGGTAGAGAAGGCCTTACGGCGCCCAGACGCTGATGGTATTCTTAATATGGTTTGTATAATGAAACCGTACGAGATGAATGTAAAGGAGGAAGTAAGGAAGAGCAATAAGGAGATATACACAGTAATGGCAATTTCTGTAGAATAGACCCTCTCACAAGTCAGTTCCAGCAGAGGCCCTGGATCACACAGGAAATGATTAATCCTATTTGGACCACAGAATGGCAATGTTGATATCAATATTACTGGAAACAAAGACCAGAGGAAACCGACAATCCAACAAGAGCCGGCAAACCAAAAACATTTGTTATTGCTCATTAAGATATGGTAGCGAAGAGGATGACAGATGGCCAGATATCGGTCGTAACCCATGATGGTAAGAAGAAAATGCTCAGTTGCGCCACAGCTGAAGAAGAAGTAGAACTGCATAAAACAACCTTTGAATGAAATAGAGTTAATCTCAGATAGTAATCCAGAAAGCATTTTTGGGACAGTAGTAGTTGTGTACCAGATTTCGAGAAAAGACAGGTTGCCAAGGAAAATGTACATAGGTTTGTGTAGAGAATTGTTGGACCATACCAACATAATGATGGCTATATTTCCAATCAATGTGAGGCTGTAGATCACTAGAAATATTGTAAATAGAGCAGCTTGTGATCTCCCGTTGATGGTGAGTCCATGAAGAATAAATTCTTTCACTTCTGTTTGGTTTCTATCTTGCATCCTTCCAAAGTTCACCTTAAAAACATAAGAAGATCTAAAACATAGGAAAAGAATAAAGAAATCACAAATATATACTTTTACCCCACCCTCCTTTTACAAAACCGCAATAGCATTTTTTAGCGCCGGCTGGCGACACTCAAAGGAACTCTATGAGCATCAGAAACAGCACAGAGCATTCAGCGTGCCGGCTGCCGCTAAAAACCGCTATTGCAGATTTGTAAAAGAGGGAGGTTAATGAAGGTCTTTAACCCCTTAATGTTCAGCTAGCATGGAAAAACAGTCTACCTCAAAATGTGTTAAACCATTTTGCAGTATTTTCCCTGTTTGTGTGTGTTAAGTCATGTGCTACCTTTTTTTAAAAAAATATCTTTGGGATGGAATGCATTATGTGTGGATCTTTGGGCTTGGATTCTGTAAACTGTCTCCCGATTGTAGGCAGCTGTAGGTGTCCTATAGCTGTCTAATCAGCCAATTGGGACGCACGTTTTTTAAAAAAATTGCTCTCCAGGCAGACTGCCTATGTTGAAGGTGCTTCCGGGAGCCTAGGGAGGCCCACAAGCCCGCCTAAGCTTACCTAAGTAAGCTTAGGCCTTAGGCAAACTTAGGCTGCCCATGTACCTAAGGCCCTGCCCATAGGAGAGGCCTTAGGCACCTGTGCCAATCAGGGCCTTGGCTCCTGTGAGTTGGGAATGGGAGAGGCAGGCCCGCCTCATTTGGATAGAGGCGGGCCTGCCGTCCAGATGGTGCGAGCACCTGTCCGGCCAGCCAGCTTGCTAGGGGGATGGGGGCTTCATTGGGGGGTGGGTCCATGAAGGGGGGGGTTTCTTTGGAGGAGTTTGGGGATGGGGAGTTCGTTTACAGGGTCTGGCAGGAGGGATTGGGCACCTTCCTGCCAGCGAACTTTGAGAAAGGGTGGGGGCCCTACCAGCAGTAGAGGTTGAGCACCCTCTTGCCATGATCATCGGGGGGTGGGGGGCCTACCGGCAGGAGGGGTTGGGCACCCTCTTGCCGGCGATCATTGTGGGCTAGAGAGGGGTCTTTTGGCAGGAGGAATTGGGCATCCCTCCTGCCTCGTTTGTTTAGGGGGAGGGAGAGAGGGAGACTGACGGCCGCAGTTGCGGCCGCTTTACTAATCGCAGAAGGGAGATCCCTTGCTGCGATTAAGTATAGCGGCCGCATCTAAAGTAAACCCGGTACTGTAACAGGCGTCTGTAACATGGACGTTAGTTACAGAATTGGGTTTAGTTTGGGCGGGTGTAGGCCCGATTCTATATAGGACACCCATCCTGAGCGTCCTATACAGAATCCTTTGTGTTCCAGAATTAAAGCAGGACCATGTAGTACCTTCTAAACAGGTAAGAGCCTTCATGCATGATTGGAGATTAAAGAAATAGAGAATGCTCTAATAAAGTGTCACATTAATTCTGGTAAAGCAGAGGTGGGAGTTAGCTGGATCCTAAAAAAATTCAGTATTATATGGACTATCCAGTTAACTTAAAAGAGTAAATTTGATTGTTATTTCCATCTTTAAAAGGAATAAAATCTATTGGTAATATTACTTGATCTTTCTCATATACTTTTATAGCGATTTAGAATGGGATTCCTTCTAATGTTGGAACCCTTCTCCTTCCAGATATTTTGTAAATCTATGAAAACAGTTATTTCAACTGTTCTTAGAAAATTTTTTTAAGGAAAATTAGTTATCTTTAGGATGTCAGATGAGGGTCTTCATTAATAAATTATTTTCTCTCTAACTATTTTCATTTTGATTTTCAATTTCTATGAGTCGAGCTCCTTTAGGAGAGAGGACACGGTATATAAATCCAAGATTTAGATTAGATTAGGTTGTCCTAAATCAATCTGGTGTCTATCTGGGAAATACCTCAGACTATAGCCTCCTCTTCTATTAAACTGCGCTAGCAGTTTTTAGTGCAGAGAGCCACGCTGAATGGCCCGTGCTGCTCCTGATGCTCATAGGAACTCTATGAGGGTTGGGAGCAGCGTAGGCCATTAAGCTTGGCTCCCTGTGCTAGAAACTGCTAGCACAGATTAATAGAAGAGGCCCTAAGTTATACCTGGATAACTTTTGGAAAGCCGCTGTGTATCCTGATATCTAGTGCTGGTTCATGCATATGGACCAGCCTTGAGTAGCAGTGTGTAATATGGCTGCCAATGACAAGCATTTTAAAAAAATACAAGCGCTGCTGGCTGGCTTTTGACAGATATTAGGCCAATATGTCATCAGTCCCTATATTTGTCACTCACATGCAAGTGAAGCATAATAAAAACTTTCCAAAATGACTCATTTTGAATAATATTGTAACACAAGAAGGAGAAATCCTGGAAGGAAAAGTTTTTGAACAGAATTGATCAGAACAGAACCTAACCACACCATTTTCCGGAAGAAACTGAAAACTCATCTATTTGACACTTAATCACCTGTATCCTCTCTTTTCTCCCACCCCTCTCCCTACCCCCTTCCTACCCACCTCTTCTCCTCTCCCTCCCTTCCTCCCCCTCTCCATCCTTGCCTCTCCCTCTGGGTGTGTTGTCATTGTGCTTTACCTCTATCAGTGTGATACCTTCTTAAGCTTTTGACCTGTGATGCAGCACCCTAGGTTTCAAGAAGGATTTTAAAAAGAGGTCTATGGGCCCCTATTAATAAGTAGAACGAAAGGGGGATGGGATTTATATACTGCCCTTTCTGTGGTTACACATTCAAAGCATTGGGCAATGTAAAATTAAGTGACTTGCCCAGAGTCACAAGGAGCAGTGCTGGGACTCATCCAACAACCACAGGATGGTGAGCCAGCAGCTCTACCACTAGGCCACTCTCACCTCAAATAAAGATTAACAAACAAGTTCTAGATGATTCCTTTTTTAATTGGACTTAAATGTCTGGTTTCATTGCCAAGTAATTGTTATCTGCCAGAAAGAAGAGAGGAAAATTCTTGAAAGTTAGTCAAAAATACACTAAGGGCTCCTTTTACAAAGGTGAGCTAGGGCCTTAACGCGTGCTATTCCCGAGCGAACTAGTCACTACCGCCTCCTTTTTAAGAGGCGGTAGATTTTCAGCTTCCGCGCGCTATAGCGTGCAGTAATTTTGTGTGTTTGCTAAAAACTCTAGCGCACCTTCATAAAAGGAGCCCTAAGTTACTCCATAAAATATGTATCAGCTACAACTTGTGTGGTGACCCTTATTGGTACCAGAACCTAATATGTGTCACGTAAATGAAACTTATATTAAAAAATCTTGCATTGTAACTATGGCAAATCTAATCTGTAAACTGTCTAAGTATGTCAAATTAGGATAAAAACATGTACAGGAAAACTTGCACTGTAAGGATAACTATACCAAATTATAACTGATAAACTGTATATTATGTATATTAGTATTAGACCCCCTAGTATGTGTCAAGTTAGGATAATAACTTGTATTATAAACTTGTGCTGACAGTATGACAAATCTAGTGCAAATTGTAACCCGTTAAAATGTTTAACCTGTAACCCTCTCTGAGTTCTTTGGGAACAACGGGATATAAAATGAATTAATTAAATAAACAAATACATTTTCATATAAGATACGACTATTGAAACCAAATACATCTGTGCATTTGGCCAGGGAAAGATGGGTAGGGATTTAAGAAAATGTCAGACAAATTTGAAAGAATACAATGATATAATTGTCAACTTAGAATGCTTTTTTTTTTCAGTGGATTCATTTGGTGATTTCTTAAGACTTTCCAAACTACTCCATCTCTGAATGAAAAGAAAATCTAGGGTGATGAGAGGATGAAAATGACTCCCTTGGATGTAAAGTTACCAGTGCTCTCCATCTATTGTCTATCTCCCTGGTCTTTTATTTGAAGCTCCTTTGTTGGGCTTTACGATTGTTCATTCATTATACGACATTCAGCTCATAAGCAGGGCTTTAAATTTTAAGGCATGCAAAAATCAATTTAATGATTTTCGAGCCTAGAGATGAATGGGTTAAGATAATTAATACTGATTATTTTTAAAATTAAAATAAATATTTAAACATAAGAACATAAGAACTGCCATCTCCGGATCAGACCTTCAGTCCATCAAGTCCGGCGATCTGCATACGTGGCGTACTTGGCATACGTGGCGTATTTTTAGTCACCTATATCCCTCTATGCCTCTCGTAAGGAGATGTGCATCCAGTTTGGTTTTAAATCCTAGAACGGTCGATTCCGCAACAACCTCCTCAGGGAGGGCATTCCAGGTATCCACCACTCGTTGCGTGAAGCAATTAGAGAACATTCTCATATGAACTAAAGTATAGTGGATTTATTTGAAGACAAGGCAATAATTTTGTGGTATTTATTTTAGTGTTTAGTTTTGGTACCATTTAATTTGATTTTTAGAATTTAATACAATTACTGCCACCACTTATAATTTATACAGTCAACAAGACATAGGCAGTGATGTACACATATACATAAAAGAGAATTCCTGCTCAAAAGTTCCTGCAATTTATTTAAGAAAAAGTAAGCAGGTCAAACGGCATCACTTACTGTTAGCGAGACTCCCGGACAACTTGTAATAAAGTATTTGACTATTGTCTCTTCAGTTCTAGAAAGCAGATGGATAAGAAACCTGATGGAAAAGATTTCAAAGGTGGCTTCTCAAGGGCAAATCTTCCATTTTATGAATGGCAGAAACTTGAAACACAGACTTCTATCTTTCACTCCACTATGATTTTAGCTTCTCTCCGAGGCTCTTCTTCTTTCCAGAGAACTCATAAGACAGTGGCATTCTTCATGCCATCTTTTTAAAGGGTTGTTTCATGCAAGAGAGCAGTACCCAGGGAGAATAAACTGCAAATCTTAGGTCATCATATATTCCTGAACATTTAGAAATTCTGTACCCAGTTGACATTATTAATTCTTCTGTAATTATGTGCATAGCTTAACACAGAAAGTTGTTTTTTTTTTTTAACCCTTTCAGGACCATAAGGATCGTAGGCCAATTTTTGTGGTTTTGACGACATTTTTATGGTAAAAAGGGCTTGCAGATGCCAAAAAATTGATTTTTTTTTGTGAAATATCATTATTTTTATTTAAAAAAATCACACTTCTGGCTTATGGACAGTGTGGCAAGTGAATCTTCTCGTCAATCTGTCAACGACGCTAATGAATGAATGTCGGAACCAGTTTGTTTACATAAAGGCAGTATCATATGGAATCCGTACATATCAAATTTAGAACTGTAGACTATCCCAATCAAAATTTATAGGATTTTAAAGTTATGGGACAAATATGTCCCTTGGTCCTGAAAGGGTTAAAGTCTTTCCATCTCAGCTGTTTCTGACAGTAGAGAATCAAGGGGTTGAAGATTAATATTTCATCAATCATGGAACTGGGCAAAAGTGTAATTAGCAACTGATTGGAATAATATCTGCCCTGCCACAGCTTTATTAACTCACAATTTATTTCAAAAGTCATATGTCAATTAGCAAAATCATGCATTTTTATAATAATGCGCATTATTTTATGACAGCACAGGCTAGAACATATATAATGGAGATCATACATTACAGGTAATGGACTAATCCTTCTCTCTCATCCCTTTCTGCTACTACTACTGGGTGCACACAGCGCTGAACAATAACATGCATGAGACTGTCCCTGCTCAAAAGAGTTTACAATCTAATTGTGATAGACAAACAGGGCAAAAGGTTGAATCTATACAGTACACTCTGCTCAAGTAGGTAATTACAAAAGGATTGATGAGGTAGATAGGGTGGGAAACTATAGAGGGAGTGACAAACAGATATGGGTTATGGGCCCATATTACCATCTAAGTAGAAGACACCTCATATCTGAAGACCCTCCTTTGTAAACTCCCCAGTGTTATATTACTAGGTAACTACAATATTTATGACTTGGCAACCCACAATGCTAAGCTACGACAGCCCAAACATCGCCACCATCCAGTCCTCCATAATCTGCTACCCACTAGAACAATAACCTCTAGCTTGGGTACCCACTACAACTTAACCCCTATGACAATGTCATTTTGTCAGCAACAACACGGGAAGAACAGGTAAAAATTTAATACAGTTCAGACTACACCAGTGTTTCTCAGGGGGTACATGGGCCACCTGTTGGGGGTATGCGGGCTGACTGCCACCTGGGATCTGTCCCTGCCTGTCCCCCTGCTGAAGCCACCACCGCTTCCTCCATGCCCCACCATTGAAGCTGACCCTGCTACTCAACACACTCCATTCCCACCCCCTGCCACTGCCACCAGAACTGCAACCCAACATGCTCCATTTTTCCCTGCCCCGTCACCAAAGCCGACCTTGACACCCAACACGCTCCATTTCCATTCCCACCCCCCTGCCACCACTGCAACAGAAATGGGACAGGCATGTGCAGTGTCTGCATGCAGCCAGCCCACAAGCCTTCCACCGACATCAAGTCTGACGTCAGAGAGAAGTTTCCGGCCCATCTGGAACCTTCTCTCCAATGTCAAAATTGACATCAGGGGGAAGGCTTGTGGGCTGGCCGCATGCAACAGGGGTGCAGGGCCAGGTGCTCTAGCAGAATAAATCTCTTTAATTACCCATCCCTGAAATCATGTCATTACAAGAAGTTCCTTGACAGAATGTTATCATTCCAGGCAATCAAACTGAACACATGGCTCATAAAACCCATACTCGAGGCCACTTCATATGCTGACTTCAGAAAATCACTGAAGACCCATCTCTTTAACAAATTCTAATCCCAATTCTTGTCCATCCCCCTCAGTTATCCTCATCCCAATCCCCAATTCTCTTGATTTTAGATTAACTCATGCTCTTCCCATTTGTATTTGTATTCCACCCAAATTGTTTTCCCCTGCACCCCAATCCCTGACTAGATACTTTCTTTTGATTCAATCCAACTTGGTTCTCTTCCATTTGTAATTTGTATCCCAGAAAGTACTTTTTTCTTTTCCCCTTACATCTCATACCCCCATTGTATGTATCTTGTTGTAAACATCTCATACTCTCTTTGTATGTATCTTGTTGTTAACCGTTTGAACTTATGGTATAGCGGTATATAAGAAATAAAATTATTATTATTATTATTATTAATGGAGCATATCAGGTGGCTGTTATGGTGGCGGCAGGGGGGGTGGGAGTGGAAATGGAGTGTGTCGGGTGTCAAGGTCGGCTTTGGTGAAGGGGCAGGGAAAAATCAGTGATGGTGTCTTCAGTGGAGGGGGCAGGCAGGGAGAGAGGAAGAAAAAGTTGGACTCATGGAGGGACAGACAGAGATGTTGGTTGGGGAATGGAATGAGGTCTGGAGGAGAGGAAGCTTGCAGGAGGCAGAAAGAAGGGAAGACATATTGGATGCACAGTCAGAAGGAAGTGCAACCAGAGACTCATGAAATCACCAGACAATAAGGTAGGAAAAATGATTTTATTTTCAATTTAGTGATCAAAATGTGTCAGTTTTGAAAATTTATATCTGCTGTCTATATTTTTGCACTATATTTGTCTATTTTTCTATAGTTTTTACTGAAATGACATTGCATATTTTAAAGTCATCTGCCTTGATCTCCTTGAACCCACCCCCTGAATATAAATGATAATTAACATTTTCTCTGCATGCAGTGTGCTTTGTGTTTTTATAATTTTTTGATTACTATTATGTATTAATAAGATTATACTATGTGCATATGAAAAATGGATGGAAGACATTGCATTACAATTAGTACTATTATTATGGGGGGTGGAGACAGGGGTGCAGTTTGGGTGGGTCAGGGGCGCAATTTGGATGGGTCTGGGGAGGAGCTTGGGCAGAGGTACTCGGTTAGTATTTGTTAGGCTTAGGGGGTACTTGGCTTGAAAAGGTTAAGAAACACTGGAGTAGACTGATGTGCACCATCATTTGCCTAAGACTTAAACTCCCCAGCATCCTCTTCCCTTCTCCCATGATTCCTGCTCACGTGATCCCAAGGCATTCCCTACTTTCAAAAGCAAAACATGTTTTATACAACACAGAAATCCAGTTTCCTCCATCCAGGTGCTTTCTGAATGGAGTAGCACCTTGTGTGATATGTTCTTTAGTACCCCCACCCTGACCACTGAATATTGCACCTTTTAATTTATTTCTGTGATAGCAAAATTGAGGTATATGGGTAAAAGGCCTGCCAGAAGATAACTAGTGTTTTACAGAGACTGACTATGTTATATCTGGGGTACAGTGGATATACAGGGCAAGGCAAAAAAAGGTAACCCTGTAGTATTTTGTTTGGGGTTTTTCTGGGTTTGTTTGTTTTTTGTTTTGTTTTTTTTTGCTGTTTTCTCAGCAACCACTTGAAATTTCATGGCTTTTATTTGCAGTTACTATCTATAAATGCCAAGTGGAACAAGATTATCTTTAAACAGTGAAATTACAGACTTTTTAGTGTGACCAACCATGATTTTCTCATATTCAAAAATGTTTTCATTGTAACATTATCCATTATTTGAACAAATAAAAACAGGGAACCACCTTTCTGTTAATGATATCACAGTTTATTGTTTATTGAAAGCTTCTATACCATTACTAATTACTAATTCAGAGAGTAATTTGAATTTGACCTAAACCCATTGTCCTACTATATCTGTGAAGCAAAGCTATAAGCCTATCACAAGTTTCACCCAAAGCCCCCCAAATAATAACCAAACTTAAGGAAATATTGCAGATTATCTGGGACAGACTGTCACCAGGACTGATCAACAAGACTGTTAAGAACTTCCCAAAGTGACTGAAGGCCTGTGTTAAAGTTTGGGGTAGAGACTTTGGTCCAGATACAATAAATGCCTAAAGTTATGTGCTGATATTGGCGCCTATATTAGGCCCCCTTCATCAAGCCGCGTTTGGGTGTTTTTTTTTATTATCGGCCACTGTGGTAAAAGCTCCAGTGCTCATACAATTCCTATCAGTGTCGGAGCTTTTACAGCGGCATCCAGCAATAAAAACCCTAATGTGACTTGGTAAAAGGGGGCCTTAATTAATAGGATTAATTGATACTGACATTGGCACTGAACACCTCATAATTGGACTTAATTGAAAGTTAGGGGCTTAATTAAAAAAAACAAAATTCTCTTAAAAGTAGGTGTCTTGTCCAAAGCACCTACAGTAAAAGTGGTCATCGGTAGAGGCAGAACGTGGGTGTGTTTTCAAGTTATGCATGAGATCATTAGGTATCTAACTTAGACACAGGTATTTAGATGAAGATAATTCTGACATATATAGGGTATGCCTTAATTTAGGGCACCTAGTGATGCCTATGCATGTTAGGTTGGTGCTAAGCGTGATTCTATAATGGGTGCCTAATTTTTATAGAATTGGTGCTAATATTAGCACATAACTTTAGGTGGGCTATATGGAATCTGGTCCTTTGAACATTTCCAGTGACTGGAATATTCTGACACTTAGTTAATTGTATCTAGAGAATGACATGGTGACCAAATTCATCACTGTTCCCGTCCCCTCAGATAACCACATAAAACTATCTCCATGTCATTCTTTAAGGAGGGAGGGAAGACTCAGAGTATGAATGGGCACAGCCACTGGCCCTCAAGCCTTGCATTAGAGAATGCTGGTGTAGAAGAACTGAGGTTGAGATAAATACTAAAGAACTTAAGAACATAAGCAGTGCCTCCGCTGGGTCAGACCAGAGGTCCATCATGCCCAGCAGTCCGCTCACGCGGCGGCCCATCAAATCCAGGACCTGTATAGTAATCCTCTATCTATACCCTTCTATCACCTTTTCCTTCAGGAAATTATCTAATCCCTTCTTGAACCCCAAAACCATACTCTGTCCTATCACACCCTCTGGAAGCACATTCCAGGTGTCCACCACCCTTTGAGTGAAGAAGAACTTCCTAGCATTGGTTCTGAATCTGTCCCCTTTTATTTTTTCCGAATGCCCTCTCGTTCTTGTAGTTTTTTAACGTTTGAAAAATCTGTCCCTCTCCACTTTCTCCATGCCCTTCATGATCTCTAGCATGTCTCCTCTAAGTCTCCGTTTTTCTAGGGAAAAGAGCCCCAATTTCTCCAATCTTTCAGTATATGAAAGGTTTTCCATACCTTTTATCAATCGCATCGCTCTTTTCTGAACCCTCTCGAGTATCACCATATTCTTCTTAAGGTACGGTGACCAATATTGGACGCAGTACTCCAGATGCCGGCACACCATCGCCCAATACAACGGCAGGATAACTTCTTTCGTTCTGGTTGTAATACCTTTCTTGATAGTACCCAGCATTCTATTTGCCTTCTTAGAGGCCGCTGCGCACTGTGCCGACGGCTTCATTGTGTTGTCCACTATTACCCCCAAGACCTTTTCTTGGGTACTTTCACCCATTATCAGCCCTCCCATTGTACTTTGGGTTTCTGTTTCCTACATGCAAGACTTTACATTTCTCTACATTAAACTTCATCTGCCATCTCATCGCCCACTCTTCTAGCTTGTTTATGTCCATTTGTAGTTTCTCACAGTCCTCTTTAGTCCCAACCACTAAATATTTTGGTGTCGTCTGCGAATTTTATTAGTTCGCACTTTGTCCCTGTTTCTAGATCATTTATAAATACATTGAACAGCAGCGGTCCGAGTACCGACCCTTGCGGAACACCACTCATGACTCTCCTCCAGTCCAACTAGTGGCCCTTCACTCTTACCCTTTGCTTTCAACCTGTCAACCAATTTTTGATCCATCTATGTATGTCTCCTTCCACCCCATGGTTCTTCAGTTTCCGAAGTAGGTGTTCATGGGGTATCTTGTCAAAGGTTTTTTGGAAATCTAAGTATATGATGTCTAAGAGGTCCCCTTTGTCCATCCGTTTGTTTATACCTTCGATGAAGTTTATACCTTCAAATTCGTTAGGCACGATCTTCCCTTGCAGAAGCCATATTGGTTTGTTTTCATCAGTTTATTCCTTTCTAGATGCTCATTGATGCTGTCTTTTATCAGCGCTTCTGCCATCTTCCCCAGAACCGAAGTCATTCTTACCGGTCTGTAGTTCCCCGGGTCACCTCTTGATCCTTTTCTAAAGATGGGCATAACATTAGCTATCTTCCAATCCTCCGGGATCATGCCTGTTTTCAGGGGTAGATTACAAACCTGCTGTAGTAATTCCACTATTTCCTCCTTTAGTTCTTTCAATACCCTAGGGTGGATTCCATCCGGGCCCAGAGATTTGTCAGTTTTTAATCTATATATCTGCTTGTGTACATCATGGATGTTAATTTTTCCGCTTGATCTCCTTTAAATATTTTTTCAGGTTCTGGCATGTTGGATGTGTCCTCTTTTGTAAATACTGATGAAAAGAACATGTTTAGTCTATCTGCCACTTCTTTTTCTTTCTTCACCACTCCTTTCCTATCTCCGTCATTCAGGGGTCCCACCTCCTCCCTTGCTGGATGCTTCCCTTTGACATATCTGAAGAATGGTTTGAAATTTTGCGCTTCCCTGGCTAGCTTCTCTTCATATTCTCTTTTTGCTCTTCTAACCACAAAAGACACGGCATGGTCCCATACTGGGACAGACCGAAGGATCATCAAGCCCAGTTTCCAGCAGTGGCCAATTCAGGTCACAAGAACCTGCCCGAAACCCAAAAAATAGCAACATTCCAGAGCTGAGATTGTGATGTCATAAAGCCTCATTCGACAATGCCTAAGAGCCAGCCTCCACAATGATGTCACAATGGCTTCATTGTCCTATTCTTGGCTCACATAAGAATCAGAGTATGAATGGTCACAGCCACTCACCCTCAAGCCTTGTATTGAAGAATGCTGATGTAGAAGGACTGAGGTTGAGATAGACACTAAAGAATGGCATGGGGATAGTTTTTCACGGTTATCTACTTGCCATGTCACATACTGTCATGCACTATCATTGCCGATACTTCTACACTTTGCCAGACATTCCATGCTATATCACAACTAGCATATATTATCATTCATAGGTATGTATTGTCCTTCCAGGCCATGCACTGTCATGTTCCTGCCATGCTCCTGTATGTATTGTCTGCCATACCATGTACTGACATGTTTTAATTCTGTATGTATTGTTGTTATCTGTATAGATGGTTGATATGTCTTTTAAATAAATAAATCCAAATGCACTGCCATGCTCTAAGTACTGCCTTACATGCTTTGTAACTATTAGGCATTATAAAGTTCTGACAAGCTCTATTAGTTACTGCAATGTCACACAAAGCTTATGACATCATTATGATGTATGAGGTCTTGTCCTGTCATATCCTACTGTCATGCTCCCCTATGTATTGTCCTATCATGTCATGACCTAAAATGTACTGTCATGCTCTACATTACTATACCATGTTCTGCCTTATTATTTAAACCCTGTTATCCCTTATTATGTAAACCCTGTAATGTCTTATTATTTATGTAATCTTGTAACCCGTTCTGAGCTCTTCTGGGAGGATGGGATATAAATAAATACTGTTTAATAATAATATGAAAGTATGATGAATAAACATTTCTCATTCAAATTAAAAACAGGTGCTGAGAAAACTGCAAAAACTGTCGAGTTACTTTTTCTTGCCCTCACCCTGTAGATCAGTGAATCTGAAACTGTGTGCCTCCTGAGATTCCAAGTGTGCCACGGCACACTGAGAAGGAAGAGAGGTGCCTGCCACGTGGTACAGCACCAGCACTGCCCAATTCGCCAAAGGCCTGCATGTTTCCTCCTTCTTTCTAGCGTTCTCCGGCTTCCCCCCTGGCCTCCCAGTCTCACCTTTAAAGCTAATTATAGCAGCCTGCAGAGGATCGCCGGCAGGTAAAATGATTTTATTTTCAATATAGTGATTGAAATGTGTCAGTTTTGAGAATTTATATCTGCTGTGTATATGAAAAATGAATGGAAAAAACTGCATTACAATTAGTAAAGGGGAAGGGATCTGGGGCAGAGCTTGGGTGGGCCTAGGGAGGTCTGTGGTTGGGGTACTCAGTTGATATTTGTTAGACTTAGGGGGTACTTAGCTTGAAGTAGTTGAGAAATACTGCTGTGGGCAATCAGCTGGCGCCAGTGCCTCTCCTCTCCAACCCTCTTCCCTGTTGGCACCCCCTACTGTCATCTCAGGGCCCAACTGGAGGGCCTCTGCACATGCGCGGATGTTGACTTGATGTCACTCATATGCGTGATGTCATTATGGTGATGTCTGCGAACTGGGTGCCTCCAGCCATGGCTACTACCTTTAGTGTGCTCCAGCTCGAGAAAGTTTGAGGGACACTGCTGTACTATAGATCAATGAATCTGCAGTGTCATGTGTTCTAATACAGAAACCTTTGCTTAGATTAAAACTTGTTGAGTCATGCTTACTGGCTGATGCATGACAAAGGAATTTACGCAATGTGATAAAAAATCAGATCTAATAGAATTATAAACAAAATCAACAAAATGCATTCAAGAAAATCAAAGTTTATTTTGGAACTCTCTAGATAATATAGTAATAGGGTAAACACATCCACAAATAAGTAGTGACATTCATATGTACATTTCACATACATGCTTAAAGACCATTTCAGAAAGTCACTAGTGACACATTGAGGTACATACTTCAGAGACATTTCAAGTGGAGAGGGCCTGGCATGAACTAGACCAGTGTTCTTCAACCTTTTTACACCCGTGGACCGGCATAAATAAAATAATTATTTTGTGGACCGGCAAACTACTAAGACCGAAATAAAAAAACACATTTTCGCCCCGTCTCCGCAAGCTCGGTCCCCACAAACCTTCTGATCCCATCTGCACAAGCCTTAGTTATGATTTTATATTGAACGTATTTTATTAAAGTATAAAAAGAAACAATATTCTGTACAATTGTCATTTTATAAATATAAATATTCAGAGCAAGGACCAAAAAAACCCCTGTCTCCCCTCCCCTTCACATATATCCCCTCTACTATCAAGAAAACTGAACAAGCCAAATTATTACAGAATGCTACACAGAAATATCATGCTAACAGAATACTGCAGTCACACATGATAGGAATAGTGTTAGGCTTTGCAGTCCCCAATTATGTCTCTAGCAGGATATATATTTCAAATCTGATATATTGTAATAACAAAATAGAAATAAAATGATTTTTTTCTACCTTTTGTGGTCTCTGCTTTCATCTTCTTTCCACTCTTCCTTCCAGCATCTGCCCATTCCATCCACTGTCTGGCCTCTCCCCCTTCCATATGTATCTGACTTCTTTCTATGCCCCTCTCCCCTTTCCATCCAGCCTGTGCCTCCTCTCTCCTTTTTACATCATTCATTCCAGCTTCACTGCTTTCTTCATTTTTATCTCTCCTACACCAGATCTAGCATCTTTATCCCTCTCTCATTTCTCTGCTGACCCCCTTTCCAGCATCAATCTCTCTCTACTTTCTCATTCCTGTCTCTCCCCTTTCCCTCTAATCTCCCTGCCAGCTGTTTCCTTCCTTTTTACCTTCTCCCTTCCCTCCTCCCCCCTATCCAACAGTAGCTCTCTTCCCATCTCTTTCCCTCTTCCCCTCCCAGCAGCATTTCTCTTTCTACCTCTCTCCAGGTGCAGTAGCAGCTCTCCCTTTATCCATCAGCTTCCCAGCCTCCAACAGTGGCTTCCTCTCCTTCCAGCAGATCTCAGTACTTGCCTGCAGCAGTGATTTCCTTAGGCAGCCTTGGGTCCATTGCCGCCTCTGAGGAAAGGGGAAGTTGCCAAAGTGAATCACTGACCTGGTAAGTACAGAGCTGCTAGGAGAGGAGACAGCCACTGTTGAAGGCTCCCCATGATCTTACTCCTGCTGTGCCCTGCATATTCGCGACCCCCCCCCCCCCAAGCCGGCAAAAACAGCTTTGCACCGCAGGTCCTGCCGCCCAAGATAAGCCGGAGGCCCCTACTTGCCGCATCCTGCACATGGGCAGACTCTCAGCACAAACGCTGCTGATGGCCCCAATCGACACGCTGACCTCCTCGCGCACGCTGACCATCTCCTCTCTTCCTGCACTTTACCCGCGGCCCTCTTCGGCCACTCAGCAGGGGCAGCGATCAAGACAGGCTGCCGACGTCGGGACCTTCCCTCTCTGAGTTCCGCCTATTTTGTTTCAACTTCCTGTTTCCGCATAGGCGAGACTCACAGAGGGAATGCCCGACATCAGCAGCCTGTCTTGATCGCCCGAGGCTGGGAGGAACAGAAGATTTCTGCGAACACCACCGGGGCAGGAATTTTAACGGCGTCCATCTCGCCGGTCCTGTGCGGACCGGCAGGAATTTTCTGCGGACCGACACCGGTCCGCGGACCGGCGGTTAAAGAACTGTGAACTAGACTACAATCTCCAAGTCTATTCACCATTTTAGAAAAAATAATTTATGGATATGGGGCAAAAATGTCCATGTCAGATTTTATAAGTTTCAAGTTTATTAGGATTTTATATACCGCCTATCAAGGTTATCTAAGCAGTTTTACAATCAGGTACTCAAGCATTTATTTCTGCCTTCAAAATGAAACAAGTTAAAATCAAGGCCTCACCCACTTAATTGGCAGCACTTACATATATGGGTTTGCCAAATGATTCAGCAATTTATATATGGAAGTTTGTGAATCACTACTTCCAGGTGTAAATGCTGATACCTAAATGTGGAAGCTGCTGGACTTCTCCCACTTCGCATGCTGCCAAAAATGTGCATTCACTCCTGCAAGTATTATATAAAAGGCTCTGTACTGCTAGATTTTTTTTTTTTCTAAAATACTGCTGGAATTAAGAATGTCCAGAGCTGAATTTCTCAATTCCAATCTCTATGCTATGTGTAAAATAGGTTTAAAAAATATATATATTAGAAAGAGATATTTAGAAATCCTGGCTTTCCTAAGGACAGGTTTGAGAAGCATTTTGCTAAATACTAAATAGGAATTGGTGGAATGAGGTATTATGACATCACAATATGAAGGACCACTGAAAAGTTCTTAGCCCAACCAAGAAGAGAATGTTGTGGAGCCACGAAACTCATAAGTTATTCCACGCTTTTAATTTCAATGAGGCAAATGCATCTAGTAAATGGGCACAATTATAGGGAAACCAAGCCATTGTGACAACACCGATGAGGTTGACTCTTACGCATTGGTGGAATGAGGCATTATGATATCACAATACGAGGGGACATTGGAAAGTTCTCAACCCAACCAAGAAGAGAATGATGTGGAACCATGAAACTTACACTTTTCACTTCATTCTCTTATTGGTTGGGCTGAGAACTTTCCTGCGGCTCCTCGTATAGGCAAAGTGAAGAATACATTCCTAGAATCTTATCACCTTTTTCACCACCTCCAGGACCTCCTTGTTCCTTAGGGTGTAGATTACTGGATTCAATAGAGGAGTCACAACTGTGTAGAACACTGCTATTACTTTATCAAAGGGAAACGGGTGATTCCCTGAAGGCCTAATGTACATATAGATAACACACCCAAATATAATGGACACCACCATCAGGTGGGAGGCACAAGTAGAGAAGGCCTTACGGCGCCCAGATGCAGATGGGATTCTTAATATAGTTCGTATAATGAAAGCATAGGAGATGAAAGTACAGGAGGAGTTACTGAGTAACAATAAAGCAATATATACTGTAACGACCACTTCTGTTGAATAGTCTCTCATACAAGAGAGTTCCATAAGAGGTCCTGGGTCACAGAGGAAATGATTAATCTTATTTGGGCCACAGAAATTCAAATTTGATATTACTATTATGGGAAACAATGCCCAGAGGAACCCAAGAATCCAGCAAGAAGCAGAAAACCAAAAACATTTGTTATTGCTCATTAAGATATTGTAGCGGAGAGGATGACAGATAGCCAGATATCGGTCGTAACCCATGACGGTGAGAAGAAAATGCTCAGTTGCACCACAGCTGAAGAAGAAGTAGAACTGTATAAAACAACCTTTGAATGAAATAGAGTTAATCTCAGAAAGTAAGCCAGAAAGCATTTTGGGAATAATAGAAGTCGTGTACCATATTTCAAGAAAAGACAGGTTGCAAAGGAAAATGTACATAGGTTTCTGGAGGGAGGTGTTGTACTTCACCAACGTGATGATGGATATATTTCCAATCAGTATGAGAAAGTAGAGCACTAGGAACAGTGCAAACAGAGCAACTTGTGATCTCCAATTCATGGTGAGCCCATAAAGAATGAATTCGGTCACTTTTGTTTGGTTTCCTCCTTGCATCCTTCCAAGGCTTAACCGGAATGAAGCAAGAGAAGCTAAAATGTAGGAAGAGGAGATGATTTCACTAAATCATAGGTTAAAAGAATAAAGCACAGTTTATTCAAAATGTCACACAAGGCATAGAAATGAAGACACATCTCAGTCTTAGTGAAACTGAACAACACAGCTTGTGTTTAATGTTGCTATTATGATACTCCCTCCCACCCCCCCCACCCCCCCAAAAAAAAACAAGCTTTGAGTTAATTTAATATAAAGTCTAATAGCCCCTACTTTCAGCCATAAGAATGTAAAAGTAACAAATAAACAACCCGTTTTACAAAACCGCAAACGCGGCTTTTAGTGCCAGCCAGTACATTGAATTCTCTGTGCTGCTCTGATGTTTTGTAAGAAGGGAGAGAAATTATTTAGGCCCCCTTTTATCAAGCTGTGTTAAGGTTTTTTTTTAAATCACTGGCCATTGCGTTAAAAGCTCTGCCACATCGGCCAGTGCTAAAAACACGCTAACACAGCTTGATGAAAGGGGGGGGCCTATATAATTTCTCCCCCTTTTTACAAAACCGTGAAAGCAGTTTATAGCACCAGCCGGCGTGCTGAATGCTGAGCACTGCTGATACATGGCCCAGTATTCTCAAACACTTGTTTAAAGGGGCCAGCATATTCCCTCACTCAATTTTCAAACCTTTCAAATTAGATCACCACCCTCTTATTCTCTGTCAGTAAGATCCCCTTGCATAAGATCCCCCTACATAAGATCCCCCTGCATATCCCCCTGCTACCAGTGACAGGAGGGAGTGGGCATCCTTCCTGCCTTTTTTTGGGGGGAGGGAATGGCTCGGGGAGGCACCTGGCGTGGGGGGACTCTGTTCACAGGAAGGAGTGGGTATCCTTCTTGCCATTTTCACTGCCATGGGTGGGGGGAGTTCACCTGGCAAGAGGGAGTAGACATCCCTTCTGCCATTTTTCATTTACAGGGGGGGGGGCTTTGTTGGCAGGAGGGAGTAGGCATCCCTCCTGATAATTTTTCTCATGTGGAGGGGTCACCATGGCAGGAGGAAGTTGGCATCCCTCCTGTTGATTTTCGCTGGCATGGGGAGAGGGCCCCGGTGCCAATTACAAATATTATATTAATTTCAGGGCTGAATTATTAATGTTTAGTTTTAACAACTTTTTATTATCTTTTCTGTTTTTCTTCTTCTTTTGTTACATTATCTTAAATTATTTTGTATTGTTTTCTAGTAATGTATGCAAACCACCTTGACATCTTTTTCAGGCCTTGTTTTAGCAATATATCAAATATTATTAAAGATAAAGGCATATGTCTCTCATATGCAAGTGAAGGATAATAACCACTTTTCAGAAACAATGGTTTATCAAAATGACCCATTTTACATAATATAAGAACATAAGATTTGTCACTCCTGGGTCAGACCATCGTGCCCTGCTGTTGGCTCACGCGGTGGCCCTTAGGTCAAAGACCACTGCTCTATTTGAGTCCAGCCTTACCTGCGTATGTTCTGTTCCAGTAGGAACTTATCCAATCTTTTCTTGAATCCTTTTCTTGAAAAGGTTGGATAAGTTCCTACTGGAACAGAACATACGCAGGAAAGGCTAGACTCAAATAGGGCACTGGTCTTTGACCTAAGGGCTGCCGCGTGAGCGGACTGCTGGGCACGATTCACCATTGGTCTGACCCAGGAGTGGCAAATCTTCTTATATTATGGAAAATGGGTCATTTTGGTAAACCATTGTTTTTGAAAAGTGTTTATTATCCTTCACTTGCATAGGATAATAAACACTTTTCAAAACAAGAGGGAAAAATCCAGAAAGGAAACATTTGTGAAATTGTTTGTGTGTTAGCTGTAATGCCAGTTTTCATTTGGATATGTTGTATTTGTAGGGCTTATGCTTTGCATCATATCAGTGTGATGCCTTCCTTGACTTCTGAACGGTGCTACAGCACCCTATCTTTCAAAAAAGGTTTTAAGCAGAGACCTACAATTTTCTATGTGGGCCCAAGTTAATATTCAAAGGATTACTAAAAACTTTTCTATTTAAAGACGCCTTTGATGGTTAAAATTTCTAAGAGGCTCTGATTATTTCCTTCTGTGTTAGCCTTTTTCCTATCACAATTGTAGTTCTCCCCTTAACCCTTTTATTCTAATCAGTGACGTTAGTCCATGTCTATGTTAGTAATTATTTTACCTGTCTTCCCCATATTTTATTGTACATTGCTTTGAATTGTTGAAATTATGATTTTATCAAATTTTATTAAACTTAAGCTTGAACCTGAATTATTTAAAAATAAAGGCTAGCAAACAAGTGTTATATACTACCTTTTTTTCATTTAACTAAATTTCTACTTTCATTAACAAATAATTATCTGCCAAAAAGAAGAGAGGAAAATACTTTTAAAACCAAGAGGAGGAAATATTTTTTTTCACTCAGAGTTAAGCTCTGGAAAGAGTTGCCAGAGGTTGTGGTAAGAGCTGATAGCGTAGCTGGTTTTACGAAAGGTTTGGACAATTTCCTGGTCCATAGTATGTTATTTAGAAAGACATGGGGGAAGCCACTGCTTGCCCTGGATCGGTAGCAAGGAATGCTGCAACTATTTGGGGTTCTGGAATCTTTATATTCTTTGAGATTTTGCATGGAATCTTGATATTCTTTGGGGGATTCTAGAATCTTTTGTTACTCTTTGGGGTTCCAGAATCTTGCTATTCTTTAGGATTCTGAATGGAATGTTGCTACTTTTGGGTTTTGGCCAGGTACTAGTGACCTGGATGACCACCATGAGAATGGGCTACTAGACTCGATGGACCTTTGATCTGACCCAGTAAGGCTATTCTTATGTTCTTAAGTTAGTCAAAGATATATTGGCATTCAGTTACTAATATCTGAAAAAATTATACCTATGTATGTGACCAGAGAAATATGGGTAGAGAGTTAAGAAAATTACAAGCACATTTTAAAGAATACAATGATAATAAGTCTTGTAGATATTTCATTGTGATTGTCAACTTAGAATACTTTTTTTTTACCCCTCCCCCCCCTTTTTTTTTTTTTTTTACAGAACCGTGCAAGAGGTTTTAGTGCTGAAGAAGCGCAGAACATTCAGCTCACCGGCTGGTGCTAAAACCCTCTTGCGCTTGCACAGTTTTGTAAACGGGAGGGTTAAATGTTTATAGTGGATTTCTCCCCTCCCCCTCTTTTACAAACCCACAAAAGTGGTTTTTAGTGCTGGCAGATGTGCTAAATACTGTGCACTGCTCTGACGCAAATTTTTCAATACGTTTTAAACTATTCCCTCTTTGCATTAAGAAACCGGAATGAATAGAAAATCTTCTGGGGTGATAAGAGGATGTAAATGACTCCCTTGGATGTAAGGTCACCATTCTACATCTGTTGTATATTTAATTTTAATTTTTATTTGATGCTCCTTTGGTGGGTTTTAAGATTGTTCATATGTTAGCATACATTCCATTCAAAAGCATGCTTACCCCCACCCGCATAGTATAAGATGAGTACTTCAATCTAAATTTATCTATTGAAATATTTATAAAAAATTTTGTAAAATAATTATGAGACCGATGACGATTAGGGATACCTGTTGTTCTGTATGATCTAAAAGTTTAGCGGCATACAGACGGTATCACTGAGGTCTGTGAGTGTATAAAGTCTTAAGATAAATCTTTATGAGATCTTCTTACTGATATATATGCTGGTTGACTGAAAGGAAGATCTAACAAATCAATAGAGTCAGTGGTTAGATTGTATTAAAAAATCTAGGACATGCAAAAATCAACAATTAGAAAGCATTCCCAAATGAACTAAAATTTAGTTGATTTATTTGAAGACAAGGCTAGAATTTTGTTGTATTTCTTTTACCCCCCTGTATCTAGCCACGCTAGAGTTTTGAGCGCCATCTGTGATGGTAAGTGTTTTGATACTCATAGAATTCCTATGAGCAACAGAGGTCTTACCACCTTGGCAAGCGCTAAAAATGTTAGCATGGCATTGTAAAGGAGGGCCTTTGTGTTTTGTTTTGACGCCGTTTAATTTGCTTTCTATAATTTAATAAAATTACTGCTATCACTTATTATTTCTACAGTCAACAAGGCATAGGTAGTGATGTACACATATACATAAGAGAGAATTCCTGCTCAAAAGAGCCTGTGATGTATTTAAGAAAAAATAAAAAAAAAAGGTCAAACGGCACCACTTACTGTTAGTGAGACTCCAGAACGTAATGAAGTATTTCACTATTGTCTCTTTAGTTCTAGAAAGTAGATGGATAAGAGATTTGATGGGACAGATTGGGGAACCAGCTTCTCAAGAGCAAATCTTCAATCTTATGAATGGCAGAAACTTTCAACACAAACTTATATCTTTCACTCCACTAACTTTCAGATCATGATTTTGATTCCACCCTAAGACTCCTCTTAGGGGAACCCAAAAGGTTGTAGCAATCCTCATCTCATCTTTTCAAAGGGTTGTTTCTTCAAGCCATCAGTACCCAAGGAGAATAAACTGCAATTCTTACGTCATCAAAGAATCCTAAACTTTTAGAAGTGTTGTTCCCAGCTGAAGTAATTATCTCTTCTGTAATTATGTGCATAGCTTAACCCAGAACGTTTTTGAAGGTCTTTTCATTTCAGCTGTTTCTGACAGTACAGAATAAAGTGGTTGAAAAGTAATATTTCATTAATCCTGGAGAGTGGGAGTGATGATTCCATGAATTATATCCCTTCTCCACCCAAGTATAATGAGCATATAACTAACTGATTGGTTCGAACAACATCTGGCAACAAATGGCTTTATTTATACACAGCTTTTGCCAAATTGCACATGTTAATTAGCAAAATGTTTTATTTTTTTTAAGTCTTGGCATGTTTATTGAATTTTGCCTAATAAAATATATAATTAAAAAATAAAAGAACAGTAAATAGATAATAACCTAATAGATGTGTTAGCTATACATATTGTCAAAGTGCATTATAATGGATCCAAGAGCATACAAAACTATAATGAAGAAGTACATAAGTGAGACTTTAAGACAGACCAATTTAACATTGATTTATAACATTTAGGTTTTTAGCCAAATGGTTTTCTTCATATCTATAAATAGTACATACCAAGTTCCACAATTTATTATAGTTAACTTTAGGGCAGGGGTGCCCAAAAGGTCGATTGTGATCGACCAGTAGATTGTGAAGGCAACACGAGTCGATTGTGGAGTCCATATCGGGCTCCCTGATAGACTCGCGTTGCCGTCGCGTTCTCCCTGCTTCCCGACACTGTAAACAGGACAGCAGATGCACCGGGAGCCTAGGGAGGCCTAAGCTCGCCTGGTTTGGCCTGGAAGTAGCCTTAGGCAGACCTTAGCAGCCGTACAGGTCTCCCAAGGCCAGCAGGAGACATGTACAATGTAGGCCTGCAAAATGTTGGCATACATTGTAAGTAGACAAAGCCGCTGAGCTTATCGCAGCAAGGAATCTCACTGCCATGATGTTTAGCAGCCGTGGCTATGGCTGCCAGTCCCCCCCCCCAAAAATAAAAATGTGGCAGGAGGGATGCCCAGTCCCTCCTGCCAGAACCCGCCCCCCTCAAACATAACCAGCAGAAGGGTGCCCAATCCCTTCTGCCAGAATCCCTATCTCCCATTAATTCTGCAGCCCCCCCCCACCTGGACCCCCCACCCCTCCTAACCCCCCTCCCCCCCTCACTGGACCTTGAATACCCTCTAACCTGTAAAGATGGCTGGACGGATGTGTCTCCCTCCATCTGTCTGCAGGCTCACCTCCATCTGAATGAGGTAGGCCTGCCTCTTCCTGGTGCATTGTAGGATGCACCAGGGAGGGGCCTAAGGCCTGATTGGCCCAGGTGCCTAAGGCCCTGCCCATAGGAGGGGTCTTTAGGCACCTGGGCCAATAGGAATCTTAGGTTGGCCCGTGCCTAAGGCCCCTCCCATGGGCAGGGCCTTAGGCACCTGGGCCAACCGGAATCTTCGGCCATTCAGCGCAGCTCCCCATGCTAGAAACTGCTATCACAGTTTTGTAAAAGGAGGCCTTTATTTACTTTTTATATGAAGAATAATTGTAACAGTCTCGGGAACTTTGAAGTTAATGTTTGAGGTCTGTCTCTTGTTGAATTTTGATATTTGAAAAAAGTAATCACCTTTAAAGTTTATTTTGGTGTCACAATTTACTGATTGTGATTTGGACACTCTATGGAGTGACGTATGATGTAAAGGTACGTTCTGGTAGTAAACCCACTTTTTGGGATACCTCTTTAAAAAATACCCCTGAGGTGAATCCAATTAGGATGTTGGACTCCCCCCCCCCCCCACCCCCCCGTTACTGAATTCACTCCACATTTGTTTTTCCTTTGAGTGAGTATTCACATTTAGGGCTGCTGATAGGTTTGTTTGGTAGTTTTTAGACTACAATAAAAGGTCTGGCAGAGAGGGTTTGTGTTAATAGGTGGGGATAATATAGGAACATGTTTAAAATATAGGTGATTTTTGGTACAATCATCATTTTTAAACTGTCAAGTCTTCCTCACCAGCTTAAGTGTAAGGGATTCCAGAGGTTTAATAATCCTCTAGTTTTATGGGTAAGCTTATCCATTCCCCCCCACCCCCCACCCCCTCCCACACACAGAGTTTCACGATCACTCTCCTGGCATACTTTGCCATCTCCCAGTGCATTGCTCCCGAGGAAGGAGGCTGCTGGTCCTGCAACGGAACTCTGAAAAGCTGATTTCCAGCATGAACTTTGAAAGGCATAATTTGACTACCAACTTCGCCAACGGACATAAGTACTTTTTTGTACTCTCAGTATTGACATTGTTTCTCCACGTTAAAGTTAGATTAAGAGTTGTTTTCTCCCTTCTGATTTATTTTTTTGTTAAAAATTTTTGCGTTTACCCACAGGGCTTAGTGCTTATTGGGTGTATTTTATAAATAATTTTTATGGTGATTTTGTACATTAAATCAACAGGTCCAAGGATGTATTACACTTATTAAACCCTTCTGGGTTACTAAGGTTCCAACTCCTTTATAGTCTTTGGAGTTGTGATAACTGAGGACCATTTTATATTTCACATTGATTATACTATTTCATTTTATTTTATGTAGACACACTCTTGAATATAATAACAACAACAAAAAAATGTATTTATATAAAACTATCTGAAAAACTATCCATTATTAAGATCACTTTCCCTAGTGATATATTTAAGAAAGAATTCTTTTTTCGTTCACTGAGTTTTTCATTCTTTCATTTTGGGGTTTGTTTTGTGAAAGTAGCTGCCACACAGCAAACACTCCAACATCCATTAATTCCTTATGGATATCAAAGTGATTACCACAGCTGCAAGCATAAATCTGTAGCAAATTCCAAAGTATTTTATAGAGAAAGATCAATTTTAAAGGATAATTGTCAACTTAGAAGGGAACATATTTGTTATTTAGCGGCATTAACTCTGTTTTGTCCCAACTTATTTTGTAACCTGAAAATGAGGATAAATATGAAATACGAGTGATGAGTTTAGCCATTGATTTATGAGGATTGGTTATTTAAAATAAAATGTCATCAACATAATCTAGTTGTTTAACCCCCCCCCCCCCTTTTATCAAGCCACGTTAGGGTATTTTTATCACCAGCCACTGCGGTAAAAGTTTAAGTTTAAATGTATTAGGATTTTATATACCGCCTATCAAGGTTTTCTAAGCGGTTTTACAATCAGGTACTCAAGCATTTTCCCTATCTGTCCCGGTGGGCTCACAATCTAGCTAACGTACCTGGGGCTATGGAGGATTAAGTGACTTGCCCAGGGTCACAAGGAACAGCACAGGGTTTGAACCCACAACCCCAGGGTGCTAAGGCTGTAGCTTCAACCACCGCGCCACACACACATAAAATTCCTATGAGCATTGGGGCTTTTACCACAGTGGAAACCTTGTTTAGTTTCCCTATTTAATACCAAGAAATCAGATAGGTCACCATTTTTAGAGATTCTGTAAGAAGGGAAGGTATATAATAGTTTAACCATATTAATGAAGGAAGGTGGGAAGTTTAAATGTGACAAAACCTGAAACAGATAAGAGCACTCCACTCAGCTGAATGCCTTCTACACATCTAGAGAAACAGCTAAGACCCGAGAGGCATTCGACCGAACTGTGTTTATGATATGACAAAATAATCTTGTATTATCAGATTCATATCTTTTTTTTTAAGAAACCTGGTTGGTCTCTCTTTATTAGAGAATGTATGACTGTGTTCAAGTCTATTACATAATGTCTTAGCACTCATAACTCACTGGCCTGCGCTAAAATCCTCTACCTTGGCTTTGTAAAAACACAACTTTGTATAAAAGGAGGGACAATGATAAGTCAAGTAGACATTGCTCATGATTGTCAAAATCATCATCAAAGATGCAGTCTTTGCAAACTTTGGGATTCTTTTACTAAACCGTAAATGCTTCAACACTCATTCAATGCCTATGAGTGTTGGAGCATTTTCCTTGTTGGCCTACACTAAGAAGCTCTTCCGTGATTTAGTAAAACCCAGTGTTTGAATACTTTTTATTTTTTGTACTGGATTTCATTTGATGGTTTTTCAGGTCTTTTCAAATTATTCCAACTTTAAATCCAGACACAGGAATGAAAAGAAAATTTTCTAGTGCTCGACATCTACTGTACATCTCACTTATCTTTTATTTGATGCTCTTTTTATTATTATTTATTCATTTTCACATCAAAGGACAAAAACACTTTGATAAAGGAAATTAAATATACATTGAAGAAATTATTATCAAAAACACAAAAAAAGGAATGAACACTCCTATTACCAAAACCATGATCATAGTCCACATTTGGAAGAGGTAAAGCCATACCCAGTCAAGGGGAGTTGACTTTAACAAATCATTCACGGTCTTATTAACACATGTCCTTCATAAGTACAGGGTTCTTTTGGTTATTTATATTTAGGCCTGAGTAGCAGAAATTACAGAGGGGTCTGGAGCCTTAATGGCAGCCTTTCCTTCCCAAAAAAATTGCAATTGTTCTGGTTCATAGAAAATATATTTGTTTGCCTGATAAGTAATACAACATTTACAAGGAAATCTAAGCTGATAGGTTGCTCTCAAACCCAAAACTGACTGACGAAACGTCAGAAATTTCTTGAGTCTAGCCTGCGTCCACTTTGTATTTGATGCTCTTTTGAGGGGTTTTAAGATTATTTATAAGCATAAGCATGCTTTAAAAAAAGTCACCTCCTCCCCAACCTTTTAGAAAGCTAGGTTAGCAGCTGCCATTCGGCAAAAGCCCGAAGCTCTTTAAATCCCTATGGGCTATCAGGCTTTGTAAAAGAGAGGGGTTAGAGCATGCAAAAATCAATTTATGCTGGGTTTTACTGACAAGGCACAAGCTCAGGTGTTCATTCAGTTGAGGAGTGGCCTGCAGGTAAAGATGTTGTCTCTGCACCCAGAGGTTCTAGGATCAAGTCCCAGGGCTGCTCCTTGTGACCCTGGGTAGTCATTTAATCCTCCATTGCCCCAGGTAAAAAAATAAGTACCTGTATATATCATTTCGCTTATTAGTCCAGTCTCGGGGCTCAAGGATCTATCGTACGAGGAAAGGCTGATAAATTTGCGGCTGTACTCACTCGAGGAACGTAGGAAGAGAGGAGACATGATCGAGACGTTTAAGTATATTACCGGCCGTATCGAGATGGAAGAAGAGATTCTCTTTCTCAAAGGACCCTCAGCCACAAGAGGGCATCCGCTCAAACTCAGGGGCAGGAAATTTCATGGCGACACCAGGAAATATTTCTTCACCGAGAGAGTAGTTGATCCTTGGAACGAGCTCCCGATGCAGGTGATCGAGGCAAACAGCGTGCAAGAATTTAAGAGCAAGTGGGATGCCCATGTGGGAATCCCTTAGAGGGTTAAGCCAAGGGAACCTGTCACCAGGAGTGGGATCCCTAGGATAGTAGACTTGGGGGTGGGTCAGTAGAGTGGGCAGACCTGATGGGCTATGTCCCTTATCTGCCGTCATCTTCTATGTTTCTATTCTTGACTATTGTAACATAATTTATTTAGGTGCCTATAAGAAAACTTTTTAAAGATTGCAAGTGGTACAGAATTCTGCAGTACAGTTGATTTTCGGTTTGAATAAATGGGAGCATATTAGCCTCTACTACCAAAAATTGCACTGGTTACCGATGGAGGCAAGAGTCCTGTTTAAATTTGCTTGTATTTGTTTTAAATTGAATTTTGGTATGTCTCCAGTTTACCTAGTTTTCCATTTCATCCTGGATTATTCCAAGTCCACACGTAGAGTTCATTTATTTGCATATCCAACTGTTAAATCCTGTCATTTTAAGAGATTTCTTGATAGAACTCTTGATTTTCAGGAGGCCAAAATGAATGACTGGCTTGGTAAAACAATTTTATGTGTTTCATCATACTACTCGTTCAGAAAATTAGTAAAAACACAGTTATTTGATAGATTTGTAACTTAAGTTTTTTATTCTTAATTTATTTGTTTTTTTATGTATTTTTCTTATGAATTTGTATAAGTCGCTGACTGTTCAGTTTTTCTCTTGTTGTAAACTGCCTTGAACTATCATGGTCAGGCGGTATATAAGAATAAAGTTATTCTTATTATTATTGTGTAACTATAAAAAGGTGGTATGCAATCCCTATTTACCTCACCCACCCATAGTAAGTAAAAGGAGCTCTTAATGATTTTGAGACTGCAAATGAAGAATCAACACTATTTTCTTTTTATTTAAATTAATATGTAGATTGAATGAAAAAAAACCCAACAATATGGAACGGCCTAAATCAGGGGTAGGCAATTCTGGTCCTCGAGAGCCGGAGCCAGGTCAGGTTTTCAGGATATCCACAATGAATATGTAAGAGATGGATTTGCATGCACTGCCTCCTTGAGATGCAAATCTATCTCATGCATATTTATTGTGGATATCCTGTTTCAGACACTTTCCTCAGGGTCGAGGCTCCCAAAACATACTCATGCACACGGTAGAACTCGCTCCATTCACTATGAAATTTTCTCGAATGGAGCGAGTTCTACCGTGTGCATGAGTATGTTTTGGGAGCCTCGACCCTGAGGAAAGTGTCTGAAACATGGACATGTTGGTGGAGGCGCTCCCTGTTATGAATTAAATACAAGCTAAGTAAAAACTATTTATGATCTATTTTTGGATAGAAGATTAAGTATAAAAAGAATAATATAATAAAGAAGATACATTTGGATCCCATGAAGATTGGGTTCTATGGGTTGTTACCCATTTGAACTTTTGGGCTTTTGACCCTCTGAGGATCGCGTATCTCATTCCTCCTTATGAATTTGGGCTGCATACATAACGGCATTGTTTTGAGAATCTGGGCCATAATGTCTTTCAATAACATGTTCTCATTATAACAGCTGGTTGAGAGATATGGCCTACCACACTCAAAACACTTCCCATGACTCCAATTGTCTCAAAGCCTTTTGAAAAAATAGGACTGGATTACTTGACTTATTTAAATACATGGCTTCACTTACTGATAAACAATACGTAGTTCCCCTTATATATAAGGATATCAAATTCTGGGATATGCATCCCCTTATGGCTAAATTTTCAATATGGGAACAGGATCTCCTTGATGGAAGATAAATGTTTTACTCCTTGGAATCTTGGCAGGTACTTGTGACTCTGGTTGGCCACTGTTGGAAATAGGGCTTGATGGACCTTCAGTTTGTTCCAGAAAGGGAACACATATGTTCTTATGTTAACTCTTTTTGGTCTACTACATCCAAACTATGTCCACAACTTTGGCACAATCTATTCTTTTCATTATCGAGCCCTCTGGACCCAAATAAAATTTTATGTATTGGGCAATCACCATTGCAATTTTGTTGGCATTGTAATGCAGAGTCAGGCACCTTAATACACATGCAGATTTTTTTTTTTTTGCTGTCATCTACAGTCATTGATGTGGACTGTTATTCAAGATATTCTTCACATTGATGATACCTCAACACCTGCAATAATAATTTGGAGAAGTAATGCTATCCCAACTGTTCTTTCTAAGGATAGTTCTAGTTTTCTAGACATATCCATTGCACTTGGTCTTAAAATCATCACTACAAATTGGAATTGCAAGAACTCAATTCATGTTAATACATGGTAGAACACAGTTTGTATTACTTATAAACTGAAATTTATTAATGCCTGACATAGATACTTATCAGTGTTGAGTATCTGGTCTCCATTGAAGGTTTATTTGAATACATTTGACTATTGAATGTGTTTATTTATACCCTTTCCTTATTCATGTTATTGGTTTGTTTTTCTTCATTGATGTTTTATATTGCAAAAGTTCAATAAAGAATGTTGGAACAACAAAAGCAAAATGACCTTAGTGCTTGGGAAAGACCCAAGTAAGGTTGATCTGCGGCCAAATTTTTACTGGAGCTTAGTAAAAGAACCCCTGTGATCTTAAATCTCAGTTGAAACAGAGTTGGCAGCCAGAGTTTGTCTTTTAAGAATGGAGTTACATGATCATTGTTCTTAGCTAGGGTTACCAGACGTCCGGATTTCCTCGGACTTGTCCTCCATCTGGAAGTGGGGCTGTGGGGCAGAACAGGACTTGAAAGAGGTGGAACTGGGTGGTCCTGGGGACGTGACGATGGATCAGGAAAATCTAGTAACCCTATTCTTAGCATTTTAAAGAAGACTAATACCCACCACTTTTGTCAAGCCACGCTAGGGTGTTTTTTTTAATTGCAAGCCATTGTGGTAAAAGCCCCAATGGTCTAACATGGCTTGATAAAAGGGGACCTAAATGTTGTGTTTTAGATCAGTTGCATAACATATACACATAGAAGAGTAAACTATCACAATCGCATCATCTTCTTTATCACGTCCATGACCTCCTTGTTTCTTAGACTATAGATTACTGGATTCATAAATGGAGTCACAACCGAGTAGAACACAGCTACTACCTTATCTGTGGGAAATGGATGACTCCCTGGTGGCCTAACATACATATACATAATAGTTCCAAAAAAAATGGACACCACAATAAGGTGGGAGGCACAAGTAGCGAAGGCCTTACGGCGCCCAGAAGCAGATGGGATTTTTAATATAGTTCGTA
This sequence comes from Geotrypetes seraphini, assembly GCF_902459505.1. Lineage (NCBI taxonomy): Eukaryota > Metazoa > Chordata > Amphibia > Gymnophiona > Dermophiidae > Geotrypetes > Geotrypetes seraphini. The sequence continues at coordinate 14,361,949 of NC_047099.1, read as the reverse complement.
TAATGAAAGCATATGAGATTAAAGTACAAGAGGAGGTACTGTAGCTCACTAGGGAGATATATACAATAATGATCATTTCTGTAGAATAGACAATTTCACAAGTGAGCTCTAGGAGAGGACCTGGATCACACAGGAAATGATTAATTTTATTTGGGCCACAAAATGGTAAAGTTGATATTAATATTACTGGAAACAAAGCCCAGACAAACCCTATAATCCAGCAATGAGCAGCATAGAGACAGCATTTATAATTGCTCATTAAGATATTGTAGCGGAGAGGATGGCAGATGGCAAGATATCGATCATAACCCATGACAGTGAGAAGAAAATGCTCTGTTGCACCACAACCAAAGAAGAAATAAAATTGTAGGAAGCAACCTTCAAAAGATATAGAATTAACTTTAGACAGCAAGCCAGAAAGCATTTTGGGGACAGTGCTGGTTGTAAAACAGATTTCAAGTAAAGACAGGTTGCAAAGGAAAATGTACATAGGTTTGTGGAGGGAAGTGTTGGACCATACCAACATGATGATTGAAGCATTTGAAACTAACGTGAGGCTGTAGATCACTAGGAACAGTGTAAATAGAGCAGCCTTCGATCTTTCATTGGTGGTGAATCCATTAAAAATAAATTCTTTCACATGTGTTTGGTTTCTTTCTTCCATCCTTCCAATGTTTGAGCTAAAAGACATAAGAAGAGTTAAATCATAGGAAAAGGAAATCAATTCAGTAAGGGGGTCCTTTTAATAAAGGGCATTATGGGGTGGGAGGGGTGTGTTCTCAGCCCAACCAGGAAGAGAATGAGATGAATATGGTTTAATCAATGATCCAAAATGATGCCAAAGAACACAGAATATGATTTCTGAAAATTGGCATTTAAAAGAAATAAGATAACACTCTTTTTAGCTTTAGTGGCAAAATAATGCTCAGAATTTAGGAAGTTGGCTGGTTGGACTGAAAACCTTTCAGCACCCCTTCATAGGTCATCTAAAATATCGATACTGACTAGTGTGGCACTGAGCATGATTCTATAAAAGTAAGGTGCACTGTATAGAATCATGCTTAGAAACATTGAAACATGATGGCGGATAAAGGCCAAAGGGACCTTCCAATCTGCAGTAACCATTATCTTTCTTCTCTCTAAACTCTCTGGAAACTTCGCACCATAAAAAAACACTGATGACACCGCTTTCCGCCTACTAGTTCAATACTCTATTCTTAGCATACTGGATTATTGCAATATCATTTACCTGAGCTCCACGAAGAAAACCACCAGAAGACTAAAATTGATTCAAAACACTGCCGTCCGCCTTATTTTTGGCCTGAACAAATGGGAACACATCACTCCTTTCTACCACCAACTACATTGGCTACCGTTCGAATCCAGAGTCCTTTTCGAGTTCGCCTGCCTCTGTTACAAAACAGTATTTGGTTTAGCACCAAAATACCTCTCTCCCCACTTTGCTACGATTCGCACCAATAAGAAATCCCGCAGAATTCAGCTGTTCGCCTTTCCCTCCATAAAATTATGTCAGCTCAAAAGATTCCTCGACAAAACCTTTGCCTTCCAGGCGGCTAAGCTGAACCCTTGGCTAGCCCAAATGATTCGAGGCCTCGACCTACCTCGACTTTAGAAAACTTCTCAAAACATACCTATTCCGCGAACAGGACCCTTAACCCTCTCTCCCCGCAATAATCCAACTCCTGCCCTCCCCCACCACTCTCCTCCCCTCCCTCTCCCCTCCTGTGTTTCTTTCTCCCTCCCTCTTCCCGGCCAATCCAACTTGTCGCTGCCTATAACTCTGTTAAATTTCTGCTAAAATGTTCCAACATTTCCTTCCTCGTTGCTTGTAACCCCGACAAAATGTTGTAAATCCGTGTGCAGATCGGATCCTAATTAATTGATGTGAACCGCCTAGAACTCATTGGGTATGGCGGTATACAAGAACATAATAATAATAATAATAAAGGCCAAAGGGACCTTCCAATCTGCAGTAACCATTATCTCTTCTTCTCTCTAAGAGATCCCATGTGCCTATCCCATGCATTCTTGAATTCAGACTCAGTCTCTATCTCTACTAATTCACGCATCAAACATCCTTTCTGTAAAAACGTATTTCCATTGATTACTCATGAGCCTATCATCTTTTAACTTCATGCTATGACCTCTCATTCCAGAGCTTCCATTCAAATGAAAAAGACTCGCCTCATGAGTATTTACGCCACATAGGTATTTAAACATCTGTAACAATTAATAAATCTTAGTGACAGAAAAACAACAAATTATGAAAATGTCACTCACCAGCAGTGGACTCAGTTTCTCAGATCCCTCATTCAATCAAACAGGTGGGAAAAAAAAGCCTCAATTACTTTATCATGTAGCAATCATTGATGTTTTTAAGCTAGCAAAAAACTCACACCAAAAAGAATGTAGGGATCTAGAGTGATTCAAAACCCACTACTGTGCACAGTAAAAATAGTAAATTTTTATAGTTTTTAATTTTTTTGTAATTAGTTTATCCAAAAAAAAACCATTATTCTAAAGGCATCTCAGCATAAACAGATGAAAGGTAGAGAAAGAAAAACTTAGCTCTTGTGCCAGAACACTTGCTGTTGCTTAACCAACTCTGCTGGTAGCAAAAAAACCTTTTCTTCTTTTCCACGGTGTTCAGGGTTGCAGCTCCATCAAAAGTGGCAGGCCAAAAACTCCTCCTACAAGATGTTGTTTCACCAACAGTCCGATGGTTTCTTCAAGGATTCAAAAAGCAACTCCAGCTTCCATCTGGGCAACACTTGATCTCACAATACTCAAGCTTTAATGTGCACAACGGCACATCGCAGAAATAGGAAGAGCCAGATTTGCTTCTAGGAGCAGTATTCGGGTATGACGTCATCAACCCGCCAAAAAGCAAAGAATAAAACAAACTAGAAAAAATTTAAAAACTCAAAAATAGAACGTGATAAAGTAACTGATGCTATTTCTCCACCTGGTGAGTGACATTTTCATAATTTGTTATTTAAACATCTATCATATTTCCCATCTCCTGCCTTTCCTCTAAATTATATGTATTGAGATCTTTAAGTCTGTCCCTATATGCCTTATGATGAAGACCACACACCATTTTAGTAGCCTTCTTTTCCTTTTAATATCTCTTTGAAGGTGTGGTCTCCAGAATTGTACACAATATTCTAAATTAGGTCTTACCAGAGTCTTATACAGGGGCATCAATACCTCTTTTCCCCTACTGGCCATACCTCTTCCTATGCACCCTAGCATCTTTCTAGCTTTTGTTGTCATCTTTTCAACCAGTTTGGCCACCTTAAGATCATCACATACAATCACAACCAAGTCCCCCTCTTCTGTCATGCACATACTTTCTTCACCCCTAAACAGTATTGTTACTTCGTGTTTTTGTAGCCCAAATGCATGACCTTACATTTCTTAGCATTAAAGTTTAGCTGCCAAATTTCAGACCATTCTTCATGCTTTGCTAGGTCATGTTATTCACACCATCCGTTTGAGTGAAGATGACAGAGGATAGTGATCAATGGAGATCACACTGAGGAAAGGAATATTACCAGTGGTATGACTCAAGGTTCTGTTCTTGGGCCTGTTCTTTTTAACATTTTTATAAGTGATATTGCTGAAGGGATGTCAGGTAATATTTGTCTCTTTGCGGATGATATAAAAATCTGCAATAGAGTAGACACCCTGGATGATATGAATAACAAGAAGAAAGGAAAGGAAGGTGCTAGGCTCCAGATTTGTTTGAAGCAGATGCATGCAAATTTGAACTGTATTCGCGCTTCTATTGGTAGCCAGTGCAGTTTTTTGTAGTATGGGCTAATGTGGTCTTTTTTTCTCAATCCGAAGATTAAGTGAACTGCAGTGTTTTGCACTAATCTCAGTTTCTTTATTGTTTTTTTGTGGGAAACCCAGGTAGACGATGTTGCAGTAGTCCAGGGTGGATAGGATCAGCGATTGCACATGAAGGATGTTATGTCAAAGTATTTTTTAATAATCCTTAGCTTCCATAGTGTATAAAAACATTTCCTCACTGTTAAGTTTGTGTGGTCAGCCATGATCAAGTGCGTGTCTAGTGTGATACCCAGAATTTTTATGGTTTTGGAAATTGGATATTCGTGGTCGATGTTCTCGTTATTTTGTCATTGGGGCTTGCCAAGAAGACTTTTGTTTTCTCTGTGTTTAGTTTCAGTTTCAAGTTGGTGGTCCATTTTTCGATTTCTATTATAATGTGTGAGAGGTTGTCTATAATTTCAGTTGAGATGTCATTTAAGGGGATTAGGATGGATATATCGTCTGCGTATATGTAGTGCTTTAAGTTTAATTTTTGTAGTCGGTGACCTAAGGATGCTATGTAGATGTTGAATAATGTAGGTGATAGAGGGGAGCCTTGGGGTACCCCTGATGGGTTTTTCCATGGGTTGGAGTGATTTCTGTTGCTGGCTACTCGATAGGATCTGTTTGTTAGGAATTCTTGAAACCATTTCTTTACCTTTCCCGAGATTCCCATTGCATCAAGGCATAGTAGTATGATTTCGTGGTCTACTAGGTCAAATGCACTGCTAAGGTCTAGTTGCAGTATATTGTATACAATTCTGGAGACCAAACCTTCAAAAAAATGTAAAAAGGATGGATTCTGTCCCAAGGAAGGCTACTAAAAAGGTGTGTGGTCTTCATCATGACGTATGACAGACTTAAAGATCTCAATATGTATTTTAGAGGAAAGATGGACAAAATACCCCTGCTACGATCAGCTGAGCTGGCTGCAGCAGAGGCCCCCAAACATGTACCCCCAAATCAGTAGGAGCGATACCCACTCCATCCTGCCACTGGCACCCCTGAAGCTCCAACACCCCTCTATGATGAAAGGCAGGAAGGATGCCCACTCCCTCCTGCTGCTAGCCCCTTTGATCCCCTGAACCCCCCCCAACTGTCAACACCCCTGCAAGCCTCAAGACCCTACCCCAGCACTCTTAAACCCATCCCAAGACCCCCACCCCTCAACACCCCCCACCACAAGGCCACTACCACCTGAGCACTAACCAATAACTATTTTGTAGGTGGTAAGGGCTCACTAGTTAAACCAGTACTGATCAGTTAGGGCATAGCAATGGCTGCCTGCTAACTGATTAACTACTATTACTACTTATCATTTCTAAAGCACCACTAGACATACACAGTGCTATACACGAAAATATGGAAGAAATAGTTCCTGCTCAAAAGAGCTTACAGTCTAGTCAAGGCAGACAAACTGGACAAGAAGGTGCATCAATTCACTGTTTTTAGGTGGGGGAATTACAGAGGTTTGCAGTTGGCTGTAGGGGAGAAGGGTACAGATAAGAGGGACTTATCTGATGAGTGGAATTCCTGGTGCAGAGTATAGGAAGAGAGGAGAGATACAGAGAAGCTGCAGAGTGAATACACTTGTAGGTCAGTAGGAGGAATTTGATTGGTATGCAGAAACAGAC